>NW_026250019.1:2035309-2682661 GCF_022578975.1 Hypoxylon trugodes | reverse complement strand
ATAGACTGGACTCTTTAACAGCAGGTCATTACAAATCCTCTTTCGCTAGCATATCAACAATATCTAGATAAAATGCGATCGCGTTGAAGCTATTCGTCGGTTAGTATAAGTACGAGCAGACACCCTGTCGATGCTTACGTTGGCCCTTGACCCATCCACTTCCGCAATGTCCATCTTACGCGGTTCGTCCAATTGATCAAGTCTAGATGGCTAATACCAACCAACGTTCCTTTATATGTGCCCCATTTCGAGCTTGCTACGCTAACGAGACCATCATTAGGTCCCTCATGATCCGTAATAATCTTATGCGAATGGCGAAAGGGGGAGAATAGAGGAGGCTGCTCCATCATTGCTCCATATGAGAAATAACGGACGGTTGGATCATCCGGTGTTCGCGGATTGAACTTCTCCGTCATATATGCTCGAGTTAGCTGCTCGAAAGCTCCGGTATCCATACCTACACCTTCGACGAACTTATAGATACTCGGAAGTCGTTCCTGGCCAATCTCTTCGAATAGATAATCCGCAAAAGCACTTCCCCGATGAGGGGATGCGACAGTAACTAGCGAGCGCACATTCGCATTCTTAGGCTGAAGATGAGATATCATGTATCGAGCATCTAGTCCACCCATAGAATGGGCGATGATATTTACGCTTTTGTCTTGCGCGACTTTAGCGATACCATGTGCGAGCTTCTCGGCCCTCTGCTCGATACTTCCGGATGGGGGGACTGTTGCTGTGATGACTTCAATCCCATTGGCTTTCAAAGCGTCGGTGATACCCCTCCAGTAGTGTATGGCTGGAAGCCACCCCCCAGCCACCTGGAGTTCTGCGAACCCGAGCAGCCCATGCGCAAGAACGATTGGGTACTTCGGAGTAGCTGGCAGCTGTGTCAGTTCCAGAAACCAATATGATTCCCAAGATGGCTTATCGACTGTACCATAATGCCCTTTCATGGAAGCATATTCATTAGTTATCTGCTTCCCAAGGTCTTTTAGTCTAGGGTCATCTCCATGCTGCGTGGAATATCTTTTCGGACTTCTCGGGCGTAATGACCATGTACTCCGAGCTGTGGAAGTGTACAGAAAATGAAGATGAGAATTACATAGTCTATAATAACGACTTGTAGAGCACCTATATAGACTCATTTCTATATCATAGATAACTCATTACTTTTATAAGTAGTTGATATTGAAGTAAACACCTACATTATTTGCAGAGTTACGTGAGATCTTGAAGTGTAGAGATTCATGTACGTCATACATCCTGTTGGGCTAGCTTGGCTTATGGCCAGGTCTATACTTGTATTTTGTACTTTTTAATGAACATCTGTAAGAACTTTAAATTGGCCCGAGCTTCCTTCCTGGGTTCCTCCCGCTTTGCCCCACTCTAGACCGATGAGCAGCCAATCTTGGCACCCTCCTTTAAACGTAAATTAGCGTAAATCCAGGCAGCCAATAGCGGTCGGTTTCTGTACGAAAAAGTTCAAGGCTGCAAAACTGGCCGCGTTCTGTTCAACCTCCGGCAGCCAACATTCATTTCTCCCCCTTCAACTTTCTACCTTTCTGCCTTTTCCGTCAAACTTTTCTCAATTTTCAAACACTGCCACAACCAACACGCATAAACACTTCTCTACCTATATGAAAATTGACTCATCTTTTCTGTAGTCCTATACAAGACAAGACACATACATGGATGAACAAGGTAATTTCTACAGGCTTGTACCGGATATTAATCTCGTGCGGTCCTCGCGTTTGTGGAATGCGGATCATGACCTTTCTAGCAAGGAATATCTACGGAGCGTTGCAGTCGGTGCATATATCACCAACAGTTGAGCAAACAAGAGTACAGCGCGCCCAATTAGGTGACTCAGAGCGTCAATTCTTGTTTATCGCAGTGCACCGCGGATGTCGCTGGCTAGGTACCTACCTAGGTAGGTGAGGGGATGCCTCGTAGCCTGCTTGTCCGCCTATTGATAAATTACCTAGCATCACATCGTCCTACAACAAGGCTACGTACGCATACCGCTGGCATTTTGACACTTTGTTTCTTCCGATATCCTTTAGCTTTAACCATATGATTACACTGATCGAGTGTTATATCAGCAAGATGATCGGTCTTCAATCAGACCGGGCGAATAAACATGTCAACTTGCTTTCTGTTCGACCGTGGTAAGCGAAGTCGTACAGTCCAACTTCGGGTACTGCTATGGAAAAATATATTACGATCAAGGACTGAGAAGACATGGGTCGATTGACCATAGACGTGCTGACTTTAGCCGCGCTGCTTTACAGCTCTTCCTTACTATTGGCTCCTATGGACAAGGGGTTATAGGTGAACCAGAGCCTTGGGTCAGCCTCCACCACCATCGGCCTCCTTGCTACCCTCAGCGATCCCCCCATCTCACCAATTGGGCATGTCGTTACCTTCCCTAATGCAATGCGAGAAACATTAAGAGGGGTTTTTTCTTGAGCCTTGTCAGTCTGACGGAAAAATGTCACTCACCTGTGGCGTGTGCAACATTTATGGGGACGTTGACCGTGTGAAGACCAGGTAACAGACTAATTCTATCTTGTGTCCTGCCTAAACCGTCGAATTACTCATACTCCCACTTGGGGAAAATAGAAAAACCAGGGTGGGTTGTGATGGCAAGAAATTATCTGCATCGACATACATCAACATTCACGGAAATTTTCACCACACGTCGGATCTATACAGCCTACGTCCGTAAACGTAGAATGGGGGCCAAAGGTAAGTCGATCGAAACAGCTTTAAGGACTCGAGGTGTGCCCTACATGTGTCGATCTCTACCCTGCTCCAATCCTGGGGCAAGGTCGTGGGGATGGTTGATCAATACGGGTAACACGAGCTTGTGCACTCCACAGGGGTGTCTCTAAGACACCATATCGGCTTCGCTGTGGACAGGTTCATCTCGGGCCGGTGCATAGCAGCTCACCCGATTTGTACCCATCCCCCAAGCGCCCTCTGTGTTTTCCTACCCAGGCACTCGGGGCCATATAGATTACTTGCTCTGTGCGTGCATACGTCCGTATTTACACCACCAACTATGCTTAATAAGAATGTCCGCACCTCCTCGTTCTCCAGCCCAGAGCTGTTTCCCCTCGTCTTTCAATTTTAGTTGATCGGTCCTAGGCGATGTAAACGGCAGCTACACAAGATAGGCAATATGGCTAATCCCGCAGATTGCACCTCGAGCCATTGCTCGCGAGTCTTTCTCACTTACGAACCTTCTCTCGCTGGAGGTGCAGTGTTTCTCGTGCTTTTCGCCATCCTAATCCCCGTCGTCTTAGCCCTTGGGATCAAATGCAAGAGTTCCGTTTTCGCCACGGCTATAGCTACGGGGCTTGCATTAGAGGTCTTGGGGTATATTGGTCGAGTCCTGTTGCACAACAACCCAAATGAAAAGAGCTTCTTCATTCTGTTCTTGGTGGGGACAATCTTGGGTCCGACGTTTATTTGTGGCGCCATCTTTCTCGTTATGCCGAAAATTGTAGCCGTCTACGGCGAAGAGTTTCGATCTTGGAGGCCTGTCTGGTACCGACTATCGTTTTATGCTTTAACAGCTATCACTTTCGTACTCGAGCTGGCGGGAATACTTGTCTCTACGATTCAAAACGACCAGGGAGACGTGAGTTGACGGCACACATGAAAGTGAACATATATAGCTGACACCCACCAAGGTCGATACAGGTGTCCGCGTTGTCGTCGTCGGATTAGCCATCCTGCTCGTTGCTTTGCTTGTATTTATTGGCCACGCCATGCTATTTTCAATTGCTGTGCGCACGAGACATCATCCGTTAGACATCAAGTACGCCGGCATATACAACAGCGGTGCTTTCAAAATCTTCCTAGCTGGTAAGTAGATGAATTTCCAGGTAGACGCGCGACTCGACATATTAACCTAATTGCCATATAGCACTGTCCCTCGCGACCTTACTACTCATCATTCGGACAGCTTTTCGAACTGTCGTCATCGCGGAGGGCTACGATAGCTCAATTGCGCAATCCGAAATTCTATTTTTGATACTTGACGGTCTGATGGTATTTCTTGCTACTTTGATTCTTGTCGCGTTCTTCCCTGGACGGGTTTTAAGCGACTCATGGTCTCAATTACCAACCAGGGGACCCTCCAAGACGCCACTTCGACCGATCCGACCAACCCCATACGAGATCCCATCTACCCGAACTAGTCCAACTTATAATCGAATGAGCGTTAAGTCCTCTACTACGGCTAACTATTCGCCGAGGAAAATGCATTACCCGGCGCCGGCTCCCCAGAATCATATGGTGGACAGCGATGCCTTGTGGTAGATACACATCCGGTAGATTGGCGGGGTCGGATTGGCAAACATTCAAAACAAGACCCTAGGCCTTATTAGGGGGCATTAGATATGTGCGGCGGTGTTTCGGGGGGGTATTGCTTTCGACTAAGCATTCCTATCGCTTAAGTACGCGTTTTATGAGGATTTGGCGTCGCTCGTTTGATATTTTCGAATTTACAGGTATTTATTTCTAGTTTGGTGTCAAGGATGTTTCTACGATCTAGCACAGCGCGAGACTGTAAACCTCAGGCTAGGTTGGCGTTGTGGATTTGTTTCTTCGGGCTATGACTTGTCTGTATGATTGAGCTGCTTGCTCAAGGAATTATTTATGATGAAATACCAATTTTCTACTTAGAGTTTTTGGTAGTTATTGAAACGTTAGCAATTCCACTGTTGAAGGTCGCAATTGGAAATTTGATGGGCATTCTAATTACATCCTCAATCTGTAAAATCATCAAATCGTCTCTTGCTAAGTAGGAACTGAACTTTCACATTTCCCAAAACCTCAGCCCTACTCAACGGCTCGATTCAAGACATCTAACTGTGTGGCGAGTAGAGCTAGTGAGCGACTGCAAGAGCTGTGGCAGGAAAAGAGGAGCACATACCCAGCGCCTAGCTTGTACATGATGTACCTACATTAGGTTGCCGGTGTGCTGGGGCTGCTACTAGAGTCCTAGACCAAAAAGTGGAGCGTGTCTTGCGCCGATTCCGCCCTCCTGGGTCTGACCTGTGTGAGGTTGCCCGGTCCTGTAGGTGATTGATGGACCGAAGGCTTGCGTCTGGGTTGAATCCATGTTGACTTGCACAATGCGAGGCCTTTTTGATAGGATAGCTGTGTTGAAAGCATTTTCTCCTCCAGGCTCTGGTCCTCGACAACTTCTTAGTGGGATACTGTCAGACCATTCGTAGTAGGACGAGCGTCAAGGTAGGTAGGCTCCGTGGGTAACGTCTAGAACAGTCGTTCGAGGACCCCATTCCTTGAGAAACATAGATATTCATCTTCATTGGTCTAAGTGTACACAAGCACGCGCACAAATACACAAAGCGCTTGCTTGAGCAATGAGAGACTAAGAGTTGAAGAATTTATTAAAAGATGGTATTCAACATCATTGGGCATTTCTCTAGCTGGCGTTTCTATGTGTCGATCGTTTCCTTTCGGCTGGTACTTGAGGAAAACGCTATGTGGAGTGTGGCATTAGGAGGCGAGTTGAGTCAGGGGGTTACCCTATGATCACATTCTAACTTGAGAGAATAATCAGCGGGTAGGTAGTAAGTTGTTATTTTTAAATATAGACTAAACTAGTATTGTTTTACAAAATACTGGGTGTTGACAATCGGGAGCGTGAGGGGCTGGAGAAGAAGCTATTCCATCCCTTACTTCAGCGATGCCGCCAATAACCTTCAACATGCGCAACGGTCATAGCGGCGAGTGAAGGGCGGTGTGTAAGAACTTTTACTAGAGCTTGATGGTATTCGATGGCGCTTCTGTATTACGCGCAGTAACACTTTAACGTCGTTACAGGGCAGTATCACCCCCCCTAGCCGCCGGTAGATGTTTTCTGTTCTGATGATAAACGAACCCCTCTGGTTTACGCAGCGAGTGACCCAACTGTTCCTTGCACTAGAGTACCTACCTCAGAGCGCTCACTAGCCATACGATGCAATTTTGTCATCATGGCGTAGTAACCTTTGATAGAAAAAGGGGGGAGGCCGACCGCTTTTGATAGCATTCTTGAGTCTAAGGCCACAACACCCATCTTATACTGTAAGGCCTGGCGTGATTTTTTATCCCGCAAAAGAAAATTCCGATACAAAGTTAAGTGGACTACTGTACCTGTTAAAAGTGACATTTAGTAAATTACGAATGATAGTTCGAATTTCCGTCGAATTTGCTGGGTGACCTAGAATATGTCGGTGTGTGCAAATATATATGGATTCTCAAACTGTAAGGTGGCTAGATGTTATCCCTGATTCAGCCTTTGTTGTACATGAAACGACGTACAATAGACATATTTCTTTGACTATGCTGGATCTTTAGACTTTAACAAAGGCATTGATAAACACACCAAAACTTGACCGCTACAACCTGGTTTCTAGTTATAACATATTATAAATAGGGTGTCTTCATTTTAGCAACCAACTTCGTTGTCAAGGGGTTTGGACGTGTACACACATGAGGATAGCACTTTGGACATGTAATTATCGCAGTTTACATATAATCTGAGCTTCTAGACCGTGAAATTGACACCCAATTCCCATCGTCATCGAGCATCATACGTCTAAGTATCCATTGAATATATCATAAACGAATAAAAATCTTGCTCTAAGATTCGAATATCGAGATTTTAGCTACTAACTATTTTAGATTTACGCCTATCCTCAAATAAAGTCAAGATGGCTGGTTCATCAAGCAAATGTACAGGTGCCACTGAGAGTCACGGGTTTTCCCTTCCAGATCCTGACTTCAAAATCACAGATATCGAGAAAATCGTCGATTTCTACAAGAAGCTACCGGCTGGCGCTCTCGAGGGCACAGGTCAGTGGGAGGATGGAGTCGAGGAGGCAGCGGAGCAAGCCGTGACCGATTGGGAAAAGGAGGCCGGCCGGTCGGCGACTACGGCGGAACGAGAAAGGATGATGAATAATATCCGTAGAATCCATGAGGGCAGTTGGCTCGAAGGAGCCAAGGCGGAGCTCGTGGGGAAGACCCAATGTCCAGTCGGCTGGTTTAACCGGCTCTACTCCGAGCACGAAGAATCTGTTCGACACCTTGCTGAAATTCATGTTCGAGCGGCGGAGCAGATGAATGAGCTCCGAGAGAGAATCGAGGAACTTGAGGATGCCAAAGATTGTGAGCCTTTCAAAGAAGAGGTGCGCACCCTTAAGGCTGAGATCGAAGTTCTTAAATTGCGACCCACTACGGCGAAAGTGGATGACAGCGAGGAGGTTAAGCGCTTGAACGCGCGACTCGAGGAAGCCGACAAAGAAAAGGCGGATCTGGAACGGCGAATTGCTGAACTCCACCGACTCAGGGACCAAGATCGTGACGAAATTGATAGGCTCCAGGATGAACTCCGAGCGAGCCGAATGAGAGAAAACGCAGTCAAAGACCAGGTTAGGACCCAAGACGAAAGGATCCAGCAGCAAGAACAGGATAAGCAAGATCTCCGTGACGAAATTGACCGGCTCAAGGACAAGCTCGATGAAAGTCCCGTCGTGGTACAACCTGGACCTGGCACCACGAACCCGGCTCCAAATCCCGACCCGAAACCTGATCCTACTGGAGGTCCGGGCCCAATCCCAAATGAGCCAATCGACAGTATTCTGAAAGCTATTAGAGATGCCAAGGATAATAATCGAGACTTGACTGAAGAGATTGATGCGATTATCAATAGGTTGATGGCTTTGATTGGAGGAAAGGCCAACCTTCGCGAATTCTGGACCGCTGTCGAAGAGATGCAAAATAATTGCAACAAGCTCCGAAAGCGAGTACTCGAGCTTTACAAGCACCTTGGTTTCTCCAGAGATAACATAACAGCAGAGGAAGCCATCGACGAGATATGGGAGAAGGTGAGCGAAGTAGAGAGTGATGACGTGATGAAACTGAAGTTGCTCGTCCTGAAGCTTACCATGGAGCTCTCAATGGCGGAAATGCGAATTTCAACGGCGGAGATGAAGGCCGACACGCTCCAGATGAAAATCGACATGGAAAAGACAGATTTAGAGCGAGACCTCGAGGCTAAAAAGCAACTCGACTTTTACGATGACGAGGAGTTGGAGCGACGGGTTGACGAACGGGTGCAAATGTACCGAGAGCACCGCCGCCTTCTGATCAAGAACATGATGACTGCTTGGAACCAGCTGCAACTCGTTATAATGACACTACCACCCACAGAAGCGGCGGTCGCAGCAACCATCGAGGAGATTCGCAGTCAATATTTGTCTCCAGCCTTATTGCCGCCCGCGCCCGCCATGTAAGCTCGTGGTTTAAGTCACAAAACTCGATGCGCCCTTGAGTTTGACCTGCCTATATGAACTGCTGGCACTTATTTTCTGAATGATGTTATGAAAAATTAATTATGAAGGTCTTGGAAAAGGGCATCGTAAGAGTACCGTTTAGGATTTGTATAGTGTTAGCATAATCATTCTCGGGATTTAAAAACGAAAGCATAGCAGGCTAATTCGTTCAAATTTGAAAATTCTTAGGGACACGCCGGGGGAATTTTTTGATTGTGAATCCGAATTCCTGGAGATTAACGCTAGTTGGCTTGTCGATATTCTTACTAGATTTTGGATTGTGATGTTGGATTGAATGTTAGTTGATTCATTACTGGAGAATAGTTATTATCGACTTACCATATTGAGTAATCCAATTCATTGCCCGAATAAACTGCCTAGTAAGTTCGAGTTGGTATGAACCTGACTGTCTCTTAGTATGAAGGGCTAACTGATGTCCTCTTTACCTCTCACGTGGTGGGTAATGAGCTTTTCGCGCGAAGAAAAGGTACGAAATCTTGCTCAATGCCGCCCTCCTAATTGTATGCCTGACGTATCGAGTGGAATAGCAATAACGATGATAAAACTGAACCCTGTCACGTTTGATAATTATTCGTCTTTGATGTATTGGTGATGTTGGATGGCTTATTATGAAGTTATGACGAAGTCTTAGCCCGATTATGATAATATTAGAAGCAGATGAGGGACCACAATATCTACAAGGCGGGGAAGCATGCCCGTATTCGTGACGTTGAAGCGTATCTTCATCTGCACTTCGGCTTAATGTCCCACTATATACAGTGATCATAATAGCGCCGACTCCGACGATGTACCCACATGGATAGACATCGGCGCCGTCGATCTCGATGTAACTTTAAAGTGAGCTAGAGAGTCCCGTAAAGCACCGAGACCGACGCCGGGTCCAATGCGGAGGCGGAGGCGGGGGCGGAGTAGAGCGGAGATCGTCGAATCCATTTTCCCCTCGCTGCTTCCTTACTTCTCATGAACGTTAACTGCTTACATAATGTTACATAGCCCAAAAGAGCTTGGCGCCGAAAAGGACCGGGAATTTGGAAACCCAATTAATTTTCGCGAGTCATGGCGGATGAGCTTAGCATATTGGACAGGCCAATTATTGCCATAACTGCCGCGAATTGATAGACAATGTCTCCATCAACGCCTGGGGACTGTGCTCAGAATAACCTGCGGATATTATTAACCTGGGGAAACCATGAGGGATGAAATATATTGATGCTTATTTCCCCGGATTTTCGCTCGGCAGAATATGGTGGTGCGACCTAAGCAATTCTAATGCGACCCGATTGTGGGCTTTCACAGTAAATTAATTTGCCTGTAAATGAACCGGTCGTGCTCCCAATTCAGTAAGCCGGGGCCTGTAACAGTGAGGCTAAATAGACATTGGTGTGCGTTGAAGAGACTTGGCACTATTTAGAAAAAATGTTGCTTTACATAAGTTGAACTGGGCGATTACTATTAAAAAGATAGAATGAATATGTATATAGTTAGACTACTTACTTAGTGTTTTAGCACCCCAGGCACATAGGCAGCAAGTTACCAAACGGTAAAGGGAATTCTGGACAAGGGAGACTGCGTGCCTCCGTAGATCGCCCCATAAATTCCCGCGGAGTAGGTTATTTGCTAATGGATATCAATGTCGGACGAGGTCGTAGATCGCTGACACCATCCCGACGTTATCGACTTTGTGAATGGCTCCTTATTCTTCTTGCATCGGTCTTAAGTCTGTATCCTACACCTTAAGAAGACAAAGATAGTACTGTAGTATTGCTTGGACACCGAATGCCCGCCTTTGTTAGGTGGTTTGAACAACTTTAGGCTGGAATGCCAAGGATAGAGAAACCATTTGAGTCGACTTGAATGAGTCGATTTATAGCGGGCCTACGTCAAAGGCGATATTACCAATTGCTGAGTGAGCTGTACTAACCCGTCCACTCCCTTACCCCGTCAGTAGCTGCAGAATTAGGGCTTCTGGATCTGCAAGAGGACTCGGCCGGCTGTCTAGATCTAGATCATCGAATACTCCGGTTGGATAGGTGCGACGTAGCATAGATATCAAGATTCGATTGGCTTCAGCTTTGAACAATAGGTGATGCCGGGATCGCGCTAGGTTTAATTAGAAATTAGACCAGCTCCCTTGACTGGCTGACAAAGGAGAGTAAGGGCGACGAGGTACAAGAAAATTGACGAAATGCCTCGGTATGTTGTCATACAAGATACCAATGATTTCAATTCCCGCCTGGGTAATGAGTAATCCGACCACCTACCCGTAACGTTGAGGTTAAGAAAAAAAGATAGTAGAAATCCTTGCTATCGGCCCTGTGGCGGTACAGAATTTGCTCTGCTAACTGCCTAAACGAGACATCAAACAGGGGGTGCTATCAGATCTATTGGTGAGAACAGCGAGCATGTCATTAGTAGGGTTTATTGTGCGTTTGATAGGCCTGCAAAACATTGCGGCCAAGCCGCAACATGGTTGAAATTAAGTTACCATCGTTGTCTTATCTTCAGTTCAATCGATGACCATGAAGCTGCCAAGCTGTCACATGAAAAGATGGTCGCTTCTCGAAGTGGTAAACTATAGTAAGGTGTTCTATGGCCTGGACTCGGAGGTTTTTTAGCCGCAATGGAGAGGCTGAGCGCGTCTCGTCGACCTGTCAATCAATAATCAATAATCATCAATGTACCTGAGATAAAACGCCAGCGGGATATGTGGGATCTTCCGCTGACAAGTCGCTGACGCATGCTTGACCCGCCTGACAAATCATGATGCGACGCAAAGACATATGGGATGCAAATTACGCATCTGGACAAAGCCTTTTTGGACCTAAGAAATGGCAATGTCAACAGAAGGAAATTCCAACTCCGAATACCTGGTAATTAGGACACGTGGATAATGCCAAGCCTTGCCGTCACCGCGCTTCCGCATATTGAGGGCCCTATCGATGATGACATATCCCGCCTTGAAGTGAGTACGAATATTCATAAAATACATTTCATATAGCTGTATTCTGGGGTGCGAAGGGAGATCGACTCTCGGTCCCGCAAATCTAGAGAAAGACCCGATGTCAAGGGTCCGTGATTCGATATTCTCTCTGCAGCATTGCGAAGGTATTTTGTGAACAGTTTCGGGTAGACGCAAGGAACCGCGGTGATATTTGCTAATCCCTTGGATGATAAGGACCAATCGCGATGTTGCTGCTGCGTATGGGTTTGAAGTCCGCCATGGGGAATACCTAGTTAATCGCTTGTACAGGTTGACTAATGTATTTGCTCACCATATTCCGGCGCTTGACGTCTCACGACACCCGTAATTCTAGAGTCGAACGGGAGACTGCTCACCTACGATATTCGGAGTTCTTGGCCCGTTAATACATGTAGCAGAATCGTAGAATATCCCATGTCGGAGTCTTGAAAGCCATGGATGGATGCGCTAAAGTCAGTAAGAGGAGTCGATGCCTGTACGGAGAATCCCCACTGAGGAATGAAGGTCATTCAATTCCCAAACGGGATACAATACTAGTAGACGGTTGTGTATCGTCCGATATGTTGACAGGGTCGTAAAGAACCGCTGGTTTTATCCATATTACCATCGACCTCCGGGCATAGCTGGTTTGGGATGACGAGCAAGGTTCTCGTGGGGTGCAAGGAAGAAAATAGAAGGTAGAAAAGGGAAAGAAATCAAGGAAAGCGACGAATCGCGAGAGGCCGCTAAGTGTTTGGGTACTAAGGTACTAGCTCGACCAAATCAACAGGGCCTTCCCCGGTCAATTTAGCGGACCGGATCGGGGGATTAATTGTTGCGGACCAGTAAACTTTAGCATCTACCCCCTACAAATGTAACTAACGTAGCACCCCTAGCGAGTCAGTACCGACATCATACCCCTTGTAAAAAAGATCCCTAAGTGCTTCTCTCTTTTGTTACATCCACCCTCATTCTTCCAACTGTCAACCAAATACCTCCATCTTCAGGATCCAGAACCTCGACCCTCTTTTTTCCTTTTGTCTCCTTCCCTGAACAGTATACTACAGTACCTATACATACTATCATGTATATTCACCTTCATATTGAGCCAAGCCTATACATCCATTCACTTGGGCTCGCCATGCAAGTAGCCTTCGCGCCCATGCTGCCATGCCACCTCGGCCACTTAAGCGAAAACCGTGCTTAATCAACCTAGTCGCTCAACGATCACGTCTCGTGAGAAGCCTGATGTTATGCCTTCGAGAGTAGTACTATATTCTCGTTGTCTCCAAAATGTAACTTCTGAAAATATGGCAAGCCTAAATGCTTGTAACCTGCCTCACCATAGCCGGTGAGGCCACCATGCCCCTGTCTGATATGGCTAGCCCGTCATGGGCACTCTATGGTAACTCCTTGACCGATGAACAATCCGGCCCCGTGCCGTATCAATACTTCCTCTTTGGGCATAGAGATTCATCCAAGTGTGGTTTTTTACTATTTACTATGCGGAAGCTTGACCACACCGGACATGTGCTTTGCCAAGGTGCACGATTATGGAAGCCCCCCAGTGGTATTGGGAACTATGATTTAATTCTACCTGCGCCCATTCATATTTTTCTCATTCGAGGACTGGATTACGTTTTGCTTAGGTATGCTTCGTCGTGAGTAAAAAGCCTGATCTTACTCAACGGTCCCTTTTCGGTCCCGATCTACCTACCTATAACGAAGACCCTACTGAGCGGGTACGCGTCCTTACGTCTGCTGGGGGTAGCTCTCCATTAGGTCGTGGTTATAAGACATACTCTCCTCGTCCACCTCTCTGCGACATACCAATAGCGTCGGTAGAGTAGAGTCTTCTTACTTGGCCATCATGACGTCGACATCTACTAGTTCAGCAGCTACCACATCGGCTTCAGCTGCTGCTGCCGCCGAAGCCGCTGAGGCTGCCTTCTTCGCGGCGCGGTTGAAGGTGAACACACAGGCTGTGATTCATTATGCTGCCTCACTGAGTGCCCTCATCGGCGTCTTCATTATTGCTCATTGGCTTCGTTTTATATTCGTCAAGGTCGGCTGGTCCCGTTCCAAAAACCCGATCCTGCTGCCCTTTCTCGCCGTAACAAGGTGAGTACGATAACTTGGGATATATATTGAAATATGAGTAATCTAATCAATCTGCTCTAGAATTACTAGAAGACTTTTCGTTCGAAGCTTCCCTGGGTTCACCTCAGTCGGACATGCCATCCTCGTGACCGTCTACGTAGCTATGAATGCGCTTTTCGGTTTCTATAATGTCGACTACAGCTCATATCCTAACTTGGCTGCTCGTCTTGGGTGGTACGTTCTTACACCACTACCTTTATCTTTTTCGCTAACATGCGATGTTATAGGATGGCGGCAGGAAATATGGTCTTCGTGGTTTTTCTTGCTCTGAAGAATACCCCACTTGCTATTCTTACATCCTACTCTTACGAGCGACTCAATGTCCTTCACCAAATTGCCGGGTACACTACCTTTGTGTGCGTTATTCTTCATGGGTCCATATATTGCGCCTACTTCACCGAGGAAGGGAGAACAGAAATTTTCCGCGAGGAAGTCGTCACAGCCGGTATAATTCTTGGGTTCGCCGTGCTTTTCACGACCCTAGCCGCCACGATCCTGAGACGACTCAACTATGAACTTTTCTATATCATCCACTTGGTCCTGTTCCTGCTAATTGTCGTCGCCATGGGTTTACACCGTCCTAGCTTTAAGGCCGAACAAACATTATACGCCACGGTCATACTTGCTGCATTGTGGTTCGGCGATCGCCTCATCCGATTCTGTCGGCTGGCTTATAACAGTATCAACAATGAAGCTACTGTCTATGCCCTACCCAATGGTGGCACTAGAATAGTGCTCAAGAAGCCCATCCCACGCGCTCGACCTGGAAAACATTGTTATGTCTGGCTCCCAAAAATACGCACCTTCGAAACGCATCCTTTTACCATCGTAGCTAACGACCCCATGGAGCTCATTATCAACACATACAGTGGTTTCACTCGGGATCTTCATAAGTATGCTACCCAGAATCCCGGGGCAAATCTAAAGGTCTCGGCCGAAGGTCCATACGGAACTTTACCCGATCCACTGGACTTTGACAAGGTTGTCTTGGTTGCTGGCGGTTCTGGCGCAACTTTCACATTTGGAATGGCCGCCGATACGCTACAGCGAATGTCCGAAGATTCTAGGCAGCGAATCGACTTCATCTGGTCCGTTAAGGGGCATGGTGAGTAACCATTTTCACCACTAGCTAATGTTGAAACGTGCTAATCGATGCTTAGAAAACATATCATGGTTTACGCATCATCTGGATAATCTTCGCAGCCACTTCCATGCCCCGAAAATTGCACTTAAGGTGCACGTTACTAGATTAACGCCCGCCTCTACGACCGCCCGTGGTGGATCCCTAGAACGCCACTCAGATTCGTCAGAGTCCTCGTCGCACATAGAGCCTTCGTCGTTAGAGAAGAGCGAAGAATCCGGAATCAGCGGGCCTTCGTCTTCTGCTGCCACGCGTTACGAATCCGATGGGGACGAGAAAAACGCGACACGGCAAGGTGATACTTCTTCGGTAGCAACAAGCATGACGGACTTGCCCATCATTCATGGCAGACCCGACACAGAATCAGAAATCAAAGCGGCGGTGCGATCGTTAGGTAAGAACCAGCGAGTCCTTATCGCCGCTTGCGGACCCGACAGCCTTACCAAAGTGGTACGCAACGTAGCTGCTAGCTGCATCAGCGTTGACGGCCCCGCGATCGAAGTTCACATCGAACAGTTCGGTTGGTAATTTATTTCATGAACGTCATGGGCTACGAATACCTTTACGTATAGGTGGGGCTTTTATGAGGTTTTTAGCACCATCGGCATCATTTTGGATTAGACGGCGTCTTCGGATATATCACTTCACTACAGCTTTCAACTAGGGATTGGAAAGGCGCCACAGGACACCGTCCATTATGATGATTGGTGTACTATAGATTTAGACACCTGTTTTACACAGTTTCAAATATACCGCATTAGTTATTATATAACGATCACATCATGCAAGACAGTGACAGTAGCATTATGTACGCCCAGGTCAGCCATCCCACGTACCTCCAATGCATGTATAGCCTACCTAATACCTTAGTAAGTCCGGCGGCTTGTCAATCGTGGATCAGGAACGATCAATCATATTCGTTGAGCACGTCTAAGCACGCCACCGCTTTGAAACATGGTATCCGTCCCTCCACACATGCCTTATTGGTAAAAAGTCTATGACCCCCCATGGCAACATTCAGCGCCACCAATCGGTCCGTGACCCGATTACCAATGACTTAGTTATAATAACTCAGCCTACTAGATCCTAGTCCCTAACAGACAAGAGCCGTTGTCGCAGTTACAATGTAGATTGAGTAGTATCAATCGGAGATCATTTTCCAGGGTTGGCGTATTGACTAGGCAGACCACCTGCTTACTTAGGAGGTACTTGCTTGTTAGTATGTCGCAGTAGAGGTTTTGATTTCAGACCTACATGCCTTACTACCCATACGTCTCAGATAACCACAACCACATGATTAATAATGCAGGAAGCTGGTAGCAATTTCTTATCAGATCATGCTAATGGAGTATTGCTTTACTACGAATCAGCAAATCGGAATGAAAAATTTTATTATACAAACTTCACCAATAGCATGTAAGGGAAGACCCCCGGTTCGCTACAGTATTTATGCGGCACAGAAAAAGATCTGGCGTCGGTAGTCATGTTGTGATGACGCCGAATAAGTCGTAACATGGACAAATGGGACTGCATATTCATGATTCCAGATCCCGCAATATTCTCGATTTGGACCTACCAAGTCGACATCATGAATATGTGCCTCATACTTGCCTACATATGTGTACGCACTCACCCCACACACAGCCACAAGCGCAACTCCAACATCTTCAGTATGTCTGAGAAGATGACGAGACAACGATCGGTCTGCATCAAAAGTAGATTTGCTTTCTGTTTCGACTTGCCCCCTTCCGTGTTACCCATCCCAATCCAAATTATCAGTAGGTTTATGCCCGACCGGATGTCCCCTCCCCCTGCCCTTGTTCGGCTGAAGAAGCTGACAGGATTATGATCCCAGCGCGACCCGTCCGCCTACCTACCTTTCTGTTCTGTCTAGATACCCTTCTAGGAAGAAGCAAAAAAGGGCAAAGTGGGGGTCATTGCCGTTTCTAGGGCATTCGAAATTTGCCCTAGCCCGCTTGCCTGCCTGCGTGGATAGATATGTTGCCGCTTAGATGACGCATGGGGCGTTCGCTTACATGTGCATCTTATCTGTACCACACAGTTAGCTACCAACCACCACGAGCGCAACAACCTATCGCGGTCTTCATCTCCCACCTCTCAGACGCCTATAACAGGATTGCGCGGACGATGAGACACGAAGCCTGCAGCGGGGTTATGTACGTGGCAGGTGCCGACGTCGGGGCCCGAATCTTGTGTAGCCCGAGGCAGGCGTTTGTTCGAAGTCCGTAGGAAGGCGAGAAGGGGCGCGCGGTCGGCTACGTGTGGGGTTCCCCCTTTGCGACCCGAGTCTTCCGGCGGGAAGGAGCTGCGGTACCTACCTTAGTATGTTTCTCCTTGCAAATCCGATATTTTTTACGCGTATAGTCAGCTGAATGATTTCAGCCAAGACACATTTTCATTGTGCTAAGAATTACTAGTATTGAAGATTTTTTTTCAGGGTAGTTACCCCTCGATAAGCCCCCCGCGCAATCTTTGATATCCCCTCATCCAAGGTGCAAGATGCTAGCTAGCGATGACGCGGATTTACAACGATCTGAGTTTGCTGTTTGACGCAGTTAACGTGATAGTGACTTAGACCCCTGCCACCGGCGGCCTCCCTATTCATTCAAGAGATTGAGGCGAGTGATACTAGGTCTGTTATAAGAGACATATCTCTTGCGCCTCTTATCCCTTGATACCAGCGACAACTTGATTCGCCCTGCGCCATTACGCCGGTTTCTTGGCAAGCCACGCTTGTTTGGATCGATGATTGTCCTTAACAGACAACTTAACAGCTATCCTAACACTGATTGAAGCCAAGTAAAAGGACTTTTGAATATCTGGTTTGTCTTGTGCGACAGCCGACTCTCGGCCTGTCAGCGAGACGCGTCAGACCGTGCGAAGTGGCTGCTGAGCCAAGAAATCCTCTAGGCTTTTTCCTACTCATATGTCGGTGATGGTGCTTCGAAATCTCATCCCCTTACTCCTTTCGCGGTGTTTGCGGTTGAACGGAATTGAGAACTATCCACACCTCCGATGTATAGTGCCGTCTCGATGACATCACGCTAGTTTGGGACAGCCCCAACCTCGAAGGTTCGCCGTTAGATGAGATTTCGATTGCTGAGTATGTCGGATATCAATCACAACTACGTGAGCTACAGTTTGAATCGTTTCGCTTATGAAGAAAAAAATTTAGTTGAAGTGGGATTAGGGTAAAATGCCTGGGAGTTTCGAGTCGTAGGCTCTTTAGCAGTTAATTTGATGTAACCAACACTCCTTTTGCTCGAGTAAGTAACTTCCATTCATTTCATTGTTATTCATCTACACTCAATCGCATCATAGGTTCATAGTCCCCTACTATATACCTAAACCATGGTTCTCTTAACATCGCAGCGATATTTAAGCTCTAGATACCATATTCGGCTTCATATAGTGTGAAATAGTAGCTCATCAATCCCTAGGTGCCTTCTACAAGACCCGAGGAACTATTCATAAGTTAAAATCCCCGCGCAACTTAGCCCAGACGTACTCATCGTCTAACTCGGGCTTCCAAAGATGCCAGGGTGCTATGTACCGAAAGCCGTCTCTTTGGATTGACAATAGCTGCATGAAAAGCTTCCTCATGCCATCACCCCGCCGTATTTTTCTATATTTTTCTGCCGATAGCTTCCCAAGGCTATAGCTGTATGTTGCATAGTCAATAACATTGGCTGCGATCCCAGCCGCGATAGGGGTGGCGAACGAAGTTCCAGACTTATAGACGATATTGTTGCCCCAAGAACACGGGATACAGAGGCCTAGAGTAGCAAAATTGTCTCCCCAGATGTCTACTGGGGGGTTCATCCCACCTGTGTTGTTTCCGAGCCCATCCGTAGCGTGCACACATATGACGCGGGGGTCGCTGGCTGGGTAGGTCCTCTGGGCATTTCCCCCTGAGTTGGAGGCAGCGGCGAAGAGCAGTTTGCCAGCAGAATAGGCAATCCGAATGGCCTCGTCGATTTCGCCAAAACTTTCAAATTGATCGGAAGGCTGAGGAAGGCCAAAAGACATAGTGATGATGTCGCAGTCCATTTCTACCGCCCATTTTATTGCCTATTGGAGTTAGGAAGAGGACTTGCAAATGACTAGGTAGCGTCGGGCGGACATTGTCGGGTGGGATGGATACTCACATTCGCGATTTGGCTCGTCGTTGGCGAAGATAGCATGTGGGATATTTTAGCGATGTAGAGGTTCGCCTGAGGAGCGACCTGAAGGAGAATCTCTGCTACGTGTGTGCCATGGCCTTTGGCATCTTTTACTGACTCGTCTAGGAATGACTTCGTCGCCCTTACGGGATCTATATCGGCCCTTAAGCCTACACCTCTGCGCCCATCCTGTATTTCTTCTCGTCTTGTTTTGAATCCAAGCTGGTGCTCGTCTAGGCCCGTGTCTAAGACCGCGATCTTTACTCTGATATCAGATTGACAGCTGCTCATATACTTCTCGTGAAAGCCTTCGATACGATGGAAGAACTCCTTAACGCTCTCAATCTTGCTAAAGTACCCACCATTAGCTTACGCCTTACATTGACTATTCTGATTCGCTTACCTGTCGGTGCTTACTTTAAGCTCATCTCTTTCATCGAACAGTTGAAGTTTGTCCGGATGGGGATCTTCCAATAGTTTTCTCTGTCGATTGTAGACCCCGATCGCTCCTAGACGCGATTCCAACTTGTCGCCGTCTAAGTTCCCAGTAGGCGCCAGTGGTTGACGGTACGTGGACGCATTGTGCGTACAATCCGAGATCGTTGAAGGTCCTAGAGGGGTTGAAGTATCCCGATCCCGCGATATAGGGATTGCCGGCACCGTAGCTGGTAGGTGAATCGAAGACGATAGCGTATTGCGATTACTGCCCCCATTTCGCCCCCTTGGCGCCCCGGGACCTCCCCCATTTGGTGCCCGCACCCATAACGCTAGTTCTTCAACCGGCGTTCCACGCCATTTCGAAATGGTCATGACGGGGCTATAGCCTACTAACATTGTCTTGACAACCACGGTTGATCCTTTACTTCTAAGCCTCTCCATGAACCGTATCAATTCTATTGGCCATGAGTATGACAGGGAGTTGCACCGAAAATCCGAGGCTTCCACGATAGCCTCGTTGTCAATGATCAGGTAAACATATCTCAAGCCAGCTAAAGCTAGCTCCAGTATATAGAACCAATCTTCCATGTTTGTTGCGTATTGAACCGTATCCTGTATTTTTGAGGAATGAGGCTTATTGAGATTCTCCTGTGGTGTTCGTAGCGCCTGGAGAATCAAATTCTTCATTATGTCGATGGGGCTTAAATTATCTTCGAAGCTGCCACTGTTTTCAAGTGTGACTGGCCTCAGTACCCAAAGTACGGGATAATCTTTTTCCTGCATGCACTCTATCACATCTATTATCAATTTCCTCATTTCGAGCCGTGACTCGTGATGAAACTGGATCATAAGCAGCGATGATGTCGTTTTTAATGACCACTCATTTAGCGCTGGCGTTATCCACTCGTAGCCGTTGGAAATGGCACGATTTTTCTTTAAAGTTGCCGCCCAACTTCGCAGGGAAGTGTACGGGTCTGGGAGGGGAAGCCGCAGATTTAAGAATGTTTCTGAGTGATCGAGTCCATTAGCATGATTGAGGCTACTAGATATATCTTGGGACATAATAACGAATAACTCGTGTTCACCAGTCCTCCTATCGTAACTTCAGATCGAGGGCTAAATGGACTCTCCTAATCCAGCGTCAGCAATGGCTCCCAGATATCCCCCGCCAAGTACCTTAAATGCAATACCTACCTACCTAGGCAGTAGGTAGGTAGGGTTAAGGGCGTACGAGTCTAACTCTGCTAGTGCTGAGATTTGCTTATGCCGCCACTTGTCCACCCAAGTGCGGCTTCGGCTCCAAACCAGGGTGCCCATGCATCTATCTACGGGCGCCTATCGGTACCGTTCAGCTTACATTCCTGGCATACTATTAAATTTCCACTGTATCATATCTCATACGACAGGGCTGTGGAGAGACTTTGATCCCATTCAGACCCGCCGTGGTTATTACGAGAGGCTATATTATTGTCGGCATTGTGCTATTTTCCGTACGAATGGACAAAAGTAAAATCGTATGAGCTTGAACTATTACTCGAAATTCAATGCCTCATACTCCTCCAGCAAGAGGGCTGCCGCCACAGCCAAATGGCCGAAAGAATATGGACGACTACGCTCGACAATCACAAGAGATGATAAGATCTCAACAAGAGATTAGAAATAGATTATCACGAAAACGAGCGCATCAACTGAACCAAGACGCCCCAGCCTGGGGTCATTTGAAGCACGATACAATATCCCAAGACAGATCCGGAGATAGCAACCATAGCCAGGAACTGCTTGTTGCGTTGGAGAAGCCGCAGAGTCCGCCTTTCGAGGAAACAAGTGACGAGAATGAAGTCGATGAAGATATACAGAATTTACCAAATCCTATCTTCAATATAACCGAAGCGGTAAGGCCTACCCAATCTGATGCAGTACTGTTTGCTCACCTAGATGACAAGTCTCCGCCACCAGCACCCCGACAGGGGTTGGAGCTGGGAGCTAAACCTTTCCAGGAACGAGGCCTCTCTAAGCGTTCATACTCGAATACTCAGCTTGATATAGAGAGCGTGTCTAAATCCTTCGGTGATCCGGCCAGTTCAACAAACGTAGAGGGTGACTTATTTCAAAAGCTCAAACATCTTCTTGAGACTGAAACTCAGCGCCGAGAGAACGATGAGACGACTTCCGTGAGTACTCTATCATGGATAACGCTTTACCGACTCGGAGACAGCATCTCGCTGAATGAGCCATCTTGGGCATTGACGGACGATGGATCAAAGACGTTAAGGGCCGAAAAGCCATTGGCGAATGTCTCCCGTTATTTGGATAGACATCCAGAGGTGGTCTTCGTCGTATATCAGGATTATCCAATTCTTGACTCCAGAGACTCGAGCACGAAAGAGGAGGACGAAGAGGAAGGGGAGGAAATATTGCATGCCCCAAAACCGTCACACGAGTGTATAACTTTGAGTTCGCGCTATATGATAGAGGCTGTCAGAGCCTTCACTAAAGCTCAGCCGGATTCCAAATCCAGGTTCCCTCATTTTGACCCAGCCGATGAGATTGCAGCCCCTTATCTATTCTGGTACTATGGTCGGCATTCATACCCTAAAATCCGGGAGGCCCTCCTGCCAGGTCAGCAGAGATTGCTAGACTTCCTATCACTGTGGATTGAGGACTACTATAAGCAAGAGTATATGGAAGTAGAGAGTCATTTAGCCGACGGTCTTATATCTCACAAGCTGATGGAGTACTTGATTTGCCCTGGAGACGTCTTGGTATCGAACCAGAAGAATTCCCTAGAAGCGTATATAGGCACTACATGGCCCCAGACAGATCTACGGCGTAATCTACCACAGCAGCCCCTTAACGGGAAAGCCCGCCAGAAACCTGACTCTTTAGAGCTGCGGCATCGAAAGCGCAAAGTCGTTTTAAGCGTCGAAGGTTGGTGTTGGGAATACGACGGCACTTTTCGGAGTAGTGAGAAGGCTCTTGAATTTACTTATTGGACATCGAGCCCTGATGAAAAGCTCAAGATAACAGATTTAGAAATTTTCCCACTTAAATACGCAACGGAGACAATACGGGCAGCTTTACAGCGGAGAGGAGAAACATACTGGAAATGCCGAGGACAGAAGTTAGTTGACTACCAGTCAGAACCAAAGGACGTAAGTAAACTCGCACGATTTATTGCACATCTGATAGGTTAAAACTGACAAAAGGGAAGGAAATGGAGAGATACATGATAGACTACAAGACGTACGAGATGCTACATAAGGACTCCATATACGGGGGGCGCACTTCCACGGAAGAGAACCGCGCAATCCACGAGGTCATTGGACCTGAAGGTGATGAAATCTATATTTTCCCTCAGACGGTTAAGGCTTACAATCTTCGGCGGAAGAAATGGGGTAAGAGTGGATTTCCTTCGCATCTCTATCCAGAATCGATTGTTGTCGAAGAGCGGCGGGCTAACGATAACCATTCTATTAGTGGACCTTAAGGTAGACAAAATCAAAGAAGTCGTATGGAACAAGAAGGCCTTCGATAAGTTAGTAGTCGACAAGGATACCAAGGAGCTTATCCAAGCCTTAGTTACCACACATTTGCAGGACGAACAAGGCGCTGACCTGGTTAGTGGTAAGGGTAATGGCCTTATACTCCTCCTTCACGGTGGCCCTGGAACTGGCAAGACATTCACAGCCGAAACAGTCGCCGAATTAGCTGAAAAGCCACTCTATCGCGTGACGTGTGGCGACATCGGTACCAAGCCAGAGGATGTAGAGAAGTATCTCGAGTCGGTTCTTCATTTGGGCCATATCTGGGGATGCGTCGTTCTTCTAGACGAGGCCGACGTTTTTCTAGAAGAACGAGTACATTCAAATCTTGATCGCAACGCCCTGGTATCTGTTTTCCTACGTGTTCTGGAATATTATGACGGTATCTTAATACTTACGTCCAATCGCGTCGGCACATTCGATGAGGCATTTAAATCGCGCATTCAGCTAGCCCTGAAGTATGATAACTTGGGTGTCTCTCAGCGTCGACAAATCTGGTCGAACTTTTTCGAGCACTACGAAGAGATGGGAAACGGCTCTATGAATTTCATCAGCATCAAAGCCCAAGTTGACGAGCTAGCCAAATATAAGATGAACGGTCGGCAAATTCGGAACGCCATTACCACGGCAAGGCAGTTAGCGCGGTATCGCGGGGAGGTCATGAACTATTCCCATTTGCAGCATGTTATTAGGGTATCACAGAACTTCGAAACATACCTTGACAATTTGAGGGAAGGTGTGAACAGCGATGATGTCTTCCATGGGGCTGGGATCCGATAAGGTGGGGGTTAGAATGATTGTATCGTTCAATATACTACGTAATGTGGCTTTATTAAAGAGCGAATGAGAAGACGTGTTCCCAAGAGTAGTCAGACATAGCCCCCCAATGTCCTAAGCCACGTTAACTTATCTGGCCAGTCGACATCCGTGATAAGGTTATAGATAAACTTGTATGTTCCATAGCGGTGTGCGTATGGCATAATCTCAAAGTGTACATTGGGCAGATCGGGTTATATGTGGTGAAGGTGGCTGTCGCAACAGTTGAACGCATAACCTCGAAGATGTGCTACACGCGACCAAATATCACCAAATGAATAAGGCAGGATGAGTTTATTGCCAAACTAATAACATTAAAGGCCTTTGCTGACTATCCCGTTGACACTAATTACATCGCACGAGATGGTTAGGGCGTACATCGTCGCCCCGGATTTCTCGACAGCCCCACCACCCGACGGTCCTGTCGAACTCGGCCACATCCTAAAAAACGTTTTCGAGTTTTCTCCCTTAAACGAAGGCCAAAGAATCGATATCCCAAACCGACTGCCAATTGACGAGAAACGAGGCTTTAAGACAACCCGCTCCAAAATCCTCGGCGGGACCTTTGGTGTTTTCGCCGAGGTACTAGCCATTCTAGGCTTTGGCATTGAGGCTCACGCCGAATACAAAAGAGAGGCGGATGACGTCCTCTCCATAGACCGTCTAGAAACCCTCGCCTTTAACCCGACCGATGAATACGTGAAGAAGAGCATGGAAACGGATGGAGTCAAGATATATACAAATGCTACAAAGAATAAGAAACCTGTCTTTATGATCACGGGAATAAAGATTGCTCGTGGGGCATCACTTGAGACCAAACGGTCCACCACGGTAGGTGGAAGACTCAAGTTAGGATTCAGCGCGCCCGGTATGCCTGGGGATATCGGACCTGAAGCTGGCTTGACGAAAGGCCAGTCGGTTGGAGAGTCCTTTGAGGGTTCGACAGACTTCATCCTCGCGATACGAGTAAGGCAAATCAAGTACAAGAAAGCGGAGATTGTGCACGACGTCTATTATAGAGGGGCGACGATGATGGATGGGAAAACTGGGCAAGAGTATGAACTTGAGGATCTTGGCGAGGAGTTTGCGATAGAGGATCTACGTTTGAAATGTGATATTACCAAAATGGAAGGGGAAACAGGCAAAGACGAGATCGAATCCGTGTGGATACCTACCACATGCCTTTAACTATATGGCTAGGTCTTTGTCACTACTAACGTGACTTGGGTGACGAAGTAGCGCCCTAACGATGACCTGAAAACATAAGCTCTAGGTATGTACCTGGGTATTCAAGGGCTTACCCAGGAAGAAATTAAGATTTAGCAAACAGCCAATAACCATCGCGAACATCGACCTTTCGGGAAGGCCTCGAAACTTAAATTCCGATATACCCCGCTTTTGCCCCATTTTCACATGCATGACCCCATCACCATAGCTCAAATTAATGGGGTATTTGTTCTGATGCAGCCCAAATTATAATGTTGGGTTTTTTGAAAGACTGCATATAAAAAGGATGGCTTCCAACGCAGTTGTGGGATATATATATTTTAAAATGAGTCTCTATTAATACATGTAACTGAATAAATCCTAAATACAACACCTTCGCTTGGTTTTACACGACCCGCCCTTCCTTTGACCTCATGTCCCTTATCTCCCTCATCTCATCCTAAAAATAACAGGCGTGTTAGAGACCCCAAAATATACACGATCATCGCCTTCAAGGCTTACCTCGGTCAGAATACGTGGTACATTAACCACATAATACCCATCGGTTATCTGAAAAACGCAGTCAGCTTGCGAAAAGATCATTTGCCATCGGCTCGACTCACATCTATTGCACACGATACGCCAGGAAATAGTTCGTCTAGGTGACTCTGTGGGGCACCTTGGCTCGACCTGTACGTTGGTATGAAGGACTTAGGCATTTTAAATAGTCCGATTGTACTTGGGCGAAATCCCCTTCGATGGTTGTTTGTTGTTTGAGTTTCGGGGTTGGTTACGTACGCGTCGAAAGATTATAAGTGGTGGATAAACCGCAGCAGGCAGTCGGCCAATCCAGCAAGGGACAGACACATTTATGAATGCGAGATTCGCCATGAGGTCTCGCACCGCTCGCACTGCCACGCTAGGTTCGAGATCGTTCACTTCTTGAGACCAGACCACCAATACGAAAAGAAGATTGGCCGAAAAGTAAGCCGATATTGGGTAGCGTTTTTCTTTTTGTCTCGGAATGACGATGTAGAAAAAAGACAACGCCTCTCACCTTTTCCTTTTTTGTTACCTAGGTATGTCTCGCCGTCCCCAACCGATTATAAACGGGGTTTTCGAATTACTACGCCTTGCGAAAGAAGAGTTGCTAGGTTCGTCCGGTCGCTTCGACTTGAAATGGTAATATTCCCGCAAAAGAGCAAATTATGTCCAAGATGAGTTTCATCAATTACGTGCCATACCAATACTTTTGTGTCTGAGGGTTAACCGTATTGGATGGCTGAGCTCGAGATCAGTAACGCTGATCTAGTTGAAGGTTCCGCGTGTCCACTCATCAAGCTACGTCGACTACTTTCGGCGGCTGCCCTGAAAAAAGAAACTACAGGCTCATCGTAGTGATACCTAGATACAATTCGGCTGGTACTCTCAGCGTTAGCATAACCCTACATCCATTAGGTGAATAGTAACATGCAATCACTTACTAGTTTTCAGCATAGTATATAGGCAACTCCTTCTCCATGGACCCCTCTCCAAAAAGGATGAATTGGATAGAAAACTTGGTAATATCTAGGTTATTGTCTTCTATGTGTTTGGATAGGCTTTTGATTTGTTCATGGAGTTGGCACGTAGAGGAGTCCCAGTTTCCATCTGTTAATATAAAGAGAGTGGCAGATTGAGAATTACACACGATCTTGGTCACTAATTCACCAAGGCAGTAATTCAAGTCAGTCTCATTGGAATCGAATATTAGATCCCAAACTTCCTTTTCCAAGTTTTTGGTCTTGTTTGTCGATACGGTAATATCATTGGAAGCACTTTTTACTAGGACAGGTATATTTTTTGGCGTAATTTGTTTGGCGATTTTTCCGAATACGCGTATTGTTTTGCAAACGGCATCCTTGTTGTGTCTCATAGAAATCGTATCATCAATCAAAAATATCTGCACTATTAATCATCTTAATCTGCTAATAGCCTTATGGGGAAGGAGGCCACTCACTTGTTCAGTTCGTTGAAGATGCCTGTCCTCTTTCTGGATGCTTGGAGACTCATTCTGCTTGAAGCTCGGCGACACATGAAGGTACTTGGATCGAAACCTAGATCCTTGAATTTGCAACTTTTCGTATAAAAAAGCAATATTTTCGACATCTTCCATTCGTATAGAGCTAGATCCGGTATGTTGTACTTGTTCCGGCACAGCTGAAATCTCTGGAGAGCCACTTTGCTGCTGACTCTCACGCGGCTCTGAGCCGGATATATCCGGTAGATTAATCAAAGGTAGCTCAATCGGTCCCAGCTGGTTGACGCCTCCACGCATATGCCAACGATTCAGAAGTTGGTGAGCGTCAAGACGATTAGATTCTGGTTGGAGCATGTGATTTAGAACGATATCGTCAACTTGATGAAATATTTCATCAGCCCCTTGTTCTGGGTCCCTAATGCAAACCTGATGCATTTGATCGACAGCCTTGAGGCGTGCAGTCGCGTCGTGGAAGCAAGCGCCATAGCCTGCTGCGTCTAGTCTAGTATCTTTAGTTTGCTCGCACCTCTTCTCCCAGTACTGGTTTATCCCAGCTTCGCCTCTCAAACTCCACACTAGAGTCTCGCTGAAAACCGCGCCTATAGACCATATGTCTGCTTTTGGGCCTACTCTGTCGTGTGAAATGCCTCTCCTTCCGTCGATATCGCAACACTCCGGTGCAGCTGGGGATGGTTAAATTAATTAGGCGCACGGGGCTAATGTATTTTAAACTCACAATACATCTTATTTGCCCCGTTGTCCCTGCCCCCTTGATCATTATCCTTTTCGTTCACCACTCTAGTGTGACTGCGACCAAAATCGGTAAGTTTGAAAAGCGATGGAGGACCCGACCCAGACTTCCTTTCGCCTTCGTAGAATAAGAGGATGTTTTCCGGTTTGATATCTTGGTGAATTCTATGATATACTTAGCATTAAAGATATTATATTCGGGCAAGTAGCTAACCCCATCAAGCGAACTCCTTCATATGCTTGTACAAGGCCATCATTTCACCCAGTGCACTATGATACATGAGCATTCAATGTGATTAAGATCCTCCTTGATAGCTTACCTAGCTAGTCGTTGCCCTTCGGATTCTCGCTCCTTGGCATTGTTATGAATCATCGCGATGGCATCTAGTAGACCAAAGATTTGCTGCCAAAACTCCGTACATCCCGACGACTCGAGCCCCTTTGAGTTGTCTTTAAAATACTGCTTCAGAGTCTCCCCATTAGCGTACTCAATAACGAGCGTTGCTTTGGATCCTTGTCGGAACGACCAGTAGTATCTAGGTATGTTGCGAAATGGGCTGCGTCCGGGATCTGGGCCACTACGCTTTATTTCTTCCTCTTTGTCGTGAAGAACTCTATACGTTTCGGTTTCACTCTCCCATAGCCGCCACACATCATCACACTTTTCGAACCCTTCGTATTCTTTAAGTACTGCAAGTTTCTAGACATCCATCTAGTTAGTAACTTGGGAGTTGGGTAAAAGAGTGGGGGTACTCACAGCTCTGCCCCTGAGCAACATTCATGTATCTTAGCTTTCCATACGGTACAGCCATCCCCGCCGTTTGTATTCTCGATCTGATCGATTTTGTCGATTGGAACAACAACCCTAGGCTTCAGTCGTCGCCTGTGTCGGACATTTTCGAACATGAATGGGCAAAATGGCCATTGCACTTCACAAAAGAAGTCTTTGAACCGCCCTATGCCATCGCATTTCAGCGGAAAATGTTCAGGGTCTAGGGGCAGGTGCGCATCGTTCAGTCCCTCCTCTGTAAAACGATGTATCATATCAGGTTCTCCAATCCACACAAGAATGGATAATAAGCGTAGGCATTTATCGCGAACCTCCTCTGTGCTGACGTTTGATCCACCGTTAAATAGGTTATTGAGTGTGCGGCTGATCCTCGGGGTCGTCCAATATTCTTGTAATTTGTGGTAGCAGATATATCTGGCATTAGATTCAACTTGGAGGTGGCCACTGCCACCATCACTAATTGCCTCTATTTTTTGGCGTAGCTGAACTCCGTCGAGCTGAGATTTCTAAACGGCCAATAACGGAGCAAAGACACGCGAGATGTTCACGATGTCTTGGAATCTAAGATACTATCCATGCCTATGACATAGTCTGCCAAGCCAGGGTCCATTATACAATGACATCGAGGCTTCTTCCCATTGGTTGGGCGCACGACACGCCACGCGCAACCGGTATAGAAGACCGGTCAAACCCATATTATAAGCTTACCGCACCTGTCCATTTTGCGTTAGATTTAACTACTAGGTAGCTTCCGCTGTCTAGGTAGTTAAATTCAGCTACGAAAGATTATTAAGGCCGGTTGAGTTGAGACCAATGTAGGTAGGTAAACATATATATCTCTTGTTGCTGTTGCCTAGAGTGATAGGGCTTGTTGAGTAATTTTAACCTTGCCCCGCAAAAGCAAAACCAGTCCGTTATCCACATACACTCAAATGTGATGAGAAATTTCATTCGGCATGCTATATTTACATGAAACAGTATACTTTAAAGGATCACGATAATCGCCAAATTCATCAGCCTTACACATCGATCTGTGGAACGATCTTTGAAAAACTTAAGTATGCCTCGGTCCGCCTTTTCATATCCTTTTTAGTAGAAGAATTGCTTTTTCTACCTAAATATTCCTACGATCCCCTAACATGGCGACACAAGATGGGAATCATACGCTAGCACATTCCGTCACTTTTTCCGACTATCACCTTCGTAAGGACGTTCTTGTAGCCTTCCTCCGTTGGCGTTTTCAAGATGACAATATCAATGTCGAGGTGAGTCAAACTTCTAACTTTAGACGTACTGTTATACTAATTCCATAGAAACCAGTGGGGGCATCGCATTTCAACAGCTGGCTTCCTAGAGGACTAGAGAGGATGTACGTTCGCCATCCATGCATTACTCTTTCTATGCTAGTGTTTAACCAGATAGCGGAATTAGGCAGATAACAATGCTGTTAAAAAACTACGAGACAGGACTTCTTTTGATCCTAAACAAGTGCAGGCAGAGTTCGGCTAAAACCTGGTTTGCTTTTTCTTTCATTCGGCGTGCCCTAACAGCCGAGGCTTTCTTATTTGGTGGACATTAGCAATATGCAGGCAGCCGAACATCGCCTTCCCTAAACTGAAATAGAGGCGGGTTGGCTCCCATAGCATTTTAAATGATAAGTCTATTGTATATCGCCATTGGTAAGGATATTCGCCAATAGCGTCTGTGTTTAGTAGTAATCGACTTGCATCGGATAAGAATCATCTTGTAGACCTGTACTACTGTGCTCCCGCAGCCTACGTACTGTATGATCAGTAATCCTATGGCGAACCTGGCGTTTTCTCGGCATCAGCGTACCTAGGTAACCTACCTAGATAGGCACCTCCCCTTCGGTGACGCCACGTGGAATTCTGTGTTCAGGCACTCTTGAACGCCCATAAAACATAATCAACAGATATCAAGCTTAAGTTCTACATAAAGTATGCCAATTTGTCGTCAATGAAATACTACGAAACTAGGTATGTATTAGTCTCCCTGTGGCATCAATGGATGAAGACGACTGGCTAGAAGCTGCCTGTGAACAAGCGGCTAAGTATCCGACCGAGAAAACATATCAAGCATCCGATGTACCACCAAGCGTGAGGGGAAACTATCTTTACCGACTCTGGGACAATCAGGGTCTTCTTTTCGACGGCCGTCGTCCATCATTGGTATTTGTAGAGAAGGCGCGAAAAGATGAAAGTGAGTGTCTCAACGACACAACTTCGCGATCTCCTGTTGATAATCTGATAGCTTATAGCACGAAAAATGTGCACAAATACAAAGATCTGCAGGAACATCTTTCTATGCGGAAAGATCCGGACTGCAGACATGTGTACGTGATTTTTAAAATATGCATAATTGGCGTCTACTCACTTGACGCTATAGATTCATCGAGGCCAACAATTCGAGAGCCCCCATGAACTGTACGCTACCTATGCTACAGCTTCTATTGACTTTCCTCCAAGTGAACCCAATTTTCTTGGATTCTATGCATGCTTTTGGCGACCACATGGACGCAGTGGATGCACCTCTGTGTCAATTCCAATTTGACAGCCACGCCTGTGGGGGACTCCGGGTGATAAAACTAGGCCGCTCAGGCAGTCAATTGCGCCATACATACCTTCTACGCTCTCCAGAAAAAAGATAAAGAGGCTAAACATCCTTGGTCCATTCGGCAAACCGCTGTCTATCACGCATTCGATCTGGAGACCGGTCGAGCATTCTGGATCAGCATTAAGAGCAACAACATACAAGACGCCATAAAAATAGATACGGCAGGGTACCAAGGGCAAGATTCTATAGCCCAACCTTTCCTCTTTACATTAAAGACTCACCTGGTGTATATCCGATGGTGTCAAGAAAGCTGGCCCTGGTTCGTCCGTGATCTTGAAAATGAGGTCCGCAATACACTGATTCGGGCTCGGACAACCCCTGTTGGTCGGGAGCCATATTTCGACGATGATGAATATGCCTATGGCGGTGCCAATGACCAGAACGTCGCCGGCCACCGTAGAAGATGTATGAGTGGTAGTCTTGCTGTGTTGAAATCGACATTGAAGAAAGCTGGCCTTCCTCTGATCCGTATTCATAGTAACGGAGAATACTCAAATGAGCAGTCAAATACCCGCCAACTTTGGAGATCTGGCACTGCTAGACACTGGCCTGGTCCTTCACGGATATTAAAAAGTTTCAATTTTGAAGACCTCCAACGGCTCAATATCATCGGAGAGAGGATACAAGAAGCAGTTCTAGTTATAAAACTAGATTCCAAGGCCTTAGCTGAGCTTCGGATGTACTACCAAAACTTAAAGGGACAGAGCGAATTTCCTGAAGAATGCTCCAAACATCTACCTCCTTTTCTGGAAAAGGTCCAATCAGCCGTTGATTGCATGGAGACACGGAGGATACAGCTTGAGTCACTAACCCAAAGACTTGAGGAAGGGAAGAGGCTAGTGAGTGAATACTCTGATCCAACATTCTCCTGTTTTGCTAATACTCTAAGTATGAGAACATTCTCTAATACAAGAATTTGGAAATGAGCAGAGTGTACGCCGAAGAAGCGAAACAAACCGCAACACATATGGAAAAGATCGCGTTTCGATCAGCAAACGAGACATCTTCAATGCATATCATCACCATAGTCACTCTTATATTCCTCCCGGGGACATTCGTCGCGGTATGTAAACGCCATACACCTAAACAAAACATCCCACAGCTAATTTCTCGTAGACGTTCTTTCAAAGCGGTGTACTGCAATGGCAAGATGCGGGTTACATCCAGGAAAATTGGCTATTCCGACCTGCGATCTTCCACCTCTTTCTAGCGATCTGCCTACCACTAATGTTCGTGATTTTTCTGGCTTGGTCCTTGACTTCATGCTATGGGGAGCGAAGATATAGGCAACACGTATTCAACAATACGGAAAGTACTCACCCAGGAAAACGGCGGCTCGAGTGCTAAATACCTAGGTTTTGGAGGTTTTGCTTCTGTGTTTCATTGTTTGAGATAGTTTCTTTTTAATATACGCACGTTTTGATTCGAGAAGTCTTCAACTATGAATATAGAACCCTTTGCGAAAGGGAGCGCTGTAACTTCGAGCCGGAAAATTTAGTCCACCAATCAAATTGCGAGATGTTGATCGATGTAGTAATTGGTACAGTATCTTAGGTGTATGAGCCCCGATAACCACAACGTTCAGGCAGGGTGCCCGCCGTCTGGAGCCCACATCCCTTGCTCAAGAGCATGAATCAAGTATTAGACCATTCTCTCCGATATAATTAACTCGAACATCTATTCGCATCGTTACAAGTAAAAGCAAATTCCGATATTTTTCTACGTCGATGGCTCAATAAGAGCTAGTCAGACAACTCATAAGTTCATATAGCCCTATAATTACGAGGCGTTACCGCTCTTCCGCTATGACTTAGCGAGTACTATTAGCTAACAAAGTCGCTATTTCTTATTTTTTTCAGGCAGCCATGCGCTGTGGCCTACTAAATCCACAGCAACCTTAGGCTCGGCGCTACACCTCCTGTACCTACAGTGGGTCGAAAAAAGTGTCGTATAATCGTCATTTTTACACCAAAACTCATCAACTTTACAACGTAATAATTCATAATATTTATATAGCAATCATACCTCAAACTTTATATATACCTGCTATAGTAGTAAGAAATAAATTTGATAGCTTTTTAGATTTTTAGAATTTTTTTTAAAGAAAATAAAACCATTTTAATATAAAATATTAATATAAATATTATACCTTATTTTTAACATAACGTTTTTTATATAATTTATAAACTTTTATTATTTTAAAAAACTATACAATATATAAAAATAGTTAAAACAATTTATTAAATTTTATTTCAATTTTTAAAGATAGTATTGATTAAGTTATTAAGGTATAAAATCGCATAAGTTATTGAAGGAAGAAAAAAAGTTGTACGACACTTTTTTCTACCCACTGTAGGTAGGTAATTATAGCACATCGCCCACTGACATTCGGTACCCCGCACCATTAAGATGGCCGGGGGGATGAGGGGCATAGGGGACTCTACTTAACCAGACCCACGAGGCTCAATGCTCAGCATAAAACGTTTAAGGATTACCAAGAGTGCCTACTTAGGTGCTTGATGAACACCTCGCGGCCTTGTAAATCGATTCTTATTTTTTATTTTAAAAAAATAGACAAACAGGTGCGTCGAAGCGGTTGATATCTGCTGTCTTCTGTTAGGTGTGTCTCGGTTGGTCGCATCTCTCCCCTAAAGAGCCGTCGCAGGCTAGGCTTTTAGCGGAGTCGGGGCGCTAAAGCAGCGCAGCTGTAGGGCCAGGGCGCCAGGCTACACCATCTCACGCATTTTAAAGCCACAACATACTTCATTCACACCATCAATTCATATCCAACAGACTAAGCTGTCCTGCCTACCTAGTTCTAAACACAACTAGGCACCTGATTCATCCTTTAATCGCTTCATGGGTCTTCGTGTATACCGCAAGCGATAACCCCCCTCCAATCCCTTCCATCCATCCTTTTTCCTTACCCGCTATAAATACAGGTTCGCCTCGCTACATCGTTCCCAAATCCAAGTCCTAAATCCAATAAAATATTGCGCGGTGATATATATAACGCTCATAAATGCCGTATCTCTTAGCTGTTACATACTTAAGAGCTGAATCATCCCCTAAGATGATGGCATTGTTAAGCCATATCGGGTTGTAATACAAGAGATAAGTATAAATCCTATAACAGAGCCTTAACCCAATCGCTATTTTGTTCTGTAATTATAGACGGTAGCCACTATAACGGGTATGCATTACGTGGGGTAATACCCTGTAAGTTTACCCCTGCACCCCTGCAAGGAAGAAATCAAGCTCCTTCCCATGTCCTATCGCATGTTCATTCTCAGCTAGCTGTTCTAGCAAACTCAAGAATGGATCCTTTTCTTCTCCGGGTGCGGTAGCCGGACTGTCGTGATGAGCCCTTGGATCCGAGCTCGATGCGACCACATAAGCTTGCTTGCGATGGTCTTCTACTCCTTGCCACGGTGTGGGAGAGGAGAAAGTATTAGTTGGTACAGTACCAAACATCGGGTCATAGCTAGCGACACCAAGACTGCTTTCGTTATCCCCGCTCGGACTAGGCGTTGCATAATGATAAGATGGCGAGAAAGCGGAGGTCGGCATCGCTTCCATATGTTGTTGTGATTGTTGGTGAGCTACAGCTTCGAATCCCGCAGCTGCAGCCGCCGCTACCGCAGCGACGCTAGCGGCCTGATCATCGGCCGATTCTCTTCGTTGGGGGACTTGAGCGGTATTTGTAGGGAGACCCTCTTGGTGAAGAGGGAGTGTGTTGGAGTTTTGAAGTATTGGTGCGGAATGAGGGGCTGTTGAGAAGGAGAAATGACGGTTATGGGCGCTAGGTGTAGGCAGCCCGGAAGTTAACGGCCCATTATGAGCCGTATTTACTGGTGTTAGGCTCCTCATATCAGGCCGCTTTCGCGTAAGACCTGAAATCTTCCGTTTCAAACCTGGCCGTTCCGAGTCTCCATTCATGTGAAGAGCATATAAATCAGATCCTCTAAATGATTGATCTGCAACAGGTTCGACGACGACGTCCGATAGTGTAAGATTTGCAGCATTAAATGTAAATGGACGTGCTGATCCGCCGATATTCGAGTAGCGATCAAAGAAATCTTCTAGGTTGAAAGTAGGTGAGTAACGCATTGAGCTATTTGCGATGCTCTTAACTAGCTCGGCGTGGGCATGGTATATGCTTTGCAAAGTGTCGCGTTGATGCTGTACGCTGGCCCACGTACAGCTCAGCTCATTTAATTGCTGCATTTCTCGGGAAAGGAACTCCGATGAGGATGACAGCACACCCATACCTTCACCGCCCCCGCTTTTGTTATAGTGTGCGCCATGAATATGAACTGTGCCGGCGGTACAGATGCAATATCCAACAAAAGCGGGCCATTCGATTGATGCCATCTGCTTACCCAATTCGACCAACTCGGCGATCGCGTTGGCATGTAGGAAACAAATGTTGGTGGCCTCTATTTGCCAAGATTGGTGTTGACCCGTTCCTGCTAGTTCTGCAAGGTCAATCGGTAGGAAGGGCCTATATATGAGACAGTGAATCAAGTGGTAGATAAGTTTGCTAAGAACGAGAACCGACGAATCTGGTTGGCCGAAAAGGGTATCAACGCTTGAGAAAACATCATCGGTTCCAGAGGCCCATATGTCGAGGTCTTGTCTGATCTTCGATAGTTCGGAGAGCGCATGCCAGGGGAAATGAGAATCGCCTTTAACACCGCCCGCTGCAAGGTATCTGTTGGTGTTTCCTAAAATGCGGCTAATATCGATAATCAGACCGCTACTCCCTTGGGATTTTCTCCCATTCCCTTGTAAGTGTTGAAGGTTTGATCCATTTTGAAAGAAATCGCCTTCAACCGGCAAGGTAGATGGTCCTGGGGACCAGCATGGGAGGCGCAGAAGAATTGTATTGTCGCTGATGAGACACGGGCGTTTTGAGCCGCAGGCAACGAACCTATCGAGTAGGTAACACGTCCAGAATAAGCGACGTCTCATTTCGCGTTCCACGGTGGTGATACGGGTGTGTAAATCGACTTCACGGTGTAACTCTAAGGCCATAGCCATGCCAATGGCGGTTGCTAAAATGCTATTAGTACCCGGATCTGCTGATTACACTAACCATAAAAACCATTGGCATTCAGGGACATACTTAGGAGCATATACGCCTTCTTCCCCTTGCCTGTTGCCGTAAAGGCAGTGACAAGGAGAAGAAGGGCTTGAAGCGCATCGATGGATGGTTCATCCGTATCAATTTCACTTCTTGATCGTAGAGCGTAATCCTCACTAAGCTTGACAGCCGATTGATACCCAGAGGGATGAGCCGTATATCTAATAGTGTCTTAGTAATTTGATATATGTTTTGTCACGACATGGAGGCAAACCTAGCAGCAAGCGCATAAATGGCATTGATAAGATAGGTGGGTAATTGGTTGAGTTGTAAACGTTGTCGCACGGTAGATTCATCGAGGATATGGTATGGCTTCGCGTGGAAACGAGTAAAATAAGTATCAAGAACGGCGTCTATCCGTACGCCAGGGGAAGATTCTGTAACGGTGGGTGAGTACACGGCAGATTCCGTACCTGCATCTCTTGCTCGAGATGTGTCCAGGGCAGGGCGTTTTGTTCTCGGTTCAGAGGTTGACTCGCCCGTTGCCGATCCGCCGTTAGAAGAGGTGTCGTCCGCAATAATTTGTGAGGGTTCTGATCCGTCCGATTTCCTGTCTTTAAGTTGGGCTTCCAAACCATCAACCCTTTTTAATAATGCTTCTAACACATCTGTTTTCGGACCTCGTTTCTTTGGTACAGCATCTGTAAAAACACCAAGTGAAATCGTCAGCCCTGTTGTTGACTCCACCCTAGGGAGGGAAGCCTCCGTAAGCGGAGAATAGCCGGGCTACCCACCATAGACGCAGGGACATTGGAAAACTTGGCAAGCTTCGCAGGACGGACGTAGCCGATTGCATTTAATCTATATGAAGAACGTCATTTGTTAGATGAAGAAGGCAATTCGGCTAATTAGATGCGACGCTGCTAGCCTGAAGTGAGCCTTACCTTCCGCTTCCGACATGACTTGCAGTTCATTGCTTCTCGAGGTTCATTGCCCATGCGGCGACTTGGTAGTCGTTCTATGCCGACCTGAGGTCGCGACATGATGATGGGTTGAATTCCAGGGTGAGGTGCAACACTCATGATTACCGACTCGAGTAGAGATAGATGAATAGATCAAATGAGAATTGAGTAAATGGGCCCTGGATGCCTACTTTGTTTCGTGTAAGGGTCTCCGAATGTTAGGAGCCGAAAAGCGTCGCGGTGTGGGAGACCACATCAAATTCGTGTGTTCTTTTTGTCTATCGTTTCTTTTCTCCTCGTCTCTTCTCTCTTCTCTCTACTAGAATAGAGGCTTTCGTTGGATAATGAATAGCCCTCTCATCCTTCCCTATTGCCAATACAGTTGTTGTTATTGTTGTTGGCTCTTTTAACTCGAAGTTCCTACGTTGGTATGGCGTTATAGTGGTCGTTGCATATTGCTGTGATATACAATACAATACCTATTACAGGTACTGACACGTCCAATAAAAAGTATTTCTGTGTCTCTAGAATTTGGGGACATGGAGAAAGAGTCGACGGAGAACGAACTAATAAGAAAGAATTAACGGGCTAAGGCCGCGCAAGGCATTGCAGAAATTTGTGGTCCTCGAATAAAGATGAGAAAGGAATGGGATTGGATGGGGTATAGAGATTTAGATTCGTGCGGAGAGAGACAAGACGAGACAGGACAAGACAAGACGCTGAAGATGTAGAATGTAGGAGGAAAAGGACATGGGAACGATTGGGGTTTAGGGCGTATAAAGCCCTGCTAATAACTACCCCTGTCCCCTGTTCCTTGTATGCTTGTATGGCATCCTCCGCAAAAAAAAAAAAATTGAAATAAAATAAAAAAGAGACCTGACCTGCTTTTAGCATGGTCCTGCTTTAGTACGATGTAGTAGTGTATACTATGGGACGTACTATGTCAATCCGGTCGGCTCGTGTGGCCCTTGTAGCTTGCGGGACCTTACGGGGGCAACTGGGGAAAGTTGCAGGGAACTGGGAAGGTTAATTAGGGGGGGCTAGGATCATGTATTGGCTATGATGTCGGACCAAGCAGTCGGAAAGACACCGAAAAGGGGTTCTTGCAGACTTCAATCCGCCCCTTAATAGGAGGGGCCGTTCGCTGTTACTATGATCCATATGATCCATCCTCTCAGCTTGACACCTAACTGCTAACCGCTAACAGTTAACTGTTTAGCTGGAAAAGATTGCATGGGGGAGGGTTATACAGGGGCGGAGAAGGACGGAGGAATAGACCTGGAAAGAGTTGGAGGTACCGTTAAGGTGGAGGGTGAGGAGTGTGATACGGGGAAAAAGAGGGGAACTCCAACTCTTTTTGCAAGTATACCACGTGCCAGGACGGGATACTCTAGTTGCGCGCCAATAGAAAGCCTTCCCTAATGGCCTCCCTGGAACCCTCCCTAGACCTAATTATTAGCGCACCCTAGCCATTCGAAACCGTGGAAGCGCCGACTTGACAACCTCATCCTACTGTAAAAGCCTTACTCACTTAGTAACTTAGTAACTTTGACACTGCGGCGACTCTGATGATCTCCATGATAGTTACTAGAATTCAAATAAGTAGGTAGTAACCAAATATGTACTATATATGGCCATTTTTCATTTAGCTAACTACTTCTAGATAATGAAGGAGAAAAAAAAGACTCATCGGCATTTCATGTTAATTGTCGTTGTGACCTGTCGTTTAACTCGAGTCTTTTTGTGGCTTAAGCTACTCGGAATGCGACTCGTTTACGCATATGTTGGCTTGACGCTGAGTTCCCCCGAGAAGAAAAAGATCAGTGGATTTGAAGCAGTTGAAAAAAATTGATGTACACCGCACACCTCAGTAGGCTGGTAGGTCGAAGCAAGTCTCACCTATTGGCTTGACGTATGTCCAATCAATAGACCACATCTGGTCTGATCTTCAGATGATCTTCGACCGGGAGGGTGACGAAGTGGCAGAAGCCACAATCAAGGCTAACCCAGATCATAGATATCGCTGACTGGGTATACTCAGCATTCTCTAAAAACACTGGCTCTCTCCTATATGGGCGGATGGGAGGCTTGAACTGGTGATATGCTATAGAAGTTGCTAGCATTCTGCAACAACTAGTGAATGATATGCAAGCACACGAGCCTTTTTACGTCGATCCCATCTAACACACATAAGAAGTAAGAAAAAAAAAACAGTCTAACAAAAGCCCCTACAGCTTTTTGAAATGCGCAAAGTCTAAATTACGGACAGATCCTTCTGTCATCTGTCATAATCCACCTAGCATTGAATCCTTGAATCGGATCGCCATACGCTAACGATATTGGGACAGCTTCTTCGTTCACCTTGCTCACCAAACCTGGGTGCTTTTGCATGTTGGAGGTTCTGCTTCGGTCTTAAGTTAAGGAATTTGGGATTCCTCCGGCCATGTTTTTCCCGCCGGTGTCAATTTAGATACCCATTTTCCCCTTGCAGTAGTGAAGAAAAAAATTCTTCGAAGGACAAAGCGAAATTTCAGGGTGCAGCATAACCAGGTAGCCCATTCAGGAGAAAGCTACGATGATAGCTGATTATACAGTGTTTCATAAGTTTTTCCGTGAGTTCGTAGGCTAGGATAAGATAGGTATTCGATCTACCATACCGGTGAACGATAGAAGCTTCTACCGCCAGGATTGGGCAAGCTGGAGCATTGATTTCTGCAACACCAACTGCGAGCACGGAGATATACGGCTGAGGTGGCGAAACTCGAACCATTTTCAAGTAGATTCAGATTATCATGATCTGGAAACGTCTTATTGGATCCGGTAGAATGAATGCCCTGCTCAGGACGGATACCGACAGCATGGAAGCAGCGGAATCTAGGGCTTGTGCGTCCACATGTCAACGCCTGGAAGCACCCGAGTAGACGGCGGCGGGTCGATTAGGTATATTATAGGTCCCATTCGACCTACAGCAGATACCCCCAGATAAATAGAGAGGGATGAACCCGGTTCGTATTTTTCGGGTTCTTGTCATGTATGTATGTAGTTATCGAGGGCGTCTCTCAAGGCGGAGGAGCTCCACCTCCACATCATGTAGAGTATGACTAGATCGTAAATCATATAGATCGTAGTTATGATATAGGTAGCACGCACCATACAGGAGGCATAGATATCGTGTATCTAATCATTTAGACTTCTGGGGTAATTATTCACCTCGGAAGAAGATGTAGGTGTGCATTCCGAGAATTACTAAAGCAGGGATATGAAGCTGCCGGTTTAATACTCGCCGCTAAAAGACCCGAATGCCCCTCTTTTTTCTCAATATAGCGAAAGTATTTCGCCATTTACATATTTTCCTACGCAATATAGGTTAGTATTGAGACATATTATCCTAAAGTGTATAAGTGTATGCCTTTATACGAGTGATAATCTTCCTTTTAAGGCACAATAAGGGATATTCGGACATATTACCTCTTTTTGACCTTTAGAAATTTGGGTATCCCAACGTCAACCAAATCTACTAGATATGAGACGAGTCTTTCATGCGGCTCCTTGCTCGAGTTATGCGGCTTTTAGTCCTCCTCGGCCGTTGTCCTAGGTTAGTGACAGATCCGGGCATTAGGATAACCCCGGACCCGTCTTGTCTAGCGGCGACGTGCAACATTGACATGTCACACCCGTAATACAAGTACCGACACCCAGACGCAAAAGTGTTGCCCTATCTATTTCAAGAAATCGATAGAATTAATGATCTACCTATAGAAAGGCGAGAAATTCGGGATGATCATGGTAGCACGTGAGGCCCTCTCCACACTACCTTGAGATATGTTACCCTTTTCCGCGGGCGGCTGCATATGACTTCGTCCTCTAAAGTGTTTTATAAACTATATGACCTGATATTCGGGCCCCGACGCGAATCTTCTGTGACGCACAGATAGCGTTAATCGAGCGTGTCATATCAGCATGTCTTACGAATCTTCCACGCTATCCTCGAGATCTTCTCGTCGTCCGATGCACCAACTCAGGTACCCGTAGGTTTCAGCATCATGTGAATCAGAGTCAGTCATAAGGGCTTACCCGCAAGTAGCCGACCTTACGCGGCTTTTTCTGAAATTCATGATAATGATGTTCTCCCCACGTTCACAAAATGATTACTCATTTCAGCAGCCACCCGGAGAATCGATCCGGATCCTGATGCGATGTCGCAGTAGACGAAAACCACCTCCCGGATTTTAACAAAACTCCGAGATGCCTGGGCTACTCAAGTAGGCTGTGCTTTAGTAAGACCCTCTATAAAAAGAGTATGGTGGTACAGAATTTTGGCGACAGGGGTCATCGAAGTTCGACGACGTGAATCTTGGATATACACAGCTACAATAAGCCACAGATCTAGATATGCGGTGAGAGTACTTTCCGTACAGCCACCTCTCCGTTCGCCCGAGAGGTTCATAGACCTCTTACTTGCAGTGAGTACAATCATGGGATCTATGCCCCTCATTTGTAACATGCTTATGAGCGAGAACCCGCAGGCATCAAAGCGAAGAGCAAAAAAAGGGGTGTGATGCAAATGGTACACATTGGAATAGCCAAAGGTGAATAGTCTCCTTGACTTCAGGGAGTCCCCGTGAGATGCGTTCTCGATTAGTCCGTCTAAACCAAAGAACTCATCTAACCGCTTCATACATGTTCGCATATATCCAGACCCCAACGCTACATATTCAAAAATAAAATCCGGCCACTTCTCCCAGGGGTATATATATGCGATCCCATTAAAACATTCCCTGGCCATTCGCTAGCCGTACAAAGCTGTACGGCACATTCTGGCCAACGAGCAATCTTAGAGTTTCCACGGTGGTGAAGGCCGTCGTATCGGCCACGCCATACGCCGCGAAGCCACTCTGCTCTGCGACTATGCTAGGGTCCCCTTTCCTTGGACCATCCGCAAGATCTAGGAAAACCTTGCGAATTTGTGTCGAGGAGCCCCGCGATCCCCCAAATACGCGTACAAGCATTCCCACGATATTGGATTTCTCAGGCCCCAAGGCAGAGATAATCACGAATGGACTATTACGTACTATTCTCGCTTGTTGGAGACCCTCTAAGCTGTTAAAGGGTTCAACTTCAAGACCGCGAGTCAGACTAACAGGTGTCTTGAACCCTGCCGTGTACACCTTGCCAATGCGAAGCGCCCTCAGTGCATACATGGCAGCCGCCGCATCGTCTGCATTTGTGGCGAGGACAACCGCGGCGCGGCCAGAGTAAGCAGATGGCGCAAGGTCGCGCGTCAATGTACTGACGATGCCACGCCAATTTGCGTTGTCAAATACCAAAGAGGAATTTGGAGGTAGTCCTTCAACGGTATTTGCTCCGGAGCCAAGAGATGTGTCGGTGCTGAGATTAGAACTTGAAGGTGTCATAGGAGGGGCTGAAGGTGACGGGGACGATGACCCGGATTGGACAACAATTGTATCAACCATGCCAATCGTACGGGCTGCTTCAGTAAGTGTTGGTCCAGACCCATTATTGAGGCTTTCGAAGAAGGAACTATTTTGCATAAGACTCGTTAGGGATACCGACGGACTTAGATATGCCCCTCCGAAGAATTTTTGGTTGCACAGGGCTTCTACACAATTGGGGCCTTTTGAATGTCTTTCCATAACGGCAAATTGGTGAGGCAAACCAAGCTCATTGAAGCACTTTTCATAAAAAGGCGCGTAAGGTGTTGCGATACGAGAGAATGGACTGCTAATTCCGTAGATGCTCTTCTTCGGAAGCTGGCCAAGCGTTGACAAGGCAGCGTTGATTTCGGCAGCACTCAGCTGACCTGGCGCAGCAATGATCGGAAGGAGAGGGTGGGTGATGGGCGTGAAGACTTTATTGAGTGTTCTTGAAATCTGGCCAGTTTCCCCCATGTTGACAGCGGAAAGAGGGGGCGAACCCGGGTACTCGGCTCGAATTTTAGAACGGAAATATTCCAGTTCAAAATTCTCGTTTTGATCATTGATAATTGATATCATCTTTATGATATCAGCGTATTTTCGGGACTCGAGGAAGATGGATTCTGCCTGAGGGGAGGGCCATTTGAAAGTGCCAGAGAAGTCGTGGAAAGCGGACATAATGCGACTACTGCCACGTTTCTCATATAGTTTTCGACGGATATGTTCCGGTAACCAAAGCTCAACGTCGATATATTCGACACCCCATTGAATGGCTCGGAAGAGATAATCGTAGTACAGGTCGGGATTATCCATAGGGAAACGGCCATTTTCTCTCGTACACCTCGTGGTGAAGATGATGGGCAGTTCAGTTCTCTGGCGCAGCAGCATCACCTGCTCGCCGACGTAACTTAGACTTGGTATCGCCGCGAAGCCTCCATCACTCAAAGGTTCCTTGAGAAGATCAACACGTAGTTCTACAGCATCAGCGCCGACCGTGAGAATATCTATATTAGGGAGTGCAGCCCGGACATCAGGAAAGGTGGTTGAAATGAAATAAGTGCGTGGTTTTGACATAAGTGAATCATGATGATTGATCTGGCCAAGAGTGAAGGAGATGAACCGAGCCAAGTCCCGACGGGAGAAGGGCTTTTCGGGATATAAGAATTCATAGTCGCATTGGGCGGATATATAGATATCCGGGGGCATTCCGAGATTAATACAGTGAGCGTTTATCGCAACCATGGCATCTCGATTTCGCGAAGAAATGTCGATTTTGGCGCTTTCGAGTGATATTCCAAGTACAAGTTCTTGTTCTAAAGACGTTATGCCTTGGAAGCTGTCGGCCATCCGGTAAGGCTTGCCCAGGACGTCAGCGAAGACGGAAACTATGCTATCTTGTCCAGGGCCGTATATAATGACCACCGTTCTGGTATCACCCTTTTGCAATCCGCTGGTAGTCTTCATTCCGTTTGTGGGTGACGAGCGCGAGGACCGATCAATGTCTATATCGGTAGCCGACATTGTCGCGCCACTGTTGCCAAGAGAGCAGGTCGGCGTTGGCGACGGATGAAGTTGTTGGACTGTCGCCATGGCGCCCTGAGGGACGATGTCCTGGCGTGAACGGTGGTAGGATTCCGGGCCCGAGGTGTATACCGAATGACTTGTAAGGCCAACTATGAATAGCGCAATATCCGGATTATCTCGAACAATAAGCTCTTCATGGCAGACGTCTCGGGACTGGGGATCGATCGGGGGGAAACGGTTATTTTAGAAAAGGGACAACAAGCAACGGCGGGCGCATTGATGGAATTGAATGTATCGCGTAGAATTATAGAGGAATGGACGAGAGTCTCGATCGATTAGGTCATGTGTTCGTGGGAAAGTATCGTGGGAGGCATCGCGAGGATTGAGCCGGTTGAATTTATACAAGCCTCCACTATTTACAAAGCTGAAGTGGTCCAAGTCGCAAAGTCGGGTACGTAGCTGTACAAACGAGGGAGAGCAATCTGATGAAAATAGGCTCGGGAAAAATTGTCTAGTGCTTCAAAGTAATTCTTCCGGCCACTAAAATGCAGGAATTCCTAGGCTGCGGCTCAACGCGGAATGATTCGAGGCGAGAGCCTCGCAGCTGGAGGGAACCTTGGAAGGGGAAAAAAGAGAGATAAGAGATGGGCCAAAGGTTGGCGGCAGGTAGGCGGCAGGTACAGCAGGCATTTGGTGTTTAGGCGTGTTTAGGCGCAACTAAAGCTAAAGTACGGTACCTACATAATGTACCTAGGTACAATATTTCGCCGAATTTACAGGCTCTTGGGTACACGTTCCGGGGCTTGCTACGCCGCTGGCTCATTCCATTGGCTCACGCGATTCTGGGGCCCCCACGATTTAAGAATCCCGGGCTGGAGATTTACCCCGGCATCCTTGTCCTAGTACGATCGCGACTGCCCAAACTTTGTATGTGTTTCTTGTATTTGACCGAGAAACACGTAGGAAACATGGAAGGCTCGTTCGATATCAACTATCATCTATAAACCCCCAAGCATTACGCAATTCCCAATTTCCACCTTCACAAAATTATGGATACGCGTGTAAATATCAGAATAAGGTCAGCCTATCAAGTATAGGCTTATTCTATCCTTATCCTTATCCACACTATTCTTATCCATACCTAGGCATCTAGTACTACAGTACCTAGGTAGGTATCTCGGCACAGATCCGCACGATGAGACCTTATGCTAGGACTTTTCATTATCGTAAAGCAAAACTTGGTTTCCTTATCACGACATCTTCAAGCCTAGAAACCTTGAAAATATTCCATTCTATTATATATCTCGGGTTAGTCCTACCCGTCTCTATATTCCTGTCTTCGAGACAACATCCAACCATAGATTCTTCTACTAGAACAAACGTCATGTTTCGAGATCCGGACGCTAATAATCCCCAGAGTCTTACTTGACCTACTTAACCCCGCCCTAAATCCATAATTTCTTAGCCTGTGTTTACCAGAGACAATACCTAGGTAGTTTAACCGCCCCGGAATAAGAGCCCTAATAAAACAGAGAAAGGACACGAGACTTCTTATGATCAATTACAGGTACGATTACATAATTCTAGGAACCCTATCCTCTCTTTCTCTCTCTTATTCTCTTTGCCATATTTTCATCCTCAACGGTTACTAAATCCTCCATTAAACCCGCTAGAGTTTACAATGTTTTTATGTCTTGCGCTCCCGCCACATCTTAGTGACTTCGAATAACTAAACCAATAACCACGTACACCAATCTGTTTGATTGAAGTTCCTAAAATCAAAGCGATGCAAGCTGATGATGACAGAGCTTGCCGTATACATACACCTGAAGTTGCAATTAGATTTTATACGATTCAGTTACGAATTTGTACGAGTTTATACGAATTGAAGAGCACCAAACGTACCAGTCAGCATGTAGCAAACTACCTAGGTAGGTATAAGCACCTATAAGATGGCAGTATGACCTAGTAAAAATATAGGGGACTCAACCACATCCTAGCAATTAACGCCTAATCAGGAAAGCTTCGCAGGCATCGTTGACCTCTTAAGACCATTCACGATACGACCTCGGTAGGAGAACCTCCTTTGATAGAAGATGTTACATCAAATAATATGCCCTTTTCTCTTGTGACAATGTCTATAAATCATGGGGAGAACTGCTGTCGAAGATGCGAAAGTCTTTTTGTTTTCGCATTTTGGCAGGGGATGATGTTCTAGTATCACTAAGCACTACAATTATTCCGAGTCGCGCAAGTAGTAAAAATGCAGGCGAAATATTTATTCCTATTTTACGGCTTGCTTCAAGCCAGCCTCGGGTCGAAGCTCCCGAACGTTGATACAAATTCGATCCAGAAACGAGCAGACACATTTCAGAATCCTGTGGTGTACGAGGATTTCGCCGATAATGATGTATCTGTCGGTCCCGATGGATTATACTATTTCTCCGCCTCGAATATGCACTACAGCCCCGGCGCCCCTATTCTGAGGTCCGCCGACCTGGTCAATTGGGAGTTTATTGGCCACTCCGTACCTACTCTCGACTTCGGGGAAAAGTACAATTTGACTAACGGCCACGCGTATAGAGGGGGTACCTGGGCTTCAACCATGAGATTCCGCGAAAGTAATGGATTGTGGTACTGGATTGGCTGCGTCGACTTCTGGTACACTTATATCTACACCGCAAAGGATGTTTCGGGACCGTGGACTCGAGCCGCTGTTCTTCCTGGAGGGACATGTTATTACGATTGCGGTCTCCTAATAGACGACGACGATACCATGTACGTGGTCTATGGGTCCACAGATGTATCAGTCGCGCAATTATCTACGGATGGGCTCAGTCAAGTGGAAAGCAAGCATGTTTTCAGCGCCTCCGATGTAGGCAAGGACGGTATTGAGGGGAATCGTATATACAAAAAGGACGGATTCTATTACATCCTTGACGACCACCCCGGCGATATTACATATATCTGGAAGTCTGAAAGCCCTTGGGGCCCTTACAAAAGTAAGATACTGGTCGACAACGTTAAGTCGCCTTTGGCAGGTGGTGGGGCACCACACCAAGGGAGTCTCATCCAAGCCTCTACGGGTGACTGGTATTACATGAGCTTCACATGGGCATATCCGAATGGGCGTATTCCAGTTTTAGCTCCAGTCCAGTGGGAAGACGACGGCTTCCCTTCCTTCGTCACTGATGGGGCCGGCGGATGGGGTTCATCTTACCCGGCGCCGCTTCCCGTAAAGACTGTGCGCGACTGGACCCGCACGGATATATTCGACGGTAATTCCCTAAGCCCGGACTGGGAATGGAATCACAACCCAGACGAAACTAAGTATAGCGTTGGGGATGGTGGTGTGACTCTATCTACCGCAACAATAACGAGCGATTTATACGCAGCGCGAAACACGTTAACGCACCGCGTTCACGGCGAATTCCCAGTTGGTACTCTACAGGTTGATTTCAGCAAGATGGCAGATGGTGATCGATTTGGTCTCGCGGCCTTCCGTGATCGCACTGCCTACATCGGAATACACCGAGACGGACAAGATTATACTTTGGCCACAGTGCATAATCTCACGCAGGAAGAGTCTGCATGGAACACGACGAGCAACGGAACCATAATCGCAACGGCAACGGAGATCCCTAGTGACAAGACCATATGGCTTCGAGCATCATTAGATGCGCGTGCGAGTGGCAGCTACGCGGCTAACTTCTCATACAGTGTTGACGGCGAAAAGTTTACGCAACTTGGGACTCCGTATGCGATGCAGACTAACTGGGCTTACTTTATGGGCTACCGTTTCGGCATCTTCAATTACGCCACTAAGGAGCTAGGTGGCTCAATTCGAGCATTGTCTTTTACCAGTGCCTAAAATTGCGAACAAACAGATTCTTTTCTCTACCTTGGGCCTCTTTGAACAGTGTGAAAGCCGCTTTACCCCCTTTCCGCATACTAGTTATCTACCCATGCAACTAACTAGGTACGTACAGTACGCCCGCAGATGTGGATCAAAGAAAGCTGTAATTCTTTCAATTACGTTTGTTTATACAAGGCAATTGTCCTTTGATAATACTCTATAATTGTAATTATACACATGGCATTGTCAATCATCGCACTGGGAAGGAGTGTGGTTGGTTTTTATATATGTGTATCTGGGTATTCCCAGGCTGGAATTAATCCATCTAACTTTTGACTCCGACATACTTTCACAATATCCTTATTATTCTAGTCCCCTGAGAAATCTTCAACATTCGCACTCGGGGAGAAACCATCGAAATCCGCCTATACGCTTCATTCTCTTCCTTTCCAGCTGCCCAACATGCCAGAAGAGTTTCATCTATTCCCTAAGCTTCCAATCGAGCTAAGGGACATGATCTGGGAATTTGCCATGCGCCCAAATAAACCAGGAGTTCACTTCTTCCAGCGCAGAAACCCCAGTGGGTGGTTTACTTACCAGTTAACATTGCCGGGCCTCGTTGACCAACCCAGAACCGGAGACCATACATTTAGAGGGCCTCGATACGTCCCACAACATAATCCATCGACGTACTTAATCGATGAGCACTTGTGGTTCGCTTGCCGCGAATCGCGCCAAACTAGTAAATAATCCTCAGCCATCCATTGCGCCCTTGTATTTGCTCAGAGAGTGAGAATTTTTTATCTTAGTTAAACGAATTAGCTTTCTGTCTTCAAGACACCCTCTCCAAAATTCGATTACTAATCTCTTCTATTACAGTGGAGCGGGTCTTTAAGACTAAGTACTGGGAAGCTATTAGAAACGACCATGTAAAGGCTGGCAACCAACACCTTTCCAGAGACTGGCTTGAAAACGAAATCGCGATGCCGGCGACGACTGTTGTCCCCTGCGACTATCGAGATCCTCTTCCTCCTTGTTACTGTATGGTGTTGCCCTACCAGGACCTCTTCTGCTTTAACGCCCTTGACCAACAGAATGTTATGACTGTTCCCGAGCTTAATTCTAGTGTTCAGATTGGGTCAACGCATTATGGGTATCGGGGAATCAGGAACATCGGCATACCGTTCTACGACCCAGGACCTAACGGAGGACGTACCACTCGGCTGGATTTCGATGTAGTGATCCAATATATGGACAGGTGCGGTATACCTGGGCTAGAAACACTCTGGCTCATTAACTACACCGCCCGAAGAGAACACCATGTGCCCACCAAAGAGCAAGCTGCGAGGAACCCGAAGATCTTCTACGGCACCAATTGCAAATTTGTCGAACTAATACCCGATCCAAATGGAGACTTTCCGTGGATGGTCCCTCTCATTTTGAGGGTCTGGCTGAGTGACTGGCCAAACGACAGAATCCACCAAAACAAGGGCCATCCGGGGGTTCGAGTTGGACACCTCATTTGCGAAGCCCTATAAGGCTTATCGCCAAGTTATTTGAATGACATGGTTACGTTGTCAACACCCTAGAGAATTGCCCCGTTTGCGATGCTATAGGAAGGATCGGAAGACGGGAGTTTGAGGGATACCTAGGAGTCTTTCGTTGGCTTTTAATCATTGTCTTTACTTTATAATAGATCGGCCACAAGAGAATTGACTCTTCCAGAAAATACGTTTAAGCGTGTGGCCGTTTGATGATATAAGTGATAAGATGTTTATTCGCTATATAAGGAGCCCTGCTTATCAAGGGGCTAATACTACACCATTGCTACCATAGTAAAAAGCGCTTCTATTCAGACGGTCTTATAACTCATACAGCCTTAATAGACATTACTAACATAACTTGGCAATGGGACTAGTAACGAACGTCCAATTAGCGTGGTGAGGACCCTCTTAATTCCAATAGTGATCCTCCCAATACTACCTTCGCCGCCTCCAACGGCTTCGTCCATCAGTGGATCTGCTCTTCTACATTTCCATGCATCGCCTCTAGAGAGAAGAAACTCAACATATGTCCTTTACGATTTATATATAAACCAATATTGATTTCAGATATAATGCCTATCTTCCCAGTTTACTGCATAGCAGACATACCGATTCCGGTGAGCATCGAGTCAATCCATCTCATCCCCACTTACCCACCTCCCTATATACCTAAGCCTCCTAACACCAGCGATAAAGGTAATAGAAACCTTCCTCCGCGAAGCCCAAGCCGGGAGTCTCAAATCCGCACCAAACAGCGCGCCCTCCCTAGCAATCATAACCTCCCCTTCCAGCCCCCCTCCGACCGTGGCATCAAAACCTCCCCTCTCACCCTTCACCTCGCCCTTCCTAGGGCAGACCGTAGAAGACGTATCACGCCAACTCGACGGATCAACCTGTTTCGCAGTCCTCGACAGCCGATCCGTCGAAGACGGGACTGTGTTGCTCGTTGCACCGGGATTAAATGGCAGTGTGCAGACCGTGCGCGCGACGTTTGAGTCCGCGCAGAGCACGTTGATTGCGCTGGAGATCGCGAGTTTGGGGTTTGGTGAGATTCAGGCTATTGCGTCGTCGCTTGGGGGTGTGCTGGGGCGAGGGGGTAAGGAACCTAAGAGGGGCGGGCCGGCGCCTAGGATGAGGCTTGGTGGGAATTAGATGGATCAATTGAATGGGATTTGATATAAAAAGCTTGATATTAAGAATCGCAAAGCGAATTTCACCCATGCTAAATGGATACTTGCATTATGTGAATTGGGTAGTAACCAATCCAGTGAGGTTCGCTCTTATATCTAGAGTGAAGCACTACAGTACTACATGGCCAGGGCTAGGCGGCACATCACCAGTATCCCACGCCGTCCTATCAGCGCCCAATTCAAATTCCAACAAGCTATCTTGTCCACCTGACCTAACAATATCTTCATGACTTATCCAATTCTTATTCCAATCCTGGCCATTTACCTTAAGACTCTGAACATACGGTCCCTTATCCAATCCCGTCGCTCTGATATTCAAAACCGCACCGCTATCCCCAAGTCTCAAAGTAGTGTTCTCAATTCGCGGGGCCAGAACTAAGTATACCGGTTGTGTAACGACGGGGTACAAACCGATCATGTTCCAGATCAACCAGCTGCTCATCGCGCCCGCGTCATCATTCCCTGGAATACCCGAGCGGCCCGTGTTGTAGTACTGATCAACGACTTCGCGTGAGCGCTGGACTGATTTATGCTGTCGCTGTGGGAAGTAGTGGTATAAGAAAGGTGTCATGAAACTTGGTTCGTTACCAGGATTGAAAATCGTTGAACCGATGCTGTTCCCACCTTGGTTGGATCTTGAAAGACCAGGGATAAACATTGTGTCTAGTCTAGATTCGGCCTTTTCAATGCCTCCCATGAGAGATATGAGAGTTTCCATGTCAAAGGGAATGGTCCAGGAGTACTCCCAACTGTGGAATTAATTGTTAGTGTGTGACCGCTGGTTGAGTCGTGAGATGAGACTTACGGGACACCTTCGTAGCTTATACTACTCCATTCACAAGCACCGCAAGATAACGGATCGTAGTCTTGATAGCTTCCGTTCGGATAGGTAGGTGCAAGGAATCCGGTGAAGTTCAGGGATGATACGTCGGCCGCCCATGTTCTCTGCCAACCACTATCAATCGAGTTAGTAATACTGTTTCCTCGATCTGCCGATTAAATCGTATAATACTTACGCTGAACGATTGAGATATTTTACCGCATCTTCCGGCGCCTCTCCCCTAGCGACTTGCGACAGCGAAAAGTCGTTCAATGAGTATTCCACAGTCTTGCTAAGACATCTGCCCTGCGACGGTGTCACATAACCATATTGTTTCCAATCATTAAGTGCACCGCGGCCTTCCTTAGTACTTCCAGTCGGATCCTCGAAGTCAAAGTTATTATAAGGTTGTACTTCGGCGTTGGTTTTCATAGCTGCATAGCCATCTGTCCAATTGATACCGTCTTTAAGGCCCTTCACATACGCGTCGGCAAGGACATTATCGGAGTTGGAACCACCTTGTACTCTGCCGTTGAAATTGTGGCTTCGTCCATCTGGCATGAATCTCTCGAATCGCCAAATATCTATTAATGATCTAACGATTTCTGTTTGCGCCTTTGGTTGGATAAGAGTAAGGAGGGGGTTGAGACATCTGAAGGTATCCCAGATTGTGTAAAAGTCGTCATAATACGGCTCGCCGGAGTCCCAGTAAGGGTTCTCTCCGGTTCGATTTGAGGGAAGTAGGTGTGCATGGTACATTGCGGTGTAAAACATATCTAGCTGAGTTTCATTCGTTGTCGAGATTTCAATCTTGGAAAACACGTCCGAGTTCCATTTATCTTCAGCGGCACCCCTAACTTCTTCTAGGTCCCAATTTGGGATTTCGTCAAGGAATTGACACGCCTTATCAGCCGAAATCCAAGAGATTCCGATTTTCGATTGCAGTGTTGAGACATTGGAGGGAAACTCGAACAAGGCGCCAATTCGGTCTGCATATTGGTATCCCACAATTCCGCCCTCAATAAACGTCTGGTCGATAAATGACGCTTTGACGTCGGTCGTGTTCGGCCAATATGGATCAGTTGCCTTCCCTGAGAAGAATTGAGAGTTTGAAGGTTCCGAGTCGAATTGAGCGCAGAAGTACACTCGGTAATCACCACCTAAAAATAATTAGTCTCAACTTCAAGACATTTAACAATCATCACTCACCCCAACCCCACCCCTCTCGATAGACTCCGTATCCAGAATACCAGCTGCCATTGTCACTGCGCTCAATCTTTCCATTACTATACTGTTGCTCCTTCGATCCACCACTCGGAAGGGAATGGCTGAGATCGACAAGGATATATCGACCATCTGCATCCTTAGGATATGTATATTTCACAATCCCAGCGTGCATACTAGAGCTCATTTCAGCCGTGACCCCGTTTTGCAATTGAGTCTTATAGTATCCGACATTCGCTACATCTTCGGCGACTCTTGGCTGCATATACGTCAAGTTGTCTAAGACATTGACGCCTTCAAGTGTTGTGAGGGGCATTTGCGGTATAAGTCCGTAGGTGGGTGGCCCGCCTGTGCCACTCTCGTGGAGCATGGTAATTGCGGTTACGTTCCCATCAGGTGTGTAGCCGCCATTGGCAGAGACTGGGCGTGCATAAGTAGAGTAGAAATTTAGATGCCGGGTTTCGACTTACACGATGTGTTAAAGCTATTCTATCGATTAGCATAATGCCTGCACATATGATGAGTATGCGTACCAAGTAGTATCAACGCCGACTTTAACTGCGCCGAAGGGAAGAGTAGCTCCCGGGAAGATATTGCCAGCGTTAAAAGCCGTGCCAGGGACGGTACCCTCCGTACCCACGAGAGGGTTTACATATCCTGTATAGTCAGTTGCAGCAGTGGTTCTAGTAGCAAGTACTAGAACACCAGCAACATAACTGCAAGCGATCTTCATGGCTACCTACTCGGAAACAAACAATTGCAGTAAGAACCTAGCGGTAACTACTCATGTACCTCATATGTGAATGAGGTACAAGAACAAATGGCGGAGAGAGCAACAATGTTACCGCAACTCAAGTTATAACATCTTTTTATATGGTAAGTTTGGTAACCAATCTCAAATGAGTTCCCTAACTAGGATATTTTCATATGACTTCATAATACCTCCGCAATACCCCAATTTCCCCAGGTTTAGGCCCTTCAGAGCAGTGGATGTAAGCTCGCTAGGCCGCTTCCGGGTACCCATCCAGGTAGGTGTTCGGTCGGGGTACAAAGAATCGCGGGGTTCTGTAGGATTGTCTTCATTGCCGTGCCTGTGCCTGACACTAATGACCGAGGGATCCGTGGAAAGCATTCCTTCTAATTAGCTCGGTTGATAATAAGTGCGAAATCCCAGGGGGAACATAGAGTCGAATAAAATACATATGATTTTCCGTCGCTAAATACTTATTGTCCATTATAGATCAAATGTGAGTACCATGTGTATGCGTAGAGGTTCCGTAATCTGAGCTCTATAGCCCCCGAAACTTAGCAAGTAGGTCGCTAAGGATCGTGCTAATTAACGAAGCCCCGGAAGAAGTCCAGTATCGAGCGCCCGCCAAAGTGACCAACCCCCGATAACAATACCAAAGCCGATATGTCCAAACGCCTTATGTCTAAACTCCTCTCCCGTATTCAATAAAATAACAATACCATCACCTAATCCCGCAAGCGAAACAACACCCGCTACAGCCGTTACAGCATCATCGTGGCCTTGGTATTTAAGTGCTGCGAGTGCAAGACCGTAGGTGATTTCGCGGATGCCTTTTAGGTGGATTAGCGGGGATACAGTGCCCTCGCCAGCAGTGGTGGAAGAAGAATCGCGCTTCTTTTTAGTGGACGCTGCGGCTTGTTCTAGTGGGAGGCCGAAGCGCCCGTATTCTTGTCGCGGGCGCAGAAAGCAGTGTAGACCTAGGACGACGGTACCGGCGCTGAGGAAGTAAGCGGGGACTGGTGGTGCAGATGGCATTTTGAAGATTTATTGGTGTGTTTGTTTACTTGTTCAAGATGAGGTTGATAAATTCAGGAAAAGGACTGGGCGAGAAATAGGAAATGGGAAATAGAAAGTTGAAGGAGTTGCTGGTGGTTACACGTGTTGGAGGACATACACTTCTATGGGTAGAATATAAGGGTTAAGCGGCGTAGCTATGTCGATCGGGATTGAACACGTAATATCGTGGAGTAGAGACTTAACTTATGTATTCTTCATTATAGAAGATATCGTCTTCTTCTTTATTTAAGCAAGCTGTAGTTAATTGGTATTTGGAATGAGATTTATGGCAATTGGACTTGATATTAATTGGTCTAGAAACATATGTAACTGGACTTTGGGCGGCGGACGCTGTTCTTTAGTGCCATTTTAGCGAAGTCCGGGGTACTCTATAGGGGTAACCTCAACATCGAAGATTATTAAGCCGAACATTTTGTAAGAACTTCAAAAAGAAAAGGTAGACAAATGTATAACTATTATCAAATCTGAAAGTATAGATTACCTGTTTTATATTCTGAGTTAAGTTTTGATATTATGACCTTATTAGTTCATATTTGTGTAAAATGATTTGTATATTGAGTTAGGAAGTAGTTGCAAAATCGGTATTTCATTCGTAATGAACTTTTACACTTATCGCATGCCGCCCAATATGTGCAACCCAACGCATAGGTACCTAGGTAGCTATCTATAATGAGCTATTTAGGAACCACCCAGGCCGCGAGGTACGCTAGAACTACCTGAAGCCGTCTAAGAAGCATTCTCATGAAACCTTTAATTTAGCGATCACCATAGCTTATAAACCATCCTGCCATCCCCAACGCCCACGTGTGATTGTGGGTAAGAATAGTCCGTGCGGGTTGTCCGTCGAACGATGAGACGAACGATGGAAAAAGTAGAAACATTCTATCTCTACCGTACTAGAGCATCACAGTAAATTATTTGTTCCTTCACTTCGGCATCGGCATAGCAAATAATTTGTTCCGTAAGAATAAGTCGCGTTGCGGAAGAGTCGGCTTGTGGACTACATGGATATCTCACCGAGATAGCTGGACTGCTGCGACGAAGCCAAGCTTTTAAATCCTAGCCGCAGATCCTCAGACGAGTTAGGGGTTCTGCTTCGTTATCTTGGTAATAGTGAATTTGGGGGTAGGCGGCGATACTGTTTCAGCGTAGAAACATAAAACTAGAGGCGTCGTCATGAGGTCTAACAGTAAATGGTTGCTTGAATGCGTATGGGCGAAGTCGCTGTATCAAGTTAATCCGATGAGACGATAAAATACATCATTTGGTCAAAATGGATGGTGTATATACGTACGCGTTTCGCCAAATATTTCTGCTCGAATCTTAGAAATGCCTAGTCTAGGGGCTCTCAATCTGTATCGCATCCTCTTGGCATTGCCTTTTTCCATGATGAGGTTGGGTTTCAGGTCCGCCCTATGGCTGGTGAACGTGAGACTCATTTGCTTCACGATCTCATACCCTTGTAAGATAATGCTAGGATATTTTTTGCGATTCGAGATTTCGCTCCATATATATAAAGAAGCTGGGAAGATCACTGCCGGTCATGTGTAGATCTCCCATCTCGCATCTGTTGATGATCCCATATACCACTTTCGTTTCCGACAATACTTACAACTCCCTTCGCCAAGAACACTCTTTCTACCAACACTGAACGAAACCACATCGTCGCCATTATGAGGTCCCCCATCCTACCGAACGCCGCCATGATCCTAGTCATGTGCACTTCTCTCGCCGCGGCACTACCACTCGATGTCGAAGAAACCATAATGAGCAAGATAAAGAGCATTCGAAGCAATGATTGCTCCATGGATAAGATCCAAGAATGCGTTGCCGATACAGGATTGGAGAGCACAATATGCTTTGCGCAAGTATGCGCAGGTATACAAGAGAAGCCAAGGATGATCAGACGCCAGGATCAATGTACAGAAGAAAATTTACTCCAATGCGCAGTCATGGAATGGCGAGAGGCCGAAGTCTGCTTTCAGGAGTTATGTCTATGACAACACGAAATCGTACAAGTCGAAAAAAGTTGGGACATCCTTCAGGATCAAATACCCGCTATATCTTCATAAAAATGCCACTCCGAAGATGAATGAGGTAAAAACGAAAGGATTACGTCGCTTGCTAGGGTTAGCTACTGGTACAAGGACGTTCGATGTTCGACCCTGGGTTTACTGGGCGGAGCTTGGAGAATCAGCACTCTATTTAGCGATGGTACGGGGGCGCAATGCCTGGAACGCGTGGGCACAATCGCTTAGTCATGTTTGTTTTTATGCCTGTGACGATTATGTCCCATTCCTTTGGAAAATGGTTGCCTTGGGCGGTCAAGAAATCTTTGGAGATGCTTGACCATATTGAGTAAGGCACACTGGAGAGCCATAGCAACTTGAAGAGCTGAAAAATACAACATAAATTTAGATACCCCCTTGTCATCCTAGACCTATAGAATACCTAGGTATACGGAGGTCGCAGGTAGAAGTTTTAAGTGGGAGTAACTGAAATGACGATGTCGAGCTCGCAATTTAATATGAGCAAAATCTCTATCGTTATAAGAGGTACAATCGAGCGCCTTACTAATAGTTTCATATAGAAAGATATTATCTAATAAATTATGTAAGTTATCTTGGCCTTTTTGTATTCTTGTATGAAGATTGCTGAATAATATCTTACGTAAAGACTCTTGTTAAGGATATAGTTTCTTTATACGCTGTATCAACCTTAGCGGAGTAGGAGTATGGTTTATACAGATATGGGAAATTATAAAATTGTCATCGTAAAATGCTCAATTCTGCTCCTATAGAATCCGCGTATAGTTACAGTAGATTCTATCCGCGTATAGAGCGCGGAATTAGACCCGACACGAAAGCACAATGCATCGCCTCAGTACCTTTCAGCTTGGAGATCACTCGCATTGCCGGCTGCGCCGATTACTAAATAGGCAGCCATTTAATAAACCGCTTACATTTACAAATATACGTAAAGAAGTATATAACATCCAAAATGTCCCTTCCGAATGTGCCGCTCAGATATCGTGAAGTATTGTGCAATTCGGAGCACTGAAATCTTGACGCCATGAAGTTGACACAAAATATTCTGGGGGCGTGTCCCTTACTAGTAATGTTTTTTAGCGATGCACTCGCTGCTAAGAACAACCACTGCCCCCCTCTTGGGGCAGTCTTACCAGCGCCGACGAGTCCGAGCTCCCATCCAGCGGTGCAATCAGCTGTGGGGGCACTCAAGGAAGCCATCAACGGTATAACAGGAAGTTTCAATAGCACGGCGATATCAATTGGTGTGAAGTCTCTTCACGAGACGGAGCCTCTAGTTGATTTACACTATACCCCGCCGCAATTGGATTCCCGAGGAGCCCAAGAAATCAATGCGTCAACGATCTACCGACTTGCTAGTATCTCTAAAGTGTTCTTGACGCTGGCAGCGCTTAAGACCACTGGCATTAGCATGAACGACCCTATCACCAAATACGTGCCACGATTGAGAGACCTACAACGGGAGGCAAATGGCACCAGGAATAGCCTCACGGTTGTTGACTGGGATGACGTAACAATAGAGGCCTTGGCATCTCATATGGGTGGGATTTCATCAGATGGTAAGTATCAAATAAGAACCACATATTTACGAACAACTTTATGACTAACGGGATGATGAAGTGATCGACATGACTGGCTATCCGGCTGATTGGACCCAAGTTGGACTTCCAGAGGCGCGGGAAACGCTCAAATGTGCGGGAGTCAATGGATTAACGCCGTGCACCGCAGAAGGTTAGTAGATATCATCTCGTCAATTAAATTGCTCTTCTCACACACGCACTAGATTTCTGGAATACTTGGGGCAAGCATGATCCTGTCTTTGCGCCATTCAGTAAACCGTTATATTCCAATACGGCTTTCTTCATAATCAGCCTCGCCATCGAAGCCGCTTCCGGCCGATCCTTCGATGATGTTGTCCAGAAGGAAATATTGGACGTCGCCGGTTTAACAAGTACGAGTCTTACGAAGCCTGACGATAAGATCGGAGCTATCAGTGTGGGCGATTTGAACTGGAACGCATCCTTCGGAACTGATGATCCGTAAGTAACAATACTTTCTAATTAAAGCCCTTCGTTACGCTATGGAAATTTACTAATTCGTGTGAATAGTGCCGGAGGTTACTACTCAAGCACGAAGGATCTCCTTGCTTTCGGCGAGGCTATACTATCAAACAAGCTACTATCACCAGCGCAAACCCGCCGCTGGCTCAAGCCTGTAACATTCACGTCATCCCTAGGCCTATTCATCGGCGCGCCCTGGGAGATCGGCCGTTCCGATAACATCACCTCCGATAAGCGCTTAGTCGAATTTTATTCTAAGGGAGGCGACGCCGGCGCGTTTCATACGATAATAGCCTTGGTTCCAGACTACGATCTCGTCGTGACTGTAATGGGATCTGGACCCGAGTCAGACGGTAACGTTATCCAGGTACTGTTCTCTCAGATTATCCAAGCCTTGCTTGGAGCTATCGAGACCGCTGGCAAAGATGACGCTACTGCTGCTTTCGCGGGTACCTATCTCGACGAGGCGACGAACTCTACTATCACTCTCGCCGTCGATGACGAGGGACCCGGTCTCGGCATCTCGAACTGGACGGTTCGAGGCGTGGACGTGCCTTCGCATTGGGCTCAGTACTTCGGCACCGGAGATCCAGTGCCGGAAACTTATGTCTCTACGCGACTGTATCCAACAGGCCTAACCGCCGGTTCGAAGACGTCGTGGCGTGTTGGTATTGATATCGGTACCCCCGAAGACATCTCCCAGGCCGATGCGCTGCTGTTCTGGCCACAGGGCAGTTGTATATCGTGGGGTACGATGGATAGGGCGACTTACCAGTTCAAGGCAATTGATGAGATGTTCTTCAGCTTGGATCAATCGGGGGCTGCTACGAGTGTGGAGTTCCGTGGCTTCCAAGCTACGTTGAAGAAGGTTCAAAGTTCGTGAGAGGAACCTAGCCGTGGTCCCCGTTCGCATTATGGCTATTCTAATTCTACCTTAATTCATTTGTAGTTTTAATTTGAATTCTATCTCAACTTGCCCATTGGTAATTTACTGGCTTGCACGAGAAATACTATATTCCTATCGAAGGCTCCTCGTCGACATGGTGACTGCGTATATCATTTGATCGAGGTTGCTGAACCATGAATCAATCTCATAAGTTACGTTATAATAAGCAGATGCTCGTGAGGATGTGAAACAAGCGCAACCCCTTCGCATATGCATTCCTTGATATCACCCATCTCCCGCATGACAATGTAACCGCGCTCGACCATTATACCGTGCCTTTATTGCTTACTATTGGACATTCACTACCACCAATCCGCTGGCACCGTTGCCGCCCGTTTGCTTGCGACGTCGTGATCGCTATTATGATAACCTGACATATAGAAGCGAAACGCAAACGACCTGATCATGATGCAACAGTATCACCCAGATAGACGTACATTAGTTTACTGGATGTGTGCCTCCGCGGAGCTTGATTTTGTGTACCTAGGTATCCTTGTTGGGGGCGATACGAACGACCCAGCGTTGATGCTACGATCGTCAGGGTCGCATTCCGAGAGGAGCGCTGCTGCATGCGGCTTGGCACGGGATCAGCGGAAATATGCCGACAGGTGGTGAAAATATTTAGCAATCTCTTGAAGTTTTATTCTCTAGGTTGCAATGATAACTTTTTTACCTTTTGATTTTTCAATAGTGTTGAGCCTCGTTTAGATTAAGGGTCTTCTACAAAGGACTCTGTGTGGCATGGCTTACGTCTCCATACACGCTGTTTTGATCGCTTAATGTTATACGTATACGAGCTACTGCATTTTTCTGGTTGAAGTTGAAGACGTCCGGATGCCTTCGCTCGCGCACCCAGATCGCATCCACCTCACCGCTCCTTGGGTGGTATGGAAGGAGACGTCTAGGAAGGCGACAGGATGGTTCTGTAGAGTAGCTAGAATGGTTCTCTCAGATATACGTGACCTAAATCTAATATGTGGCTGCTTAGATAGCTAAAATTAACAATTTGGTTGGGCTTGTCACTACGCCTTACACATGGCATCCCGCACGAACTGCCGTCTTGGCATTAACATCACACTACCAGGTCGTCGGCCCGTAGATTACGCCAAGGCAGAGGGCTTCTGACACCATCACTTTGGCAAGAGCACATTTCGGAGGTCCCAGTAAGGCAGCCAAGATTGCCATCGCCGCGGCCAAGCTAATAAAAGCTGACATGACTGCTCCCGTCTGAGACGAGCATCACGACTCTACCTAACCGGTGGTCTCGGCGACGTTGAAGTTAGGAAGGTCCTAAGTGTTCATACCGCGGTAAATTTGGTACAGCCTCGGGATAGCGGCAGAGTCTGCCTTCACCGACTCCGAGCCGGTAGCATCGAACAAGAGAACCCAATGAAGAGATTGTCACCAAGATGGACGAGAAGACTGCTGGAACCTCATAAGTCGGGCGGCAGGTAGAAGTAACGTTAACAACGTCCGTTATGGTATCGTTGATACAGCCAACAGCAGTAGTGAACCTATGGTTTGGCAGTGATGGGTGCATATGGCGTGCTAGTGTCATCGGGGACGACGCTGCAGCCTCAATTTTACTCCCAAGCCAGCGCCTGTCCTTTCCCGTCATGAGTTAAACAACGCCCATTTCATGCTGAACAGATTCGATTAGAAAAGTATATGGAATAGTATTATGTAATTTGTTAGTTAATTGTGCGTATGTGGTGAGTGTCGAACTTAATATTGATAAGTGTCAGTTGATCAACTGAACTTTGATGAATTTTAGGGTTAAATTACTGCCTATTGCTAAAAACTCAGCTGTATCAAATAAACCAATGAGAAGCTGTAGATTATAAGGTTTCCCCGAAATCTCCACTGCAATTTCGATTAACTCCGATGCGATGCTTTCTCAAACTCTAAACTCCGAACTTCTTCAGACAACTTTGCTTCACTTTCAACTTCTTTCAAAAATTTTAATTGGCAACGTCATGATACTCTCATGCTATCCAATTCTCGCTAATACTTTACATTCCCTTACTTCAAATCATATTAATCGCGTAATTAACAATATGCTTGGCCATCTCGATACCGCATTTTCTTGGTGTTGTCCAACGTATTTCCAAGTTCTCGTACATAAGCCAAGCCAAGCCACCCCGTATTCCATTACGAGATCGTCACCCAAGCCTCGATTTCGACGGCTGCGTCTCGATAATTGTACCTCTTTCTAGGAGATCCCAACGGAATACCAATGCCTTACAATTCAAGAAGTTGTAGCTACGTCGTCCGATAATTTTGAGTCTCTACGCGAGACATCGGTATGTTCGGTATGGAACTACAACTATAGGGATCATACTTCTCATATACCGATTCTCCGACATAGTAAACATGACGAACTTGTACAACCTGAAGCAATAAAAACTTGCCTTTGTGCAATCGAGCAGTCAGTGGCTTCAGGACCGGCTATACGGCTCTAACCCCAACGCTGGAACTACATAGCCCCTATTCAGGGGATTGGCAACAGTGCGGACACAACGGACGTATTAGCGGGCCTGCGATAATCAGATGCAAGAAAGCAGCTATCCGTTACCATCTGCGTGGTGTGATGAACCATGCCCGTCATTTTAGCGTTTTCTACTTGAGGTCTAGGCAGCCTGCAACCTTCCCGTCGGAACTCACCCGCGATTCACCCTAGTGATGATCGTTTTTTTACTCAGCTATCTTATAACTGAGCCTCTTATTACTCCTTCCTGCGAACAATCTGGATATTGATGATCTGCGAGGGTCGAGACTTCTATGCGAAGCCTAGGTGATATGTATGGCACGCTGCATCTCGATACGATGAGGCTTGCGGCACTAGGTTAGCTGGGACTCGGAAGTGGGCTGCTGTGATTGACCTTAACTATAGCTAGGCAGATAACAGCGTATCCCGTTATGAACGGCCCCAGGGCTTATGCCACTCGTTTACGCCATCGTAGCACAAATTCGAAGAAATGATGAAGCCCGTAGATCTACATTCGCCAGTCAAGCAGGTCTCTCGAAGTTATCACCGTTAAACCAACCTAGCAGATACGATGATTTACCAAAAATGGCGATATCATACAATTTCACAAATACCACAGCGTGAAATACCTGCACAACAGGCACATCAAAGCACATATTATGCAAGCACTATTGGACGCCCCTATTCAACACAGATACCTAAACGACCAACTTCTACGTATTTTAACTACCTAGGTATGTATACATTTCACCGTGTTTCAATTGGCTTAGAACGAGCTGGCTTGATAACAACCTGTGGGGGTCCAACTCGCCAGACCGTATCGCCAAATTCTCTGTTTTATGATAGTTTCTCTTCGTCCTACCATCTGGCAAAATGCTTCACATTCGTCAGTGTTACGAGTATTTCCCGACAAGTCGGTTGAAATTAAGGCCTGCAAATGCGAATTAATTGATGTATCAACACTCACAGACCATTCGGAGTCAATGCAAATGCGATGTAGGTACATTGCGTTGCTGCCGGTATCTCTAGCAGCTTCTGCGCGATATCAAATGAAATGTGCTGCAACATCCCCAAAGATCAGATTCTCAACCGGCCTACCACGGTTTCAATTGCTTCCCACCATATTATCTTACCTCAAAAGCCCGAAGCCCGAAAATCAAACGCTCCAAAAAGGAACCCTACCCAAACTACGTTGAACAGTGTAACAACGCCGAAGCTAGTACATGTCCATGACAAACTATTCGCTGTCCTGGCCAAACTTGAATCAATTATAGTAGACACCATCCTTCCTCACATTAGCTTACTTACCTGGGGAGTCATGTGAACATAGTCTCCAGCGCTGTTATGAGACAACACTTTATTCTGTGCGACGAGATGTCGAAATTCTACTACTTCGTCATGAAATGACCGAAAATGGCAGGTCCTTAGATTTATGAGCGGCACACTTAGCGCGCAGTCGAGCATCGCATAATGGATGACATATCTTAGCTACTACTGATGCTAGGGCCTGTTTGCCGGACGAAAGGGTGGACACAGCAGGCAGCCAGATTTCACAGATACATGCGAGGTCCCAGCGATCTTTTCGGTCTTCGTACGCACCGTTCATGGCCTGAGGCTGGTTCATCAAGCATGTCGACAGAGCTACCGCCACAATTTGCGATAGGTATTGGTCAAACATGTGGCAATGATCTCATATCCTCAGGTGGGAATCACATCCATACAGATGCGGCCACGCCTTGCTGACAGCTCAGACTTGGCGAGAAACGCACGAGGCCAGCTAGAAGGCGCATAGCAGAGCTGCAAGTAACCTCAACTTTCGGACCTAGCTTTATGTGGGATTAGATTGCGGGGTAGCACGGCATATAATAGTAGCTCCCCATGGGTAGGGATGCCGTTCGCCTAGACTCTTACCGACAGTTGGGGCCTCTCCGTCATCCCGAGACCACCTGGGCGGGCTGGGCCTTGTAGGGGAAACACACACATACCGCACATGCATACCTAGGTACACACACAAAAAGCTCATGAAAACGGCATCTAATCGGCGGTATTTTCGTGCGAGATACTAAATAATAGGACTAACTATAGGGGATCATGAAGAAAGCTTGGCCGCGCGGCGCCAATGCAACGCTAGGATCCCATGATCTTCTTCGCGGACGATTTTTTTTTTCACCTCATGTGCGGTTGGGGGGCCGCCCTTTTCCGGAAAGCATCGACATTATCCCCGGATTATCGTGGCTGAGGAAAGAGGGAAAATCATGTCCTAGCAGAAACCCAGCAGCTACCACGCTATTCCTCAGCACTAGCAGAGGTGAAAATAAGATTGATAGATCTTCAGCACGTGAGGTCATTGGGGTCCTTAAGGATACCTAGGGTAGTGGTCACAATCCCTATCCCCCGCGTTTCCACCCCCTTGTCTGCCGACGCGTCACCGGCGGGAAATGCGACCAATTCTATTCGTGGGCACATGTGTTGTCAGCAAATTCTATCAGCACATATGGTGTAGAGCATGTGTGACTCGAACAGCGCAGTGTTACGAATTGTCATATCAAAAGGCTACTTTCCTAGCTTTTTGCACACTGCATACTGTGGTTGCGACTCATCATTTCTTTTACGGCTAACAAAAGACTAGTTAAGACTTGATACTAGTAACAGACACCAAGCGAAAATCATTATTTAAAAAATTACAGTATTTAAATGCTGCTTTTTCTTTGTCTCGGCTCACGATTTACCCCCCACACCAACTGGGTTGGGGTTCGTATGGGGTTAAGGAGGGGAACGACCGCAAAGGAACCAAGGCGTAGCAAAATCTATTGTCACTAGCTTGGTGTTCGACCCTTTTACAACCACACCGACTATTGACCTATTTTCTTTTACGAGATGCAATAATATCCAGATAGCCAACCATAGTTGATGTAAGGGACCCCCAAGTGTCCAGCAGCTCAAGTGACAACCAAGATCGTAAACAACGCCGCAGAAGCAAGACACGAGATCTCACGGCGGCCAATCAGGGACAAGAGCTAGCACAGTACATGAGCTACCCACTTGGCACTGTCTCTCGTCAAGGGTTCCCCGGACTTGGAGACCCGTTCTGACAAGCCTGACAAACTCGCAAAGCCGGGAGAAACGGGAGCTACTTTCGTCCGTCCGTTTCGTCTCTACCTAAAATCAAGTTGAGAAGCGCTGCAGCCCAATGATCGGATGGTAAACCCTTCAGCTGCCGAGGCATTAAGCTTAACGCCAAAGTACCTGCCCTAGTCAACTTGATCGCACCATGTCAAAAAAAAAAAAAATACGCACATACATACATGCACACATGTGAGCTTACTCCGCCGGGAACATGCAGCCATGCGAAGAGAAAATTTTCAGGACCGTGGTTCTTCCTTATGGAATACCAGAATATCTTCAGTATGCATAACCGTTATTCAGCGAATCAACCATGGGAGAAAGTCGGAAATGGCATGTTTAACTCTAGGTCGAGGCGAGCCAACCCATCCACGTCTGTTCTACCTAAGTACGCTTTGCGGTATTTCCTAAATAGGAAACCACATCGAAGGACAACAGAATCCACTAGGGTTCAATGGAGCCTTGAGTCTTGGAACTATCTATCCTCCGGCATCAACAAGCTTTCCGGACCTGCATTATGGCAGCGCTTGACGTGGCGGCGTAACACGCGCTTGTTTTCTTATTCACAAAACCACATCGGGGACCTGAAAAAATCCCCACGCCTACGATCCTTCTTCACGTTTTCGTTCCCAATTACGAAAGGACGGGGGTTCACACTCATTTGCCGTGGTTCCTGAACCGGCAAGTCGACAGACTGACAGGGAAACAAACAAGAATTTTCGACATCGAAGGCCGTGGTTAACAGAAGATAGAACCTCGGCCGGCTTGACGGTTTCATCTCCCATGGATTACTTGCGGTCAGCTTCGGACGCAACAGCGAACAACGGCGAGTTGACGGCTTTAAACGGTTGACTAACCGGATTCAACAATAATGCAAGTCATTGGATCATGCCAGTGTGTCGTCCTCAAGTAGTCTCCCATAATTCGCAGATCTCCTTCCTCATGCGGGTGAGACCTATCGCCCTACCGGCACATTCCGGTCTAACTCAACTAGAATTCAGGTAAACATTTCTCTCCACAGAGAAACCCCCATTCCGTGGTAGGTGGATTCCCTGATGCGCATCACAGCTTCCCTAAGTCCTTACCTGTCTAAGTATATACAGTATACTTACGGTGATGCTGACAAGGTATCCTTGTTCTTATGTATCTTTGTGTCTCTTTTATTCCATCTGCCTGGTTTCTAGCTACCGCGTGCTTTAGCTAGCTCTCCTTTGTCCTGGACCTCGGATTCATTGGCTTGTGACCCGTTGGAGAGCTAATAGGCATAATGCCTTTCAAGACCCTGACTAATATGTCGTCACAAAGTCACGAACTCCCACAGCTTCATAGAGCTCCACAGAGCATGCCGTCGGGGGCTCTATGGCTGCTTTCGTGTCAAGGTATACTCTACAGCCCGTAGTTCTATGTAAGGTAGGCCAAGCCTGAAAGAGGTTATGAAGACACCCAGTCTACATGGCGACCTGACCATGCACTGCAGCATACGCCCAGTCTCATGACTATTTTCTTTTCTCTCCTATCCCTAGCCCTTCTGCTTAGAGTTCCCCCCAGCTCCCTGCCCGCATTGTACTTCCACACGTTGCGAAACCTTCCTTATTCATCGACCCATCTGATCTTGCTAGTCTAGACGCCGCAAGATCCTAGATTGGTTTGCATAGCTCGTACAAAGGTAGGGGAAGTGACTCGGAATCTTATTCAAATATCAACCTGCGTCCCAACCTTCGTCCGCAGGTTTCGTCTCGTCTCTTCTAAGTTTATCCTATACTTCACACCTCACCTGGGTCGACTGCTTCTCCCTTTAGGTTTCCGACATACCGGACCTTGCCTATTGTCCATCCCTTCCTTACACCTCATCCCCTTACCCTCCCCTTCCCAACCTTCTGCGGATTTTCAAACTTCGATTTCACTTCGATTATACTTTTATATCCGAGATGGGACTTAAACACGTATTGGCCGGGATGGCCCTTTTTGGAAGCTTAGCACAAGCGGCTTCAAGCTTTAGTCCTGCAAGACCACCGGCAATTCCCCTCGCCGTCAAAGGCCCGTACCTAAACTCTTGGTTAGACGTCGGCAGTGACGGTGGGAACGGAGGTTATCTAGCCGGCGAATGGCCAAAATTTTGGAAGTCGGTCTTCTCGATATTCCCCGAATTGCGATCAATTTGATGAACTAACCGATTTTCACAGCCAACAAGTCACAGGTTGGGCAGGCTTCATCCGCGTTGACGGAAAAGCGTACAACTGGCTAGGCGCACCCGGCGGTGCGGATGCAGTAGATCAGACTGAATTCTCTTACACATCGACACGAAGCACATTTGTTCTGAACGCGGGCGGCAAAGTAGAATTAAACGTTACGTTTTTAACACCCGTTACACCATCTGACTTAAAACGACAATCTCTCGTCTTCTCTTACCTCGATGTTGCCGTTACTTCGGTAGACGGCGCCAGTCACGATGTTCAGCTTTACGCAGACGTCTCTGCTGGTAAGTGACACAAATTCTATCCCTTGACTGACGCAATCTTCTCATCTGTCCCATAGAATGGGCTTCTGGTGATCTGAATGCCATCATACAGTGGGACCACAACTCTGCCGATGGAGTCGCATACCATCAGTTCGAACGTCAAGATCAGGCGGCAATCTCCGAGACTAACCAGCAAGCAAACTGGGGCACTTGGTGGTGGTCCACCAAAGACGTAGACAACGTAAGCTGAGATATGGATCTTTAATTATGATCACAATAAACAAACTAACATGATTTCATAGCTTTCGTGGCAAAGTGGTGCCGATGCTGACGTTAGAGGCGCTTTCATCGATAATGGTGTTCTTGCCAACACGAAGGACTCCAACTATCGGGCTGTACAAGACAATTGGTACGTCACTACGGAATCCCTTGCTGAGTAAAATTATCTTGTCTTGCCTGGTAACTAATTTGATGTTTAGGCCGGTCTTTGGATTTGCCAATGATCTTGGATCTATTGGATCGCAGTCTGTTTCGACGCTTTACTCTCTTGGTATAACTCAAGATGGCGCTATTAACCTCCTTGGTGAAGGGAGCGATCTTACAACTTATCCAGCCCTATGGAACAGCTACTTTGGTTCCGATGTTGAATCTGTAAGTTTTACTATTAACGCATAGGATGAAATATTCAGTCTAATGTTTCCTAGATGACCTTTTTCTATAATGACTACGAGACTGCCTCAGGTCTAGCTACGGACCTCGACAACAAGGTGGCCTCCGATTCGCTCGCTGCAGCCGGGCAGAACTACTTAACTATCACCAGTCTTAGTGTCAGACAGACGTTTGGCGCCCTCCAGTTCACCGGAACAGACTCAGACCCGCTCGTATTCCTCAAGGAAATCAGCTCAAATAGTGACATCCAGACGGTAGACGTCATTTTCCCCGCCATACCGCTGATCTTATACCTGGACCCCGCTATCCTGAACTACTTGCTGAAGCCATTGTTCCTCAACCAGGAGAACGGACACTACCCCAACACTAATGCCATTCACGATCTTGGTACCTTCCCCGTCGCTAAGGGTTACCCTGATGGCTCCGATGAGCCTATGCCGCTTGAGGAATGTGGTAACATGATTATTATGGCCCTCGCTTATGCCCAGAAGGCCAATGACAATGACTACCTTACTCAACACTACCCCATCCTGAAGCAGTGGGCCGGCTACCTTGTCGATGAGGCCCTCATCCCCGCAGACCAAATCTCGACGGATGACTTCGCGGGCTCGCTAGCAAACCAGACGAACCTGGGTCTTAAGGGAATTATTGGCCTGAGAGCTATGAGCGAAATTGCCGACCGCACGGGCAACTCGGACGATTCCAAGTCGTACGGAGGCACCGCAACGTCGTACATCTCACAATGGCAAGGATACGGATTGAACACGGCAGCAGACCCGCCGCACGCGACGCTGAGTTACGGAGATGAGGACTCACACGGTCTCCTGTACAACTTGTATACCAACTCCCTGCTAGGCTTCGGCACCGACTTCGTACCTCAATCAGTATACGACATGCAATCCGCATTCTACCCCACCGTTGCGCTTGAGTACGGCGTTCCCCTTGACACCCGTCACAGTTACACTAAGACCGATTGGATGCTATGGTCTGCCGCTATCACGAGCGACTCTACCCGCGATACTTTTATCCGCTTGATTGCCGGTTGGATCGATAGCACACCAACGAACAAGCCGTTTACAGATCTCTATGATGCCTCATCGGGTGATTACCCCGGCACGCTTCAGTTCACGGCCCGACCTGTCGTCGGTGGCCACTTCGCACTATTGGCGCTGCCGAAATAAGCATTCTAGAGCTGATTTCTTTATTACATTTCCCAAGGCGACTCCTACAGCATTATTATTTTTAAAAAAACATTCATGGCGTGGGGAGAGGTTACAAAAGGAGAACGGAGCAAAGGGAAAATCCGCATAACCTGGCTTATACACTTTTTTATTATCCTTTTTATTATACTCGAAGCATTTCCCCGGAGCTCTCTTCTCCCTCACTCCCACGCTTTTTAATTTCTCAACCTTCGTTCCGCTAGAGCTCTTTTACCTCTCGCAACACACATTATCATCATTATTACCATTACTATTACCTTTATCGCCATATCGCAACTCGCTCAGGAGCCGCCCTACCTTCTGATTGTTCATATTTTTACTTTTACCTTTTTTTTATTTGATACCCGCATCTTCCCCTAATTACAGGAGTTGCGCCGGGGCCGAGGTTTACGGGGCGACAAGGGACATTCATGGGCAGGCGCATAATGGGTGTCTCAGGGGATTTGTTGCGAACTTCGGAAATTCTAGATCGGCAGATGAGACGAGACATTCAACAATGGGATTCGGGAAGATGAAAATCTTGTTCCAGGAACGAGAGACACATACTTCTCTCGCATCCCCACTAATAATTCTGCCTGTCTAGCTACCTCGCCCGCAACACCCGTTTGGAACAGGGGTTAAGATGCTTCGAGACTTTTCAACATTCCGATCGCTTCCAGGGGTGACAGAAGTCAAAGATACCTAGAGTCGGGCACAGTCGGAGCCCGTTTTCGATATCACGCTCGCATTTACGCACGCACTTACTACACTCGAGAACAAGCAACGCATCCGCATATCTCGCATGCATACATCAATACGGGTTTTTTCGAGGCAAAGCGGTGGTGTTAGGATTAGGAGAATTGGATTGGACCCATTTTCTATTTTATTAATTCTTTCTTCGTGTTTCTGCTTGCATCATATCATCATATCATATCTTCGTCGTTGTTGCATCTATACGCGAGCGAGCGCACACCACACATATGCATATGCAAAGCAAGGCATTTTTATCTATTCAGGAGGCGAGATTAAGGGGGACATGGATGCATAGCTACATAGGCGAAAGCGGATACTTGAGAGTTTAGGAATGCAGATACAGATATCCCAACCAAGTAAAACTTGAATCTGACTGATTACCTGATTGAGTATACGAGACTCCTTGCTTTCTGTGTCTTCCATATCATGAAATATTGATTACATCTATCCGGCAACGTAATTGACGTATAATTACGCGCATAACTAATAGGTGACGGAAAGGAAAAGTCTAGACTCACCACGTAGAAAGATAATAATTTGCGACGCAAGGGAGCCGGAATAGTGTCACATAGTGAAAAATAGTCAGGGGAAAAGGGATAAACCTAGTAAGACACGCGACTTCGTTACATCCGCGTCAATTGGGATTTTATTGCCGTTGGCTATTAATAATATTGACGTGCGTTAGTGTTGATACAGCTATATTGTGATTATCTCACACCTCGTCATCGATGCATCAATGTCAATTCCAACTCCGACTCCGATTCTCCATTCTGCGGGACAATATAGCCTAGAATAGATATGATAACTATTGAATAGGCGAGAGTACATAGATGATTGTCTTAATATCCAATTTATCCCTCAACTATCAAGGCCTAAACCCCCTAAACCTCAATATCAACACTCCAAATGGGTTCAGTGGAGAGAGTGCCGTTCTATCCCGCACCTCTATTTGATTTTCCTTTTATATCCGATATTTATTGATCGACTTTCTATTCCTCGTATTAACCAAACCTAATGCGCCAATACCTCATCCATCGTACACAGTTTGACAAGTACAATTTATGCAGTGTAGTTTGTTGTATCATCTCACACCATAATCTTACGCCCATCTGCCCAATACTCCGGGTGGGACTATCGATTGGTCCCTCTATCAATAGATCGCGCACAGGAACCAACGCAAGTGATCGATGATCGATCTGATCCATCACATCAAGCCACCAACTCAAACTCACCACTAATCCCCTCGAACCCGGTGATCTCCCCCGCCAAGCTCTTGGCATCACCAAAATACCGGATCCGGTACCGGCCCGGCTCAGCCCAAGGGTCCGCTGCCGTCTCCCAGGTAATATCGACTTCGCTGGTAGCCAGTAGCTCGCTAGTACGACGCCAGCGGAAGACTAGAGACCAATCGCTGTCGTCGCGGACTACTTTCCATGTATTCCCCTCATCTCCAGCTTGATTCCGGGGTGGGGTCCGTCCCTTGCGTATTAGATCCGTGTAGGCGTCACCCGACGCTTCGGATCCAGAAGTACCCGAATGTACGGGTAGCGTGATAATGAGCTTTTCGATAACGGCGTAGCTTCGTTCTTGTCTAAGATTATTCCTTGGATTGGCACCGACGAATTTTGCGGCTACCTTTGCACCTATTTGATATTTATCCTCTACGTCTTGCTTTACCTGACCAAATTTTTTGAAGATTGGTGGTAAATCGTGGATAACTTGAGGGATGAAGCTGAGGCTTCGATTACTATTGTCTGGTGGCTCCGGTCCTCTGGGTGGTCGATTGCTAGCCGATGAATCTAGGTAAGGTATCCATGATAAGGTGACGTTGATGTATGCTGCCAAGGTGTGCGGCCCATACAGTGTGCTGGCACCTTCATATCGTTGAATCCTGTTTTTGGTATTGTCAGTACTTCTTATGAGTGCATAGGCCGCGTCAGATGCCTTATGTAAAAATGGAGAAGATAAAATAGGTCCACAAATAGCAAGATCCTGTTATTTGTGATAGAAAAATGACGATGGAAATGATAGAAAGTATGGGAAATATTAAATATGTGATAAATGACATAGAATATTGCAAGATACGTACCCGTACTCTTCTTCGGTCGTAATGTAATGAGTATAGCTGTTCGCAGGTCCGCCAAGTACGACAACTGGGGCTGCCGACCGAGAATCATCAGCGAATAATGCCGTTATCTCGTTGCTAACGGCATTCTTCCAACGTCGACCCGCCATGGTGGTTGCCTCGCCTGGGCTGACAATTATTACTAACTGACCGACGCGGAAGACTTGCACGTCGACTACATTGGGTGTCCATTGATACGGACTTGAAACCTCACCCACATCGAGGAGGATGGGTTTCGGGGAATGGCATGCTATTTGTTCTTCTGCTGGCGCTTTAAGCATATTTCCGACTACACGCCATACTGGTGAGGTATTTGTCGAGTTGCTGTTATGCTGTGTGAAGTCGAAAGCACCAGGCCCGTCCGAGGTGCCAGCCGCAAATGAGTACCCTAATGCAGCAGGGCATGTTCTTACCTCAGTTCCATTGGGTAGCTGAAATTGGTGGTTCGACATATTGTGGAATGTGTGGAAAGATTTAACCCAGCGCCCGTGTATTGGTGTTGAGTTTTCGTTTAGTTGATCGTATAGCTTCCGCGCAGGCTCAAATTGTCGCTTCCCAATCTCAAAGCATGACGAAGTCCCTTCATCATCCGCTGTAAAGAAGGGACCTCGAGCATGGCACATCTGTGATCTACCATCGCTGCATGTGCTGTTCTCAAAACTGCACATTTGCCCCGAACCATCTTCACACCATGCGCCTAGAACGTTCGGACTAGTATCGCCGACGTTTGCCTGAGAGAAGCCAGCGACAAACCCCTCAGCAGCAGTTTCGTTGTCAATAACGCTTTTCTCGAACAGATATGCAGCTACTCCTTTATTATCACCAGAAATCAGAGTATTGTTCCCAAGTACAGAGGTACCATGCGTAGGAAACCAAGTTAGGACACCAATATTTTTGCCATCTGAAGCCCGTTGAAATTTAAGTAGGGTCAAATCCTTTTCTACCGACCCATTATCTTCGGCACTTGCGTTGTATCTTGCGCGCTCTTCCTCGGGGTTCGCGAGGTATGCGAAAAGACTTCGATTGATATTGGCCCCGAACACCTTAGTAGACCCAACACTAAGATGCCCCGGTGAAAGACTTTCGTGTGCGCGGCGGATGGATAGGAGCGCACCATCGACTATCGCTCGATAGCTCTGATGATCAAACCCCTTACTGGTGATCTGAGGTAGTAGATAGTTCAACCATGCTCCAGGACCGGAGTGAGAATGGGTACCCGTAACAGCCAAATTGTGGTGACCGTAAACCTCATACTCAGGCCCGAGTTCTTCTAAACCTTTTAAAATACCATATCTTACCGCCGTATCACCAGACTGTGTATCGAGAACAAGGTATACAAATATATCGGCGGGGTTCGCGGGGTCGCCTACGATGAATGCTCGTGAATAGAGTCGTTGTCGCAAACCGGTTCCGATCTGATGTGGATCCGCATATCCCATCAAATTGATCTCAACGCAAGGACTAACCCCCGGACATTATGAGCATGTACTGAAATATTTGTTTGAGTCACAAACCACTTACCCGGTTATATCACCCTTGCCCACCCCTATCAGATATTCATCATCACGATACAATTGCGTCTTTCCATCCTGCCCACCATGAAAACCCGGCCATAACTCGATCTTCTGGACCGGCAAAGCCGGCAGTATAACTGTGAATATTATAATAACCGGTATCATCAATATAAACATCATAAATGTAGCAACCGGGCAACTTGGAGACGCTCGGCCCATAGTAGGGCGAGGCCGTCCCAATTCGTGGAGCAACGGAGACTCTGCGTCCTTCTCCGACATCTCGATTCTCTCTTTCTATAACGAAACGGATTCGAATGGTTGAAAGTTTATTATACAGATTCGACGGGGAAGACCCCGTATTTTAGGTCGGTACGGGTTATCTAATGACTAACGAACGAGTCATTTAGCGCAACGACCAAGAAAGCTGTGATGTCGGTTGCGTGGATGGGACCGAGTAGCCTAATGCGTCCATTCCTGGGAGTAAGATGGGTAGACAGGTAGGTATTAAATGCTCTGCGATTTGAATTCGGGGGAGAAATTCGGTACGGACTTGTTCGATTGAGAAATTCAAATTAATTCTTCCTAAACCTAAAACAATTGATGAATTCAATTTTATGCCTAAATATTATGTACGTAAAATGATGATGCCTTCCCCAACAGCTCTCCTTCCACGCAGGTACATATAATACGGATACGTCATTGGAAGAGAGGACCCCTGTTGTGACACCCCACTGTGACAATATGGGGAGATCCATTGGGTGCTAACTAGCTCCGACCCCGATAAACTTCCGACAGCTGTCCCCACCTGTTCGCCATATCATCAAGCTGCGATCAAGATAATCGAGGGCGATAACGAATTTCCGTCGCAAACCATCATCAATTCCATCCACGATATTCAATCAGCAACGAACTACACAATTAGTTGCTACTCGACACTTCGCCAACCTATTAGAAGCTGAAGAATTCAAAGAAGCCAATATGTCGTCCATACGCACCACGGTGCACGAGTCGCTGCCATGTAAGCTCTCCCATCATCACCAACTCCCAATCCCAAACCACGCACCTATCCAACAAACAACAACTAATCTCACCCATAGACGTCGACGCCGAACCAACCCCCACCGAGCGCGCCGCAGCAGAATCCCTAATCGCCGCCGAACAAACCACCTCCCCTCCCCCACCATCCCTCCCCTCCCTCCCAGAGCCAAACTTCAGCCCCCTAATAACCAGCGAACTGTCACGCATCGCCGCCAAACAACCACTAACCGGCATCGACCTATCCCGCTACGAAGCCCCAGACGCCAGCACCCTCTCCTCCTCCTCCTCCCCCTCCACCCTCCAAAACGATCTCTCCCGCGCCTACGCAGCCTCAACCTACCTCTCCTCCCGGCACACAAACCTGCAACTCCTAGACCAATACGGCAAAAACGCCTGGTTAATCGGAAACTGGCACCTGGAATCCGAGCTACGCTCCCTCGAGCGCGAGCTCGAAGACACAAAAAAAGAAATCGACGTAGTAAACATCCAACGCCGACGCGTACAAGATGAAGTCGGCGGGGAGTTAAAAGGTTTAGATGAGGCTTGGAGGAAGGGTGTAGGTCGCGTATTAGAGACTGAGGTTGCTACGGAGGGGCTACGGCAGGAGGTTCTTGAGAGGCAGAGGGGGGGTTAGAGGATTAAATTCGTCATGGAAATTGATATAGGGAGGCAAGGCAAGAAGGGTGATTGTGTACGATTAAGGGGTCTTATTTCACTACATGGCCGGAGAATGATACCAAATCGATGATTATAAAAAAGGGCAGCGCAATATAAGCAATACAAACAACCATAAAAAGGAATTGAATTGCAAGGTTCTATAACGAAAAAGCAAGCCTAGAAATTGGTCTAACACGGTATCAATGAATATCATAAAAACTTATTCGACACGGAAAACGAGGGTTATTCCGAGAACGCCTCCTCCAACAGAAAATGAATGCTGCCATCCGTCGTATAGGCTACTTCTTGCCTTTCTTGGAGTATCATGTATCTAATTCTCACATTTCTGTACACCCTCGATTACGTGCTCATCAGGATGTTGCATGTAGAGGATCAACATCCTCAACCCCTGACTTGACACCTACGTATTTGGTCCTCCTCATAATACCCTCGACAGGCCCCAGGAGTCTCTGGAAAGCGTTCTTCCCCAAGGTCGCAACCTTCACCTCAGTGGTACTGATAACATCTGCCGCTCGAGGCTTGTCATCTAGAAGCGCAAGCTCACCAAAGAAATCTCCCTTCTTGTAATGCTTGACAGATTCAGACCCATTATCAATATAGGCATCTGCTTCGCCATCCTCCAGTAGGAAGAATGCATCCCCAATGTCGCCCTGTTTGATTATCGTGTATCCCCTGGGGAACTTCTTGGTTTCCAGCGCGTCTGCAATCTTGGACCTCTCATAGGGGGTAAGAGAAGACAGAAGAGGGACCTCCTCAAGGAAGCTTTCGTACAAGCGCCTGCGCGCAAAGGTAGATTCCATAAGGATCCGACGGAATGTGACCCGGTCGAGTGCCCATAAAGTGCAACCAGGTTCGGCGGAGATAACAGTAGCAGCTCTTGGCGCATTGTACATCAAAGCCAGCTCACCGAAGGAGCCGCCAGCTTGGATGCTGCCAACTTGAGTACCCATCCCCCCTTGACCCGGTTGTAGAGATCCAGTCTCGTTGACATATACATTGAACGAGCCCTTTTCAACGATGTAGAAGTAATCACCAGCATCACCTTGGGTAATAACCTATAATCATAGATGTTAACAAGACCAATTTTTATCAAAATTAAATTGGAAGATGTCCATACCTTGATGTCTTTGGCTGGGATCGGCTTCTCCTGGAGTGCGCCAAGAATTTGGGTATTTTGTTCATCATCTAGATGATTGAACAAGAAGTTGCCTTCAATAGCCTTCTGAAGCCTCTCTAGTTGGTCTGGAGTCTTGGGATATGATGGAGGGGTCCAGTTGTCGTTGACATCCGCTACTGGTTTTAGGGATTCGGCAGAGACAGAAGTACGACGACCAAAATTGTATTGCGCCGGGTAACTGTCGGGGTTTGGTGGTGTTCTCAATGAAGATGGGGGTCCATCTGGTGACCCATCGCCGCCAAATGGCCCGCGAAAGCCAGAAGCATTAGACAGCCCAAAGTTGGGAGTTGTTGGAGAAGTGATTGTGTCGTTCTCATCTTCCTCCACTACGTTAAGCAGTCCCCCAGGAGGTCCATTGCCGCCCTCAGGTTTACCTCCATCGGTACCGAAAGGATTTGAATTACCCGCGAAAGGGCTTGTGAATGTGGTCCCCGACATCGCGCCAGTATTAAGGGTCGAGGCTCTTCGTGTTAGGTAGGCTGCGCGTTCGTCGGCGATACGGCGAAGGAAGTAATCGGAGCAAAATTGTAAGATATCGGGTGGGTTCTTGAGTCGAATTTGATTTTCGAGAGCTTCTATTTCACTTTGGTAAGCAGCAGGCAGAGACATGATGGGTGGGGCGGAAAGGCAGAAAGTAACCGACGGATGGATGCCTTGGTGTTTCAGCGATTAGGGGGGTAGCAATGGAGAAGGATGGTTGGGAAATGTTAGATAGGACACTTCAGGCTGTAACGATGGCAACATATGCTTGATTATAGTATTACCTGGGGGATGATATTAAGAGGTATGCAAGATGGTCCTAGCTGACTAGGTATTGAATATGACTCTAGAAGCTCAAAATGCTAGCACATCAGCTGGTATCAGCTAATGGCTTTGCTCGCTTCGGATGATAGAGGGGATTGGGAGATTGGTAAGGCGCTGAGAGAAGTGTACGTAGTATGTACTACGGCAGGACGAGGCTATGCTCGACATGCGGCGAGTATACATAGGAATATTGCAGATGTTGCGTAAGCAGGAAGTAATTGGAGTGATCAATGGTAGGGTTCGGAATAGGACGGACTCGAAAAGGGAGGTATATACGTTAAAGAATAATGAGAGGATAGCTGAATGGACTAGGGGGACACGAGAGAAGAGCTAGGTGGTATCCGAGAGATAGAAGAGCAAGAGAATCAAGTAACAATTACTCACTATTGCTATCTGTAGCTCCTTAATTAACACTCGCCGTCGCTTACTTCTACTTTTTTGTAGAAGCTGACGGTTTTGTGTACCGACTAGTTTAATTATGACAGAAAACGGTGGCCCAGCTCTGTTAGATGAACTCGAGGGCGGGATGGTGTTGACGAAGATGGAAATGAGGAGGGGTAGGGAAATGAAGCTAATCGATTCAATCTCTTGAACCCCTGAATTGTAAGTCCGTAATTGGCAACAATATTGATTACTTTTGGTAAATCTCTAACGAAAAAAGGGTGGACAATATGGAAGATTTGGGGTCTCGTGAGAGTTATGGAATTCTCTGTGGCAAAAGAGTGACGATTGAGGGGGGGATGATGAGTTTCTTGAGACGGGAAGAAGATCACGAATTGCGCTTGGTTGCTCTTAGCCCTTGAGACTTTGGGGGAGTGGGTCAAGATCAAGGCGCCAATTCCCCAGTTAAAGCACAGTAAGGGCCCTAAGGAGGCCCCAGCTCCCATCTCCATTAAAGCTTCTTCACGTTCTTCGTGCCTTCCAGAAGGGTGCACGGGCCATGTACGCAACCGTGTCCTGGCATAGCAGCCGGAGTACCTGCTTTATCTGCAGCTTTCCAGAGTGATTGGGTGCCTAGTAGGTACATAATGTACCTAAATTCGGGTTGGTATACCACTATGACATGTATTGTTAAGGTATTAATAGCTCTAGCCTACAGCTTACCTGCGTGCTATGATGTAAACCAACCCGAGGAAAAAAAAAAAGATAAGAGTCAAGTCAGAACAAATAATAAGTGAGAAGAATATGTATGTAATTATTGTTATACGACATAATATTACGACGTATTATTCTTCAACAAAATAAAGGGACTAAAAACCAAAAGTAGAAAAAGACCCAGCTGAATCTTGTTATGGGCGACCAACAGGTGATTTTTGTTGTGTTGTACTGGGTTATACTGAGTTGCACTGAGTTACAATAAAGTGTTACGTTGTGAAACCCCCGACGTTCTTCAGGTGGAAGGTGCTTTGTCTTTCTCTCTCATGTCACCTTGGGTATAGATCGGGGACCCCCATGTTTCTTTTCTTCTGGAAGATTTAATTGGTCCAAGCTTCGACTATTAAAAGTGGTGAACAAGGGCTTATTTTTGAATTTTTACTTGGGGTATATTCGGTACCGTATTGTATTTCTTTATGTAAGCCAAACACCTTTTTCAACCAGAATGACTCGATTTGATAGACTCACCGCTTATTTTTATTTCATTTTTTACATGATCTTTCTCAGCTATGATGAACCTAGTGTAACAGTCATGAATAGCTCAGGTAGCCCCCCGATATTATTTATGGTGCGAGGCTTGCAGGTCGTAGGTCAGCTTCGCAGAACCCGATAACCATTCAGAAAACGTTGGCAGCACGGCAAGCAAAAAGTAATTCTAACCGACATAGGTACCCAGGTAATAGTTGGCCTGGTTATTAGTCGAAAAACAAGAATAATTAGCCAGGTTTCTATGTGGTATGGTATGCATTGCATAGCTCACCCGCATCCTTACACTGATTGCCGTCTTATGTATCTTTCACTACCTCACGTAAGCTTCTCGTTGCATTTCTCTAGTACAATCGCGGCTACCATATATTCTATATTAAATCTCTTAATTCATTAGTTGCTCGGGATGCCGGTACTTAGTGAGCCGTATTGTGAGCCGCAAATCTCGATTATCCTAACCCTATTCAGGCTCTAGTACATCAAACTCCATTTTCGATAGATGACCACAAATCTAGGTGAATCATGTAAGTACTGTACTAATTGGGGTTTTAAATTGAGGATAGAGTAATAAGGCTAAGATGGACTAAAGGATGTGTGTCTGTGGTAGACGCTGATGAATGTAATAGGTAGAACAGGGGTGGCTCTAGTTTCTATAATGTAGGTGAAGCCACAACTACCTGCAAAGCATTCGCAAATCAGCTTTCTCTATCCTCCTTTTCCGTGTATTAAATGCAAGTCGAATAACTACCTCCAGTAAAGATACGTTTTTATGTACCTAGGTAGCAGAGATTAGTTTCTCCTCCTTTCGGCGCTGTTCTTCCTCGAGTATCTCTCTTTGTCGATGCGCAGCCTCGCCAACGGCTTTAACGCCCTTCTTTCTCTGTCTCTCCTCGTACAGGTCTCTACTCTTCATAATTCGTTGTACAATAGTGCCGGCGTTAACATCTTGGAACTCGTGACTCGAGACTTCCTGGAAAATACCCATCTGTTTTGGTGCAGTGTAAGGGTCGTACGAGAGCGGCATGAATGCCGTTGGCCCGTGGTACACAGCGTCGGGGGTTCCCCAAGGAGAACTCGTAAGGTACGATTTACTAGGCGAGAATGGTGCACCGAATATGACAGCGTTAATATGCTGCGAAAAATGGTAAGTAACGAATACCTAGGAAAAGATTTGAAGGAAAATTGCATACCCGGCACTGAAGCACGCAGAGGCCGCGCTCATAGATATTCATAATCGGATAATTCACACCTTTCCAATGGTTGATGACCTCATCGTCATGTACTCCTGCAACCACGAAAACTGGACCATAATCGGAACCCTTACCGACGCGTTCGTCGACAGCTTGCTGATCATACCATCCATCTTTCTTAGCCAAACTCTCTTCAGCCAATACGACTTGACGGAGGAATTCGATATGTCCACTAGAAAATAAATCAAACCCTCCATCGACGTAGACTACCCTTTGGCCTGGCTTCGGACCCGAGCCCTTGAGCAACGGACGGAACGCGCCCTTTTCTTCTGTGGTTTCAGTTTTCGCAGCGTTGGAAGCTGACCAGAAGTATACGTCGGCGCCAGGGTTCTTCCCAGATTCGTCGGTCGCATATTGATGGATTCGATTTTGCATAGCCTCCCCCTCCGACTTTTTCTCAGTTGCGGTACCGCTACCCTCCGTGCCGGCGAGCACATTTTCTAGCGACTTAATGAAGTGCGTTCTAGTACACAGCAACATGCGCCCAACAAGGTCAGTTGTCGATATACTCGGTGTGCGCTTAACCACCTTGAAACGACCAGCCGCCTTCACGAATCGATAGCAATCCTCACCGCTACTGTCCGAAGTAATGTCGTCTCCGTGCACCACATACTTGCAACCGAAGTGACTTATGAAATCTAGCTGCGTAACATATGGCGCGTATGCGACGGATCGGGTAACCCAGCGACAAGCATCTACGGCAGCGAGCCTTTATTCATTCAACCCCAGGATATCAGCAGAACGCTCTTCAGACTAGGATCTGGGGAGAGCTATCCGTACCGTTCCCGTAGATTCATGACCGTTGGTCCTTTATTCTCTAGGATGGCCTCGTCGGAGTGCACACCAACATATAACTCGGTGCCGAGTTGACGGGCTTGTAACATAGCACCGGCATGGCCGTGGTGGAAGAAATCCCAGCACCCATCGACCCAAATTCGATCGTCTAGAAGCTCTGGGGCTGGTGGTCCAGATAGAACCTCTTGTTCCGAACTCATGGTAAGTAAATACCCTTTTTAGGATGAAAGGTTTAAAAAAAGAATAGACCCTATTATGTATGTTAGTTCGAAATAAGAAATGACAGCTAGGTTTACAAGCTGCACCTGCCCAACTTGGTTGGAGTTTATTGATCTGATAGGTGCGAGGTACGGACGAGACACCGTTTGAGGCCTTTTTAAAGACTGTGGGTAATACTGTATACGTACGGAAGGTTACACACGGAGTATTTCCCAACGTTCCACAACAGAAAACCAACCCCTCATCTTGGGGGTCACCTCTTATCGACAAGAGCCTAGCCTAGTCCCCGCTGCCCCGATCCGTCACCCCACCATCGCAAACGGGCATCTCTAAACCAGTAATCGCAACCCGTGTAAGAGATCAACACTACCCGGAATAGTCAAAGTAACCTTACCCTTTATTCCTACGGCAATTCCCTATATCAATCCTCCCGTAATGCTAACCATGTCCTCCGAAACCCCGTCCACCGGCGGTCTCACGCCGGCGCAACAAACCGCCTTCTGGCGCGACGGCTACGTCATCATCCCCGATGCCCTCCCACCAACAACAGTGCGCGCGCTCCTAGACGAGACGCACGCCCTCCTCGACAACTTCCCCTTATCAGACCACCCCATGACGCGCTTCAGCACAGGCGAGAAATCTGCACATGTTGGGGACGACTACTTCCTGACTTCGGGGGACAAAGTGCGATTTTTCTTCGAAGAAGACGCTTTTGACCCGTCTACGGGAAATCTTACGAAACCTAAGGCCCAGGCTATTAATAAGATTGGGCATGCGCTGCATGAGAAGTCACCACCGTTCGCGGCTCTGCTTGATCCGGCTTTGAATCCGGATTTACTGGGTGCTGGGACTAGTAGTGGTAGTGTGGCTGCGGGGAGAAAGGAGAGCCATCCCGCAGCTGTAGCAAGAGCGCTGGGGTTCAAAGATCCTAGGTGTCTGCAAAGTATGGTTATCTGTAAACAACCTGAGATTGGCGGTGCTGTGCCTCCACATCAAGACAGCACGTTCTTATATACCGATCCGCCGAGTGCTGTCGGTTTTTGGTACGCGCTTGAAGATGCTACAGCCGAGAACGGTTGTTTGAGCTTCTTACCGGGAAGTCACCGGTGGGCGCCTGTGCGTCAGCGCTTTGTACGCTCTGCAACTGGGAATGGGACTGAGTTTATAGATAACGCCGGGCCTAGGTTTCCTCTTGGTGAAGATTACGGGGAGATTGTTGGACAGAGCGAGGAGGGAGAGTACAAATTAGGCGAGGTCAAGGCCGGATCATTGGTTTTGATACATGGTAACTTACTACATAAGAGTGAAAAGAATTTGAGTCGGAAGGGGCGTATAATATATACGTTCCATGTCATTGAGGGAGAAGGGACTAAGTATGACGAGCGAAACTGGCTTCAACCATCTCCAGAAGGTTTCACGCAGCTGTATAGAGATTAGGGGGAAGGGCGGAGTGATTGAGCGATATCATGTATGATTATGTTGAAATCCACGGGATTCTCTTGCCTACCTAGGAAGCTTGATACTAATGTATACCAATTTCAAAGCATTTAACATCGTCACTGCCACTCATGCGGCTTGATAAATATACACCGCATCTCCGGCACCCTCCCACACTTTATCTCCCCCCTCTCCACCATCGCCCCAATCCTCTCTTTTAACCTCTCCCTTACATCCCTCCACACCGTCATCTCATTCCACTTCGGATCCCTATCTTGATCATACTCACGATAGCCCACACCATCATACTCATCCGGCACATCTAGCACCACCTCCCCTCTATCCACCATCTCCACAACTTTTGGATGATTCCTCCAGGTCCGAAACCGGGGGAACACGAGTTCAACGCCGTTGTAGTATTCATCACTTACACGGAAATAAAGTGTCTCGATTCCCGTGAAGCCCTGCATAATATGATTCATAAACCTCGGCGACCTGCCCGCGTCCGACATCGTGGTACCAAGCATAGAAATGCGTCAGACGCGCGACATACCACACCGCGCAAAATAACCCCGAAGAAGAGGTCTAGACCCCTGTTCGTAAAAATGCCGTAATGGACTCCGGCTGTCGAAATGTAAGATATCGAGTTCGGGGCGGAACCATTTTGTTTCTGATAATATTTGCTCGACGTCGGTGTTAATATCGCTATTTTCGCTGTGCTGAGACTGCCATCCGTGACGCAAATAATACACCACCGCCGCAGCCCGTGATTCCCGACATACCTGTACGACGGACGGCGCGGCTTGAGGCGGTGCGTAAACGTACATGCCCCGAGGAGGCGACCGCTTCTGTGAATCTGCGAAGAGCCGCGCTGGATGGCTGTCTAGACAAATGTCTCAAATGATATGTCGTAGCTCGCTAGGGAGAAGTTTGAAGTTTTCGAAAGCCTCTGACGGCGCTGACATGTTGAATTGTGAGTGGAAATATGTGTAATGTTTGCCTAGGTAAACTTGTGACCGTTGGAGAGAAAGGTAGTGTACTTGGATCATACCTTTTTAAGGGTGGATTGTGCCCTGCGCCGTTAACTTGCATCGATGGCCCTTGGTAGCTACCTAGGTATACTTGGTCTGAATTCTTAACATTCATCCAATGCAGCCTCGTTACTATTGCTATATAGCTCTGAGGGATCTTCGTGTTTCTTCTAAAGTTGAACATCACATTAATCTTGCACATTTAATTCCTTAATTACCATATAGACAACTACGTGTGTAGGCATCGCATTTTTCTACCTATGGACTAGAGGTTAAGAATTTAACCCCTTTACATACAAATCGGGATTCGTCCATATATCCGTGTGCTATGGGACAAGCAAAAATCTCGCGAAGCCAATAGCCGAAGTCCCTAAAATGCCATACCGTAGCTTTCACCCCGAGAGAATTGGCCTATTTCTCTCGTCATCATCTCTTCCCATTTCTCCCTCTCCACAAAGGCCGAAAGGGTTTGCTATATCCGTAGTGGATATCCCCTGATTGCGATGAAAAAAGTTCGCAATAATGACTCGTACATGAGTTGTGTAATGTAATGAATACAGGCAAATGACCGATGTGAATAGTGTCATTTGCAACGTCGCAAGCGACGAAGAGAAAGAAGGCTGAATTATGCGTTGAGTTTGGTTGCTTGTTATGGATGATAGCGATCATCATAGTTCCGAACGCAAATTTTTAATGAAGGAGTCATCATTCACTCGTAAGCTCGTGAAAGCTATCCAGGTCAATGTCCATCGCTCCAATGATTTCCGCCATGTATAAAGGCAGACACGGGAAAGGAATCCAAACTACCTAACGCTGCTAGCGGCCGTAGGGATGGAAGCCTCTATTTCCGCCCCGGCCACCGCCGCGGTAATTCGCGCCAGGTTTGCCCGCATTCTTTGGACCAGTAGGTGCGTTAGCTGGCGGTGCGTGGTTAGGGTCAGAAGGGCTTGGACTAGCTTGGTGCCCGCCTCGGTTCCGATGAAATCCACCACGGCCTCCTTGGTTGAAGTTGGGCTGAGGGATATCGTCGTACATGCCTTCCCAGGAGGTTGGATCTCCACCACCCATGTTACCACCATAATTCTGGTTATATCCGCCTCGACCACCACGTCGACCGCCACCACCGCGCGAGTTAAACATCTGTCCTTGGTTGAAATCATTAAATCCTTGTTGGTTTCCGTCGCCTTGACCCTGACCTTGGCCGGCGCCTCCGTTACCCATCATCTGCTGTTGCATTTGCTGCATGAGAGCTGGATTCATATTGGCCATTGCTGCCATGGCATTATTCTGGGCGCTCTGGCTGGCGCCTCCTTGGGCCATCTGTTGCTGTAATTGTTGCATCTGTTGCATTTGCATCATCTGCATCATAGCTGGGTTCATGGCGTTCATGCCCATGCCCCGATTCATAGCCATCTGCTGCTGCTGCATCAATGCCATGTATTGTTGCATTCTTTGCATGTATTGAGCCATGACCTGGGGTGTCATTCCTCCTTGAGCCATCTGGCTAGCCATCTGATTTTGGTTGCTAGCTTGGTCGTCCATGCCTGGCTTCCTGAATTTGCCACGTCTCGAGGTCTCTTCCTCCTCTCGCATGTTTCCTCTCGGTTGAGCCTTCTTGACCTCAATTGGTTTACCGTGGATCTCTAGGTGCGTGCTGAGACAGGCATCGACACCTGCTTCGCTTTCAAATGTAACGAATCCGAATCCTCTAGGACGGCCGGTATCTTTGTCCATCATAAGGGTAGCGTCGACAACTCGACCGAACTGAGCGAAGTAGTCCTTAAATTCTGGCTCAGTAGTCTCCTGACTGACACCTCCGACGAAAATCTTGCTGGTTTTCTCTTGCTCATCTCGCGGAATCGCTCGCTTCGGATCAATCTACGACAGGAGTTAGTACTTGGTCTTTAGAAATGGTGTAAATAAACTTACAATTTTGCCATCCAAGAAGTGCTCTTTGACCATAACAATATTCACTGTCTTAGGGTCTTTGAATGTAAGAAATCCGAAACCGCGTGATCGACCAGTAGCCCCGTCTCGCATAACTGTACACTCTGTCACTTCGCCAAATTGCGAAAAATAATCCCGTAGTGACTCTAAACATAGATATTAGCGATAAAATTCAGACGATATTAAGTTTATATGCGGGCTTCTTACGATCGGTTGTCTCCCAGTTTAATCCACCAATAAACATTTTCCTATAAATAAAAATGAATTAGCCCCAGCTATAATATAAAATATTATCAAGTATAAGAGCATATAGTCGATCAGTATCTGCAGTTTGTGTGAAGCTGATTGCCACTTGACAAACACTTCAAGCTCGTATGCAGTCTGCCATAAGTCTGCATAGATACCCTCCGGCCTAGAATAGTCATCATCTACACACTCTGGTGCGTGGTGGAAGATCGGGGTAATGGGTGGATTGCTGTCTAGAGTATCTTCATCAAGCTCGGACTCTTCACTATCAGATATACGTTGTATATAATCCGTCTCTTTTTATGCTGGGTGCGTCCATAAGGGCTGGCGTTGTGTACGAAAGATTTTGTGTTTCAGATGAAGTGATGAAGATGATGATGATGCACAGGCTAGTGGCGTCGTTGAGGAGCAAGTCCTAGATAGCACTCCTCGACAGATGAAGACAAGGCAGGTGATGTCTGATATGTCGAATTCTCGTCTCTTTGCTATCGTCAAGCTAGGACATAACCTCGAGCGCTATTCGCTGCCAATTCTCTTGCTACAGCCTTCAAAGCAATAGTCCTTCGTATCTTGAAGCTAAGCCTATCCCTGACGAGTGGCTACGGAGGGCAGTAGTAGTGTCTGTTCTGTCTGTACTGACTATGGTCGAGCTTTTATCGCTGGCTTTCTTAAGGTAGTAGTGACTCCTCCGCCTTTCATTTCCTCTTTCTTCCCCACGACGTATGTTTGCACCTCTTGAGATCTGGATGTTTGGTGGTATCTTTTCCCCGTCGGCAATGCATTTTGAATGTCGGCCGACTTAGCAAACCCGACACAAAACCACCCCTTCGGAGATAGCTAACGAGACATTATAGCTCTCGTCCACCAAGTCCTCCCGGCTAAAAACCCAGGGTACCAAAGCACATATTCTCGATTATCCAAAGCCTAACCAGGTGGGGTTTATACCTCCTGACTCAAAACGCGCCGAGCTTTCACGCCCTGAATATTGCTTGCTTTGATTTTGGCTTTCAGGGATGGACTCGGGGCAATATAAGCTCGTCTAGAGCCGGTCGACTAGCAAATATCTTGGATACGAAACAAATGGACCTAAAATAAATCTACTTACCCATCCTCTTTGGCACTAGGTCCTCGAGTGGTATGATATCCAGCTCCAGGGTCATCATGCTGCGACTGCGCAATCGCGGCTGAAGTCGAGCCATTGCCTAGGTTAAAATCGACATCGTCGTCGTCATCGTAGTTTTCATCTTGATATTCGTCACCATAACCGTTTTCCTCAGTTGTATAAGCTATATCGTTAGATGCCTGATCGATATCGGGTTGGATGTGTGCCTCTACGGATGGCTGGGGAATCGAAGGAGTAGGCGCTGGGACCGGAACGGGCGCTTGAACTGCTGGCGCAGCTGGAGCCGCTTGCGCTGGAACGGCGGATGCGTCGTTGTTATCATCGTAACTATGGATGATCGGTGAGCTTGCGAAGTTCATATAACATGGCGGAATCTAGATATGACAGCAACGATATGTTGTAGATAAAAACTTACAGGTCAGCGAAGAGATCATCCTCGAATGTCTCTGGCTCGGCCATGGTGGATAATTGCTATTGAATCGCTAGACGCGCAACTTGGGGACTCAAAGATTGCGAAATGGATGTTGATTTGAATTCGGTTTGTTGCTACAGAGCTACGATAAAAGAGGATCGCGATTATCTAGCTCAATCGAATGATCATATGGTATTGAGAAGAAAAACTAAGGAAGTAAATTAATTACGCGAAAATAAAGCTTGCGTACAACGAATTGAGGTTCGAAGGGAGAAAAAAAAAAGAGGTGACAAGGGAAACCTGACTGAGGGAATCAACTGTGAGGAAGGAAACAGTAGAGAGATGAGAAAAGAATTGCAGTAATAGCCTGCTAGTTCAAAGGGTTGGAAGGGTTTAGCAAAGTTAGCTAGCTGGACTGTACGCCGACACGGCACTGTCAGGAAAAGTTTAACCAATTAGCGACGCGAGATCAGTTGGCAGAACAAACTTCTAGCCCTTCAGGAAGAAGAAGAGATAGGCGGTGGGTATCCTATTAAGGCGTGCGGCGTCGGTGCACGAGCCATCCATGTAGCTCGCCGCCAATCATATTAGAACCCAAATGCACACTATGTGGGGATAGCTAAAGCCACCTTCTGGGCTGCTGGGCTGATATAGTTCACTAGCGTATTTTCCTTTGTAATTGAGAATTGATGCATTGCATCGATGTATCTAAAGTCTATATTTATGCTACCTCAGGTATTGATGTTTAATTTGAACTATTGCCCTTGAATTGAAATTCTAAGGACGAGTTATCAAAGGCAATAAAGATTAGTGGGGGGGTTTTGCGATACCATCATAAAAGTACATGCTGTGGTACGAATGCATGTCTTAGTCATTATGTACATGTACCTGCCCTTATTGTGTACATGAAGAGGTTCATGTAGGTACAGATGTACAGCCTTAGGTACGTTCGAGTACAGAATGACCCTACAACTGCCGAGGCTTAGGCGGTAGCCTTCTAGTTCAGCAGGTCTTCTTTAAGTACCTGAGGTACCTTTCGAGGGGCATTGTGCTGCTGCATTAGCTCGATCATTCGATGTACCTCTCTAACTTCAGGCGCTCCCCGTTCCTGTATTAATCCAATATTCAACCAAAGCCTACCTCAAGTCGTAGCCTGACTGATCATTTTTAACATCCCAACCAGCTATTGCAACTTCGACAACAACATGTGGCCGTGATAATCTACGAATATCCCTTATTACTATGTTCTCATCCTCGGGTAGCGGCAAAAAGCCGCCGTCCCAACAGGTAAGCTCTTCAGATTCAACACCAAAATATCATTATTTAATTGTTGACGATGACGTAGGAAATGATTCAAGTCGGTAAGTGCACTCACTCATCTTCCACATCCAAATATTACCTCAATGCGCTTATATGGCGCTTCAGTTGACCTGAAAGAGGCGAGTTTGCTAATTTGCGTCATTGGTCTTGATAGATAGATCTGAGTAGGTCACTTGCTGCTCGTCGTTAGCGAAGTCCGCTTCGAAACCGCTGTTGCTAAAGCTGAAGTAGGTCGGCTTCACCATTCTGGCGCGCCCAGAGAGAAGGCACTCCAAAAAGAACAAGCCGTGAGCATAACCTAGTAAAGGGAGCAGCATATTCCCATGCGGATATGCTCAAATTCGATAACTTGTGCGTCTCCGATGTCGGTTTTTTATGAACTTCTAATGTTGACTTTATACCCTTCACATCAGGACACTATCTGGCTCCTCATCTAGGCCAAGAACTCCCCCATCCACCTCTCCGCAGAAAGCTCGAACCAGCGATGTTAGCTCACCGGCACCGAAACCCTCCTCTGGCCTGTCATCGCCTCCGCTCAAATCTTATTTCAACTTCCTATCAAATACAAATCAAGATTGGAACGTCGAAGATCCTGAAGTGCTAGAAGGAGATGATATGCTTGGATACGAAGATGATGATGGAGATGATTTTGGTCTTCCTAGCTTGTCGAATATGAAGCGACGGACTCGACGAGCAGCCGCTGCTCAAAGTGGCATCTCCTCGCGCTTCCAAACCACACCGCTAGACGCTGCACTTGGCTTCCAAAATAGACGCTATTCCGACAGTGCTGATATAGCTATCGAACGACCTGCGCCAACATACCCAATGCCGAAGAAGAGTGAGGGGAAGATTCTCAGACCACAATACAAAGATATCCTTAAAGGTTGGTAGGCCTTTTTCACGTTCCTGGGCATTTCAATAACTTATACTGTATAGACCCGGCAAACGCCCTACACCTCATCGACCATCCCGCGACCCCTCCCAATGCCACCCCGAAAGAAATCGACGCAATCAATTCGCGAATAACGAAGATCAATAAGTTCAAGAAAATTCTCCAGGTCAGCACAATACCCTTGACAGACCTTCGAGCTTTAGCATGGAGTGGTGTTCCTGAGGAGGTTCGGGCTATGACATGGCAACTTCTGTTGAGCTACTTGCCAACTAGTAGCGAAAGACGCGTTGCGACACTGGAAAGAAAGAGAAAAGAGTATCTCGATGGGGTACGTCAGGCCTTTGAACGAGGGGGTACTAATCCTAGCTCCAGCGGCCGGGCAAGAGGTTTAGATGAAGCAATATGGCATCAAATTAGCATCGACGTCCCTAGAACAAACCCCCATATTGAGCTATACAGTTACGAAGCTACGCAGCGGTCGTTGGAACGAATACTATACCTCTGGGCAATTCGACATCCTGCGAGCGGCTACGTGCAAGGGATTAACGATTTGGTAACACCTTTCTGGCAAGTCTTTTTAGGAACCTACATCACGGATTGCAATATTGAGAGCGGCATGGATCCAGGGCAATTGCCGAGAGCCGTGCTTGACGCTGTGGAAGCCGACTCATTTTGGTGCCTAACAAAGTTGCTTGACGGGATTCAAGACCATTACATTGTCGCTCAGCCCGGTATTCAACGACAAGTTGCTGCGCTTCGAGATCTTACAGCTAGGATCGATGAAGGACTTGCAAAGCATCTTGAAAATGAACACGTCGAGTTTATTCAATTCAGTTTCCGTTGGATGAATTGTCTTCTTATGAGAGAAATCAGTGTCCGCAACACCATACGAATGTGGGATACTTATCTTGTGAGCCTTTCTCTTCCTTGAATGAGTAATCATTTATTAACTATCTACAGGCCGAGGAGCAAGGTTTCTCAGAGTTTCATTTATATGTGTGCGCGGCCTTCTTAGTTAAATGGTCATCCAAACTGGTCAAAATGGATTTCCAGGAGATTATGATGTTCCTCCAAGCATTACCTACCCGGGACTGGACGGAAAAGGATATCGAACTTTTACTTAGCGAGGCCTTTATATGGCAAAGCCTCTTCAAGAATTCGTCGGCCCATTTAAGAGGAGGGCCCAGTCGAGCCCCGGCAACCAATCTCCAATTATAGTATCAAGGTGTTGCTATTCACGATACTCTACAAGATCTGATCAGCCACTTAGAAGAGGAGAGTTAACGCAAAATATGGGGCTCTAAGGCTTGTGGTACTAGATTCGAGTTTGTCTGACGCAGGTTTGCGATGGCTTTAATTATGATCTCGTCTGTTATAACCATCTATCTCGGCCTTATAAGAATAATGAACGACCCGGGGCATCACGGCACACTATACCTTCGATGGGTGATCGCAGAACCAATTCGCCCGCTAGATGTTGGAACGATCACCTATCTTATCCCGGTCCCACTACATCGCAGCGATTCATATTCATACTCTGCGTGGGACTCGCCCTAATCACGGGCCAACGACTTTTGGATATCCTCGATTCGAAATCCAGGATCCAACAATGGACACGGAACATCCCGGTGTGTGAAACCTACCCTTCACACAGAAGCTCTTTCAAACATAGTGCCCCCGGCTGAACGCGTCTTGCTATCACAGCAGCTGAGTATTCAGGGTTAAATATTCTTGCCATAACGAAGAACAGCGCGTTATGAGTCAGGGGTCGATCAAATGTATTTAAGCAATATGAGCAAGCGTCTCAATCAATATTCCGTGGCAAGAGGTACTTGTTCGATCCCGCGGCCTGAGAAACTTCCAGCCCCGTGTCGATTTGTAGGCAAAATTCGCCCCTATTTTGAGTGATCGCCGCCAGCGTGAAACGTTACACCCAACTAAACCAACAGACATCAGCCATATGAAATCTGGGGGGTTGGTATTCTCTAATTCGAATTCAATACTCACCAGGAATTCTAATGCTAATCTTATATATAATATACACATATAATGAACCATCCTCCCCCGTAACTAACATGTCTAGCAACCATCATCAATGCCATCGACTCAAGCCGCTGGCGGTCCTACAGTCTCACTCTCAGCCTTATACGGTTTCACCACCATGGACTCTGACTCGATTATGATATGATCCAGCACTTCCCTCTTTGACCTCTTCGGCAGCGCTGCAACCCACTTCTCAAATCCCTTGAGGAAAGCATCAATCGCTACCCGATCCGACGGATCAAACGGCTGCTGATTGAAGCTCAACTGCCGCATATGCGCGCCGGCAAGTGACGCCCCATACCCCCACGAATCCCCTAAGACATTGGTATCGCCTACCAGCGGCTTAATACATCCCTTCCTGCCGTGCAACAGCATTTCCCGCGGCAGACTCGATTCCGTCGCGCTCGGCCGGCCTATCCCCACGCCATCGACCGCTCCCTTACTCTTCCCGTCTTTTCCCTTATCGCTAGAAGTAAGCAGCGCATCGACCATACCTCCCACCGTCCTCATCCCACCTGTCAAAAAGCAAAGCGAGCGCCCCTTATACGGCGCCGCCAATTCCGCAAACTCAATAAAAAACGCTTCCCGACGCCTCGTACTCTCTTTCCGATGGTGCCACGCAGGCGCCTCATAAGTACCCCCACTCAGTTCAACCGCGTCGAATTTCGCGGCTTCGAGGATCCCCATTAATTGTGCTGCGTCCTGCGGTCCGAAACCTGAGTCTTGGAACTCGACGCTGTTGATTTTTATCACGAGCGCGAAGTTTTTGCTTGTCGAGGCGCGGATCCCGGATGCGATTTCGGTTATTATACGTGCGCGGTTGATGAGGGGGCCGCCGTAGGCGTCGGTTCGGAGGTTGGTCGTGGGGGACAGGAATTGTGCTAGGAGGTATCCGTGTGCGGCGTGCAGTTGGATTCCGTCGAAGCCTGCTTTTTCGAGGTACACGGCTGCATTTACGAATGCGGATGTTATATCGCGGATTTCGGTGAGGGAAGCCGCGTGTGGCTTGCCGTAGTGGAATGTCGCGCCGTACCCCTTCGTGAGCTGCACGTCGGAGGCCGACACCGGGTTCTCTTGTAACGAGAACTCGGTCTGGCGACCGGGGTGGTTGAGTTGTGCGAGGAATATGGAACCGCCCCGTTTTCCGGCTTGGGCTAGGCGCTGGTAGGCTTCGAAGCGTGGGCCGGAGGGGGGTTCGTTGGAGGCTAGGATCATGTTGCCGGGCGCTTCGAGGTGTGTCGTGTCGATTATTATGTTGCCGGTTACGATGGTGCCCCAGCCACCATCGCCCCAGTGGCCGTAGAGATCGTATAGTCGTTGCGTGGGGATGCCGCTTGCTTTCATGTCATCGGGGTCCCAGGTCGCCATACGCTCCGTCATCGCTGCTTTGAGGAATCGGTTTGGTGCTACGATGGTGGAGAAGGGGAAGGGTAGGGGTTCGCCGAGGGGTGTCGGGTCGACGTCGCGACTTTCGTAACGTGTTGGCATTGTGATGTGGTGACGGTGGTGGTATTTGGGATAATTATATTTTGGCGGCCGAGACTACCACGTAAGTTCGTCTGGAAACCCAAACGACCTTGTCTCAGAGACTATGTCACTATCCTATTCTCTATCGATTTCTAGTAGCTATCGCTCAGTGATCATTTCGCATTTATTCACTTTGTATATAGAAATATCGATTAGACTAGAAATGATTATCTCTTCTTTCCTAAATACGTGTAGTCTACGAAGGTTACATTTTGTTCGCGTGGGGTTCGACATTCCTTATGCCGTGAACCCGGTACTGCCTGAATACGTCTATAGAGTGCCGGTCCCCCCTTTCGGCAATAAGATTGCGGCTCGATTTTGGGGGGAGGCACGTGTCAATAAACTATTTTGGGGAGATAGATCTAGAGCGTCCATAGTTATCTTTCCATACCTCGTAAGCGGCTATTGAACCCTAGTAGGAAGATGGAGTAGTCTGCGTGCGTAGGAATCTGAGGCTGATACTACATTATCTCTTGCTTCAAAGTGGCCGGAGTAAGGTGTAAAAGATAGATTATATAAGCCAACCAATAGATAGCTACTCATAATAACAGTATAAAAACTCGATGCGATATTAATTCAATACCCACTTCGGGGTGGTTTCCTAGGTAGGCAGAATACCGTACCGATGTTCATATTTAACACCCCAGTTCCAACAGTTTAAGACTCATCACATTCTATACAGCTCTTGCGATAAAGAACCCCAGACGTGGCAAAGAGTATATTCAGCCTATTGGTTCGTATTCTACTTACCCATCATACAAATAGACTATAGGATCATCAAAGCGGACTTCATGAAGATCTAAAACCGGGACGCCGAAAAATGCATTTTCTCTCAATCAACCTTCACATGAAGCTAGAGTACCCCTCACACAGCTTGTCTTTCTGCCGTTAATGGTAGCGGTCGCGATTGGTTTCGTTACTAAGAGAGGTTGTACAAATCACACCTTGGTCGAGATCTTCTAAACCAGTCAGCTTTATAGTCGTATTTTGGAGGTATAGCAATAACAAAATGGTAACGTTGGAAGTAGTAACATTCCTCGGACAACGGCATAGTGTGTATCCTCCAGCTCCCAACGACAGATAGATGAACCCCGATAGGTCGGATGGTGCATATAAGATGACGCATAAACAGCAGGAATTGCACTATATATCCCTTCTCTTTCAAATGCAAATTATTATCTAGCAACTGAATTAATATAGTCGAGCCAATTGACAATCATATTAACACTACTCGGGCAGGGTGGTGTCGCAATAAGAAGAGACCCCGCTCGTGATTGTGCGACTTGAGAATGCGAATGAACTCTTCATACTTAGAAGAATCATTTACGTAGCCAAGCAATCTCCGAGTGGTGAATATTCAAAGGAGCCGATAATAGTTTTCTAACAGACCTCCCAGGCCCAAAGTCTCTCATAGTTGTACCGCAGGTGTCTAAGCACTATGGCAATATCGACAACTGCTTTGGTCTTGGTAACAACGGTCCTGATTCTTGTCTATCGGTTGCGAAACATCGGGCGGCGACCAAAGAATTATCCTCCAGGACCGCCAACATTACCTTTGATCGGAAATATACATCAAATACCCGCGAAAAAGTCGCACTTACAGTTCCAAAAATGGGCTGATGAATACGGTCCAATTTACTCGCTCATCCTAGGGACTCGTACCATCGTCGTTCTTTCTTCCGATAAGACGGTCCAGGATTTGCTCGACAAGCGAAGTAACATCTATTCCTCAAGGCCAGAGGCGTATCTCGCGAGAACAATTGACGGCGGACGGCGAATAGTATTGACGGTAAGCAATGCGAAAAAAAAAAAGAACAAGTCTCGTTTCGTGATGGCGTAGAATCTAACCGGAAACGTAGGAGTACGGAGACAAGTGGCGTGTGGGTCGTAAGGCCGTCCACAACAGTCTGCATATTAAGAAGTCGGAATCATATGTTCCATATCAAGATCTCGAGAGTAAAGCGATGCTTCTCGGCCTCCTCGATCATCCCGATCAATTCTACGCCCAAAGCCGAAGATACTCAAATGCTCTCACGACGCAAATATTATTTGGTTTCCGAACCACCTCAGTTGACGACCCGAAGTTTGTGCAGCTTTTCCAGGTGGGTTCGACGACAGGGTTACTGTTCTAATATTTCCGCAACTCACCGAAACATAGGGGTTCGAGAAATGGAGCAACCTCGGTGCTTCACGAACGGCCGCCTTGCTCGATACATATCCTATATTTAGACATCTACCGGATGCTCTATTACCAATGAGAAGATACGCGAAAGAGCTTCACAAAAAAGAAGCCCCGCTGTATGGTGGACTCTATGTAGAGGCCAAGAAGAAAATCCAGGAAGGTAGATCGAAGGTAACTGCCGAGTCTTAGCACAGTGAATCGATATAGATTGCTAACGTTATGAGAAGCCTTGTATGTGTATTGACCTAGTCAAAATTCAAGAACAAGAAGGCTTCGACGATCTCGCCGCCGGTTATATCTGTGCCGGGGTTCTCGAGGCTGGGTCGGATACAACGTCATCTACGTTGATTGGTTTCATCCAGGCTATGCTCATCTGGCCAGAAGTGGCTAAAAGCGCTCAAGCTGAAGTCGATCGAGTCTGTGGGGACCGTATCCCGGATTTGAACGACCTTCCGGATCTTCCATACATCCGTGGCTGTATGAAGGAAGGTTTAAGGTGGATGCCTGTCGTCATTCTTGGCATACCACACGCTGTTATTTGCGATGACGAATATATGGGCTACAAAATCCCGAAGGGTGCCGAAATAATAGGAAATGCCTGGTGAGTTCAATTTACCTCGACCATTTGATATCGGTTTGCTCATATGTCTTCGCATATAGGGCAATTCATAATGATCCGAAGCGGCATCATGATCCTCGACGATTCGATCCGACTCGCTGGGCGGGTGATGATCAAAATTCAATGGAATCTGCGAGTAACTTAGACGTATCAAAGCGCGACCATTTCGCATTTGGTAACGGCCGTCGCATTTGCCAGGGAATACATATTGCGGACCGATCCTTATTCTTGGGAATGTCACGATTAGTTTGGGCTTTCGACTTTGAAAGGCCCATCGATGAGGCTACCGGAGAAGAAATAATCCCGGACGCAGGTGATCTATCTCCGGATCCCGGACTACTGGTCCAACCCACACCATTCAAAGCGGTTATCAAGCCCAGGGACGTGGGGAAAGCCGGACGGGTCCGAGAAGAGTGGAGAAAGGTGACAGAATATCTTGATGACGCCGGGCAATGGAAAGCCGTACCGGGTGAATCGAGCTGGAAAGGTTACGAACAGGCTGAAACTGTGGAGAAGATGTGATTACCTAGAGGCTAGAAGTAAAGAAATCCCCTCTTTCTTTCTCTTTTTCATCACGCGCTCGATAAAAAATAGGGATTCGTCGTGTTAGATCGTATTCGAGGGTCGCTCATTGGTTAATGTCCTCCTGTTAGGTGATCATTAATATGTATGTCAGAAGTATTGTATGTGTAATGTGTGGAATGACTAAGTGAAAGAAATTGGTGCGAAATCTGGCTTAGTCCAATGATAAGATAGCAATTTACAGACGCGCCAAGGTCTTACTACGGCAGGCCAGGGGGCGGGCAGCCAAGGCAATGGGCGGCAATTCGCGGCCCCTTCCAGCCTTTCCCGCACTAAAAATGTGGTGTAAACTTTGTCTTTTTTTCCGTGGACCGAAGAGCGGCCAAATTCCACACTGGGGACTTCAATTCTTTCTCACCGTCGGCTTATACCCCTTTATTGGGCTATATTGATGTCTAGAGCTTCCGACTTCAAGAGTCCAAATTGAAATGCCTGTCCGCAGGGCTTTAAGTGGAGAATATTATGTATAAAGACAATGCTTGTTCTCTTGTCGTTGCGATCTCGGATCTATTCCCTCTCATTGATTCTTGGAGTCACTATCGTCGTGGCTTGCGCGTGCTTGACGAATTATTGTACACCCCGAGAAACGGAAGCCGATCTATCCATATCGAACAACTCAAGCGGATATTCGGCGTCATTTCAACTTCGGCAATGCCACCTAAGCCGGCTGAGAGAGTCTTCCCGTTTGGTTGTGTGAAATCAACGGCGTCATGGCTTGCTCCACTTCCCACATGATTTTCAGCCTCCGTGTGCAACCGAACTTCGCGAAGATTTTTGCAACTTGGCCCACACGACCACACACGGGATATTCTAGCTGGAATATTGGACCCAACGGCCACTTCTAGAATGGGGGTTGTCAATAGTATGTGGTGTCACACACGGACTTTGCCCACCTGACACTATGGTTAGTGCAGCGTTCCCGAAGAGACTGCTTGGTCTTTCTATATCCGGAGCGTCCATATCGGTTCCAAGCTGGTGGAAGCTAGAGTCTCGGTAGGTACCTAGGTAGGTAGTATTGCACCTACGAACTTGTTCGTTTAGCTTTATCGGTTCGAATCTGGCCAATTGGTTTGATGGGAATACGCAAAGTTTGCACCCTTTGTGTTCCATTGGTGCTGCATGGTATCCGGTATGGATCCGAAAAGCTGTAACAGGGATCACACGCCCTACGTATGCAACCTGTCAATGAAGTCAATTCATTTGTACAATTTCCATGTATACATTACATGGAATTCTTGGCATGATGTGTACAGCAAGTGCAGGCACGGATCCTATTATTTTTTTCTAAACGGGAAAAAACCCTAATGGAGATAATCTCCCATTGGTCGTTGAGTCATTGTTCTTTCTCCCGCTACCCGCCGCCTACCTCCTAGCACCTATATGGGTAGTACTGGTAGTACTAGTAGTACTTATCCACTACGCTTCTAAAGTGTAAGGCTACCTCGGTATGGGGGTACCCTTAGCCTGCTTTATATTATTCAAGTTTTCCCTCGATTTGGGTTCCACACCATCTCAGTTTCTTTCCTCTTTGTTCAACAGTCGACCTGTAAGGGTAATTCTCATTCTAATCCTAGCGTTACTTAATTTACCATAATCCCGGGTTTCTTCCTTCTAGGGTCCCCATCATAACCCCTTATAGACTACCTACTCGATTAGTACCAGACGTCAACTCGCAAGTCATGGCCCCGTCTGCTGTTGCTTCGACTGTCCATGCCGGTGAACAGGACCTTGACCTGACGTCCTCTGCCCTTGACCATAGATCGGCAGAGAACGGCCAGTCTAACGGAAGTACTAATGGTTCAAACGCTCCTCCGTCATCGAATGGTCAGGACAATGGTGTTGCTCAACCGAACGTTCATCAGCTAGATGCTTCCAAGATCACCTACACCTTCACTAAGGAACCACGAGATGTTCCTCCCCCAGGTGTTCACTCTATCGATGGTGCTACAATCTGTACCGACCACATGATTACGGTAGCATGGTCCGCTAGATCTGGATGGAAGACGCCTGAGCTTAGACCATATGGTCCCCTGAGCCTCATGCCGACTGCCTCCGTCCTTCATTACGCCACTGAGTGTTTCGAGGGCCTGAAGGCTTACCGTGGCTTCGATGGCAAGTTACGTTTATTCCGACCCGACTGCAATGCTGCCCGTTTCCTCATGTCCTCAGTACGAATCAGCCTGCCGTCTTTCACTCCTGCTGAAGTAGAGAAGCTACTCTTGGCATTGATGGCCGTAGATGGCCCGAAATGGCTATCTCGTGAGCGTCCTGGCTCTTTCATGTACCTTCGCCCAACTATGATCGGAACTCAATCGCAACTTGGTGTACAGGCACCATCAGAGGCTCTTCTCTACATTATCGCTAGCTACATGCCCGTCATGGACTCACCAGTCGGTGGTATGAAACTCCACACTTCGCCGGACGACATGGTACGCGCTTGGGTTGGCGGCTTCGGATACGCCAAAGTCGGTGCCAACTACGGACCTTCTCTACTAGCAACTCAAGAAGCCCGCGCGAGGGGATTCGGTCAAATCCTATGGCTATACAGCAGCGAAGGATACTGCACGGAAGCCGGAGCAAGCAATTTCTTCGTCCTATGGAAGAGCAAGGAAGGAAAGACTCAACTCATCACTGCCCCGCTAGATGACAGACTAATTTTAGATGGTGTCACAAGACGTAGCGTCTTGCAATTGGCTCGCGAGCGATTAGGCGATGAGATTGAGGTGGTCGAGAGGAAATACACCATCCAAGAGGTTATGGAGGCCAACTCAGAAGGTAGACTCATAGAATCTTTCGCAGCTGGCACAGCGGTAAGTTTATCTCCGATGCTTTTTGAGGGAAGATGTGGTATTCTGACATGTTTCTAGTACTTTGTCTGTCCAGTTTCGCTTATCCACCACCGTGGAAAAGACGTCGAAATCCCTATGGGCAAGGCAGGTGAGGGTGGCCCATACACTCTGAAACTGAAGGATTGGCTTAAGGATATCATGTATGGGAACGTAGAACACCCGTGGGGCGTCGTCGTACAAGAGGAGCGTTAGGTTATCCAAATGTCCGGCGCCTAGCCGTAGTTGTCCGTCGCGCTGTGTATCCTTCGCCAGCTACAGGTCTAGGGTTCCAATGCTCCGCATCGGTCGGGCAAGTGTCATAGCTCGACGGCGCTTTAGAACTCATTTTTACTCGGGTTGTTTACGCCCGATAATGTTTATTGGTCACGAGTGGGCAGTCACGAGAAGTATGGACGGAGTTGAGGTTGGGGGTATTCTCTGGTGCGATCTTAACATTACACGAAGCGATGACACGACACTTTAATTCGATCCACGACTATACAATTGGCATTTACAAACCACCTCATTAGGCTACCCTCGGAAAACGACTAGGAAACCCCGCATGATGGATATTTGTCTTCGTCTGTACATTTTCTATCTAGTGTTTCGTCTGATCAACCAGACTCTGGGAGAGATAAAAAGGAGGGGAACAGCAGACGTAACAGCGTTTACGAGCATTTCGGGTTTGTTTTTCTTCGATGGCTACACGGCTAGAGCATTCAACCCTTGTCATGGGCGAACATACCTAATCAATTGGTATCACAACAATTCATAGCGAGTTTAACCCAGCTAAGTTTCTTAGGACCTCCATTCTGAATACTTTTCGGACGAAGCACGAGCATGGATAGCGAATCGCGTCATTGGTTTAGGACAAACACATAAGTCAGGCATATGTCACCAATCTAGATTTTTTTTTTTTTTTTACGGAAGGCACGTTAATAAAAATGCGCTGTTAGATGCAATTCGCATAAGCTTGAATGTACGGGGCGTGTTTGCATTGTTGTTGATACGGAGAAAGAGTTGACTCTTATCATAGACGATTTTTTTAGCAGCCACGCACATTAGACAACTGTATTAGGCGACCCTTTATACCAGCAAATTTATTCGCATAAATTAGAAAGCTGAAGCCATTACTAAATCCATTTCACCATACAGCCAATATAAATTAATCGAAGCTTTCGTCGAAGCTCAGCTCAATCACCCAATTAAATCACAATGGGTTCCCGAACAGCAAAACGCGCCATCCGGGCATTGAAAAGAGCCTTTACCCGCACAGCCCACGCCGTTCATACACATCGACAATGTCACTCGAGATCATCCCAGACTCCTTCTACCAACCACACCCAATTCCAACCTCAACCCCAATTTACATGTCGCGCAGCAGCTTCAGCGGTTCAGGAACGAATGCAAGATATTCCCGGCCTCCTTCTCAATCTCCTTGAGAAATTTCTAGAGCTCAATCAGTACGTCGCGCCGGTATATGTGGACATGTGGCAAGTCGACGAGTCGGGACAATCAGATTCTGGACCTACCTCTTCATACGTCATCATCTCCTCCACGACATCTTTACTCGCGCTATCGAGATCGGATTTAAATGCGCCGAGTACCTCCGCGTGTGAAGAGGAAGCAGATATTCCCTTAGTTACACTATCACCGTTACTTGTGCGTAACGAACTTGGCGATAATCCCTTCCGCGACCCGGATCCGGACGATTCACTATCACTAAGAAGCAACAACTCGTCGATTTCAGCTTGGGCTTCGGCCCATTCGGTCCATAATTGGTCTAAATCGTCGCTTGCCGAGGCTAGCGATTCTTCAAATGCGGATACGGCGCCGCGGATCGCGACTGCGGCTGTGCGGGCGCGACCGTCGGGTCCTGTGGCTGCGTAGTCGACTGTTAGGTCGATGAGGGGTGTTGTTAGTCGCCTGTTTAGCTGGGTTTCGAGGGTTGCAGCTTTTTGCCTGTTTGCGCGGATACTGGATTCGCTTTGCGTTACGAGATTTGTTTCGGCGGTTTCGAGGAGGGAGTGGGCGGCGCTGTGCAGGGTTGCGCGGAGGTGTGTGTATCGTTCTGAGGAGGAAGAGGGGGTTAGAAAGGGAATGTCGCTTGCAGCATAAAATCGAGAATCAATCATTTTACATGATGATTTTACATGAATACAAGAATCAATTTTAACAAAAGAAATGACTACGTAAAGATTTGGGGATTGATAAGAGGCGCATACCATCCAGCTCCGTGACCAGCGGCGGGTCCGGCTCGGGCGACCGGCTCGGGCGATGACGACGACTATGGTAACGGTTTATGGTGCGGTCCTCTTCATCTGCCCTTGGCTTCTTGTATTTATCAAACAGAGTCGCGACGGAGTAATGCGTTTGCTTTTTCTTTTTAGGTGATGGTGGACGCGCATCGTCATGTTCTTCGTCTTCGTCGAGAAACAGACGGCGTTTTAAGGCCTTCTGACGAGTGGGAGAATTGTTCTTTAAGGGACTAGGGGATTTTTCTAGACGAAGGCGAGCGAACATGATGAGAATTTGAAGTTGAGTGGTCTACAAAAGAGAATTGCGCTTATTTCTATTGAGATTTGTAAATGAGTCAATTCGTTTAGACTCATTGAAAGACGAAGAGACGATGATGCACCACGACATAATTCTTGGCTCGTTAAAATACTTTTCAATTGCTTAAGGTTCTATATGTAAGAATTAGCGTGACTGCCGGCCACCCAAGCTTTCTAAATGCTAGGAAGGAAGGAGGCTTGGAAAGATTGAATGCGACTACCTTGGCTTGTCGGAACGCCAGTACATATATGTATCGACCCTTCCTTTCTCAAATGTATACCAAATCTTCCTTCCTCGTATATGATTAGGCAACGTTAAGGGGCATCTCCATTTAAATTTCCTTTGTTACCAAACCTCAACTTCTCCCCAATTTACTCAACTATCTCCCCCTTGATCAAGACTGGTACCAGCACTCCAGCAGCCACCCAAACCTCTCTGTGACGTGTGAGGCTATACAGGGCTCTGATCAGGCCGGAATGCGCGGTGAACGAGACGACGGTATTGTAACTAAGGAACGCGTCGTCCAGAACTTGCTTTACTCGACCCTCAACCTCGCTCTCGGCCTCTCGTTCTGTTGATTTCCATTGTTGGTCAATTTCCGTGAATGACGACTCGGTCCTGAATTCCGGATAATTGGATACAATCCAACTTCTCGCGCTGCGGCGATCGCAAGTGTGCGCACCGAAACGTTCTCGCAAATTTTCCTTGATGATTGGTCTGTAAGGTCGGTCCGAAGGGACGTCGAGCCCCGAGTAGGTCAATCTCGTCGTCTCAAGGCAGCGAGCGAGGGGGCTTGTATAATATTTTTCAGGCGTCGGCATTTTAGTGTCTCGGAGAGAGCGCCGCCAGAATACGTTGAGTTGTCGTGCTTGTCGCTCTCCCTCCTCCGTTAAGCGAGCATCGGACCAGGTGGTCTTTCCGTCGCCATTGAGAAGCGACCAATGAGACTATACAACTTAGCATTCAAGGATACATACAATCAAAAAACGACCGTACTCACATCCCAAGCCTGGCGCCCTACTTCGCGCTCCTTGACGTTATGGTACCCCTCGCCATGTCTAATGACGAAAATTAATTTATAGATAACCCTGCCTCGTCCTTGTTCATTCTTATGCTCGAGGAAATGGATGAATCGCTCCCATTGATCCTTCTTGCCTTGCGGATCGAACGTGGCGTCGGTTTCATACGAACGGCTAAGTAGGCCTAGGCCTGGTCGGGTTATCTGTGTTCATTAGCCTATATTCCAACACCTGTGTGCACTGGGAACGCCTCAACTTACAGCTCGAAACGATGGCCCAATTGGTTCTTCATCGTGCTGGAAGAAACCGGGCACTGCTCAATACACCATGTTATCCATTCTCGCGTTGTTGTTTTGCTTTGCGGGTCAATGTGAATGAAAGAGAATGTTCAACCCAGCCAAAATCCAACCAAAACTTCCAGCAGCTAAGAAATAAATGCATAATTGCTTGATCCCAAAGTGGCCCATCGCATAGTAGACCTACTCACTAAATATCGTGACTAGCGGTTTGCTCAAAAGACGACTTATTGATTCGGACATTAGGAAGAAGAAAGTAGTATTTGTGTCACGACGCCTCGTACGCAGATCTAAGCGCTACAGGCGGGACATGCATCCGTAGTCACGCGTAGGATCGTTATCATTTGGCGATTGGCGTCGCTGAAGTCGCACAATGATGAGGCCATCGGACGAATACTGTCATGTTTGCTCCGAATCGTTCAATCAATCAATTTAGGCCGTCCTCGCATCATCAATCAGCCTATAATAATGCCGTCGCCTCCCTCGTTGGGAATATTGTGCTCCACTCATTGTTTACCGTCAAGAAAAAGATGGATTCAACTCATTAAAAATCGACGACGATCAAATCATGCGCGAGACGATTCAGAGACCAACGGGGGGTTGGGAGTTAACAAGAACCCGGAATCCTTTCCCTATTCAATCGTACCACTCCATCGCCGCCCCAGAAAAAGACTCAGAAAACGAGGATGCAGTGACGATGTCGCGAGCCCGTCGAAAAAGATTCGTTTACTCAAAATTCTACCGAATAGATCAGGTGACTTGATAGCATGCGATTTGCGCGCTGTTGATTTACATGATGCCACCTACGACGCACTTTCTTATACGTGGGGACCTACAACTCGAAAAGAGGCTGCAAGCGGGATGGATAGCGAGAGGCGCTATCCTATAATGTGCAACAACAAACGATTACTCGTAACAGTAAATCTCTTCAGTTGTCTGGAACAGCTCGAAAAGAATCGACATTACCACCGGGATCTTTGGATTGACGCGATATGCATAAACCAGAACGATCCGCCCGAGCGTAATCAACAGGTCCAAATCATGGGAGATATTTATAGGTCGGCGGAACGTGTGATTGTGTGGCTTGGCCCCTCTTATGAGGATGCGAAGCCTGCTTGGGAGTCAATTAAAGCTTTGAATGATCTGCCAAAGGACGAGAAGAATAACATCCTACCTGCCCGTATCCCTCACATGCCCAATGATGACAATTGGGACTCGCTTGCTTCCCTTTTCGCAAGAAGCTGGTTTTCTCGAATATGGGTAGTGCAAGAGCTCGTATTAGCCAGAGAGACCACCATCTTATGCGGCGACTATACGTTCGATTGGAGTGACATGGTTTCTGTCTCCGACTTCATGTCCAGGCAGGCATCTACGAACACGTTCAAGGCGCATTCTTCCAGGAACTCAGGCACCAATTTACTTTCATATAAAAATCCGTCAAAATTAGATGCAATAAGGAGGGACAAAAACGGGGGAAACGCCCAGGTTAGGTCAGGAGATATCCTACTTCGTAACATGGTTAGATGCCGCACTTACGAAGCATCGAAGGATCTGGATAAGGTGTATTCACTTCTTGGCCTTGCAGACCCTGGATTGGGCTGTAGACTGCTCCCTGATTATGAAAAGGAAGTTTCGGAGGTCTACATAGACGCCGCCAAATATATTCTCGAAAACACTGACGACTTGCACATTCTAGCTCATGCGGAAGGGGAAGATTTCAAGCGTGTGACTGGATTACCAACTTGGGTTCCTGATTGGGGCGTGAAAGAGCATGTAGGGCTCAGGATCACTGGCTGGTAGGTGTCATACCTAACCCCTATTTACCGCCATTACTTCACCAACTAACAAGATATAGTACGTAATTAAAATTTTCGCTTCTTCACTTAAGTTACAGGAACAAGCAATTACTTTTCATAATATGAAGCATCTCATGACTAACATACGCGTACTAATTAGATCAAAGGTACGAAGCTGCTGGTAAGCTACCGTGTTTCAAGGATCTTCGAGATGGTAATACGCTATTGCTGCGAGGCTTCGAGCTCGACACGATCAGCCGAATAGGGGTGACTAAAGCAGTAGTTAACGAAATGAAATCTTGCAGCGATTGGCTGAACATTCTCGACGAACTCGAACGCGACTACGCGACTGGAGGCCATAGGGATGCTTTTTGGCGAACTCTTCTGATCGACACGGGTCCGGGAGGAGTAGTGCCGATTAAGACACCCTGGGAAAATTCCTTCGGTGTCTGGATGAAACTCGACGAACGCGAGCCATCAGACGAGGAAAAGCAGCGGGCTACTGAATTCGAAGCCTCTTTTACTCATTCCTTAAATTTACGTTTATTTAGAACCGCTGGCGGACATCTGGGATGCGGCACGACGTCTTGCAAAAATGGGGACTCGATATGGATCGTGCAGGGCTCTCGGGTGCCTTTGATCCTTCGGCCTACACAGCGCACTGGCGGCGTGACGTATGATCTTGTTGGTGGGACATACCTTCATGGATTTATGCAGGGCGAGGCGCTTGAAGGGAGAGAATTTAGGGATATTTCTTTGGTTTAGGTATTTATGTGTCACGATATTACGCGGTCTTGGGTATGCGTACATGAGGATATGGAATTAATGGGTTTGGTCTTTGATTTGGGGGGCTATCATATAAAAAAGTTGGATGTATTACCATGTATTATTAACGAGGAATGGCTGGTGTATTTGATTGTTTATTTCCTTAGACAACGTGGGCATAGATAAGGAAACGGAGGGGGTTCGAGATGAATAGCTACGGGAGACCAATGCGTTTGCAGCGACGGCATATGGCTGTATAGTACATCGCGTATTAATCTACTGACATTTATACATAACCATGGACACTTTTATTTTCTTGCGGATTCGCACACCCTCTAGTGCCAGGCACGTTAAGGAGGTGTAGCCGAGTCATCGGCTTCTCTTTACTTGAACATCGCCCTCGCCATATCATGAATGTAGATGATTTTACTACAATTACTGGTATTAGTAAATATAAATATGCGAAAAAGAATGTGTCATTTACGATGTCAATCCACCTTGCCATCCACTTCTCGACTGTAGCCTTAGCCTCGTCGACAAGTCCGAGTTCTGGGGTTTCTTGTTAGTGAGTAGTTGAAATATAGGAAAGACATGACATAACTCACCAAGTAGTAATTGAACACCCCCTCGGATCCCCGACTCAAGCGCCGAAGCGATCCACGCGTGCGTATAGGATGTCTGTTCGCCGACGAATATCATCTGTAGGTATTAATCGTAACGTTAGCTTATGTATTGTTGAAAGGAGGGAGGGGCACGCACGTTACTATACGTCTTAAAATACTCCGGCAAATACAACTGATGCTGTCCCACCGTCGGACTCGCCCAACTTCCCCCCTCATACACATCCAGCATCCAGCAGCGTCGGTTATACTTCCCCGTGTACTCATCATACGCGACTTGGCCGTGGATCTCCGCCATCGCGTCGACCATGTACTGGACGTGCTCCGCTTCGGGCACGGAGACCCATCGCGCGCCCCAGTCGCCTGAGGCGTATGAGGCGAGGATTGTGGCGGGGCCGGTGCAGTTTAGACAGTATGATGGGTAGCAGATGGAGCCGATACCTGGGATGTCGGTGGTTGTGGAACAGCCACCGAAGATTGGGTTGGTGAAGTGCTCCCAGAAACGGGTGCGGTATTCGAGGGCTACTTTGCAGGCTGCGGTGAAGGGCATGTTTTGGATTGCGTTGGATATTGTTGGAGGTAGGTCTGCGTACAAGTTTAATTTGGAAGTTCAAGAGGTCAAGAGTAAAGGTGGGTAACATACATGGGAGTCTCATTTTTTTGACAATGGAGAAGGGTAGTGCGAAGACGGCGTAGTCATGTGAGGAATTCTGGAATACTGTGTCTGTGTAGTTGTCTCTCCATTGCAACTTGACTTGCTGGATATCGTCAAGCCATTCGACGCGCTCGATTCTGCGGTTCATTGTGGTTACGTTGTCTACTAAGGGATGGAATGATTCCGGAAGCCGGCTTAGACCTGGTATTTATCGTGAGCTGTATGAGTCTCTCAGCGGGGATATAAACATACCTCCGTCTATAGTCTTCCAACTTGTGGCACCGAAGTACACGCTTTCATAGATCTATAGGAGTCGTAAGTTAGCGAAAATCGATTTCTTGCAATTGGCTCGCTCACAGTATCCCAGAATGAAGTAGCACCCCCACTGAGGACGTCGGTGTCGTTCAGGGACGCTTTGAGGTAGTTCACCATATAAGCGAATTCGGACCTATTTTGAGTTAAATGTCAATGACGGCTCAATTTGGTCGCATTTGAGTGTGTGGAAGTCAATGTTTTTTTAAACTTACCAGACATCACCACCGAGTCCACCGAGGCCATTGACTATGGGTTCGTTAACATTGCCGCTTCAAAACCGAAGCTCGCCGTCTACTTGCCTAAGAAGTCCTTATGGGCCTTAAACGTATTATTCGCAATTTCAATCATGAAAGTCGTATCCGAAGTGATAGTGCTGATCTTAGTAGACAATGCCTCAGTAGAGGGATTCAATGGGGCACTGGAAGTATTGAGCTGGGAAACAGTCGGAGGTAGACCCGTGTCCAACTTCACGCCATTATAGTAATACAAACCATTGGGGCTCGACTGGAGCCACGGAATGAAGTCGACACTGAAATTCTTATCGTTGTTGTTGATTCTGTTCATCTCGCTAGCGAGTTGAAACACCTATTACCCGTTAGAGAATAGGGATTATGAGCCTAAGGATATAGAAAACTTACCAATTGGTGATCCTTAATAGGATAAGTCTCATTCAAATACGTCGCCGTCTCCGGGAACCGCATTGGGCCCATCTCCTGGTACGAATAATCAAAAGGACCTCCCGAAAGATACTCGGTATGAACTCTCCCACCAAGCCTTTGACTGGCCTCAACAATCTTCACATTTGTGAGTCCAGCCTGTGTCAGAACTAAATAAGTCATAAGTCCTGACATCCCCGCGCCCACGATAGCTACATCTTTCGACTTAGCCTCCGCAGCATCGAAGGCATTGATTTCCTTATTCTTAAGCAATTCAACACCGTCAAACCATGGGCCCCAAGTATCGATACCGGTGGCATTGGTCATAGGTATGCTATTGGAGCCACGTCTCTTCAGCTTCCTCCTGCTTAGTCGCTGTGGCTCGCTGCGACCGATTAGTGATCCGCGCTGATCCCACGCCGAGATACATCCGTCGAATCTCACATCGTCCGGCAAGATCCAAACTAATCGCGACTCTTTGGCCTCTTTGCCCTGGCCGACGGTATGGTGAGCATCGCTAAGACGCGTGGAATCGCATCGGCCGAAGGTATATGTCACTATACCATCAATCGGATTATCGAACGATATGTGAACATTGGCAAGGCGAGAAGTGAGTCCTGAACGGGTCTCAAGTTTGACAGGTAGACCGCGAGGAGAGATAGAAGCCGCTTGGCTCGCCAGAGCAGCGAGAAATAGCCAATACATTATGAAAGCTGACCATAAGAACAAACAGGCTGGTTATTGTGCAACTCAGTGTATTGGGCTGACTACCTTTATAAGTATATATACCCCGAACCATAACGCCGGCTTGTCATACCAGCCCGTGGTCATGGATTACCCCCGTCCCCATAACTACCTAGGTAGATAATACTGCATTTTTATTGAGCCAATAGCAGGGTCATGCCTCTTACATGCGCTCTGAGCCGAGGAGATCGAGGGAAGGGCGCACAGAAATAAGACGCACAGTATATCTCGATGGGGAACAGCACTAAGCTCGAAAGGATTGTAAGGTACGATAGGAGTAGATCACAGTAGTATCTTTCGAGATAGATACCGGAAGCGGTAGGTCGCTAGGATAACTAGAGATAACAACATGAGAAGCGATGGCCGATTGCCTTCGGGGACAATTCGGAAGTCGAAGCAAAAAACGACTGAACTGACCGCCTCGACAACGTGTAGTTGAGCGTTGTTTCTTGGATATCTCAGTATACCTGCTAAAATTTTAGCTACAGGTTCCGACCCGATGGATCAAGGCTGCGCCCTGGCGGGGATTCTTATCAACGCGGTGGAGAGTTCGTAAAAGTTCGTAAGCGTACGCCCTCCGCAAGTATTATTTCTACTTGGAGATTCATAGTACCTTGATGGAGTCTCGGATGTCGGGGCGCGACTATTACCGGTACCCAGGTACATATTCAGCTGGTATAAACGTAAGAGTGGCTGGTGAATCGGTGGCCGCCGTCAGCTTTGCTTCGGATATTGCGGGGGACACTGACAATACGATACGATACGATACTTGGATATTAAACCATGTCAGCAAAAGATAAGAATCTGCGCTCTTTATCTCAATGTTACAATTTTAATAATACCCTTATCAAATCAATAGCTTGGCATAGCCCGGGACCTGTTAACTAGAATTGAGGCGTCCAAGGTATTGCTATTTCATCTCATTGTTGCTAAATTGATGAGATTTTGGTGTAAGACGGCTGATTTTGTAACTCCGAAATTAGGGGATGTAATGGTCATTTTAAATGGAGACGGATCTGACTTGGTTGCGCCTTTTATTGTTTGGTTTGCAGGGAGACCATAAAATGAGCCCTTGCCGACACCTTTTTGAGGGACAAGAGAGTATCTTGACGGCATGGAGTGGGCATGTCGTTGGTTTATGCCCTACCCTTTGCCTAGGTATTTTAACGCCATAGCTTCACCGAAAACGCTTTACTGATCCTCTCCTGACTTGGATGAATATCGGAGTAGAGCATGACCGATCGGAAATGAGACCTCGGATGGCGAAGTATATACGTGCCGTGGTATCACAAACCAAGCAAACCTCAATCGTCGGATATGACCCGTCCGGTGAGCATGCGGGGAAGCTCGCGCACCGTCTTCCGTCGAATTATTGAAGGAGCTCCCACTCCACGGTTTATCCCAAGCCCCATATGAGTGTTCAATCAATGGAGGCTATGATTCTGCCAGGGTTAACTAGGGAAATTTCTGGAAGCAAGGTCAACAGCCTTCGAAGAATTTAAAAATGCATTTCCGCCCTGAATAATCAGAGATGAACAACATCAGACCTAGAGCCAAACGCCTTATTTTGTCCTCCGAAGATGGCAGAAGCACTTACCTTGATTAGTGGCCTTTCAGCTATCATACAATTGACTGATTCGTTGGTAAAGCTAACCAGGAAATTGTCTGCTTGCGTACGCACGATACGATTCGCACTAAAAGAGATCAGCTATTTTTTGCTGGAAACCGAAATATTTACCGACCAATTGTGCTGCCTTTATGATCTAGTTAGGGACTCTTCCGGCGAATTAGGCGAGAAATCGAAAATTGAAAGGGCTAAGCTAGTTCATAACATTAAAAGACAATGCAGATTTGTCCGGGAAGATTTTGCCCATCTCGTGGGGTGTTTTGTCAATATTAACACTGCTGATAAAGTACCATTCAATACTATCTGGATCCGAACACTATGGCTTTTGAAGAAACCAGATGTGCCAGAGCTGTGCCTTCATATCCAAAGCACAACGGCTAATGTTTCATTAATGTGCAATTTATTCAATTTCGAGGAATTGAAGAGAAGGAACGATGATGACGATAGGCTGTAGGTTGGATGCTTGGTGATTTGATATCTCATTACTGATTCAACTAGTGAGCTTGTCCAGAAGAAGCTCAAATACTGGGTGTCGACACCCAAAAGGCTTAGACATGAGCTGGCCGAATACAAGAGGCACAGGGGGCCGTTGAAGAGAGCCAAAGGAATGGAGTTGGACGAATCATCTGATATGATTATGGAAAATACTCGCGAGTTGGAACAATACGTCGTATATGCGATTCGATCGTATGCTTCCGGCGCGCCACTTTCTAGAAGTACTAGATCCTCTCGTCTAGGACACCAGTATGGAGGATCGCGGGAAGCTCGATGGGCTCCATCACCACGAGGCTCTAGGACAACGACGGTGCAAATAGGCGCTAGAAATGGCACCGATGATACCCGACGCCAAGTACCTAGCCAGAGTCAGAATGTAACGACTGGTATGGGATGTTTCTTGTACTCGTTCATCTTGATAGACTTGGGTGGTTTTGTTGACCCTAATCAGAGGAACGGGGCGGACTAAGAGGCCGTAAAATAAAGCTATCGACACCGGCGCCGGGTGATCAACGTCACAGAAAGACTTTCGGTGACAGAGCGAGGGGCCGAGGCAATGGTATGTATCCACATATAGGCAAATGGCCTGAAGAGACGCACGAATACGAAGCCCGTTCCAATGACATACCTAAACCCCTAGAGATCAAGTGGCCACTACGAGTAGTCGTCAAGCCGAACGAGGCGGTAGAGGAGCCGAGAAAAAGTATTCCCAAGCCGAACTCCAGGAAGCCACGGTGTTCAAGGGAGGGACAAAGTGATGTCTCTCCGCAACCTTCTTTTACAGAAGAGCGGCCAGAGCGCAGCCCGCGGACCCCTGGGGGGACTAAGTTTGAAAGCTCGCGAAATAGTCAAGTTAGTTTGAGTGAAGATGGCTGTGATGGTATCTCTGGATATTGGAAACCACTTCCGCCTTTCGGCGGACCAGAATCAAGACGACCGAGGCCTCAATCGCCTGTGGATTAGAAAGGAGCAGGATTGGATTGGTGACATTGTGCTAAATTAAAATAAGGACGGCTAAGAGGTTCTAGATGCAATATACAGTGATACACATTACACATGAGGAATAATATAAGATATTTCGTGAGCGATGGATGCAGTTGGGAATTTCTAAGAGGAAACCGAATACGAGAGTGATGAGTGGAAGAGTGGAAGAGTTGGTGCTGGTTGGGTCCCCGGATCACGGAACACGGATAATGGTGGGTACACTAATAGACATAGTACTATGCATGGCACTTACATAATACACAGTATAATTGTGCAGGAACCAACCAAATGAAGAAGGTGGGTCAGAAATTAAGATTTAACATTGGCTAGCTTCGGGTAGCTCTAGGGTGGTCAGCGCTGCCCCTGACTACCGGGAAAAGGACGGGCAAAAAAAAAAAATATCTTAGACTAAAAAATGGAAAACAAAAAAAGTTACTTCTACTCCACTATTTTCGAGGGAGACACAGACACAGATGGATGGAACTCTCTTACCTGGCATTTTCTGACCATCCTTTTTTAACCCCTAGTCCGAGTGACGAGGCATTAACTTGCCCGTTGTCCATTCCTTAAATATCCCCATCCATATCCTCTCAAAATGTCGTCGAGATATTCTTTACGCGCAACTCCTAGGTACGTGACACCTCTCCTTAGCGTTTATGTCATTTGTTGTTGTTTATCTTGGTGGTACATGACTCGCGCGATAGGGATGGGAATAGCCTCGGGGATTCCTCGCAATCAATTGCCCAACGCGTGATATAATAACGATAAGGATGTAACATACTAATTTCAATTATAATATAATAGGAAGAAGGAGCTTTTTGACGGAATGGTTGAAACTCCTGGTGGTCGTCGTTCGACGCGACGCAAGTCTCAATTCCCCCCTATCGACGGCGCATCTGACGACGGAGACTCAAGCTCTGCTGCCGAGACCACTAGATCTAGCAGATCTAGATCGTTGCGACGTCGTGGAGTTGGCAAATTTGTTGAGAATATGGATGATTCAGACGCGGCACCTAAAGAGGAGGACTTTAGTCCAGTCCCCGAGGAGAAGCTTGCCGCTGTCTTTAAGGCCAAGGCAGATGTCGCTCCTAAGCAACTAGAGCAAAACGGGCATACAAATGGGAAAACGAACGGAAAAACTAATGGGCACGCTAAAGAGGCCAAGGAGGATGTTATCGACGGTTGGAAACCGGGTATGGACCCCAAGGTCGACTACTCCGGTGTCTTCGAGTTCGGAGGTAGCTTCGGGACTCTCGCCCTCATGATCGGATTTCCTACGCTCATGTACTATATGTGGATTGGCGCCACATATTACGATGGGAAACTACCATTGCCCGAGGAAGGTCAATCTCTCCTTGAGTTCGGCCAACACTTGGGCCATCTTGTCTACACTGGCGCGTTCCCTCACCTACAAGCGTGGAAGATCTACTGGGTATACTATGTGTTTGAGGCTCTCTGCTACCTCTTCATGCCTGGTGTCTACGGCTACGGGAAGCCTCTTCCTCACGAAGGCGGCAAGCAGCTAAAGTACTACTGCTCTGCTTACGCGAGTTTCTACTTCACTATTCTCGTCATGGGTGTGCTACACTTCACTGGTTTCTTTAAGATCTATACCCTCCTAGACGAGTTTGGGCCTTTATTATCCGTCGCTATCCTCTCCGGCTTCCTATGCGCTTTCATCGCCTACTTCTCGGCAATCATCCGCGGGAAGCACCACCGAATGACAGGCTACCCGATCTACGATTTCTTCATGGGTGCCGAATTGAACCCACGTATGTTCGGTATCCTAGACTTCAAGATGTTCTACGAAGTCCGCATCCCTTGGTTTATCCTCTTCGGGCTTAGCTGTGCGGCCGCAGCACGTCAGTACGAGAATTACGGTTACGTCTCGGGTGAAGTCATGTTTCTAGTAATGGCCCACTACCTCTACGCCAATGCCTGTGCCAAGGGTGAGCAACTTATCATTACGACCTGGGACATGTACTACGAGAAGTGGGGATTCATGCTGATCTTCTGGAACATGGCTGGTGTTCCTCTCTCGTACTGCCACTGCACCCTCTACCTCGCTAACCATGATCCTTCGGAGTATGCGTGGAACAAGTACGCCCTAGGTCTACTCTATGTCCTTTACATCTGCGTTTACGTTATATGGGACCAGGCCAACGCGCAGAAGAACGCTTTCCGAGCCGATGAGCGTGGTACTTACCAGAAGCGCTATAGCTTCCCCGTTCTTCCGTGGACACACATTAAGAACCCCAAGGCCATCGACACGCAAACTGGAGACAGACTTCTGTGTGACGGTTGGTACGGATTTGCGCGCAAGCCGCACTACGCTTGTGACGCTTTCTTCGCCGTCACCTGGGGCCTGATCACGGGTTTCAACAGTCCATTCCCCTGGTTCTACCCTGTCTTTTTCTGCTGCATGATTGCGCACCGTGCAACTCGAGATATCGAGCGCTGCAGGAATAAGTATGGTGAGGCGTGGAAGGAGTACGAAAGACGGGTTCCATACCTTTTCATCCCGGTAAGTCTGCTGATATCAAAATTTAATTGAAACACAGCTGATTAAATAATATAGTACGTCATTTAAACATTTCGATATGATGACTTTCGTATATTGCATACTTTCTTCCATAACGGTTGGATTCTCCTCGGAAAACTCCGAGAGCGGCAGCGCCACCTACACACCTACAACCTCGTATAGTAGGGATGGTGTCGCCGCTCGCGATTTTTCTATGTACATAATTCTAGATTGCTCTATGTCCTTTTTAATGGCTGGAAGCCAAAGACAGCAGCATGGATGCCATGGATGACGCATCTGCTGTGAAATGAGTCGGAACGTAACGCCCCCTATAACGGCCCTCTATCTATCTACCTATTAGGTTAACATAGGTGCTTAATATAAATCAATGCGAATGAATTTCAGTTACTTTGTTACATGGTTCGTAATATGCTGTGTTGTATTATGATATATCTCCTTGTCATCGTTAAATGTGTTCATATTTAAATTTAACATCGGAGATCGAGTAAGTCCGCAGTAGACGCTTGCTTTTTCTTTACCCTTATTGATGCCGTGCATGTTACACGCATTACATTATCGACCGCCACCGCGTCACATATCCTGCATCCTGCAACCCCAACCCCCTCTAAAACAGACACTCCCTCACCCTCCCGGTCCCCCCCAACTCGTACTCAACCCACCTTCCCACCCCTCTCCTACCCGCAACTAGCACAGGCCCGGGATTCATCACATGACACCCCTCATACGTAACGCAAAACGGGGGCGCCGTCGGATCCGCGAGTACCATAGCCGTGGGTAGGGGATATAAATGCAGCGCACCCGCGCGGTCCCAAAGTACCGGGCGAGAGGATTGGCGGAAGGGACATAAGTAGCCTTGGTCTAGGATTGTTTTTACTAGTTTACGTGCGTTGTGGATGTCGTGGGGGACTTCTGGGTTTGTGTTGGATTTGTTGGTGGTGGTGGTGGGGTCGACGTCCATGGCGTCGGCGTTATCGAGGGTGTTGGACATGTCTATATCGTCATCGTCGTCATTGTTTTTGTCTTTGTTATTTGTAGTAGGTTTTTCGGGTTCGTCATCCTCTTGGTCAGCTTTCGATCCCTTAAGTCGAACAGCTGCGCGCCGTAGACGTGCTGACATGTTGTCGCGGAATACTACGATTTCGTGCGCAGGACCGAAAACAGATAGGCGTGCTGGGTTTGTCGTCCAGATTGCTTCGCCGGGGCATCTCTTCCCATCGTCCGCGCCTGCCTGCGCTACTTCCGCATTCGCGGACGCAAATGCCCGGCGTACACGACTGGTGAACATATCTGGAACCCCTTTTCTGGGCAACGGCACCGCGGCACCAGCGCCGAACGATGAGGCCCAGCCGTCGTTGTCGCCGGGCACGAAAGTAAACGTTGAGGTTTGTAAGAGGGAGGGGAAGTCTGATAATACGGATGCCAAGGCGTCAAAATGTTCTTTGTATTCTACGCTCCCCCCACTAGCACCACCACCTGCCATTACCGCGTGTTGTGTGAAGTTTCCCATAAGCACAAATGTCATGGGTGTACTCCCCTCAGGTTCCGTGGAGTAGACCGTAAGGATCTTGCGTAGAGCTTGTAAGACACGCGGTTGGTCAAGGGTCAAGTCGCTGATGACGATTACGCGCATGTTACTCGGTGCTATCGTGTCAAGGGGGGATTCGGGTTGGGATTGTCGATGTTGTCGTAAGATGCGCTGCTCAAGTTTACGCATTTTCGTTCCAACGGCGCGCTCGCTACCTACACCCAAGAAGTCGATCCAGCCGAACCCACCTCCTATAGTGTGCTCGTCTGGCCCACTGACGCCTAGGGTCGCTTTGCGCTTCTCGCAGGGCGGTTGTCCGAGGAAGAATCCCTGGAATCGGCCACCGATAATACCACCGACACCGTTGCTATTACCCAGACCCTTGCCTGTTGATTCTTCCTCTTCCTCGTATACGCCGTCTACTAGCACAATCATTCCCGGCGTGAACCAGGCTGAATCTTCTGGTATAGCTACAGCGTGAGATAAGTCCAGCGAGATTGTTCCGGTCAAATCACATATTGCGAGATTCCCGGTAGGTAGGATTGAGAGTAAACCGAGCAGCATGTGGTGACTACCGTGTCGGCCGAGTAGGTTTGCTATCGGTGTGATTTTGTAGCTTTGTTGGGTGGTCACGTTGGAAGAATTGGATCTTTTGAAGGATGGGACTGCTTTTGTGGTTGCTACTGATGAGCTCTGGAAGGATTCGTTTCGGAGGAGTCTTTGGTGTATGACATTATATCTATTGCGGAATAAGGAGGTTTTATGGGATGCTGGAGGCATTAGAGATGGTTTCGAAGGGTCCCTTGAGTTTCGTAAGTATAATTGCCCCATGTACCGTGGGGGGTATGCTTACTTCTCAAAGTGTTTCTTCGTGACATTGTATATCATTCGTGGTTGATCGTATGCACTGATAATCTTCAACCACTTTCTCGGATGACTTAAGCCCTCGTCGCTGGGCTCTTCTTCATTGACTCCCAGTCCTGACATGCCAAAACTCGATGCACTATCATCGTGTGTTAAAGCTTTCGTCGGTCTCAGTCCTAATCTCGTGTTCGTCAAGTCGGCTTCTTGGCTAGAGTCCAGAACAAGACTATTTTGTCGGTTTAGTTCTCGTCCTGTCACTATCCTTCCACCACTCATATTCCCCTCGAGAGTCTTAAGGATATCTTTGAGCTCATCACTAGCACCATCCACTATAACACCTCCATTTCGGTTCTTCCAGCTCTTGGCTACCTCCTCTAGGACTTTTTCTGCTAACCCTTCTTCACGCCATCCTGAACCACAATGCCGACCAGTGAAGGTGGCTAGTTCCTGTAAAGCGGAAGATGTGAGAGTTAAGCTATGCTTTTTTGTAAAAGTCCGGAATGCTAGGGGTCGTAGTGTCGCGGGTGGGAGGAGAATTGGAAGGATAGTAGCCTTGGTAGGAGGTGCTATAGCAAACGGCTTCAGTGTGTGAGCTGGTGTACCAAAGGCTGGTGAGGACGATGGAATTGGATTTGAGGGACCGGGTGTTTTCGGTGCGAATATCGACGCAGTTAGCGATTTATTTGGCTGCATTTTGAAGTTTCAGGACTTGTACCAAATTTCATCCCTATCGCTTGTTATATAAAATCACCAAACTGTCAATTGATTATTTTAATAGATCCATCTTGAATTTGAGGCGCGTTCCACGCGATTCACGCGTTAATTAGCGACAGGGGTGCCTATCTAACGTGGGGCAGTACGGAATAATACGCTTATCTAATCCAGTTTTAGACGGCGCAGAATACTGTATTCAATACGTCAGTGTGGGGGGGGAGCTTCGAAGCTTTCTATTCGAAGCTTTCTAGCTTCAAGCTTTTCAATTCAATACAAAAATGTGTTCCAAAGAAACAGCTTCATAATGTCCACAACATTACTATCACGGGTTCGAATAGCCCCGACATATAGGACATTATTATCACATCGAAGTGTCTCTACATTAAGTACCAATCCTCATATAGTCAGTAGCTCTACACCCAATGCCAAAGTTATTCCCTACTAACGGCGATTACGTCTAAGAGGGTATTCCCCAATGCCTCCATTAACAGTGGGCATCTGCTCACGTACCTCGATACGAACCCGCCGACACACAGACTAGCGATCGGTTCCACTACAGCGATACCACCGACACCTCAATCATTTTCCGAGAACCACGAGTTTCTTAACATATTAACGGAGGTTCTCCGTGATCATGCTGCACAAGATCCAGGACTGGTAGCGCAAGCACAGGCTTTCGCCGGACCAGGCGGGGCGACTCTCGGCTCAGGTGGTGCATTCTTTCCTCAACAACGAAAACAACGGAATACAAGAGGGACGGCTGCTGGTCTTGGGGGAGGTGGTGGTGCCGGTGGAGGCGGTGGCGGAGGAGCGAGTGCCCAAGGCGGGGCTGGAGGTGCGGGAGTGGGAGGACATATCCATCTTAGCGATCTAAGAAACCCGCCCGACTACGGGAGAATTGCGTTTCCCGAAGACATTCTTGGAAGCATTGAAGTTGATGGGGCTGGAAAGATCATAGGAGAGTTCGAACCCAGCGGTACATACCGTATTGTCACGAATGAGGGAATGTAAGCTTTCCTATAATCCCTGACAACTGTTGTTTCTGAATGGGGCTAAATTTACACCAAAAAATAGTTTGGGCCTCAGTGACTTCCTCAGAAATAAGCTTGTCGAAAGGTTACGAGAGGAAGAGAAGAAGGCATGACGCCATAACAGCAATTTAAGCGTTGTGCCTTCTTGCCAAGACTCCACTCCCTCGCAATTATAAGAATACCTTATGACGTGTTTGTATCAAAACAGAAACAGTAAGAACCACCCAATTCCTTAATGTATATTGAGATATGCCTACGTTTTCACAAATTTTCTTCAGTATAGATACTCTACTAATATTCAATTTCAGACCTAGGATTTTGTTACAAACGAACGTCTTCAACAAAAAGTACATATCGTACACACCTACATATTATACTTGTCAATTACAGTATTTGTGCGACCACATATGTCTTAATCGTATATGTATACTCCTATATCTTACACCGGCCGATCGAGGTTAGCCACAGTATAGACATCTACCTTTCTGTATTACCTAAGCCTAATATAATAGAAGGAAAGTGCAAAAATGATCTTATTGTCTCGGATCTATGTATGACAGATTACTTACATTACATGACTGTGTATGTATCGCCCTGACGATACCTTCCCATTAAGTAAGCATACATAACATGGCTATGCCACTCGCTCCTTCTGTGATGTCCCCTAACCCTGAACAGCCCTGTAGAACCCGCTAGACTAGGACAGCAGGATCGAAGTGCATGCGTGTGGTTCGATATTGACATGTGAGTTTGAGATTTTGGTAACCACTTATAATAACCATATCGGATAAGACGGGTCTTGTCCAACTTTTTCTTTTTCTTGATTTTTGCATTCATTGTCATAGGTGCTTTGTTTTTTCTTCGATTTCTTACTAATGAACGAATTTGGACTGATCGAAGCGGTCAATCAGATTTTTCAAGGGTTCAAGTTAGTTTCAGCCCCGCCAATTTCTAATACCTCAGATTTCTTAAACAGAACAGGGAAGCTTATCAGGCCATATGTCCAAGTTATAAGTTCAAGAGCCTCAACGCACAAGACCGACTTCATTCAACAAGTCGGAAGTTTAGTATCTGGATTGAAGTACTAGGTACAAATAGTTCGGATTGAAATCTCGAATAAAAGCAAGTACTATCTACTAGTACTTTCTCTGGGTTGAGCAGCGCTAGCGGCTGGCCCTAACCACAGATACAGAGTTTCCAGCCGCATTTAGCGCCAAGGTCCCAAAAGTGTCGCCAAGCGTGCATCGCTACACTGCTACCAAGTACGCTATATAACGCTACAGACGCTACAGCCCCTACAGCCTATGCTCCACTCTCCGCCCCCTGTCTCCCGACCCCGGCTCCCGGTCCCTGGTTGAGAGCCCCTCGCTCGTTGAACGTTACTTCATGACGATCTCATCAACCTCTCCATCGTCCCAAATTCTCCTAGCCACTCGCCCTCGACAAGATGACTTCCCGAGCGTTTGACGAAGAGGAGTTATCCATGTCTCTATCACCTTCCTTAATCCGACCCAAGAACAATGGCGGCCCTCGAGTACCCGAGATTAACGTCACACGCCCGACAACCGATGGCTCCAACGGCAGAGCGAGAGCAGCTAGTCTGCTATCCGAACAAGCGTCGCAGAATCGCGAGAAATCGAAACTCGACCAGCGAATCGGTGCATACAATATAATAAGGACTCTGGGTGAAGGTTCTTTTGGAAAAGTCAAGCTAGCTGTACACAGGTCGACCGGTCAGAAGGTCGCTCTCAAGATTATAGCCCGCAAAAAGTTGATTAGTAGAGATATGGTTGGTCGCGTCGAGCGAGAGATCGAATACCTACAACTTCTCCGACATCCACACATCATCAAACTGTAAGTATAACAGCTTTTCGAAGGCTCCGGTTCTCCGGTTCGAGATGTTGGTTTGCTGATTGCTTGATTGTTGGTAGCTACACTGTCATTAAGACACCAGCCGAGATTATCATGGTCTTGGAATATGCGGGTGGGGAATTGTTTGACTACATCGTTAAGCATGGTAGGCTTCCAGAGGACCAAGCCCGCAAGTTCTTCCAGCAGATGATTTGTGCCGTTGAGTATTGCCATCGACACAAAGTAGTCCATCGAGATCTAAAACCCGAGAACCTGTTACTCGACGATAATCTCAACGTGAAGATTGCTGATTTCGGTCTAAGCAATATCATGACCGATGGAAATTTCCTCAAGACAAGCTGCGGCAGTCCTAATTATGCGGCACCAGAAGTTATAAGTGGGAAATTGTACGCCGGACCAGAAGTCGATGTGTGGAGTTGTGGTGTCATTTTATACGTTCTGCTTGTCGGCAGACTCCCCTTTGACGACGACCATATCCCCAGTCTGTTTTCCAAGATTCAGCGGGGAGTTTTCACCGTCCCACATTGGGTCCCATCTGATGCAGCGAGTCTCATCCGAAAAATGCTGCAGACTAATCCTGTGCAGCGTATTATCATCGATGAGATCAGACAAGACCCTTGGTTCTTGAAGGACCTTCCTGTATATCTTGACCCGCCAGTCGAGGAGTTCCTAAATACCGGCGTTGATCCCAATAGGGCCATTAGGCCAAGCGACATTGCACCCCACGCTCCCGTAAAAGTTCAGGAGAAACTTCACAATGAAGTTACCGAGAAGATTAGCAAAACGATGGGTTATGGTAAACGTGATGTTCAAGAAGCCCTTGAAGCCGATGAACCATCCGCCATTAAGGATGCATACATGATCGTCCGTGAGAACAAGCTTATGCAAGTAAATCGTAGGTTATCTTTCTCTTCTATTAAATATACCCCGGTCTTCAATTCAGCTACAAGAAATCACGAGTATCGCTGACGTATTACAGCTGCTTACGGTACAGGTGCTGACAATCCGTACTTTGCTACTTCGCCCCCAACCGCCGACACCGAGGAACAAATGCGAAGCGTCTCGGAGGCTATGGGTAGTACAACACTAGACAACAGACGAGATTCTCAACCGGATTACCCCAATGAATCCCAAGCCAGTCCTCTCGCCGATTCCGCTCGTTCCACCACCTCGACAATCACAAGCTCTTCTCCCCGTGGATATGTCAGCCACGTCGGAATCCTTCCGACTAGTCTTCCATCCCTTCATAAGAAATACCTTGAACGCCAGAATGCGGGCGTGGAGGAACCACTGGATGCCCAGCCAGTCCCCGATGTTCCCCTGCAACCTAGAACCCCCGCCGAGCAGCAAGAGGCAGCCCGACGCCTTAAGCCTCATTCCAAGAGCGCCATGAGACTTGACGATAGCCAGACACATCCACAAACAATGACCCCAGTCGCGGCCAAACGAACCAAGCCAGTTCGCTGGCAGTTCGGTATAAGGTCCCGGAATGCTCCATTCGAAGCTTTGTTATGCATATACAAGTCTTTATCTAAACTTGGTGCTACATGGGTAGTTGATGAAGATTACGAGAAGATGCATGGGGATGGCGCAGCAACACCGTACGTATTGCGAGGATATTTAACGAGATATAGTAAGAACTGACTGCGCGTAGGGACCCGTACGTGAGCAAAACGCTACACGATGGAGACATCAACCCATATGAGGGCTTGTCGCCCGATGAAATCGACCTTGAAACGTTTGACCCTATCAAGTACTACAGGCTTCCCGCTGATCCATGGCACATAGTATGCCGCTGGAAGAAAGATGGTGAGCCAACTAGCCTATAAATTATTAAGCACGAGCCTAACAATACTATAGATATCCGAAGGACATCGGTTTCTTCCGGCCATTCTACCGCAGAAGCCGCTTCGGACGATAATACTCAGATCATCTCCGTCATGGATAAGCGAAAGCAAGACTTTGTTTGGATGCGAATGGAAATCCAAATCTACGAGATGGACCCTAAGGAAAAGGTCTATCTCGTAGACTTCAAGTGCACAGGATATGAACGACTTGATGGAACTCTACTGGAAGAGAAGGCCGTTATGAGCCCCTTCCCTTTCCTCGACATGGCAGCCAAGCTAATTATGCAATTGGCCGAGGCGGATTAGAGTCATCATCCCTAAGGCGAGACTCGCCTCCCTGGAGCTTTTCAACATCATCGTGACACAAATTTGTCTTCAGCCTTCATGAAGATCGTTTTGTGTTACTACTTTCCACTTTCGATAAACTTCTGAATCACCACAAACCACCTTTATGGAATCGATGAACTACTTGGCCGCGTAGCTCAGTTGAGAGACATTGCGCTGGATTTTGGTTTCCTATCTTCACACGAATTTGTTCCATTAAATACCTGAATTTTTACTTCTCGTACGGCTACTACCAGATGCCGAAACACCCCCTTTTTAGACATACTGGAAACTCACGAACTCCATACTTTTCGCCGGACATACGGGAAAACAGCATCGGCACTGGAGAGGCCGAGACGGGAATGGCATTTTACTTTTGATGCGAAAAGAGAAAAAAATGGAAATGTATACGGGATCAGGGAAAGCATATTGCGTTGGAGTTTTTATTGAGTGCGAAACGTACAGGGAAACGAATGGAGTTTGTTATACCCCCGGAGAAGAAAGAATGACGGATGAGAATGTGGCGGTAGGGGAGAATCGAGGAAGTCGAACGTTTATGAATAGGAAAGGGGAGAGGAATAATGCGTGCAAGGCATACTTTTCATTCTTCCTTTTCGACTTCACTTGAGGATTGACGTAAATAGTCTGAATAAAGACTGTGTTTTACGTATACCAGTTAAGGATTAGCATATACAATGAATATGACACCTTGCCGATGGATTGCAGATCGCGTTTATTTTTATATGCAGCTACATTGAATGTACCTACTCGCTTCGTAGGTGAATGTATATAATCATGGTCTACAGTTCTTCCATAAAACGACAACTACATGAATTCATCTACCCCCTAACAGCACCAAAATCCATATATAAACTTCCCTTCTCATCCACAACGGCAACTTCATCCAATAACCTTGCAGCCAAGACCCGATCCTCAGTGAGTTCATACTCAGGCGGTAGATCAACTTCCACCTCACCACCTTTACCATCATCGCTAAGTAATATATCAACAACAGCACGAGCGGATAAAACCGCATTCGGCATCCCGTGGCCGGTATACCCGGCACATACATATAACCCAGATCCACCGCCTAGACCCTCGGGGACGGACCCGACGAAGGGATGGCCGTCGCGGGTGTAGCCCATTATACCGGTCCATTCGTGAGTTGGGGTGAGATCTTGTTTCTTTGTTTCTGTATCCCCTTCTTTCTCATGGTATAACGATAAGTCAACTACACTACCTAATTCCCCCCTCAGGTACCAAGACACGCTCTCATCTACACTACTATCATCCCAAACCCCGACTCCGCGCTTACGCGCGTGCTGTCGGCCTCCGCCGAAGATTAGGGATGCGCTTGGAGGTGGCCGTTGGATTAGGTAGTCGTCGCGCGAGAAAGCGGCGTTGGGCTCGCCGACTATGTAGTATGTATGTCCGATATCGAGCGGGTGATCGGTGGGGACGGATGGTTGTTCTGGGGGTGTTAGGGAGGATACTTGGCCTCGGGTCGGGATTATTAGGTCGCTTAGGGAGGGCAGGAGGTGGGATGTGTAACCGTTGGTTGCGAGGAGGATTTGTGGGGATAGGATGGTGCCGCGGGGGGTGTGGATTGTCCATATTGATTGTGGTTTGGAGGAGGAATTGTGGCCGATATTGGATAATTCGGCACGTGTGAGGCCGGTTACGGGGGTGTTGGTTTGCAGGTTAAAAGAGCCCTTGGAGCTTTCCTCGTTGTTGGCGGCGAGCAGGCGTTCGAGAACGAAGGATACGAGTTTATATGGCCATAGACTTGCCGCGTTCCATTGGACTACAGCGCCTTCGGCGTTAGGAACTCGTAGGCCGTGAAGCGTGAGTTCCCGCCGCTCGCCTTCGAGGAGATAGGCTGGGGTGCCTGATAATTCGCCCTCGGCCTTGCCTTTCTCGCCCTTGGTCACTACGGCAACATTGGCAGCTAGATCTGGGTAGTTATCAGATAGGTTTGCGACGATTTTCTGCGCGATGGAGAATAGTTCTGCGGAGTAGAAGGCGTGGACGCCGCTTGTGGAACGCCAATCGCATGGGATAGAGTATTCCTCAACTAGGCTCTTAAGGTAGAGAAAGTTGCGTAGTTCAAATGAGGCGATGTGTGGCTTTGAAGCAGCGTATATTGCGGGTTGGCAGTGGCCTCCATTCTGAGTTGGTATAAGTGTTAGTAAGTGTTGAGAGTTGAAATGGTATATGAAATACTGAGATAGGAGAGATGATGTTATAGATATGGAGTAGTGGTGTTGTTCCCTTTTTCCAGACCGGCTACGTTTAAATCCGATATGAATAACCACAACAGAACCCCTCGTTTTCGTATAAAAGGCTCAAGTAGAAAAAGGCATCAGCTAATGTAAACGGGGGCCGAAGTGACACCACCCCCAACTTCGATACCACTCCTGTCACCCATTCTCATATTTGCTCAACTCACCCTTCCAGTAGCTCCCCAACAAGCTTCTCTCGCCTCCAGCATAACAACATTTAAATCCGGCTTCTTCTCTTTCAAGAAGTGCGCCGCGAAACTCCCCGTGATGCCACTCCCCACAATCACTACATCAGCAGAGCGGGGTAATTCCTTGGTCGTCCGGTGTCCTAGTAGTTTCCCCGAGGGTTCCTTATGCCAATATGATTTTGTCGAGTTGTCGACCGGTAGACCGGACTGGCCCCGTAGAAGCTGACCCGCTGCCATGTTGATTTATGAGAGAACTGTACAGCTCGCTCTTATTACGGAACGGGAGCGGGGTGAAAGACAAGGTACTCAAAGTGTTAGAGTCGTCAAAGTAATGTAAACCGAAATTGAAGGATTTTTACATCTAAATAGGTTGGCTATGTTCTTTATTTCAATATGTGTAAATCGAGGGTCTTGTCGAAGAATCGCATATGAATCAGATCGAGGTGTTGAAAACATACCACATCAACAGATGGCAACCGGGAAAGTCAGGTAGGGAACTACGTAATTACGCAGGGTCTTGCAGCTGATGACAGCTTTTGGCAGCTGACACTTATTTTCACCTCTGTCTCGCAATGAATTACTTCTCTGGTTGCTGTCAGGTAAAAGAGAAAGTTTTGGACTATTTGAAATACCTCACGTGTAGATAGTATGATACGAACAACACGGGCTCTTATAATATATAGTACGATTTAACACAGCGCTTACACTAGACATATAAAATTAGAAGTTTCAAAGCGAAATATCACGGGGGTATTCCCTATTCATAATCTCGATTCTTCGCTGGGAAATAATTGCCAATGCCATTTTTCAGTCTAACTCCTAGGAACTATTACCAGCAATAAGCTCCATGACTCATCTGAAAAGAAACCCTATGAACATAAATCCCAGCGTACCAACAGCAGTATTCTGCGTAGGTAAGAAACACAGCTTAACCTTGCATCTTCTTTCTCTTGCCGACTTGGGCGGAGAAACCAGTCTTGATAGCGGTAACTGAACGGCGTGATCCGCACGAGTTGCATGTGATGAAGTAGAGACGGTTCTCTCCCTTGTTAAGTTCAGTGTCAGGGGATCGGCAGGTCTTGCAGGTTACATATTCGACTGTTACAGATTAGCAATTAAGACCGGCACGATGTATGTTGATTAGAGATGACTTACTGATGTATTTTCGCAACACATTCTCGATCTGCTTCTGTTGGAATCGACCCTTGATGACCAATCGTCTGCTGCCATCAACGGAACCGTTCGTACCCAATTCGGCAAACAGGTAGGCGGTAACGTGTTCCTCGCTTCGCTTCATTCGCTTGGTAATCTCCTGGATGTTGGCGAAGATAGTCTTCTTGTTACCTTCACGTAAGCACTGAGGAGGTGGGATCTTGTAGCTTCGTGTACCGCTTGAAGCGTGGTCGGGGTTCTTTTGCGCCAGTAGGCTGAAAAAGCGACCAAGAAGTAGGTCGTAGCTGATAGGTCGAGTTTCGTCGTGGCCCCAGATACCGGTGCCCTTCTCCATATCACCAGACTGCTCGGTGCTCTTCGATTCGGTAGCACCTTCTGCATCGCCTTCCTTGTCTAGGTCGAGAGCTGCAATCTTGGCAGCGAAGTCATCGCCCTCTTCACCCTTTGGCGCCTTCTTCTTTTTCTTCTTCTTGAGGGTTAGATCCAAACCACCAGCGTCGGCGGCGCCATCGGCGGCACCATCGCCCTCTGTTCCCTCACCATCCTCGGTCTTCTTGGGCTTCTTCTTCTTTTTCTTTAGAAGATCAAGGCCACCATCTTCGGTGGTGAGAGGGGCAGCATCATCAACAGGAGCTTCTCTCGAATCAGCAAAGGCCCCAAGTGCAGCTGAAAGCGGCGGCGTACGGGGTGTGTGGGACAACGCTGTGTCCTTAGTTTCATCGGAAGCCATGGTGGATATCTTTCCGTCGGGTTCGACTACGAGGGCTTCGGAATTAAAGACGACAGACTTTCGTTGCTTGCGGTCGGGGATGGAGGGACGTCGTTCCTGCTGGTTAGAAAGTAGTGTCAATAAATAAATCAATCCCGAGATCGAATAAAAAAAATGAATTAAAAAAAAATATGTTCAGAGCGCTCTCAGTTATTTCCGGGGATAACTTCGCTCCAATAAAGAAAGTTGAAGTATGGAAATATTGAGGCCGAAGAGAAATGCCGGATTGTTTGTGTAAGTGTAAAGGGTGAGAGGATTGATTGTATGACTCTTCGCCTCGGAATTTTCAATGTGGCATCCGAGACTGAATTGTAGTGGGGTCCACAAGTCCACAGGTACGTAAGACATGTACCTTCAATAAAAATTGGAGGGGCAAAAGAATTGATTAGCCAGAATTGGCTTAACGTCTTTTTGTTAGACCCCTCGTTATCGCTAGTGGGGGGCTTTTTTGGCTTTTTCCCCAGTACGGCTAGGGCATAGGTCGGGTACGGATTACAGCAAGGCACTTGTACCTTAGTGGAAGATAGAGGGGGATGAGGTATGAAGTATGAGGTATCGCATGCATTTCGGAAAGAGGGAGGGGTGTTGCGAGTGACACTTTCAAACTCCGTATCCCGATCAACGGATGACAGATGACAAGTGAAGTTGTAAAGCGATTAGGCAATTTGAAGAACATTGGAAATAATAAGACAAGTCAAGCCGAAACTTACAGTATCTGCAGCCTCTGTTGCATCCATCCTTGCTGCTTTGGGTGATATGTATCGTTCGTATCCTTGCTCTTTTTATATTTCTTTTCTTATTTTGTCCTTTTGCTAAACAATTCCGATCGTACTATGCCGAATCCTTGATTTTCAGAATCAGGAATATCTTGCAGATAGTGGCTTTAAGTGGTGGTTGATATTTGTGGCAAGAAAGACGGCGTGGTGGGTTGGTATTGGAAGCGGTGGCAGAAAGATGGGTGGTGGTGGTGGCAGTGGTGGTGATGCAAGTCCTCTATCACTTGCACAACTTTTCTTTTTTAGCTTGACTCTTAGACGTTCGTGTGGGAAAAGTCAAATAATAATAGGTTTAATGGGGTTTGGTGGAAGTTATGAAACTTTAGAGGGAAGATATGAGAAAAAAAAAGGTTGAGCGCAAGGAAATCTCCCCTATGACGTTTAAGCCTTACGATGGAGAGCAGATCGGGAAGGATGAGTCTTGTTCGCCTTCAATTTTCTCTACCGCCTCATTGGTGGTACCTACAATGTACATACAAATTTGGTCTTCCGAGAGGTTCCTTCCCTTCGCTAATATTCCGTTTCAGCAGCCAAGCCCAGGGCTGATATAGTGGAAGTAACCAGCCAGCTGTGACTCAGTTGGGTACCTACCTAGGTAGGTAGGTTTTCTGACCCCCACATTGAGTAACGCTTCAAATCCATCAATTGGATGTTAGATTTGCCCCCACTTCGGAAGTAAGTTGACTTAACTTGACCAATAAGGTTCCCGATGTCGGTCGGCAGGTAATCCTTGATTGACTCCGTTAAACAGGTACGTATTCTCTTGGCTGGCTACGAAGCTCACCTTGCAACAACACATGCCAAGCAGAACGACATCGTCTCTCAACCTCTAGACACGACAACTCAACACTACTCGCAATATACAAATTGAGTTGTAAATCGGGGAAGAGCTTGAGGCTCTAGTTTTAGGTTGTTCGTAAGGCTGTTGGGACCCAATGTATCGGATTTGTTAGCAGTAGCGCATCGTCCGCTACTCTCTGCTTTCTCTCTTCTCCCGAGCCTCAAATACATAAAACGACACGCGACCCTCTATCAAACCTCTTCCACCTCCGACGTAGCATCATGTCTCTCTCCGATTCCTTTACTATACCCGATGTCCCGGAGTCCGACCACGATGACGTCGACTCCCTCCCTTCCACCTCTACCGAGAGTTTCGCATCCGAAGACGATTACGATGCGCAAAAAGAGTGGGAGCAGAGTTTAGAGCAGTTACAACTTCTCTTAACTATGATACTAGTACCGTTTGCTGGAAAATACCTAGGTCGCAAGTTTGCATATTGGAGTATGGTCTCGACCTCCCTCTGTTACATGTCCTTGGGCTCTAACATCAGTTCTACACAGGTTGGGCTAGATACATGGAATGGATGCATAATGTCGAAATACGGTGGACGAATAAAGCAACATTTAAAGCTTCAGGCGCGGTAGAAGCAGCGGCGACGCTCTGAAGGGGGGCCGGAGGGACCGGGTTTCTGGTATGTTAGGATTCGCAAAAAGGGATATTTGGGAGGCATAAACCGGACGGCATCCTATTTGTGTATAATGGCATTTACTGTGGATATACAGGATAGTCTCTAGAATGTGCCATCTAGAGACGCAAAAAGTAATTCGAGAATACATCTCATATATCCCTTTCCTCCCTTTCGATGGTTACATGGGCCGCCTTCGGGGTCATTTTTAAGTCAACCCAATTCCTCAACTCGAGGGTATGGCATCACAATGGTTGTAAGTCCTTCATTATCTTGTTTTTATGGCTCGTTCGGGGACCTAAACTTGTTATGGCAGTAGGACGATAATTTTCCCCTTGGTCCAATTGTGGGAGGTATCATTCAGAATCGTCTCGTCGAGGGCCACGTTTGAAGCTAAGGATAAGCACGACTAGTTTATTTAGCCAATAATGTCATAGTGGGAAGCCTTGATTTATTTCACGATCCGCACTTTACCATATTCAATGCTCTGAGTGGCGAGAATCCCATCCACAACAGCGTCTCTCCATTCTACGATCTACCTCTTCAATTATCATAGGTCCATAGCCATCTAGCAGTCCCCGCCCAACCTACCCAGTGTGAACGTTTTTATTAATAGGACCCGGAGTTGGGCGTTATTGTCAATTTCAGCCGCATCAAACGTAAGACTCCTAGATGCCTAGGCATATGTTTGCGTACTGATACAACCAGTTACGGTGCCCAAGCATCTCTTTTCAGAAGCTATAAGAGGTATAGGTGGAGACTAGATCTCATTATCACCCCTGAGTTGTTTGAACCTCGATGCAGATGCCGGTTAAGTTTATTAGGATGTGACCTGTCAAATTGCTTACCCTCGGCATGTAAACCAGTTACAGCACATATACAACGTGGTAGTTGGCATCTTACCTCGTGGTTGACGTTACGCCTGGCGCCACGGTAGCCGTGGGGAAGAGTCGAGACTGAGCTAGAGAGTAGTAGCACAAGTTGGGTGCCGGCAGAAAATTCACACGTGTATCGTGTTGTTAGATAACTAACTACCTGGGCGAGAACAGAATTAGGATATAATAACAATCACTTCGTTAAATCTTGTGAGTCCTCTCGAGAATTGTACTCAGAATCCAACTACGAAACCATGACACTACCCTGTTCAAAATCACTTATGCTGTTCTTCGCATGCAACCCGAAGCATAAATACTCGTCCAATGGCTAGATTACATCGGAGATCATCGCATCCTAGACTAAAGACAAAACGTATAAGACTCCGAAAATCATCACGCAATTACGACGAAACAACTTTAATACTTTTCACAAATACGACACCCACAATGGCGCGACCAAGATTCCCAGATTACGATCTGTACAAAATCCTCGACGTCGAGAGCGACGCCAGTCTAGAAGACATCAAGAAGGCATATCGGGACCTCGCCAAGAAGTACCACCCCGACAAAGCCGAAGGCGGAAACACGACCGAGAACAACGACCGGTTTCACCGAATCCAAGAAGCCGGCGAGATTCTCCGTGACGACGTACTTCGAGCCGAGTACGGTGAATACCGCGCCAACAAAGCCAAATACGGCGAATTCCGCGATCCGAATAAGGAAGATTATTTCGGGCCTCGACGAAAGCAACGAAGTGAGCGGAAAGATCGTACTGATTTCGGCCGAGACGATACATACGAACCGAAGCCGAATCGAAATAGCAAGCCGTACTATGAAGACTGGAATGAGAGTTATTTCGATACCGAGCAGGAGTCCGGGGAGGAGGAATTTCATTACCATTTCCACTTCCAAAGCAGCCCGCCGCCATTCTCCGCGCCAGGTAGTCCACCACCGCCGCGTCCCCGACACCACGGATCTCGCCCCGATTTCCACGACCAGTGGAAACCTCGTCAACCTGATGGTCCGCCCGTTCAACTAAAGATCGAAGACTACATTGTAGCCATGCGAATCCGAGTCGAGTTGAGGCCGCTATCTCGACAGCTAGACGCCATCTGGGCAGACATCGACAGCATGATCCACAGCTTCATGGCGTCTTTCACATTCGCGCTCCCGCAGCAACAAAAATGGCAAAAGATATTCCTCGACGTCAACACCACTATGGACATCGCCTTTGGCATGTACGACAAACTCCACTATCGTCTTCAAGACGTGGAAACCGGTCGAGGTATGCCACAAGCCGCTGCTCATCGACTACCGGAGATGCTCGCCGTCCTCCAAGCCCACGTCACGCGCATGAAGTACGCTACCACGGCCGCAAGGGTTATTTTCGAGAACCTGAATAGTACATACGAGGTCCAGCACACCCTCTTTGAGGACTTAGCCATACGGCTCAAGATGTTCGCTGCCCCCGTTATTGCTCCTCCCCATTAAGGGGCTTGTAAGACGAAGTGGCTGTACCAGGCAGGGGGTGTATCAAAATAGGAGTTTGGGGAGAGAGGGGACATGGTATAAAGGAGTTGAAATTAAAGGAATTAACGGCAACAGAATGTCCCGGTTAGGGCAGCCCCCCAAGACGATCTTCATAGTTTGCGGAACCTGGAATTATCGGCTATAGTATAAACCTTCCGACTGAAGTATATAATATAATATATGTCATAATATTAACATGAATTTGAATATCTCACATTTGGTAGTATAGTGGCGCTTTTGCTTTTCGGGGTTTTCTGACGTATATAGGTACTTTTCTCCAAAAACTTGGTCTTTTATCGTATGAATAATTAAACGCAACCTTTGTCCTCGAATATTTGGGCTATAAAACCTAATAAAGGCCTCTAGTAAGGGGGCAAAGAACAGTGTTTCGATAATAGTACAAAGGTATTACATAATTGTATAGAGATTGTATAGACTTATGTTGTCTTAATGTAACCTAACTTGATATATATGGTTAGTCTATATAGTAACTAGACCCGAGTAAAGAAAAGAGAAGAAGCAATATCTCGAACCCTGTTGAAAGGCTTGTTAAAAGGGCAACCCATGGACCTCAACACGTCGTATCCGTATCATCGTTGTTCGATGCTTAATGGATACGCTCCATATACTTCAAACTGACTGGCCCAGTTTGGTTGCACTAGCACTTAGAAACTTGTCTTGCCGGTAGTGGCCGGCCACGATAGTAGCATGGAAGCCGGCTTGGTACGGGGATCTGAGAACCCGAGGGCCTACAATGAACCGGTAGCCGTTCGTCAACGAAAATGAGAACAATCCTTAATAGAGAATATTCCTGGTCTTTTTGATATTCCGTGCCTTTACTAACGGACATAACAGTTGAAAGGAGGACCAATGGTAGGGTCGGTAGGGTCCGAAGGAGGCAGTGCTGATTCAAGAATTTCGGTGCCTAATGACCGCTGACTCGCCAATTTTGAATACGAATTCTGGTCTCACTCAGTCGTTGAATCTGCAGATCTCTTCCTATACCAATTTGTTTATTCTTCCAACATGCTGATATTGCTGTAGTTAGAATAGAACATTTTATGCGAGAGGTATTTTGTACGAGCAAGTTGGTAGGTGATAATACGTGGGACGGGCGGATAGTTGGATAAGATAGCTAACCGTATTAGATAATCAATAAAACCACGCGCTCTTCCTCGATTACGGGCATCCCTCTCTTTTCGCAGTCAATTTAAGCAAGAACGGGGCTCGCGAAGGTAGGCGGCGTTCGCACTTTCATGGTATGATAGCCCCACTCATACTACTATGTGAAAGTAAAAAGTATCGATGTATATCCGTATTATTTCTACAACCACCCTCCCGTCTGCTAAATTGCTTGCTTTTTAATCCACTATATGCGGCTACTACGTAACGGACATGCTGGATGGGACGGGACATACATGTATCGGACGTGCATGTACGAGGTACATACGTAGACATATGACCTTTCCAATTTGTTGATTGTACTAATTCGCCTTCTTAATACAGGTTCATAAATTTGGATTGAATTTATAACATACAAAGGTCGTTTGTTCTATTTATTTGTGGCATTTATATTTCCCATTAATCCCTCTAAAAATAGTTGACTGTATTGTATGACAATGGGAGGTTTAGGTACTTGAGCTTATGTATATCAGATGCACAAATCAATTTACACGTTGCGTGCCACAACATATCCTTCATTTCCACCACCCTCCAATAGCCTGCTATGTATAGTTTAGCTCGGCGCCGTACGTGCGGGAGGGATGTGTAGCTTCGTGTTTTATGCACGTACGGATAATTCTTCCTATGGTTCCCGGTGGCACAAGATTCCAAAGACATTGCGGACACGCCCTCCTCCTTCCCCCTTTGAATGGTCTTAATAGTGCTGATACTTCCTTTTGGTTGGTACATGGCTACATGTATGTACATTGAGATCCCCTTTCCTTGTTCTAAAGTATCTCCAAATCAAGGAAGGGGCTTCGCAGTATACAGATGTAGTACATAATGTACCAAGTATCGTCCCGATCATGTCTCTCCATTTCCATTTTGTCTCTTCTCCTTCCACGTCAAGAGTTTTCGACTCTCCCTCATTCGTTCAACAACATTTCTGACTTCTCCCGTCTTCTCCCTTTTTCTTGGACAACTCACTCGTTACTGTTGTCCCCTTGTATTACAATACAATTCTTGTTTGTAATTCGATTTTTCCATTTCCACGTCTCTCGCTGTTGATTCTCGTACATCCCTCACTCGTTCGGGATTGCAAATTTACGTACCATCATCTTAATTGGTGACCACTGTTTTGCTATCTGGACAGATCATTGTAACCAATTGACCATTGGGCGACTGGTATTGATATAACTATGCGCTCGTTCGCTCTCGCGTCCGCTTTGACGGCGGCGGCGAGTTTGGTTCACGCGGAACCTACTCGTACCGAAAAACAGTTGCCCCAACGCGCTGATTCTCTCCCCACCGTGACCGCATCTGGCAATGGTAATAACTCCGAGGACCCCTCTTCCATAGAATAACCGTAAACTGATTGTAAATGTTAGCTTTCTGGACCGGCGACACCCGATTCTATGTCCGAGGCATTGACTACCAGCCGGGAGGCTCTTCTGCTAACATCGACCCTCTCGCTGATGCCGACACGTGCAAGAGGGACATCAAGGAATTCCAGAAATTAGGCGTGAACACAGTCCGTGTTTACTCCGTCGATAATTCGGCCAACCACGACGAATGTATGCAGGCATTGAGCGACGCCAAGATCTACCTCGTTCTCGACGTCAACAACCCGGCCTACTCCATTAACCGAGACAAGCCGGGCCCATCGTACAACGATGTATACCTCCAAAGCGTCTTCGCTACCATTGATGTGTTTGCCAAATACTCCAATACACTAGCTTTCTTCTCGGGAAATGAGGTCATGAATGACAAAGCCGACTCCGTGAAAGCCGCCCCTTATGTCAAGGCCACAACTCGTGATATGCGACAATATATCGGATCACAAGGCCACCGCAAGATTCCAGTTGGCTACTCTGCTGCCGATGTTAGTGATAACCGCATGCAGACCGCTTTCTACTTCAACTGTGGTACCGACGATGAACGAAGCGACTTTTTCGCTTTCGTAAGTATTCCAAGACGCCAACCAGCATCCCTCAAGCTAATGAATCTCTTATAGAACGACTATTCCTGGTGTGCTCCATCTTCTTTCCAACAATCGGGCTGGGATCAGAAGGTTAAGAACTTTACTGGTTACGGTCTACCCATCTTCTTGTCGGAATGGGGCTGCATAACGAACGGCCGCGACTTCGAGGAGTTGAGTGCGTTAATGAGCGACCAGATGTCTTCCGTCTACTCGGGTGGTCTAGTGTACGAATACAGCAGAGAAGAAGGTGACAAGTTCGGTATTGTCGAACTGTCCGGAAACTCTGACTCGGTTAAGGAGGACCCCGATTTCTCCAAGCTAGAATCCGCCTTATCCAAATACCCTGCCCCCACTGGAAACGGTGGCTTTACTTCTACCACCAAATCAGTCGCATGCCCGACCCTCGATAACATCTGGGATCTCGGCGACTGGGGTGAGAGTGCGCTCCCGGCGATGCCCGAAGGAGCTCAGAAGGTAAATAGTCAATTGAATTCCCCGTGAAAAAGGGATTATAAACTAATCGGCTCGCAGTACATGACTGATGGTGCTGGCAAGGGTCCGGGTCTGAAGGGCGACGGCTCCCAAAACGCCGGTGGTACTTCGACCGGTACCGCTTCCCCCGGCTCCGGGTCGGTGACGGCAACCGCATCTGGTCACAACGGTAGTGGCCGCCCAGCTCCGCCAATGGACATGAGCGTCTTCGTCCTTACTGGGGTCGTTGCCGTGTTCACTCTTGTCGGGACTCTCCTATTGTAGGGGGTATCCTTTCGCTTTTCTCCGAACTGAACTTGCATGGAACGGATAAATACGAAAGCCTGATAAAACAACTTCGGCTTTGTGCGGCTTGACAAGCTTTATGGAGTCGACAATCAGGTCCGCATTAGGATGGATCTAGGACTTACCAGGATTGCCACCTATTATGCTACTTACAGTAGTACTTAAAAACGCTATGTATAATTAATTTCGGGGCGGCGTGAACCCATGACGACAATGTGACTGGGTTTCCCGTACGCCTTGCAAGGCTTTATTAGAAAAAGAACAACATATAATTCAAACATGGGGAATAGGGTGGGATGGGTCGATGGGTGAATGGGTGAATCGATGGATATTAGATGGCATTCTGGAGCTGGCCTTACTAGAGGACGAAAATTCACAGAAAGTTGTAGGTGAAAGAAACAAACAAGATGGACATAGTTTTGTTCTACGGAGTAACAGCTATTGAATTGAGAACTCGCTTATATCCGATTGATTGGCCCGTGGTTGTGGCCTATGCTGTCGGACTTGTCTTGTGTGTTGCAGAGTAGAAAGCAAATTGAGGCTGGTCTATCCCACTAACTTGAATGGCTACTTTTATTCATTCCGCACGGGACGATAACTGCTTGGTGACCTTGAGGTTGATTTAACGATTCTATGATTTGGTATTAAGAAGATGCATGTAGATATGCTAGACTTTTATCCCTCTCGCTCTCTTTCCGCTCTTCTCCTCTCATCTGTTCAAGACAGATACCCTTATGTCCCATAAGACATAGATAATATAGTAGTAGATGCTGATATGATGGTGAGATGCCGAAAAATATTAGGGGTTTCTCGTTAGGTACTTATAGTACTGTAGCGCTAGGTATGTGCTGGATTCCATACGGAGTATACACCTCTCTTCTCCTCTCCCTTTGGGTTGGTAGGTATTAGATATATAGAGCTGAGCCGAATCCCGAACGCGCAACGCCAAATCTTCAATTTTTGCCGCCCAAAGCCTTAAGATGATCCTTATCACCTCACATCACTACTTTTGACGTTTAGAGGTTTCCGCCCGAATACACATTGTATTTTGATGTACGGTGTTTTCCGTGGGTCACGGAGTTCTCTACGTAAGTGGCTTAAGTAGATGGTTACTTGCTCGTGGGACCAGCCCAAGCCCTTGATGTAGAGGTATAACACGAAGCCTATAGAATTAGATGTTAGTCGTTCCTTGAAAAAGTGGACATTGACCCGTGAGCGTGTCAACAGCACTTAAATAGACACATACCCTCCATTCCCTCCTCCATAGCTGCCCTGCCATAAAGACCTACTTCCCTTTGCCGCGGGTCTTTCGAATAGGGCGCTAGCGGACACTTGACGGTGCGTTGGACGATATCGACGAAACCAGCACGGCGAAAGCCGCTCAAGATAGTATCTCGCTCGAGCATATCGAGAGGCCTAGGACCTTGCCCGCTTTTCGCGCCGTATTTATGATTCGCTTCTCTAAACAGATGGGCCCATGCCGAAAGGGCGGATCCATCGCCTTCGCAAACGGAGTCGTCGTCGCTGCAGATAAATATCGAGGGTTCTACGGCTTCGGCCCAACCGCCAGGCTTGCATGCACGGAACATTTCGGCGTATAGTGCATCCCAGTCACGAATCGCGCCGAATAAGTATCTCGCATGAATAAAATCGAAGCTATTGGGTGCAAATGTCCAGGGAGATATCGTACAGTTGTCAATCTCGAAGCGTAGATTTACGGGAACCCAGTGTGGTTGCATGGGCGAGATATCGGTTCCTATCACCTCACATTTCGGGTACGCATCTGCAAAGTCTCTGTAATGAAGTGTTAGACGGTTAGCCAGAAGGGGAGTGTGGAGGGTTATTCACATCGCCCAAGTTCCTAAGAGAGGGGAGGATTGTTAGTATGAAGCAGCAATGGTTTCAGTTAAACTAAAGGCAAGCTTGCCTCACCTGTTCCGCATCCGACGTCCAGCACCTTTTTGGGTTCTGGACTAATAGGAGCCATGAATAGTTTGTCGTCGAATAATACCGTGAGCGTATGGTGGCTATTCGGCGCATCGGAGTTAGTATTTGAAATCTTCGACCATCGTAAAACTTGGTACCTACAGAAGATCCATAGAATTTGCTTGTTTCTCATCGTTGGGTTCCCTAGAAAACCGAGCGGCGAAAAGCCGATACCATTAACCAAATGCCATGATAGCGTTCTATAACGGAAGAGTTACCCGTACCAGTAATCGGTGTTGCCCTTCGCGCTATGATATGTTCGCCCGTGCAACACGCGATACTCCATAACGCTGGCCGTGAGCGAGGCCGTTGAACACTCACTATGTACACCATTGTCTTTAGTACTGGATTTCAGATTTAGGATCTAGAACTTTTACTCACGGCTCATCGCCGAGCGCCGAATCTAATTCAAATTCATATTCTGCCTAAGAACCGCGGGTTAGATGAAGGCGAATATTGACCGACGCCAGAACCCCCCAACCCGGAAAGCGCCGGATTAAGACACCGTACCTGTGATTGTATCCATCTCGATATACGAGCCGTGGTAGAAGAATCCGTCGGTGATGAATCGCCAGCAGCATCTCGTGAAGGTGCCTTTGCGGACGGCTTATCCTTCGGCGTCGGTAGACCTTGCGCCATCTCTGGCAGCTACAAGCCAACCAAGACGCAAGTTCGACCGAAAGCGAGGAATCATGAAAATATTGTGGGGAAGTCAATTGAAGATTGCCCCAGTACGCATGTAGCTAGTTAGGCAACCAGTAGGAACTAACAATTATACGACGAAAGGTGAGCTGGAGTGGGTAAGACGATGCAAAAAGGGTTCTAAAGAAAATTAGTGGAAGTTCAAAAAGGAAGAACTTCGCGTTGAATTAGATCCTCCTACGCATCGGAAGCTTACTCACCCAAGTATGGGGCACTTGGCTGGTAGATATGGAGGCAGGCTGGCAGGTGACCATACAGGTCTCCTTTTCCAGGGTGTTCCAATTGCGGAAATCTATAGGTACCTACCTAGGTAGGGGTTTGTCGTTGAAGAATACGCAGGGGATGCCACATCTGTGCCACAAAGGACTAGGGTGAAAACAGTGAAGCGACAACAAAGATCGACAGTTTAAGTAGTGAAGATACTTACCACATGCTCCTCCGCGGACTTGAGGAAGATGGAGACCTGAGACGTGATGTGCTTTCCTCCAATCCGAGATCCTCTCCCGCTCCATGTTGATGATCACTTCTTCCTTCATGAGGAGGAAAATACTTTGAGCACACCTCTCTGTTGGTAGTTTCCCAGACTTTAGGATCTTAAGGTATCATTGAAAAGCAGGGAAGCGGACATTTCCATGGAATTCCCCGAAGGGCTTCGATGACTGCCGACAAAAGCACCAAATACGAATAGGGCTAGCCCGGGTCCGTGGATGTGGATTCTGCAACGCGCTTCATCGTAAGCAGAAAGGACCGGGGACCCCTTGTCTGATAGTGACGGTAACGCTGACGCCCGCAGCAGTTCTGGATCGGGCGAACATACATAAAAGGTAGTAGGTCGTGAGATTGTGGCCAATCCGCTAATTCGAGGCGACGACTTCTTACGTCGAATGAATAATAGAGCGTTTGGGGTCCAAAGAGAGTGCGATGACAAGATGGCAGGTACTGCGGGTGTGGCGGGTACTAGCCAGGGGAACAGACACCTTGACGGAAATAGTCAACCAAGCATACATGGGTGCGTCCCCTGACTATTACGTCCAAATATCGTGTATCCTCGGTGATTTGAAACGTAAATCCATGTATCCGGAAATGTTATAGGTACGTTGGGCATTGCGGTCATAAGGATTCTCAGATAATTCCATTTCTCTCCATTGCGCACGGTTCTGTTATTTATTTTAAGCTGTCTTCGCATCTCGGATAAAGTCCCTTGAGGGTAGGAAAAGCACGTCAGTCTATCGCGTACGCCACTGATTTAATCCGATTCCCCAGATAAAGGCAGTAGTGCTGTAAGTTCCCAGTAGAGGACACAAATTTCTCTTCGCAGGGTTCAAGCATTCCATTGTTATTCCTCCTTTTTGTCTATTAAGATCAGTTACGTCCGCCTTGTCAGATAAGTTGCCGGAGATTTAATTCTCTCGGGCCGATAATTATGACTGGTCAATCGTGTAAGATGCTTCGAGGGAAGTTCGTGGCGAGCTTAGAAATGAGAAATTGAAGCCTAACCCACCGCCCTGGTTGGAGTCATTGTGACATTATGATATACCCAAGTACCTTTATAGCGCATGGATTGGTACTTCCAGAAAAAGAAGAGGTGTTGGTTTGAACATCAATTGGTTGAAGGAAAAGAACTTTTGAAAAAATAACATCACTCAGTCACTCCGCGGACGCAAAGATATTATCCCGATCGACTAACAAAGGTTAATCGGTCCCATCAACTCTAATGTTAGATGCAGGTACGTTGTGATTTGGGGGAGGCACCTTTGATTTCTCCTGATAAGAAGGCATTGTTTCCCGTTCCCGAGGTCGCTCTTCGCTCTTTCCAAAGAAAATAAAAATGTGAGTAATCATTTTATGCAAGTAATGTTACACAACATGACCTTGTGTAATGTATCTAGGTACCTGAGGTCAGGTGAGCAAGAAACAATTACTAATCCTATAAAAAGCAAAACTTCTCTCAATTCGCGCATTGTCCTAGTTTTTTCATCACGATGATTTTTATCCGAGATAATCATCTTCGACGCAATGGAAACGGGTTCGGAATATTACGACTTAATTTATTCCTTGAAGTCTTGGCGCAAAGTTATATACCAAGTAGATACTTGACAACCAACATCGGATTTAGGTACTATTTAAATACCTAGTCCTACTCCGACGAGATACTCCGCGCCCCTCACGCCGCCTTAGCCACCTTCTCAGCAGCCAATGCTTCCCTTCGGCTCTTGCTCTGGGGGTCGAAATACGGCCTCTCACCCAGACTCACAGCGCGCGAGCCCGAGCGTTCTCCGAGCTCAGGATCATCAATATAATCTGGAGTCGCGGCATGGTAGACACTACGGTTATCCCAAATTGCCAAATCATTAACATCTTGCCATCGAAGACGTACTTGCAAGTCATGGTTCTCGACGATGAGTTGCGTGAACCAGTTTAGGAAGTGCTGCGACTCAGGCTCGGACAACCCATGGATGCTCTTTACGTGGTGGCCGACTGCGAATACGCTCTTCCACCCGGTGACCGGGTTCGTGCGGACGACTGGGTGCACCGCTTCGAGGACTTCGCCGATGTTTTCGGGAGCCCCGCGAGGCGCGGAAAAGATCTTGAAGTTGTTGCGCTCGGCTGTTTCGTTGAAGGCTGGTTGCGCGTAGTACGCTGTTAGTGTGTCTAGGAAACCGCGCAGAGGCTTAGAGATGCGGTCGTAAAGCTCGTAGCCTGAAGCCCAGAGGGTGTCTGCCATAATGAGTTAGTAACTCGATTTGGTTAAGTTTTCGGCCCGAAGAATAGCTACATACCTCCACCGGTCTTAGGTAGCTGTGTGAGACGCAGAAGTGCGTAGTCGCTAGGAATGGGCTCAAAGGTGATGTCCGAGTGCCATTGGTTCCTTTGCGACTGCTTCTTCTCAGCCCAGACGGCGCTCTTTGAGTAGAGTTTCTTGGCCTGCTCTGACGAGATGGTGCTAATCTCATCATCCTTACCACCAAGATCGCGCCCGGAGTTGATGACAGGGTGAATATGAAGTCCGGACGTAGAGGGCTTGCCGGATAGCTGGCCAAGTCTCTGAACTAATTCTTTTTGTAGCTCATTGTCGATTTTGTCTTGCTTGCGGAAGAAGACTACGCCTCGTTGTGATACTACAGTAGATTGGTAAGTCCACACGATTTCCATACTGTGGGGAGAAAATTCATTCCCGTACCTGTGATAGCCAAGTCGCGGAGGAGCTCGTCTGAGTTTGGCGCTCGTAGCCATTCAGCTAAATCTACATCTACGAATTCTTTTCCAATTACAGGTGTGACATCGAATTGCTTGAATTGGTCCAGAGCGCCGCTTAGCTTCAGGGGCTCCTTGTGGGCGGTCTCGAGCTTAGGCAATTGGTCCTCTAAGTCCGTGCTACCGACCGCAAGGCCATTGTCGGCCTTCGGGGCCTCCTTCGTGGTCTCGGGGAGGACCTTTTGCTTAATATGCTCGGCAACCGGAGCTACTGTCTCGGTAGCTGACGGCGACATTTTGAAGGTACAATGTGAGTGAGTAGTGGGGTATCAATATTCAGGAGTTTAGTGATTCAATCAGAGACGAGATATTTCATTCACATCACATGGTCCAATGCCAGATTATATATAGGTAATCTAATTTACTATACAATTTGCATCAATATGCCGAGTCCGGACAGTTAGTAGATGGCGTGAGAGGGACCATTCTAACGTCATAAGTCTGGGCGGCATCTTTGTGAGCGACAGCCGCCCTTACAGCGGATTTGGGGCTAGATCACGTCTTTGATCTGATAAGCTTCTTGCATGCAGATGGTATCGCGAGATGGTGACTGGCGAGGCGCGTCGCCGATTCGCGATATTGGCGGTGGTGACAATACTGCGGGGGATTGTGAAATCTTCGACCAGCCTGACGTGCTCGACCGGACAGCCCACCTCCACAAATAACATTTCCCTTAGAACGACACCCGAAACTTCGAAACTCCACTAAAGCAAACAATTGAGGCTGTGTAGATGTCGTGTTACATAGCTTCCTGAGTTTAAGTCGGATGATTCGTCGAGTTGTTGACGCCGGAGGAGTCACACCATTAGATCGTCCAAGTCAGAGATCTCTAGATATAGTAAATCCTGGGGCCCCGGGGTATCGAATTGCTCCGAAATAGGATGTCTCAATAAATTTCCCATGCGATGAAACTCTAGAACATATTCTCTCATAGTGCGTGCATATGTATAATATCTGTTAACAATAGAATTTTGTCATGGACCAATGAGTGCAATTCATAGAATTGATTGGCAATGCTATACTATTTTTTATAGACTATTAAGCTCACCACACCTTTTCTACACTACTCCTTATAATATGCCATACTAAAATCATGGCGCTCATGACGCGGGCAGATATACTATCTTGGGCTTCACCGTCGATAAACTCCAATTAGTTACCCTTCCACTCAAGAACGATAACCCACATATTCGAGCCTTCTGGTCTCTTCGCCTCTAGGAACTCAAATCGCTCATCAGCACTTTTGAACAGTTTCTTCCAATCATCCAGCTCTCGCTCGTGCGAATTCTGGAGTTCCGCCATCGTAAGATCTAGGTCCCTATAATATGATATTCGTGTAAGTCGTCCGTGTAGAACACTGTAAGATTAAGTATATCATGGATGAAAGAAATCAAGAACATACCGTATCCTCAACTCCTCAAACGCCCCCACAGTCCCCGGGACCGGTAGAACTTCATCATTAACCACGATTTTCGCACCGGGTCTCAACGCCGGGATAAGATTCTGCAAGATTTTGACTGCGTACTTATCAGACCACTCATGGAAGATCCAGCGGAAGAAGTAAACACCCGCGCCTTTCACGGGCTGCTCCGAGGTAAGAAAGTCGTAGGACTGGAATGAGACGCGCTCAGCAACATCCGCGGGCGCATCCTTCTTCGCAGCTTCGACTACAGGCTCGAGGTCTTGCACCACAAAGGAGAGGGACGGGAAAGCGCGTGCTAGTGCGAAGCTGGCGAAGCCTTGAGAACCACCGACCTGTGCGGGAGAAAATATTAGTTAGCATACGCGAGTAGCATCCAAAGTAGATAGGGGTAAGGGCTCCACATACATCAACAACCATCTTATCCTTCCCCTCCCCCCAAGCAAATCCATCCACGATATGCTTCAACTCATACCCCGTCCTCCCCGTAAACGCACTCATCGCATTCGCAAACCTTCGCGCCCGTCCCGGATGTTCAGAAAAGAACTCATAAAACGACTTATCCGTTCGATTCGACAAAGCGAAACCCTATCTTATAATTAGCACCCACCAACCCAACTCCCCCTATCTTCAAAAATACATACCGTCTCATTAGGCTCCTCCGACCCCGGAAACCGTCCCAACGCAAAAACACTGCACGTTGCCGCCCTCCAAAGCTCCTCGGTATTAGCGCCCACATAATCACTCACACCCCTATCCTCCACCAAAATCCTCGACGCAGCACTATGCGCCACAACGCCCGGTCTAGGCTCACAGAAAATACCCCGCGCAATCGCGTGTCTAACGATTTGCTTCGCACGCACTTCACGGATGCCTGCTCGCGCCGCGATTTCCAAGAACGTGGTTTCTGAACCGACGGGAAAGCCGTGGGCTATGCTTAGGTGCGAGATTGCGTCTTGGCTTAGGAGGTCGTTTTGCTGAGTGCTTATTAGAATTTATATATTTTCTGGAATTTTGGAGTTTGGGATTGGAGGTTAACTGAGAAATTCATAAGATGCTCTTTAGGCCCTAGAGCTAATCGCCGGAGCTCTGTGGTGTCTTCAATGATAGAGATGCGTGATTTTTCGATCTCGATTTCATCTTTTGGCACTAGGGTATCTAGTGGCCCGTCTACGTCGAAGGAAGGCGTTAGGAGGTTGTGAGATTTGAGGTATTCATCTAATTTTATTGTGTTGGCGGCTATCCTAGTGGATAACTCGACGATGCGTGTGGTAGACATATTTTTTGGCGATATTTGATATCGAGCTTATGATGTTAGACAATCCTGTCTGTAAGATAAAAAAGGGACGGAATAAATGTTAATATAGTTAGGCTGCGCCGCAGTGTTGCCTACAGGTGGATATCACAGGTCGATCTTCACGACTGAAGTTGGTAGATCATACGAAGTAGTCCATGCCACCCTTTCATGATGTAGTTTTAAGCTGAATATGCAGTAGAAAGAGTGAAGCCAGGGAGGTAGGTAGATACGTAGGTTGGATGCTATGAAAAGCTGTTAGGTATACTCTGTTGGTTGTAAATGGAGGTGTTGGGTTAAAGTATATTAAAATGCTTACGTGCATGCTTGGAGGACTCAATCTTCTAGAATCTAGCAAGTGAGATTGGCTATATAGCTTCGATCACTTACACCAACATATGTCGGGGTCTAACCCGTATTCGTTGACAGTAACAATCTATTTACTACATACCGCCTTTTCTGCATCTTGTGCCGTCCGTAAAGTACATGGGGCCACATTAGCCATTACCAGTAACTCTCCATCGTGTCATTACTCACATTACAAGTTCCTCTGCAAAGCAAATAGAGCCATACGGTGATATATCCTCCAAAACCATTCGAGAAGTTTTCACGCTTCCATCGATCGTTCATATGCTAGAAGACAGGCAACTCATAATCGCCTATAATGACAAGTGAGAAGCCGACGTCATTATTGGCAAGGCACAACCCAAGCTCCTATTCCATCTTGGAACTGCGCGTCTTCGCCGATTCCAGCTTGTAGGAAAATCAGAGAAAAATCCCTGACGCTGTTGACCTGCCAGCTTAATTTTCGATCGCCGCCGGTTATCTTACCACATTCGAATGTCCCAATGGTGGTGTTATCACCAGGGAATATTTGATGCAGTTCTGTGTTATTCCATGATGCTTCTCCAACCCCCGATACAAGACTGAACGTCATACCAGAGTTTGATACAACCTCTTGTTCCAATCCACTGAAGCTGTAGCAGGGATAACCTTCAGGAAGAGAGTTGCAGACTGGCATACGGAATTGAAGGGCACACAATGAAGAGTCTGAGAAAGCCGAGCGGGCCATATCATCAGGAACAGTGAAATCGAAGATTGGGCTGCTATCCGGAGAGATAATGACTTCTGCCGAGGTCTCATTTACTCCATTGGGGTCAGATGAATTGCCAGGTCTTATTCCACTGGGGGCAAGTGACGGCGCTGACGGCGAAATGGAGCATGCTTGAAGTGAAGAATCACGTCGTAATGATCGAGTTGGTTGTACGGTTGTGGATCGTGTTGTGAGAGTGGTGTTGCCGGCAGAACACTCTGGGGTTTCGCCTGTGAGTGCTAATGCTACCGACACACAGCCGGCCTTATCAGGTTTTTCTGTGGAGTAGATGTCGTACGTTTTCTCGGAGCCAAAACCAATCGGACAAGCATAAAAAGTACCAGAACCATTGTTATAGTTTAGGTACATCTTGCCATCCGGTTGTGGAGATGCAACATTGAATGCAGTGGTACCAAGGGCGCCTTGGTAACACTCGAACTGGTAGTCTGGTGCTCTCATGAAGCAATAATGTTTCAGACCATCTTGTATGGTCTTGCTCGTCTTGTCTAGACAAAACCCGCCTTGTTGAAAACTACCGCCTAGGGTTAAATCACCGACATGGTCCTCTAGAACAGTCTCGTTGACCGTTCCCACCGAAGTGAGCTGGAAACAGCAACCGCTGTTGGACTGTCTAGGTTGCAGGGTGGCGCAGGTGGCCGTGGTGAATAATAAAGCTTGAACGAATGACTTCATGGTTGGAAATATTTGGTGGTTGAGTTGGTTGAACGAAAGTGGATGGTGAATTTTTGTAAGTATGGTCCTCTAGAAAAAAATGAATGACTGTTGATAGACGATCGGTTCCACAAATGAATGGATATGACGTCTCCAGGGCGTCTTTGAAATTTAGGATAAACCGCGTCGGAATTCCTTGTGGACTTGAGGAAAAAAAGAATGAGATGGACCTTGAAGAAAATAGGACAATTTGTAAATAGGAGAATCGAAAAAGAATTGAATTGGCAGTGTTAAAATAGAGGAAGGTTGAATGTGGTTGGTGAGTTATTATCGTCAACTGGTGGAATGTTTGGCCGAATCACCCAACCTTTCAACTTTATCTGCAGTTAGCTGCTAAAGACAAAGACAAAAGAAGAGACTGACCAAACTATGACACGATATTTAAACAAAAAAGCATATTAATATATAGTCGAATAGGCTAAAACTGCCCATTCGATTTTCATCTTTTCATAGAGTTTGTACAAACATGTGCGCGCTGTGGAACGTCGCCAAAGGCAGAGTACAGAGGGGAAGTGTTACCAAGAAATTAAGGAATTAAGGTAATGTAAAGTACAAGTACAACATCGATCTTGTACGACGGCAATCTTATATTAGGTGGGGGGTGCTACACCAACATTCTTCGCTATTCTTCACCTCTTCTCATTTATCTCACGCCTCGGTCGCTAGTCACGAACTTTGATGGTTTGTATACTCGAACGCGTAGACATGATTCGGTTTGCCCTTGTGTAATCCGCTATTGAGCATTGCTTCAATCCACATTGATAACAATTCCGTACGGTTAAAGCAGATTGCGGAAGATTTGAATAGATTAATAGTAAGTGCGATTTGGGGGTTTAATATATATGACGGAAGAAGTTTGCCTTATCTTTGGGGCAGGTGGAAATTCAGGGTCGATACCTTGCATTAAATGGATATTTCTCATTGCTTTTTATGAAATTAATGATCAATATTTATGAAAAGCACCATTTTATGTAACCATCTCGGTACGTACAGTGCTTCGTGATATCGGACATCCGGACTGAGAGAAACATGATTTTATTTCTATGGGGTATCAGGGTGTAAATGAACTGCCAACGCCAATCCCATAGTACATTCCCAGAAATGTACGCTTCACAGCCTCTGTACCATGTAATCTACGATATTCCCACGACACGTCATGTCAAACGCCTTGACGTCTACCTTGAAGCCACGTAGTACCATGAAAAAGAAAAGAAAAGGGCTCATAGCTCATCCGTGTCGTCCGCATCATCTATCCAGATGGTCATAGACACCCTCTCGGATTTCTTCCGCCGTTCCTCTTTTTTGACTTCCTTGACATCTTCTTTCGCAGAGGGAGATTCTTCGATTTCTGGCTTAATATTTTCTTGCTTGATAGGTGGCATATAAGGCTTTATATCTTCCAGTTTGATATCTCTCTCATCCGCCTCATCCTTGGATTTGATTGGTGTATGCTGTACATTTTCGATCTTCACCTCTTCCATCTTGATGTCTTCCTTCGTATCCGACTCTGACTCGGTTTTCAAGCCGGCGTCCAAATCGATGGCTTCACCTAAGCTTTTCAGCTTCTCAGCCCTCTTCCTGTAGAATTGCTCTAGGCAATTCCTTCGTTCTTCTGGCTCCATGCTTTCAACAGCAAGTGCAAATTCCGTCACACTAGGAAATCCAAAGGTCTCTGCCATCGTACAAAATTGGCGTCGTCTTACATCTACCGGTGGGTTATATTCGTGCTCGATCTGCGCGCCCGCGGCGGAAGCCGCCAAGCTGTCAAAGAAGAGAGCACGGGCCTCTGGGTCTTCTTCATCCCCACTAGCGACCATTTCCGCTTGTCGGGATAACTCGTCCTCGATTTTGGAAGAGCCGACGACCTCTGCGTTATCATGAGTATACTCAACCCCCTCGGATGCAAGGATTGCTTGAACGGCGTCAAACTGCTTGAGCTTCTGCGCTCTCGCTGCTTTCAAGACACTATTCTTGTTTTCACCCTTGATGAGACGAGCGGATAGCTGCTTTAGACCACCGGTCTCGTCGTCGGCATCTTCCTCCTTCTTAATGAGGTCTTCTTCCTCAACATCCTTAACCGCCTTATCCATGTCAATATTAATTAGTTTAACGCCCGCCTTGGCCTCAGCAATGTTTGTTTTATTCACGATATCACGGAGGATGACTTGGTCGCCATGATACGCGAGTAGATTCTGGAGCCCAAAGATCTCTCCTTTGCGGTCGGCATCTTGTTGTACCCCTTTGAAGTAGCGACGTTCATTTGAAGCATTGTATCCGATATTTGCCTGTTGCTGCTTGTAAATTTGCCTTGCATAAGTGACTTCTTCGATAGTGCCTGTCGAAATGAGACGATAGACCTCTACATCACGAACTTGTCCAATTCGGTAGGCTCGATCCTGCGCCTGAAGATCATAGGACGGATTCCAATGAGGATCCATTATAACAACCTTGTTGGCTGATGTGATGTTAAGCCCGACCCCACCAGCTTTGGTAGAGATCAAGAATACGAATTGGTTCGGGTCGGAGTTGAAGTCATCAACCACTTGCTGCCGATCATCATAGTTCAATGTCCCGTCTAAATAGCTAAAGCTATAATTCGTGTTGTTGAACAAATGCTGTAACATCTTTAGTAGTCGCACGCTATGCGAGAAGACCAGTACTTTGTCGCCATTAGCATGCCAGAATATGAGAAGCTTCTTGAGTACCTTCCACTTCCCACAATACTCGGGGTTGGCTAGGTTTAATAATGACTCTCGGCTGCTGTAATACTTCTCCCAGCTCTGCGGCATGGCGGCTTGAAGGAATCGGAGTTCGCGCTTGTGTTTGTCGAGAATGTCTGAGGATTGGGGGATTATGAGGTTGAAATGATTGGATAACTTCTGCAATGCGATGACGGTAGGGAATACTAGTGATTTCCATGACTCCCCTTCTGCGTTGACTGCGTAGCAGCATGATCCACGCTTTTTCTTAGACCCACACGGACAGAAATCGAATGCAGTCCGGACGAAATTCGCAATATCGCTACCAAGTATATTTTCATAGGCTTCGCGCTGTATATCGGAAAGTGGGCAGAACACAACCCTGTCGGTCTTCTTGGGTAGTTGGTGAGCAATAAGGCTCTTCATTCGACGGAGGAAAAAGCGAGGGAGAAGGTTGTCACGAAGCTTCCTCGCGGTTTTGCGGGCTTCGCTGAGTTGGGTCAAAGTAGCTTCATGCGATTGGCCAATTTTCAATGGTTTACATATCATGTCCTTCCAGTCTCTAATCGTACCAAATGTCCCGGGATTTGTCCAATTCAACAGTGTCCAGAGTTCCTCGTATTTGTTTTGGATTGCTGTCCCAGTGAGTCCGATCCTGCACAGAGAATTGACTTGGTTCATCGCTTTGGTGACCCCAGCACTAGGCTCTTTGATGATATGGCACTCATCCGCGACGACGACATCCCATGGTGTCTCATTGATTTGATCGTAACTCCTCTTGTAGGTGCCATATGTTGTGATCATGATTTCTAGCCTTCCAGCGCTAGCTGCACCCAAAACGTCCTCTTTACCTGCACCGTGATATAAGTCAACCGTCCACCACCCCCACCTGTTCAGTTCATTCTTCCAATTATTGATTACTGATCCTGGGCAGATGATCAAGGCACGAGGATACCAGTCGTCGACTTTAGCTCGTCGGAACTTCCTCATTCTCTTGGCATCACGCCGATCACCAGTCTTACCGAACATCACGGTGAGAAAGGCGGCAACTTGAACAGTTTTCCCTAAGCCCATATCATCGCCCAGTATTCCGCCCTTTTGATATACGAAAAGATGGTGGAGGAATTCGACTCCCTTGATCTGATATTCACGGAGATATTGTGCGATAGAGGCTGGGATGACACCGGCTGAATGCTCTAAAACCACATCCTTGTAGGGACGAGACGGTTTAATTCCACTCTTCTCATCAAATTGGGGTTTCTCCTCTAGGTTTTCTAGGTTTTCATCGTCCGAGAAGTATATATCCGAATAGTCGGGAGGTAGCCGTAGTCCGCCGTCGCGTAGAATTTTCCGATCCTCGTCAAACTTGTCGCGACGTGCCTTTAAATACGAAAGGGCATTTGCGTCTGATTCTGACTCACTATCCTCATCGTCGTTGAGCCGGGGATCAACCAATCGTCGCTTGGCAGTTTTAGGCGTACTGCTCCTAACAGAAGCCTTTCCCTTCCCTTTCTTCGAGGATGATTTTCGAGCTGTCTTTTTTCGCTTCTTGAAAATCTCATAGATAAAGTCTTCCTCGGAACTGTTTTCTTCTTTGCCCAAGTTTTCCGTATTCAATTTTCGCTTATTAGATACATTCAACTTGGCTGAGGCAGCAGCGTTAGGTTTAGCTGACGAATCGGAAGACTCCGTCGCATCATCATCCGAGATGACGATGGGATCTGGAGGCCGGGCCATGCTTCTTCATATGAGATCTAGAATAAGTTATGCAAGTCATATCGGATTGAATGCGCGACGGAACGTGGAGTTGTAGACCCGCCAAGAACTGAAAGAGCCATGATGAACAATAGTAAGAGCGCGCCACTGTGATGTAACTGCAAGGTATTAAGATAAGGTGGGGCAAACTTTCACGAAAAGAAAGCGCAATCACGTGTAAAACATGTCACGTGACCGATAATGGCTCTCTTCCTCGTAGGTGAACTATCCGAATAGAATCATTGCGGGAAGAGCATAATGAGGGAACAGAATCATGAGGGAAAGGCTTTAGCTGATTAAGCTTGCCAAATGGATTACCTAAATGCCTAATGCTTTGCTAAAAGTCCCCGAACGCCAGGCTGTAGGGAAGTCGATATATGCACCGCCCAAAATCAAATTATAGTAGCTCGAAGTCATCAAGCTTATCGCGGTACTTCTGGATGTTTCTCTTGATCTTGCTGCCAACAGCCCACGTCACAAAGTCCTCCAGGTTTCGCGTAACGAAGAATGCAGGGTCGGTGATAGTCTCGACACCCACTCGCACGTGGCCTTGCTCGATGAGTTTTGTAGCCGCTTGCACTGTTTCGGCCATTCGAAGGCGAGTCATGACCTAATTCATGTTTAGCAATAAGTCTCGTAATAAATGCAACCGACTACGTAATATTCAGGACGTACCACGGGTAGCCTTCTCCGTGCCATTGCGGATACCGTCGCACCGTGCTCTACATTCGAGAGTTTCGAACTCGAAGACAGAATACCCATATCGTATAGTTTATTGAGAAGTAGTTCTTCATGTTTCCTCCTAACGGGGTTCTCGGGCGGAAGTAAACTAAGGCGATGCGCTAGTTGTCGTAGGGACTATTGATGAAAGATAAGATGTTAATTCATGTCTGGTGCGAATAGAAGATGTCCAAACACGTACACCGCATATCCTGTTATATCGGTGGTAATCTTCAGGCTTTTGGATCATATACCGCCGTATGACAGCCGCCTGTGTGGAAGGTTAGTAATGATCATGTTCAATTGAGACGACGTCGCATAATCTGAAGAGTACTGACATCTCTGTGATTATTATCTTGTTTCCATGTGATGAAGTCTGTTTTTCGGAGCAACCGCTGCTCGTGATGCTTGAGTTTCCGAACCATCGTGTCTGCTAGTCGATAAGAATTGTTGTATTGGGAACTTGGTTATCGTAAAGCGAAGTTCGAGAATTGGAGGTTCGACTTTTCTTTTTCTTATCGAGATCGGGAACTTTTGAGACCCATATTAAAATCCGATAAGAGCTTAATCCCTGCACTCCGCGAGATAGAGGGGTAGATCGGCAGGGATCACTAGTTCGCTCGCTGGAATAACTATTAACCCGTCTAAATTTCTACATGTACCTCGAATTCACTTTGAAGGCATCACCAAATTGCAAACACAGATTGATCGATACGTCAATTGCCCAAGATGCCGCCACGAATACCCTTTCTAGCCGCCCTACGGCAACCCTCGAACCTAATTAAGTCCCAAACCGCCTACATATCAACCAGCAAACCATCACAGGCTCGTAAGTCCTCTTCCCCTCCCTCAGCACTTCTAAATACTAACACAACCCAGTCCGCACCGACTCCTCGGCAACATCCAACCTCCTAGCCCTCGACGACCAATCCTCCTCCTCTAACTCCCCCTTCTCCAAAACCCGAAGGCCACGGGACGCCACATCAGCCGCAGCCGATGTATACGACCGACTCCACGGGACCGTCTCCAAGCGAATGCGTCTCGAAGAAGAGCTCCGACAAAAAAATGAAAGCGACGACTACTCACGACAACTGTCACGTCGCTGGAAGGCAGGCGACGTATACGCGCCGCACGACCTAAGCCCGTCCGAGATGAGGAAGTGGCGCAAGAGCCAGATGCAGAAGAAGGATTTGGTGGATATGTTGGGATTGAAGCCGTTGGATATGTACAGGGTAGGTTTATTACCCTTTTCTCGCTTAGGGAACTACAGAAATTATGGGTGGCTGCTAACAGTCTCGCAGAATTTCTCCGTTATTTCGGAATTCATGACATCACATGGCCGAATAAAGCGAGCCTTCGAAACCGGTCTGCGACCGCCCAACCAAAGGAAAATGGCCAAGGCGATCCGACGAGCTATCGGTCTAGGTATCCATCCCAGTGTGCACAAGCACCCCGAAATTCTACTGCGAGAGCACCAAAGATACAATGAGCAAAACACATACTCGCTCAAGAAGGACCGCAACATCTAAATATGTGGGCGGATAGATGGATGGATTGTACAACAGCTTTTTAGTGCCTTCTCTTATTTCCACTTATATACAGAGATAGCCATCTAAATATATGTATGAATAATGTTGTACAAAGATCAATTCATTCATATCAATCATCACGCCTTCCACGGCCTTCGGAGTTTAAATATCACGAGCCCTTCTTCGTCTCGCCTCCTGCCGTATTTTTCTCTTAGCGCTGTCCACGCTCTAGGGTGGGCTTCTTTTGCCCATGTTTCGAACTCGTCTTTCTTCTCTTGTGAGGGTAGGACATTGAACACCATACCGAGGCTAAAGAGTCGTTAGTTACTATTAACGTAGCCCGGGATGTTTTGTAGTACTCACTTATGAAGATCGGGCCGCTTCCCGACCACCTCATCCATATCCTCCAAGAGCGTCTCCGCTTTTGTAACATGGCCATGTGCGGCCACGGCTACCACGTACGCCGCGTAAACGTTCTCAGGGACGTCGATCTCCATTCTCCGTATCTTGGCCCATAACTCATCAGCGAGGCCATCACCATCGGGTGTAATTTGGTAAGTTCTAAACGCAATTTCAAGTGTTGCGTATGATGGTCCTTCACGGGACGTAGTGATCTCCTTCCAGAAATCTAGTGCTCGGTAGGGCAAATTACATGCAGCATATCCAATCATGAGCGCATTATATAAGAGCGTGTTGGGTTGAATCGCTGCGTCCATTTTCAACATGTTGTGAACCGATTTTAAAGCATCCTTATCCGGAGCCCTGCCTATTCCTTCCATGAAGCGGACATATGTGTCTAGGGTGGGGCGGAGATGGGGGTTGTCGTGAGCGCGCATATGACCAAATACATGTACAGCCATATCCGCTCGCCGCCTATCGAAAAAGGAGTCCATGATCGCTACTCGGTATTCAACCTCTAGTTCGGGGAAGAATTGGCGCAATAACGCATATGCATCCCATACTCGAGCGGTACTGTTCTTCTTATCTGTGCAATATTGCACAAAGGCTTCTCGGACCATAGAGCGCTCTGCAACGCTATAGTGGACTGTATGAAGTGATAGTGTATCTATCACTTCGTAGGTTTCATCGTTTTTCAGGAACGCCATACAAATAGATACCACCGTTTCAGGTTCCAGTGTTACACGCCGTTGTTCGAGATAACTGGTGACATCGAGAACCCGTTCATGGTTAGGACTAGATTCAGAACACATGGCGCGGATTAAGGAATTTAAGACGGGTAGTTCCCTGTCTTTCGTTGGTTCTTCTAGGCCTTGGAGAGATTGATAGGCAGCAAATGCGCCGTCGAGATCGCCGGCGTGTATGCGATATTCTAACTGGAGTGTATAGGTTTTGTAATTCGGTTCAAATCCTAGCTTTTTCGACAATGCGATGAACCGTTCGGCCAGGTACGGATCATCCTTGTCGATAGCAATCTTAATGAGACCATTCATTGTCCCTGTATTGGGCTGAGAATTCGGTTTGTCTCGACTCTGTTCGTAAGCAACATTTATCATATGTTCAACATGATCAATCCCCTTTCCAAGTAATAAAACAGCCCATTGCAGGGCTGTATCCCAACAAGGCTTGCTGGTACGTAGAGGCCCCGATTCTAATCTGGAGATGAGATTTTGGTAAATACCCATAGCCCATTCTTGTTGATCATTGCGAAGCGCAAATTTAAGTATCTCATAATATGTCGTAGGAGCCGGGGGAAAGTCTTTCTGTATCGGTTTATTGAACCAGTGTTTCGTCTCTCCGACGTTATTGCGTTGCGCAAAAAAAGTGGTCATAATGCCGTGAAGGGTCGGATCATAATCAAGACCTGCCTTCTTTGCCTGCGAAACTAAGTCGAGAAGTTCCGGTTCACGATCCTCCTGAGCGAGACCCCGAATAACGGGCAAGAAATGCCTCAATCGGACTATGTCAGGCTCCTCGCCCTTCTTTCTACCAACGTAGTCCAACGCCAAGTCTTTCGCTTCGAGAGCCTTCCCATATTGCGATAATGCAGCTAATAATGCATAGAAATCCTTTGCTTGTTGTGTGCCCCTCTCCTTCAACTCGGTGTAAATCGCTGTCGAAAGCTCAAGATGGTCGGTAAAGTGGTCTCTCGGTGTTTTCAGTAAACACTCCCTCGCAATTCGAAGGTCATCGTCGGATAATTGCATATTTGGATCATTGGTAGAGCGACTCGAAAGATGGAGGAGCACTCGGTGGGCGCACATAGCCTGGGTGGAATTGACAACCCGGCCAAACCGAGCCTTAAACGTAAAGAATTCCCGCCATGCTCCGACAAGTTCGGCCGGGGGAGGAGGCCTAAGACTATCGTTTTGTGCAGCACCAAATTGAAGCAAAACCTCATATCCCGGTTCGGAGTCAAGCTCTTTTAACGCCCGCGGAGGTTTTTGAAACAATTTCATAAAATGTCTTCTTTGTACAGTCCTAGAAACCCTACACCTCATGGGATATATACGAGTGGTCGGTCTTGGGAGGAGAAATGTGGCAGGGAGGGTGGCCGTTGCCTCGCTCGCAAGAAGCCGTCGCAAGGCATGGCGGGCCAATTGCGACCGCATAGTGGGAGGTAATACTATGTACTCGAGCTACTACATGATTATTAGTAACTTAGTCGAGTAAAATACGTCCAGAATTATCGTTTGACTCACCTAATCATGGCTAAAGCTGGGAATAGCTTCGCGGCGGGGAGGACGGGGATAGGTGATAAGCGCTATAAAGCTTTGAAAAATTGATAAATTGATAGAAGCTCCGGCGCGTCATTCGTGATTAGCGATAACCCCCCTGTTAGCAGTGTGGGCGGACCGGCGAATTGGAGTAACCTGCTCCGATATTTCTATAGCAGCCCGTTTACCGACTGTCGCTTTTGCTTACGTCATAACTCTTCTCTCCAAAGACATTTATTTTCATTTGTTTCTACATCTACTCAACTTCGTCTTTACAACTTTCATTATCTACTGGTTAAAATTCAATAACCACCCCGCCACCCTATGTTCCAACCAAACCCGGCCATTAAAAAGGCTAATAATCAGACAGTACATCAATAAATCTACATACATAGAAATTCACACCTTATCGTATATATGTTTCACGCTGTCTTGACAATTATGTTTTACATTCACCTCGGTTGTTCTCAGGCATGTAGGTACGTACATGGATGAGGGGTGATTCCCAGGTACATAGGTACAGTTAGAGTAAGGGTTGGTTACACAGCATGGTTAGCCGCCTACTCTGCCGACTCTTCTAAAATAGCGCATTTCCATTTCCCCCAGCCATTCATTCTTGAATTACAATTCTTAATCACGACCATTACTCTTTGACCTTAGACTACTAAGTACCAAGGCAGGTAGCAAATTGCGCCTCGAATAATGATACCCAATTTAATACGATCGAGTTGTGGGACGTGTTGCCCCTGGGTTTTGGTGTGGTAACACAGGTTTTATACTCACTCAATCACTTTACATGATATCGACACGAACAGTCTACGTACCTGAGAAGATACCACACAACAAGACTTGTAGCCTAACACATAAGGCAGGTCACGAAGTAGTCCCCAGTATATCCTGGGGTTAATCCGACAATATGGTACCGTAGCAGGCTAATATATACCTTCCATTTAGCATACGTATACTTATCAATCAGGACCCATGAGCCTGGTTTAGTCTTGGGGGTACGCGGGAGAAGTCGCTTACTATATACGGCTTTGCATATACTACCTCGCAGCCCTAACATCCCAGGAGCAACCTGTATTGCGTGCTACATTTGGGGGGTTTAAATCCAACTGAGGCTGAATTAATATAACTTGACAGATCGGAATGGGTGTTGAAAAGTTTCAATTCCCGTTCAGTCCCCCTGTCTCCTTATAAATATCAGGATGTACGCGATGACGACGCAAGCTAACCCACACTCATCCACACCCCTGATGTGACCCAATCGAACCGGGACCGGTCGCGGCGAATCCTTTTAGTTCCCTGCAAGCCATGTCACCAACAACATCGAATAAGAATCCAAATCCAATGGAATCTGCGCGTACAGCACCCTTGCTGCGCCGCCCACCGTGCTTATTCCCGAGCGGGCGAGGCTTGAGATGTGCTGAAACGATTCGTCGTGATATTGGCAACCGTCCCACAAGACATCTCTGTGCCTGACTAGATCAAAAAACCTAATCTTCCATTCTTCAAGCTTCAAGGCAGATGAAGAAATACGACCACGTTCGTGCAGCGATGAGATAGTTCGTTAATATGCTGCCTTTTGGCTTTGCACGATTTGGCTCTCTTCTGCTGTTGACACTGCTCGGCTCCATCAGGGAGGGCCGCGCGTCCCCTGATGCTGGATCGGATCCGACAGCCATTGGCTCTGCTTGTGTAAGTGAACGCTCCACTACCTCATTTTTTCCACATCTGTGCTCACAAATTTCATAGTGTCGAAGTCTTTCAGGCAAATTCCCATCTCAGGTCCTATTTCCTAATAGCCCCCCTTATAACGATTCAGTGTCTTCATATTGGGCTCAACAGGAGCAGTTAATATCTCCATTATGCATCGTCTTGCCAACTTCAGCTGATGACGTCGCCGCGACACTTCAAGTACTTTATCATGGTTCTTGTAAATTCGCGGTGCGAAGTGGTGGACATGGGACTTCGGCCAACGCATCGAATATCGACAATGGAGTTACAATAGACTTAAGCGCCTTGGATTTCATCCTTCTCAGTGGCGACAGGTCCGCGGTGGCTGTTGGACCGGGGCAGACAGTGGGCGATGTCTATGCGCTCCTCTATAAAGCCGGGCTCTCCTTCGCAGGCGCACGAGATAGCGGGATCGGTATAGGAGGTTCAACTCTAGGTGGTAAGTCCCCAACTGTACAATTGTCTTATTCCGATCGGAGCTAAGTGAACCAATAGGTGGACTCGGATACTTCAGTCCTTTTTCAGGTTTCGCATGCGACTCGGTGGTTGAATATGAAGTCGTCCTCGGCAATGGAACCATTATTAGCGCGACGCAAGACAATAACAGCGATTTATGGCACGCGCTTAAGGGGGGCGGTAACAACTTCGGCATTGTCACCAAATTCGTATTTAAGGTGTTCCCGCTTGGAAGTATATGGACGGGCCAGGCGGCATACGCACCCTCTGCAGTCAACAACGCGGCACAGGCTTTTTACGACTTCGTTTCCGACCCCAATTACGACAACAGCGCTAGCCTACTAATGAGCTACGGCTATAATGGCGGAAGCACTCCGTTAATCGAGTTAGAATACGTATACGCTGCCCCTGTCGTCGATCCGCCGTCCGCATTTGCGAAGTTTTACGCTTTGGAGGGTCAAGTCGCGAATGAGACAGGTATAACAAGTGCCCCGGCCCTTTCAATCAAATCAGGGGTGATGGCGCCGGGTGGACAACAGTAAGACATATAATCCGACGATCTTTTCTGGGTTACTGACGCAGTCGTAGACAAGTCACATTTGCCATGAGCTTCCAGAACAATGCTCAGATGCTCCCGATTATATGGACGATGTACAACTCAAGTATCGACAGTATCTCTTCCATCGACGGAATCGCATGGATCCTTACCTTCGAGCCAGTTGTCCAATCACTAGTAAACCATTCGAAAGCGAACGGAGGTAACATTCTAGGGCTCGATATATCGTCGCAGGGACTCGTACTTGCACACTTTTCTGCCAGTTTTGATAACGCCGCAGATTATTCGACTGTGAGCATCGCGGCCGAGAAGCTCTTACAAAATATCAACGGCGTAGCGAAGAAAATCGGAACTTTCAATCCATATGTCGACCTTAATTATGCGAAAACTACCCAGGAGCCGTTCCTTAGTTATGGATCAGATAATTATAGCTTCCTGAAGGCGGCGGCAAAGAGATACGATCCGGCTCTGATGTTTCAGAATCTAATGCCGGGAGGTTTTAAGTTAAGCTGAGCTTGAAATACGTCAGAGATTGAGGATTAAAATAAATTGTCTTGGGGAGGCAACTCCGCGAGGATCTCGACTGCTTCGGAGGAACGAATACCAGAGGTTGATATGCAGGAGGCACAAATTGTTTCGGTGTTCATTCAATTCAGCATACCTTGAATTCATTTTCGGCAAACTGCGTCATCAGAAGAATGAAAGGATAGTACGCATCTCTGGCGCAATGGATAACATTCATATAGATCTCTACAGAAGTACACACGAGGAAATTATGGGAGAATATCATCGTGGGGATATTTTAAGGGAATAGATTTTTGGGATACCCTTTTCACAATAAGTACTCGGGAGGTACATATTATCTTTACAATAAAAGCATTCATACTTTTAACCTTCTAAGGTAAATCCTTAGAAGCTTTTCCTCTTTTGTCTGAATCCAGGAGTTCGCCGCCCAAAAAGACTATACTCAAATAAACCGAAGCGGGAGGGCATATCATGGAAGCATGTGGAAGTGGATGCATCATCATCAAGCGATGAACCGCTTGCCTAGAGCGAAGTGAACCCATTCCCTTGGAACCAAGCGGATGTTGACCGATGACGGGGTTCAAAAAAGCGTGGTCGCTAATTAAGACAAGGTCAAGTTGGGATTGGCTTGGATGAGACTATACAGGTATTCGGCCTAGCTGATATATAGTCTGAGACGCCGGTTCGCCAACCCCTGGCTTCATTATAGCGTTTTCATGCGTCCCCGGATCTTCAGCTTCAGTTCGTGATATTCTTTAATAGATGTTGGTCATGGCTTTTTTTTTTCGTGGCCTTTTCTTCTCTCCTTTCTACTACACACGCTCCTTTTGTGGTGTTGTAAGAGACTTCTGGCTCCCGTTCCCGGTTGAGATTTGAAGCTTGGCATTTCCGGCTCACGTTCGTTATTAAAAATACAGTCACTACCGAATCTACACTCACTATCGGAAATGCGCGCCTCTACTTCCATTGCTGCGATAGCTCTTCTGTGCCGTGGGGCACTAGCTCAATGTGCTGGCAGCCTTTCCGTTCTCGCCGGCCAAGATTTTGCAGATCCATGTGCGTCCAAGGTATCCAGCGACGCTTCGGCTCTCTGCAGCACCTTTCTAGGCACAAGCACGGCATTTGTAGCTGCTGGTACACCAAGCGGATCAGTCGCCACGAGTACTGTTACCAGAGTTGTATTTGCGCCTACGACTACTACTAAGACTGAAGTCATTGCCTTCACTACAACCACTACCGTCACAGCAGCTGCGTCGCCTGGACCCGTTGGCCGTCGCGGATTGGAAATCAATGTTCTCTATCCTGATTCCGGATCGTCCTCGAGCAGCACCGCGGTCACTTGCCCTACTTTAACGAGTCTACCCACGGACAGCGCCTCGAGTTCGGCTGTCAGCTCTGCGTGCAGTTGCCTCGGCGCGAGCCCCGAGGTTACAACTGTATCGGTTTCCTCCGTAAGTTTATATACCACTTGCAGCATTTGAAGCCGGATTGCTCATCTTGTTCTAGGCTACTGTAGCCGCCGCCAACGCGAGGACTGTTACGACTACCGTTACGGTTACCTCGGCCATTATCACTTATACCAAGAGCACGACCACGACTTCAGTAGTAGTAAGCATTTGTTCCCCTCCTAGACGCCCAATTTAATTGAACTTGTTAAACTAACGAACCCTCTACTAGACTGCAACTCAAACAGCCTCCTACGACCGCTGCAGCATCGGCTACACTTCCGGTGGTAACGGCCAAGGGAACCACGCCGAAAGCGTCCAGGCCACTTCTTCCCAAGACTGCTGCCAACAGTGCCAGCAGAAGCAGAATTGCGTAGCGTCAGTTTACACGAGCACAACATGCCAGCACTTGATCAAGAGCTCGCAATTATCAGGAGCAAAGACATCGGATCAGTGCCCTCTTGGTATCGAGGACTACCCCTTTGGACCGGTCGGTGGAATGGTGTACCCGGGACCCTGCGGTTACTAAAAGCTCTATGCGATGATGAGATGTTCGCCCATCAGATCAAATTAGTCTAATACATTAATGATAAACACTTTCTCTTTATCTTCGTAGTAAACCATAGTTCCTCAGCACCCAACCGGGGGAACTCGCTTCTATCCGAGCCAAGACGACACTTAATCGCCACTGATACGAGTCCTATCAAGCAGCAAAAATTTAAGTCCTCACGAGGGACTTTGAGCACTGCGCACAGACTCTAAGAGTTATTAGTCTATACGGAAGATCCGGGCTCTAGCTTAGTTTCCCTGATTCTATAGAAAACTAAGCCCAGTGAGCTCTACAAGGACCCACATACAAGGTCTAGGCTTCTTCATGCAATATCGTAACTCGTGAACTACATCCTTGGCCTTCTTAGCAGGAGGACTGAACATTTTACTCCTGGTTCCAAGAACCTGGGTTGACCTAGTTGACAGGGAAAGTTGTGATTGACAAAAAGACCACCACGCCACTAGACTAGGTCTGCGATATCTACTATGCAAGGGGCTGATGCGAGGGGACAAATCCACGTGTCTGTAGGGATAGATGTATGTACACTTCGCTTCGATCAATAGCCTTATCGCTTATGGACTAGAATGACATATCCGGGTAGGGATGGTTGCAATGAGTCTCCTAGCGGAAAATTATTGGCTGTGCGACATAAATTTCACATCAACTCCTAATGAACGAAGGACTCAATATGACTATACTGATTATATAATCACCAGTTAGTTTTGGGTTACGACCTCCTGTGCCCTGGGGATTCCGATCATGGGCGTCACGTGAATTGGAATAGGGGCTTTTAGGTATTCCACGGGCTGTCGCAAAGCCCCTTATTTAATTGACTCTGTGGGAAACCCAAGTTCACTCTAGATCTCTCCTACAACTTCACTTCTTTTCCAAGTTAACATTATTGCAGACATCACCGAAAACCTCCAAAGCATGACCAAGATAATCCCGCACGGTTTTAATCCGAACCGTCATATCCTGACCCAAGGGTAGAAGCCGCTCAGCTTCATGGCCCTTCCCCACACCTTCACCAACAACAACTTCATAAACCGCTTTCATAGCCTTATCCTTATCGCCATTCGGCTGTAGCTTGTTGCTAGCCATGATCTGCATCATCTGCTCCGCAATCGACCCCTTATAATCATCGGGGAGAGGGGCCTTGCCAAGCACTGTAGCGGCGCCGAAATTTGTGTTAAAGGTCCCGAGCGTGACTGTCAGCGTACGGATTCCGAAAGGCGCAACTTCTTTGGCGAGGACCTTGGTTGCTCCTAGAGCACCATATGAGTACGGAGTTATTAAGTATTAGAGGGGAAACGTACCATCAAGTCCAGCTTTAGCGCCGCCGTATCCGCCCATACTATCTCTGGCCTCGAGACCAGCGCCGCTACTCATGTTCACGAGGACACCGTACTTGCGCTTCCGCATATGCGGTAGGACGGCGCGGATTAGTCTCAGAGGACCGAAGTACAGGGTGTCCATTTGAGCGCGGAGTTCCGCCTCGGAGAGCGTTTCTATGGGGCCGTAGATGGAGTATCCGGCGTTGTTTACTAGGACATCGATTTCATGTCCTGAAGCTTCAATAGAGTCGCTGTGAAATTTGGAGTAAGTTACTGTTTTAGCTTGGGCAGGAGAGCTACTTACATGACCTTTCCGCTGTCCTGGTCGTCGACATCGAGTTTCACCCACTGACTACCCTTTCGGGCATTAACCTCAGCTACGAATTCTGGGGTTTTGGAGGGGTTTCGAGAAGTTGCGATGAGGTTATGGCCACCGGCTAGGACTAGACGAGCGAGGGACTCGCCGAAACCTGAGGAGGCACCGGTGATGAGCCAGGTAAGGGGTCGGTTTGGTTTGACGAAGGTTGCCATTTTGAATTTTTATCTTGAAATTTCTGTGAATGAGGTTAATATGAGTAATTAATGTTTGGTGTCTGTCTCTAGGTCTTTGAATATGCCTCGTGGTGAAGACGAAATAGGGGCATATATACACGAATAGTTGGTAGGCCATGATAGCAGTGAATAAGGGGGTCAGTCAACACCTAATACCGAAAATAATTAATCATCTCGTCCTCGCGTCTTCAAATAATGGAATTAAGTAATGCTGGTTGGTAGTGGGAGGTTAATCCTATCGTGGATTGTTGCCCGGGTTAGTGAAATGTTGGTTGGACTTAGACTTAACTCCGCTATGGTAGATCGGGTTAAGGGATAAACTCCTTTCTTATATAAATCTGCTGAGTGCCAAGACATTTACTATCCCGGTATATCTAGACTTTGTACACTTTGAAAAGTCTAACAGAAAACACCTTGTCACTCTCGTCGTCTTCGATCAAACTTGGATTATTCGTGTTTATGAGTATCCCCAGAAATGAATGCCGAATTCAGTGGTAAACTCCGGGTAGTATTAGCGAATAGTCTATTATCCTATGGTAAAACAGCCGTACTGACAACAAGAGCTGTGCCGCAATAAAGGTCGGATTTGATATCCATATACTTCGTCACTGGGTCAATTCCGCCTCGCCGTTTCTTGAATCTAAGTAGCCCATAGTTTGAAGATGAATACTTCACCTATAATAGTGCGGGAAATATATCAGAGTTCTAAAATTCATCGTCTTTCATTTTTATGCGTCTACTTCTAGTTGTGTATATGCTGTAGAAGTCTATCATATCTATTACTCTCGCGAGTAGACTTTCTTTCCTCTGACCCACGTCTCTTTCACCTTTAACGAGCGTAGCTCCTCTATGTCTAGTTTCTCTAACGGTGAATCTAAGACAATCCAATCCGCATAAGCTCCCGATTGTATAACCCCAGCCTTTCCCTTCATGAATCCAGCATGCGCGGGCCCCTCAGTGAAGCCCCGAATCGCCTGGTCTAAATCTAGGGCTTCATCTGTACACCATCCTTCAGGCGAATCATCTGTACCTCTACCGGTATGCGGGCTTCGTCTCGTGACAGCGGCGTAGATACCCTGGAATGGGTCCGGGGGCTCAACGGGAAAATCGCTACCCAGGACGGGATTGACGTCTAACAAGGACCGCATTCGATATGCTTCCTTGGCGGTACGCTCCTTTCCTAGCCTCTTCTCCGCATACGTCATATCGCTTGTAGCATGGGTGGGTTGAATGGAAGGAATAATTCCGATTGCGTGTATTCGAGCCTGGTCATCTGGGTGGATGATCTGAGCGTGTTCGATGCGAAAGCGTAGATCAGATTGGCAAGTTGAGAGTGTCTCGTCTGGGCAAACAAGCCTAAGAGCGGCAATCATTGCATCGACGGCATATCGATTTGCGAGGTCGCCAATTGCATGGATATTTACTTGGAAGCCTGCTTGAGCCCATGCTACCGCGTCGTATACTAGTTCAGTAGCATTGACAAGTAGAGATCCCGACGTATCTGGGCGATCAGTATAGGGGTCAATTAAAGCACTTCCCCAACTTCCTAGAGCACCATCTATATAATTTGTTAGTACATTTTAAGGAGTCAGTATTCTACAAAACTTACCAGCGAATAATTTCACGCTTTTAATGCTTAAGAAGCCATCCGGACTTGTGTACGGTTCCATTTCAGCCGGGCAGAAAGTGTTCCGTTCGTAACACTCTAGCATTGCGTAGACTCGCACTGTCCAATCATCACCTCCCGCCAGTTCCTTATAAAGGTTCAGATTCCCTGGAGTAGCTCCGGCATCGTGTATACCCACGAGTCCTACTTCATTAAGCTTTCCCATAGCGCTCTTCACGAATTGCGTCTTTTTCTTGTCATCCGGCTTCGGCCACAAAGCCATTACCATATCCATAGCATTATCGCAAAATACGCCCATCCCAGGATCTCGGATAATCTCACCGCCAGGGACATCGGGTATAGTTCCCGGAAGCAGATCCAAAACCGCTTGAGATACCCAGATGCAGTGAACATCGACTCTGTCAAGCATGATGTATAAGTCCTTGAGCTTTTCATCCGCCACTAAGTCATCCTTCAAGACGTCAGCATTCCTATGACCAGTATACTCTTAGAAGAGTCGGGTCAACTTACAGCAGTCGGCATTTGCCCAAGAGCCATCTGATCCCATCCGACACCTCGTAGCCACTCTTCCTTTGATCCAGTACTAGGGTTCTCATCGGCATACTTGCGTACGCGAGACCTAGCATCGTCCATAGAAGTAGATCCGAAGAGGTCTACTGAGTTCAAGAACTCGCCGTATTGTAGAAGATGTCCATGACCATCCCATAGGCCGGGCACTATGATAAGTCAGCCAATATTTCACTACTCGTTATCACCAGGGGTACCGAGAAGCAGGAATGGACTCTTGATGACACATACTGGCAAAACCCGGTTTCGCATTCTTAGCAAGCTCCGTATCTTGGTCAGCTTGGAAAATCGTAGTGAATTTTCCACTCGGCGACACCTTGAAGCAGTTCACATACGGCTCTGCTACAGAATTCGTGCGAACGGATTGGTAACAATGCGTCTCTATGTAAACGTAATCAAGCACTGCACTGTACCCGACCAACGCCACGATTGCGGCTGATAAGTACAGCCAGGTATTACGGCCGAGACGCGGGAAATGGAGCCAATCCATGACTAGTTCCTTAAGATCATCAGAATTTAGCGTAGTGTTGTCCTAAGTTATGTCATCGAAACACCGCCGGATGGGCCCGACCTAGAAAAATGTTAGGTAATCAGGTTTGGTTTTTAGTCGGGGAAACTACACGGATTACTCTAATAGCACTGATTACATCCTAACTAATCAAACCAATCAACATTACTTACTATAAATATTGACGAGATGACTCAAACTTGTAGAATTTGGGATGGTTGTTGCTGAGTGTATCGTGTGATAAGAACGATCCCATTGATTCAACTTCCCCATAAACGCATTGAGAGTTAGGGCTAGCTTGCACTAGTACATTATCCAAGCTCTATCTATCTAAGTAGGGTATGTGGGTATTGAAGCGCGCGAAGTGGGGGCGGGACCCGCGGGTAACGTCACTGTAGAAAGTGCCCAGGTGCTTATTAGGGGGGCAAGGGTCTATCTTAGCTTAGCCGTTCGCTACCATCTAGGGCAAAGGGAGGGGAGGTAAGAAGGAGGAGGTCGCAAAGCTCAGTTAGCTCCTTCGCGGGGCGGGGAGTAATACCATCTAAAATCCCCTATTCAGAAGGCAGGTCCCTACCTCTTATACCCATCCTAAGCATAAGCATCGCCGACAAACCTCAAACCCGGACATTCCGAACTAAACCTAGAGCCAGAAAAAGGACATCATGGCCGACGCCTCCGCCCTCCTAAAGCTAGCCTCAACCGACGTCAACGACGAAATCACACCCGAACAATACGCTCCGGTGCTAACCTCCCCACCCTTCATCTTCGTCGACGGGACCTTCAACACCCGCGATCTAGGTCTCCTCCCCAACACCCCCCTGCGCGCGGGTTTCGCCTACCGCTCCGGCGCACTCGCCCGCGTAACCGACAACGGACGCGCCGTCCTCGAGGGCAAGTTAGGCATACGGCGAATCTTCGATCTACGATCCCCTGAAGAGCGGGCCGCGGCGCCGGATCCCAGATTCGAGGGGGTTGAAAATACGTGGATACAGAGTACGCGGCCGGACTCGACGCCGGATTTGAATCATTTCGTTGCGGGTGAGGGTGAGGATGGGTATCGTGAGATGTACCTCGAGGTCGTGGATGTGTATCGGGAGAGCTGGAGGGCGATTTTGGAACATGTGAGGGATCGCCCGCAGGATCCATTTTTGGTGCATTGTACTGGTGCGTATACTATACCCCTTACTTGATTTGATCGCGGAATTCTAGGGGTGAGGTTGATCTATAGGGAGTTCTTGCTAATCGGGACACATCGCAGCTGGTCGTGATAGGACAGGTGTATTCTCGGGTCTATTACTTACCCTTGCCGGCGCATCGCAGGAGACAATAGCCCTAGACTACATGCTATCACGCATAGGGACTGAACCCGTTCGACTCATGCTATTACAATTCGCAATGGCTGGTACAAAGGCGTCGAGTCAAGACCAGCCGGGATTTTACAATCTGATCAATTTGCGGACTTCAAGTTGGAATGCGTTTGTTGACGGCGTTAATAAAGAATATGGTGGTTTCGAGCAATTTGTTTCGGAACAGCTTGGTTTTTCGAAGGAAGATCTAGCTAAAATCAGAGCAAATCTGACAAACCCTTGAGCATTTACGATTAAGATTTAGATTATCATAATGAAATCCGAATATACCCAGGTCTGATTAGAGTTACAATGTCAATGTCGATACACTTAAGCATGTTGATAAGCGAGAACCCTTGCTCCTTTATAGTGTGCTGGCGCTACAACTAAATAAAACAAATTTCTAATTTTCACCAAAGATTAGGAGTATCATGCGGAACACAACTCACCAACAGAGCAAGAAAGGTTGGTTCGTATAGCATATAACCAATTGTTAATTGATATTGGTGCCGAGACCCTATAACTACATCATTTCTGTTGCCCCCGATATCTCGGAGACAAGTGGATACAACAACGCCGGCCAAGGTGTGGATTGTGTAGCGAGGAAGATCCGGCTTCCTACCAATAGGATTGACTAAACCGGAATGTCGATTAGTGAACCGTCGCTTGAAAGGGCGCACTGCTAGGGTGAATACGGGTAATAAGACGATGAACATTACAGATCCGGATTAGCACCAAAAGTCGGTCTGTTATATGCCTCTCCACTTGATACCTCCTTTACCGGAGATGTCAGAACTAAAGGAATGAAAAAGCCCATCTTACCTAGCGCCCTCATTAGAAAGCGCTTGTTGTAGTGTATTCCTTATTTCCTTATTGTAGTGTAGCCAGGCCGCCACCTTCGATTTTGTATCATTTATCTGGTAATAACCTGTGTTGACTAGATGGCGAGTCGTGATATAGAGTTGGAGACTATTGCTGCTCCAACTACAAGGGTTGGGGCCGCAACAATTCCATTTGAAGCACCGAACCAACAAGATGGTTTACAATCAGAACCAGAAGAAGGAAGACAAGAATTTTCACTACCGCCCGTTGATGGTGGCAAAGATGCCTGGCTCTTCCTCGCGGCATGCTTCGCAATTGAAGCTCTAGTTTGGGGTATACCTCAATATCACCCTTTTGAATCAGTCACAGTTTACTGACTACTCTTTTTGTTAGGCTTCCCATTTGCTTTTGGTGTATTCCAGGATTACTATAGCACTCATGAACCCTTTGCAGGATCTCCAAGTATCGCAGTAATTGGTACTTGTGCAATGGGAATTATGTATCTCACTGCTCCCCTTATGATGGGGCTCTGTCGCCTTTTTGTCCGCTGGGCTCGATGGACGTCTATTCTTGGCTTGTTCATTATGTGTCTTTCGCTTGCGATGAGTTCGTTCTCATCGAGAATCGAGCATCTCATTGCCACTCAAGGCGTTCTTTATGCCATTGGCGGAGGTATTGCGTACTGCCCCTGTATCTTGGTGAGTGCCAAATTGAAAGTGATAAAAATGTCATCCCGATGTTTCAGATTCATCCGATACTCAAAGTGTGGCTTATGACATAAGAACGTAATCTCGATAATGACATTCCGCTGACTGAGACATTTTCATCAGTATATGGATGAGTGGTTTGTGCAACGAAAGGGCCTAGCATATGGCATCATGTGGTCAGGAACTGGCCTTGCGGGAGTGGTACTACCTCTCTTCCTTGAATGGCTTCTTCACACATTGGGGTTCAGGACAACACTGAGGCTCTGGTCTGGCCTATTGTTTGTTTTGACGATCCCTTTGGCATTCTTCATCAGACCGCGCTTGCCTTACTCAGCAACAAGCCATATCAAACCGTTCGACTTGAACATGTTCATGATCCCGACTTTTTGGTTATACCAACTTGCAAACGTCGTTGAAGCGACAGGGTTCTTCTTGCCAGGGATTTATCTTCCTACTTATGCCCGCAGTACCCTTGGTGCTGCGTCATACAGCTCAGCGACCACGATTCTTCTAGTAAACGTCGCTTCGGTCTTTGGCTGTGTAGCCATGGGATGGTTTATTGACCGCCTTCATGTTACAACGTGCATCTTGTTATCAACGATCGGCGCCACGATCGGCGCCCTCGTTATATGGGGTTTGTCATCCTCGATCGGGCTACTATACTTCTTCTGCGTCGTTTACGGACTATTTGCGGGATCGTATACTTCTGCCTGGCCGGGTATCATGAATGATATTGTTCGAAAAGGAGAGGCAAGCGGTCGAGGCTATATCGACCCGAGTATGGTTTTCGGCTGGTTGGCCGCCGGCCGAGGGATAGGTAACGTTGTCTCGGGTCCTTTGAGCGAGAATCTCATTCAAGGACTACCTTGGAAAGGAGATACTCCGGCCTTCGGGTATGGAAGTGGTTATGGCAGTCTTATCGTATTTACGGGTGTGACGGCTTTACTAGGTGGTGCGAGTTTCATTTGGAGACGGCTGGGTATGTTGTGAAACCACACACATATGTAGGTAGTTGGAAGTATCTTGAAGACTCTTGTCTCATTCGCGCATCATCTCGCAGACGGGATAGCATCGGGAGGGGAAGTTCTGTAGCACAAGAAAAAAAAGAAAAAGGAAGCACGCGGACAAAGACATCATGTTGGCGAGGTACCTAGCTAGGTGGCTTAGGTATACACTAAAAAAACTAAATTTAGTGGCTTGCAGTTGGGGTTACACTTACATTAGATAAGAGTGGTTTTCAAATCGTAAGGATTTAATTGGCGAATGGCCATGCGGAGTGCCGGCAAATCTCGGGGCGTTCAGCGCCTCTAAATCCCAAAATCGCAATTCGTAGAAGGCGCCCTGCGCAAGTTCTAGTTTTTAGAAGGACCATTGTGGAGTCGTCCAGGGTCACAGAGGGGCGAAAACTCAATTGCCAGTGTCGAAGCCGTCGACTCCGCTGTCGCAAAACTAACTTACTGTATCTTATATGTGAATCCCATTTCTTACACACCCACAAGCTCTTTCCAATTTCTTTCTTCCTAGGATTCACTGCAGTCGGGTGTGTTGACCGTTGAACTCGACAAACTTCACTCACTTATAGCGCAAACCTTATCCCTCTCTTGCAACTAAGTAAATAAACACAAGCCTCTCGCTCGGGTCAACTCAATCAACCCCTTGCAATTTTATTCAACCTACCTAGGTATTCACCCCGAGCCGAATCAATCCCACGACGACATCGCCAGTCCTTTGTTACTCGCCGCAATTGAAACATTCTCGAGTCGCAAAAATGTCTTTCTCAAGTCTAGTCCAAGACTTGACTCTACGGGATGGAAACACCCCGCGCCAACCCCGAGGTAACTCCTCGGTCTCTACCGTCGACGACAGAGCCTCCCACGTCTCTCGAGCAAGATCATACGCAAGCACCGCTGCGACTAGCGTAAGCCTTACTGGTAACATCTCAAGTCAGCTTCACAGTGGTTACCACCACCCTCTCGCCAGATCATGGCAAGCTGAGCGACAATTGACAAAGGTCGGTCAGCCCACTTGGACAAAATGAGAATTCGAGTTATTAACATCAGAGACACAGTCAATGTTGATTTACCCTCTCTTTATCTCAGATATCGAGGATGACGAGACTTTAATCCCCTCTCTACCCGGCCAGTACCGTCGAGGCCTTAACAAATTGATCCCATTTCTGGAACCACTAGTACGAAAAGGTCTCCGATCAGTCATTCTTTTCGGTGTCCCTCTTAAGCCTGGTACCAAGGATGCTCTAGGTACCGCCGCCGACGACCCGAAAGGTCCGGTTATTCAAAGTATCCGCCTACTGCGACAGAGATTCCCTCAGCTTTACATCGTCGTCGACGTCTGCCTTTGCGAATATACTTCCCACGGTCATTGCGGCATCCTTAGGGATGATTCGACTCTTAACAACCAACTATCAGTGGAGCGAATCTCTGATGTCGCCCTCGCCTACGCCCAAGCTGGCGCTCACTGTGTCGCTCCGTCTGATATGAACGATGGCCGTATTCTAGCCATTAAGGCGAAGCTAGTGGAGGAAGGAATTGCGCATAAGACTCTCTTGATGTCATATGCTGCCAAGTTCTCGGGATGTCTTTACGGCCCCTTCAGAGATGCCGCCGGCTCATGCCCCTCATTTGGCGACCGGAAATGCTACCAGCTACCACCAGGAGGACGTGGCCTCGCACGACGAGCTATAATCAGAGATATCGGCGAGGGAGCCGATATTATCATGGTCAAGCCTGCCGCTCAGTATCTCGACATTATTAGTGACGCGAAGGAGCGAAGTGAGGGACGTCCCATCGCAGCCTACCACGTGAGTGGCGAGTATGCGATGGTACATGCTGCCGCAAAAGCCGGTGTATTTGATCTCAAGACGATGGCGTTTGAGGTCACCGAGGGCATCCTCCGTGCTGGTGCATCTATCGTCGTTAGCTACTTTACACCTGAGTTTCTTGACTGGTTAGACAACTGATTTGATTTATTAAAAACATGAGTGGGAGCGACATGGCGTTTGCTACAGGAGTCACTGGCGCATACGGGACTAGTTATGCATGGCACGAGCACATTAATGAACTTGTGTATAGATTTACGATCATCATTTACCCGCCGTTTGTGATAAGTCATTCATATATCAGCGGTAACGTTTTACAAAAGCCGTCCTCAATTGAAAGTTATTTTAACCATGATGCTATTATCGCATCTAATAACCCTTCAGTATTAAGGAATATCGTTATATCTATAACAGAACTTCGTCAAGTATATCTACCGTGAGTGATTATAGTTACACGAGGTAGCGTATGAGCGACGATACCCATTATCCTAGGCATTCTGTTTATAGAATACATTCATGTAAATCCAAGATGACGAGGCAAGCCCCTGGCTAAAATTGAGCTCCACGATGTTGATAAGAACCCGAACGGGATCCGCAATTCCGTGTTCAAGCTCACACCATGTCCCTTTACTTTGATGTTATCATCGACGACTTGGCATTCTTACAAACGAGATTACGGAATCCTACCTCACTTCCTCTGCCAAGTTACCGATCAACATGCTGATTATATTCTAAACTTTCGGTGTGCTTGCCGCTGTGCCGGTAAAGCTACCCGGTACAAACACTAATAATGTTCGCTTTGCTGATATTACTACTTTATAGTACAGCGTAATACCACTAGATAACGTGGAGCTTGCCTAATAGGAACACCAAGACTCGCACCATTAGCTGTCAACAATGCTATCATAACCATCGTACACCTACCTAGGAAACATATGGCGCAAATACATCATAATAGGCAGAACAAAATTTCTCCTTTCTAGTGCTAGGCCGAAGAAACACTATAGAACATATTTCTAGAACCTAAGAACTCGTAACCCATTCCAGATTCACCCCGCACACCTGCGCTTGGCGGCTCTATGAGGAAGGTAACCCAACCGCCACGACGCTTTTTCTCCAATGCTACGCCTTGGCTCGGTTGAAGCTATATCGCGTGCGGGATGCCCAGAAAACCATGGCACTGGGAATTTTCTTGTCGCCGCTAGGATATGGTCTAGAGCGGATGACGCGAGTGTGGATAGATTTGCAGGATGTGAATAGAGTAACATTTATTTTCTAGTATATATGTCTTGACCTTGCTGTGTTGTAGATTTAGTGTGGTTTGTGTGCTCAGTACCTTTCATCACCAAGGCAATATGAAGGCCCAAAACCCTATCGTGACCTTGGCGGCCGTGAGCCTGCTAGCCTTCACTGGGTGCGCAAAGCCGACGAAATGCACTAAGCGCGACCTACCATTAGTTCACGACGTAAGGAAAATGAGAATACATAGATCTTCAATTGAGGGATACGAAGCTAATTGGATACTCAGCAAGCTCTAGTAGACTCTGTTGTCATAGATGATTTGCTAGGTTGCGCGCAGGACCTGGAAGATATAGCCTATGCGACTTCGCGAAGAAACAGGGTATGTCTTACAATTAGCCAGAAAACCACTGGGAATAGCTTGCTTATGGATGTCATCAGGTCCACGGCACGGAGGGACATCTAAACAGCGTCCAATACTTCGTCGATCAGCTCAACTCAGTCGGCGATTACTACAATATTGAGCTACAGAACTTCACGACTGAAGTGGTTCTCCAAGTCGAAGCGTCGCTATCGATTAATGATGAGACGATTGAAGCGGGTGGCTTCTCGTTCGGCAACAATGGAACTTGGGAAGATACACCCCTAGTATCCGTGGCCAACCTGGGCTGCGTCGCCGTAGGTTTACCCACATATTTGGGAATAAGCTCAATCTGACTCTGCACCAGGAGGACCACCCAGATACCCTAGACGGAGCCATCGCTCTTATCGCGCGGGGTAATTGCACATTCGTGGAGAAAATTACATTCGCCGGCGAAAAGGGGGCCGTCGGCGCCATCATCTACAACAACGCGGAAGTCGGTCTCGCAGCCGGTACACTAGGCGGCGTAAATGACCTAGTAAGAGCTCATCTCAGAACCCGTCCTACAACACCAGAACTTACCAAACTTCCAGATCCCAGTTGGCGGTATATCCCGGGCTGACGGTCTACGCCTAGCTTCACAACTCAGCAACGGCACAACCCTCACCTCCACAGGCGATTTCTGGCAATACACCGATAACACGACAAGCTACAACGTCGTAGCCAGCTCCAAGCAAGGCGACGCGAACAATACCCTATTCCTCGGCGCGCATAGCGACTCCGTCGAAGCCGGGCCAGGTATCAATGATAACGGCAGCGGATCGTGCGGTTTGCTTACGATCGCCAAACGACTGGCTGCTTGGAAGACGAATAACCAGGTGCGTTTCGCGTGGTGGACGGCTGAGGAGGAGGGGTTGCTTGGGTCCGAGCATTACGTGGAAATCACCCCGGATGCGGAGTTGGATCGCGTGAGGTTGTATCTCAATTTCGATATGATCGCGTCGCCGAATTATGTCTTGGGGATATATGATGGTGATGGCAGCGCGTTTAATCTATCGGGTCCGCCTGGGTCCGCGGAGGCCGAGAAGTTGTTCGAGGAGTGGTATGGGAAACAAGGGTTGCCGTTCGTAGGATCGGAGTTTAATGGGCGAAGTGACTATGGACCGTTCTTGGATAAGGGAGTGCCGTCTGGTGGACTGGATACTGGTGCTGATGGTATCAAGACCGAGGCAGAGGTTACGCTGTTTGGAGGCACGGCGGGGGAGTGGTATGATCCGAATTATCACTCCGTGAAGGATAATGTGACGAATTTGAACCTCGAGGCTTTTGAAGCTACGAGTAAGGCCATTGCGCACGCTGTTGCGACGTATGGGACTAGCTGGGAGGGCTTTCCCAAGCGGAATGTTACGTCATTGACGAGGAGGTACTCGACTTTTTCGAGGAAGTATAATAATGCTTTCATGAAGAAGTCAAGGCGTGGGAGGAAGAGTTTGTATTAGTCAGGATACTGGTTTTATTTATATGCCGTATAGATGAATAAGAGCTGTATTACGTAATATAATGAGTATCAGATGGTATTTCTATAACCACATTGATGACTCAGAAATTCTAAAGAGGGGAAAGACCTTGGGATTTGCTTTTGCTTTTGCTTTTGCTCCTCAACTAAATCACCAATCTATCTCGCAACACATCACCACACTTAGTATATTAAAATCATAACTTCCCATCCCAATCTAGTCGCTCAGGTATATTACATCTCAATCAGGAACAATTCCGAATGAACGGTAGAGCACGCGATCTAACGCGGAATGTGCGATGTTATTACCCCTTGCATAGCACGCGCTCGATGGCGATCATATCCTTTTCTAGCAGTAGCTTTTATCTCGCGTAGGTGGAGGAAATGGAGGAAATAATGGAGAAGTTGGAGTTCGACAGATACCCTAGTCAAATTAATATTTGCTCAACGTCAGCATCCAGATCCTGCTTCCGCCTTGCCCGTCTATCGTCCCACTCACTACTCACTGCGAATGAGGAGTTACCGGAAATGTGAGTCAACTTCGGGAACTGCCTTTTGCTTATTGAAGTAGGTAGCTGGGCAGGTTCCGTTGGGCTGAACAAAGGAACGAGGGGGAAATCTCCAATCGCTATTCTAGAATCCAGCCGAACGAATCGATATGAGCATGCCAAGATCTCTCACCTGCCTTTTTCATATTGAGATGATGTCTTAGTGCTGAGCTCTTCATACGACCCTGTTCGTGTCGTTCGTGCCGGTACGAATAGAAAATGTTGGAATTCTGAACAGGCCTAGCAGTCTAGGTCTAATCTATGGATCCTGCGCCATGGCGCAATCCCATGAGATAGCGATGTAATCTACATGCATGATGTTGATATTTTACCTGTTATACCCCGCCTCAAGGTAGGCAAGGTTACTTCCAGCCCCAACCCAAGTACAAGGTAGCCTATGTAGGTAGGTATATTTTATGGCGCCTTGAGCCTTCTTTGTTTAACTTGGTTGTTTACCTCCTTCACTTGCCTGGACCGGAACGCATAGGTCGGCGTAGAAGAAGTAAAGGTTCTCATTGTGCTGTCGCGAAGATGAGGTATCAATCGCGAGCAGCGGTAGCTTTAGCTGCCCTGCCTACCGTCTTCGGCATTACGCCCGAGTCAATGCTCGCTGCGAATCGCTATGGAGTCGCTACGCCAAACCCCAGTGGTGTTCGTACCTATCCGACGTTCCACAACGCACCTGACGCGATAACTGACCGCTCATATAGGATTTCGCACTTTTCACGGTGTCTAATTACACCTTCGAAACGAAAGAGAGCGCGTCGCAGTGGAATAAACTAGACTTAAAGACCGGCGACATCTCAGTTTGGTACGCCGGATCCGACATTTCGGAAGTCGTGTTCGTCGGATCTACTCCGACGAGTATCATCTACATCAACGGCACCAATGCCGAAGATGACGGTGGTATAAGCCTGTATTCCGCGGATGCGAATTCCTTAGAGGATGCGAAATTGATCGCTTCTTTGCCTGCGCCTTACTCAGGTCTTAAAGCTGTTCAGACCGCGTCGGGCGACATCCACTTCCTTGTGTATACTAAGGCATACCCCAACGGTACGGCGTACAATGAGGCGTCGGCTAGCACGCCCGCCAGCTCGGCAAGAATTTACACCACAACTTATGTCCGACATTGGGTATGTATTTCGGATACTGATCCGAAAGATAGTAAAAACTGACAATCTATTAGGACACATGGCTCAATGGAGAGAAGAACGCTGTTTTTGGCGGTGTGCTAAAGGGAGGTAACGGCTCCTACGCATTCTCTGGTGACCTCACCAATTACGTCAGTGGTAACTGCAACGTTTCCTGCTTGGAGAGCCCTTATGACCAGAGCGATGAGAGCGATTACGACATTTCGCCTGACGGCAACCACGTCGTTTTCCTATCGAAAGATCCCTCGCTTCCATTGGCTAACTACACCGCCGACGTAATCTACCACGTACCATTCAATGGTACTGCTAAAGACATTGTCGCTATCAATGCCAGAGGCAGCACCAAGTACGCCGAGGCCCAGGGTGCAGCCACAAGCCCCCGATTCTCACCCTCAGGAAAGCAAATCGCGTATTTCCAGATGAATGGTATTGCGTACGAGTCCGACCGTAACATCCTCTATGTCGCAAATGCGGATCCAGAAGACTTCAACGTAACAGCTCTCGCGCACGATTGGGATAGGTCGCCGGATGTTTTGGCATGGTCGAAGGATTCGGAAACTATTTTCGTCTCAGCTCCGGATCTAGGTCGCGAACGTATCTTCCCCATTCCTCTTACTGCTGGCGACTCGTACGAGCCCAAGAACATCACGAATGAAGGTGTGCCCTCTGCATTCTATGTATTGCCCGATGAGTCCATCCTAGTATCCGACACGAAGATCTGGACGAGCCGAGATATCTTTTCTATTACACCCGAGGGTGAGGTAGTCAAGACGTATTTCCAGGCCAACTTAGTCGACCCGGCCCTGAAGGGACTCAAGCCCGAAGATGTGTCCGAGTTCTACTACTCGTCCAACACTTCCGAGATCAAGCAGCAAGCTTGGATCATTTACCCAGAAGGTTTCGATGAGAGCAAGACTTATCCTCTGGCGTTCATCGCACATGGTGGACCCCAAGGAGCTCACTTCAACAGCTGGTCGACACGTTGGAACTTCAAGGTTTGGGCAGATCAAGGTTACGTCGTAATCGCGCCGAACCCAACCGCAAGTTCGGGATGGGGTCAAAACTTGACCGACTCTATCCAAGGCCGTTGGGGATCGTACCCGTACTGGGACTTGGTGCATGCCTGGGATTACGTCAACAGCACTCTTAAATATGTCGACACGGAGAAGGGCATCGAAGCTGGCGCGTCTTTTGGCGGATACATGACCAACTGGTAAGCTTTTGAGTTCTCAGACCATTAGACCTTAATCAACTTGACAAGTACTAACGAAAGTTTCCCCATTGTAGGATCCAAGGCCACGAGCTCGGTAGACGATTCAAGGCGCTCGTGACACATGATGGTAGCACCTCAACCCTTAATCAATACGCGAGCGAGGAGCTCTGGTTCATGAACGTGAGTGTTTCTAATTATATCTTGTGCTCATCACTGATTTACTTTTCTTTATCAAATAAAATGGACCCATACTAATATATGTAATCAAAATGCAGCATGATTTCAGTGGGCAGTTCAACCAGACCGGATTTGTACCCGGTTCACCCTACTATGACTGGAACCCGCTATTGTACGTGGACAACTGGGCGACGCCTCACTTTGTAGTCCACAGTTCCATGGATTTCCGTCTGCCTATCAGTGAAGGTGTTCTTCTCTTCAACCTCCTCCAGACTAAGGGAGTGCCAAGCAAGTTACTCAACTTCCCTGAAGAGAACCACTGGGTCCTTAACCCAGAGAACAGTTTAGTCTGGCATACAGAGATCTTCAAGTGGATTAACCATTATAGTGGTATTAGTAATACCTCGAGCCCTTATTAGGACCGAGGCTAGATAGTATTTGGGACTGGGACTCTTTCTCAAATCCTGTAATAACTAATTCAATTAGACATTATCGTTTGATGAAGCGAATTTGTGTTTGGTGCAATGAATATATGTAAGTACATGAGTCAGTATGTGAGTCGACTTGTTACTCGAAAAGATAAATGCGTGAGTGGTGGGTTCCAAATCCTTTATGATTATTATGAAGATATTCAGGTACCTCCGTATCATACGGAATGGGTAAATGCTAGGGTGAGAAGGTTCTTTTGACAACACGTGTGAACAGGAACGGGTTGACACGGATTACCTAAAGAGGTATAGGCAACACATTTTAAACTCACATGGAAATAACACTCCGTTTCATACACGATGTCAATTCTCAAATCTTACCCGTTAAGGAATACCAACCCAGTTGCAGAACATTAGCCGTTTCAACTATCTCGCAAATAAAGCTTAAAATGTTTCCCCCCGCGCGCACCACGCTTCGCCCTAACTTCCCTAGCATCTTTTAAATAAATTGTCGAGCGGCCGGGCGGGAGGAGCACCAAGCTTTTTTCTGTGCCTCCTGCAGATCACACAACGGAATACTCCACTGTAGAAATCTCATCGCCAAGACACGGCTACCGACCACCAGGATCAGGGATGCGAAAAGAAGAAAAAGAGTGGCGTCTATCCAAACCTCAGCTGTCGCATTTCCACTATGCGTGACAACGATCGTCATATTTGGCCCAGAATTCTAAGAACCCGTAATCTTTCCACATCAGACGGATATGACGACTTTTCTCTCTATCCTTTACGGAGAACCACTTAAAAAAGTACCTGAAAATAACAAGAAATACCTGATCAAGTATCCATTGGCCGGGGACTGCCAGACCCGATACAACTGTGTCACCCTGTATTTTTGCTTTTTCCGCTAGTCACCGGTTTCCCCAACCTGTTCTTAGTCAAGCCTTTTCATTGCGACTTGCTTCGTCCCACCATTCCATCCACCTATTCAGTCGAACACAGCCTCCTCCTACTCCGTTTTTCTCTCTTATGCTAACATTTATCCAAGTGGAATCACGAAATACGAAGAGTCTTGGTTAACTATCACGGGCCGAGACATATCATACACTCTACTCTCTTAGGTACTTGGCAACACGGTCAGAACACACAATGTTTACTCGTAAGAGGCTTGCCTTGCGCAGACGCCACCACTTCCGCTCTAGTCAGTGCTAGTTTTCGTTTTATACACAATGAACTTGCTACATTCCAGACCCCTTTCATGTCGAGTGACAATATGGGAGGATCCGTTTCGGATATTGTCGTAATAAGCATAGACAGATGCTAGAGCCTAAAAAACGTGGTTCATGGGAATACGTACATACATATCCCCAGCTACAGCCCCTTCGACGATCGGTATCCTTCGAAGACAGGGGACGCAACATGATCTTCGTTGGAACCGGTCCGTGACCACCACAGCTTCAGATGGATAAACGGGAACGACTCGGCTCACTGCTCGCTCTATTCACTTACCGGACCAAGTAGGTATGCTCAGGGGTTTGGGTTGCTAGTCGAAGTCGAAAATCGTTGCTTCGAGGTCGCGAATAGCTTTCCTATCCAAAACACCTTCACTTCTTTCATTCACCTCATTGCCGGACAATGAATGGTTATGCGGTTTCAAGGGCCTCGCTCTCCCACGAGGAGAAGCTATCTCTCATTGATGATAGATCACTGTCAGACGTAGAAAGCGAGAGTGCTCGTATAGATCTCGAGGGTCGCTTCTCATCCATACAATGGGCCTCTACAGCAAAGACATATTGCAACGGCCTACGATTATCATCATGGGCCTCGTCGATTCTAAAAACAGGCATATTTTTATTACCTAGTTTTCTTCACCCACGAACTGCCCGAGAACGATTTCGGCCAGAAAAGCTTCACCCGACGGCATACCTCGATGGAATGCGAGGCCTAGCCGCACTATTCGTCTTCTTTTGCCATTACTTTTACACGGCCTTCTTGATAGCAGAAGGCTGGGGCCGCAACGACGCCAACTACGAAATATGGAGGCTACCATTCGTCCGATTACTCTACAGCGGGCCGTCCATGGTCTGCATCTTTTTTGTCATATCAGGGTACGCCCTATCCCTAAAGCCCTTGAAACAGGCACGAAGTCGCTCTTTTGATGGTTTATCGCAAACCATGTCATCATTCATTTTCCGAAGATTCTTTCGCTTATACCTACCGCCTTTGATTTCCACATTCGGTGTATTAATCTTGCTTCGTTTCGGCATCTACGAGAGGACTAGGGATTTCGCCAACGACCGGAAATACATTCACAATGTCATGGAACATCATCCCGTTCTGGAAGAGACTTTCCGGAAACAATTTTGGCACTGGGTCCGTGAGATGAACGACTTTATCCATATTTGGGGATGGGAGAAGTTTGGAGGCGCGACGGGTTATGATGTGCACCTATGGACAATCCCGGTGGAATTCCGGTGTTCAATGCTACTCTTCCTCATAACCTTGGGTACCTCTAGATTACGGACCCGCGTGCGGTTCATATGCATTGCTTTCCTTATGTGGTATACTATTCGCAACGATCGATGGGAAATGGTTCTATTCCTCTGGGGCTTCATGCTCGCCGAATTGGACATCATCCGAGGCGCCCACGACCCGAATACATCGCAATCATCATCTACTCCCGCAACATTACTTCCTCTCGAAAAGACGCCACCTACAGCTCCCCAGAAACGGGGCTCATGTAATTTCCTTTGGACTCTTATCTCCATTCCAGCTCTTTACCTTATGTCTGCCCCGGACGCCGGTCCGGATGGTGTTCCGGGGTGGGTGTATCTCGGGACCTACATACCGGAATGGTTCTCCGACAAGTACCGATATTACCAAATGATCGGCTCGATTATCTTCGTCTTCTGCACCGCGCGATCCACATCCTGGCAACGCGCTTTCAACTCCCCTATAGTTCAGTACTTCGGTCGTATCAGCTATGCTCTGTATCTTATGCACGGTCCCGTTATGCACACAATCGGTTACCAAGTCCAGAAACGAGCGTGGAATTTCACGGGTACCGAGGGTTGTGCGTATAATTGGGGCGCGGTGCTTGCGTGTATGTTTAATATCCCGCTTGTTATCTGGGTTGCGGATGTTTTTTGGAGAGCGGTGGATGCGCCCACGGTTAAGTTCGCAAAGGGGCTTGAGGCGTGGGTTAGTATTGATGAGTAAGGGGAACCTAGATGGTTGTTTAACATTCTAGATGGGTTAGTTGAAGTGGTTGGTGATTACATGAAAGATAGGGATTTCGGAATGTATTTAGGTATGAAGGTGTTTGGGCATTTAATATATTGCATAGTTGATATGATTTTCTTGCGTTGAAAGTGTGTATATATGTTCTTTTGGGATGTTTTGAGATGTTGCCTGGATGTAGATGAGTAGTCCACTCCATTATACCTTAAATAGTTTGCTAAGATATCAAGTTTATCTATATCCTTATGTGAAAATGTGTGAAGTGAATAGGCTTCAGATGTGTGTAACCAGGTTCCGGTTGGGCGAGAAACCATCCTTTGAGTCTTTCTACCCATCTTAGACAGCCTTATACTCTGAAGTACTGTCATTCGTCGCGTGACTAGCTGGATAATATGTCTTAACAGTATAGTGGTGTTCAAACGTATATGTATGTTGAGAAGTAGGCAGGCGCATGCACATATTTGCATTCAAGGATAGAATTGCATGAGCATTCATTGGGTACTATTCAGATCAATGTTTTATTCACACGATAACTACCTAGGTATAGATGATGGGTATCGAGTTAAGTATTTGGATCATCTAGTAATATCAAACCCTGTTATCTAGCTGCTAGGCTAGTCCTGGAGAAATGGCAAAGTCATGAGAGCCATCGCGACATATTTCATCAACTACCTACCTGATTTTGAATACTGGATCCTCTATTATCGCTACTAAGCATAAGAGTTAGGCGTCTATCGGCTCGTAAGATCTATAATATTGCCATTGGAGCCTAACAAGGCAGGGCTCCTCTACGGCGATGTCAGGGTGCCACGTACATTTACTGGGTCTCTGTAATGACGAAAGGCGAGAATTAAATCAATACTGGAAAATTGAAACAGTAACAGGCTATCGTTTATATAGGTTGTGTTAAAGTTCAGGTATAATTTGGGGGTTATTAAGCTCTTGTTGTTGCCGCGTGGCTAGCATTCTAGCGCCTTGTCATGATATAGCAGCAAACGTGTTGTAGAGCTATACCTATAAGGCAAGTTTTCCTAGGCGTCGATGTCAGAGATAGAGATTCTACTGGGCATCGTTGGGACTTGCCTCCCTCCGTCATGTTCTGGTTTTCCTCATACCTCTCGAGATCCGGCTGGATCATAAAAAATTGGGTGTACGATGCGATATTTACTTTCTAGATAGTACGATATATCATCCACTAACTTATATATGGTTTAATATTTCGAGGTTTAGATATAGACAATGTTGAGATAGAGATATAAACAATTCCCATATCAATACTCCCAATGCTTGTTCATTACGTCGATAAAGTGTCTTAGTAGTCGCTGTTCCGACAAGGGCACCATCGGTACTCGTATATATATATATATATAATAATCGCTCTTCCCAGATCTAAATCCCGTGTAAATCGTAGGTGGCACATCACCACAGAAACACCACAATGTGAAACTCTATGCGTGACGTGAATAAGCGGGTGGTGGTATTGAATGTTCGTCTATAGGAAAAGCAAGTAGCAAGATTTCCCCTGAAGACGCCTCCCCCCTTTCCCTTTCCCTCCAACCTTCCTACCCCTCCCTCCTCGGGTTAAGCAAGCGGAAAAAAAAACCGTCATGCGAAATAGTTATCTCAACGCCTCAAAAATGCTTTGCCGGTGCTGCCATGCAAATGTCCAGTGGATTCCTCCCCCCAAATGCTAAACCTCCGTCGAACTCATCAACATGCGTCGCGATTACAGGGAAACCAAGGATCCCGTCCCGTATATCCCTTTGCTAGGATGAGATGACTATCGTAAGTTAAGATGATAGGTGCGGTGTGGTGTGGATGTTATTCGAAGACTTGGTGCGGCTCCTGATCATGTATGCCGACTTCGCTTCCCGTCCCTCCCGAACATGTCTTTCCCGAATGCGACGCCTCCGACATCGAATAGCTCGGCAAAGTTGATAGACCTTTTCTGACCGGCCCCTTTCCCGAGGTGACTCGTCGGCTTTGGTCTTGCCACTCGTTTGTTATTGCGCGATCGGGTTGGATGTGCTATGGGCACGGCTGAAGGTCCTGGGCTAGAATTGTCCGTCGTCCTGGTCGAGTCTGAAAGGTCTAAGTTTTCTAAATTCGGGTATGGTTCCTGCGGATATGGATGTGCTGCTCGGAAGGTAAAATTTTCCTGGGTGGGGACGGTGACCATTTGATGTTCCTCTGTTGTTGTAGTGCCGGCGGGTTGGTGGTGTGTTATAGTAGATGGGGGATCGGGCTGAGCAGCTGATCGATGGACCTCTGGCGACGATACAGGTTCGGGCTTCTCGACTTCGTCCTCGCTCTCCTGTACCGTGTCCCTCCCTTCCAACCTTTCGGTAGCCCATCTCCGAATCTGCCACCCCTCACCGTCTCCTACACCGATATTTGATTTGTCAAGGAAGATTAGGAGGTCGTCCAGGCAATCTTGGTATCCATCGGCTCGGGATTTCGCTTGGGCGGCTGCCGATGTCTTGTATAGCTTTGTCACAGATAATGCCGCGGCCTTGAAAGCGTCGAGCAGCTGCTCCGGGGACTCGGAACCAGCTGCATTCTTTGACGGGGACGACCCTCTCAAGGCTTCCATTATTTGGCTGGCGGTAAGATATACGTTCAGGTATTTTTTTTTTTCTTTTTCTTTTTTCTCTTTGGCCAAAGGGCCGTAGGTAAAAAATATACTGGAGCAGAGGAGGGAAAAGGGGAAGTTGAGGATCGTCGAGGTTTTGACTTTAGGCGAGGGTTATGGCGGTGGGCGACTGTAGACGGGGTTCAAAGGCGGACTGAAGGGTTAGATCCTTCTCTTTTTCTTCGTTGGGTTTGGTGGGGGCAGTGGGTAGTGGGCTTTTGGTCCCGGGCTTGGGTTGGTGTATGGTGGGCCGAAGCCAGCGACAAATGGCAAATAGTAGATGCAGCTTACGTTGTATCGCCCGGGACGACCTTGACGACTTGTGATGAGCTTATTAGGGCATTGAAGGGAAAGAAGCAAGGCGATCTATTCAGCAAACGACTTTATTAATTGGATTAGAATAGGGTTGGTAAAACGAGGGATAGGAGTCTACGTGGTTGCAGTTGTTTTCTTCCGCTGTTGTTGGTATTGTCGGTATAATTGGTAATTCCTTGTTCCTCGTGTCAGATGATTCCAGACTGATGACGAGCCTGGTCTTAGTAGTCTTAGTGGTCTTAGTGAGGGTTAGTGATTTAATGATGTTTAGTGGTGCTCTTAGTACTTAAAGTACTTACATATATGTACGTGTATGTGACCTCCCGAGGTACACTACATTTACGGCTGGGATTAGCTGGGATAATATACCGAACGGATACCTAAATACCTAAATACCTAAATACTGAGTTACACCGTAAGCCCGACTAGGTCACAAAGTGGGTCCGGGGTTCAATGACAAACCCAGCAGGAAGGGATTTCTTGCAGCCACCCATAATTCGCCTAGGCCGCCAGCCGTAAGCGGGTATTCAATCGAACTTGCCAAATCAATTCGCTTTTTTCTGCCAGGAACCGGAAAATCCAACCAATCAATCTCACCTCACCGTGATTGAACCTAGGTACCTAAGTACCTGCTCAAAATCATGTGCTGAAAGAGCTATCTAGCAGAAGTACATACATAAGCTGCAAGATCAAAATATGTATCTGTACTTTATTCATGCGTTGCCTTCAGGGATATTGGAGAGATGTTCAGAGGAGGCTTTAAGTGCGCGCATAATTCGTACACTGATGCTTGATTTAATAAGCAGCACCTTTATGTTAACAAGTCTGCCTATAATATGCCTGTGATTTTCTTTATACATTGTTACATATGTAACATAAGATTTGCCGCCGAAGATGCGGGTGAGGTGGTCTCCATGTGCTCGTGCTCAGTACGAGTACATGTATGTAGGTAGATAGTTCGATCTAGTACTTAAGTAAAATAATATAAATATTGACGGGATCCGTGGGGATATATACTTGCATATACTAAAAAGGATGTTCTCCAAGATTACGATCAAATTCAATATAATATTGGAGTTAAAGTTTTGAAATATTTAAGGTTGATGGCGATTTCTTTATTTATTTTGGCGGGTGAACGCTTTGGATTGGTTACACCTCCCCCATATTCTCTTCTACACTGCTTACATGTTCCTCTAACAGAGAACACCAAACTTTCAAGGTTCTGATTTTTTTTTTAAAACGATCCTCTGGATTTCATCACAATCAGCCTTGATTTTAAACAGTCCTATTAACATCTACTTTGTATCGGCTTACAACACCAACCTACCCGAACCACTAGATAATTGATCCTTTTCCAAAGGAATTACCAATCGGCTGAGAAAACGCACAGACCACACTGACAAAATTGGTTTATCGCCGCTGCCGTTGATGATTGTCAGCCTTTCAGAAGCTGCAGCACCTAATCGTAGCCCCACCTTGGACCCACTCTCTAAGGAAGTATCCTCACTTTTGACTGTGGACTAATTTCTGTTTAAACTTCTCAACTCTACATCTTTCACATCCAATACAGCTTCGAGCACCTTAATTTCCGACTCGTGTTGTGACACTACCACCTCTCTTCACATCACGATACGACTGGATCAGCAATCGTGATCCCACGTTCCCCTCTAAATCATTCGACGAGCCCAGAGAAAGTTGTATTGGAACCCCGGTCAGATTATTTTTCAGTCAAATATCAATTTAGCTTGTCGCGTCGCAGTCGCGTAAAGCGCCTGCCCCAACGCATTTACAATCATGGCGCCTCGTGGAAGGGTCGGCGCCGTCGACACAGACGCGTCCATGTCGGATGCGCAAGAGCCTTCGAATGCTCATCACGACGAAATGGTGAGTTTTCTCATAATATTATTATCCTACGATTTGCTCTGCCAGGTCACCATTTATCATACTGATTTATGCTGACTTTTCTATAGGATGTAGATGATACCCCGGACCATACCGATACCGACACAAACCCCAACACCACGGCCAGCAGTGTTGCTGGTGATCAGATTGGCGATGGACGCAAAAAGCGTTCCGAAGCCAACCAATTACGTCGAAGCATCTTCGGCAAAAAGCATGATTTGCTAGGCGAGTCTAAGGTATGGGATAACCTAAGCTGATAATTAACAGCGTGACAACCAGGCTGGAATTACTAACCATTCAATAGGAGGACGACAGCATTCGACGATTCCGTTACCTACTAGGTTTAACCGACCTTTTCCGTCACTTCATCGAGACCAACCCCAACCCAAAAATCCGCGAGATTATGCACGAGATTGACCGTCAAAATGAACAGGGCGTGAAATCAAAGAAGAAGGGCGTTCGGCAGGGTGGTGCGGAAACGGGTAGAGCTCGCCGTACAGAAGCCGAAGAAGATGAAGAATTGCTCAAGGATGAGAGGCAAGGAGGTTCCGCTGACACAGTGTTCCGCGAGTCGCCCCCGTTTATTCACGGTACAATGAGAGATTACCAGATCGCGGGATTGAATTGGCTCATTTCTCTGCACGAGAATGGAATTTCTGGCATTCTCGCAGATGAAATGGGATTGGGAAAGACACTACAAACTATTTCTTTTCTCGGATACCTGCGACACATAATGGATACCAAGGGTCCCCATTTGATTATCGTGCCCAAGTCTACCCTTGACAATTGGAAGCGAGAATTCGCCAAATGGACACCGGAAGTTGACGTTCTCGTCCTACAAGGCGCGAAAGAAGAACGACATGCGCTGATAAATGATCGTTTAGTCGACGAGAAATTTGACGTTTGCATCACCAGTTATGAGATGATCCTCCGAGAAAAGTCACATCTGAAAAAATTTGCTTGGGAGTATATCATTATTGACGAAGCGCACCGCATCAAGAATGAAGAATCCTCCCTGTCACAAGTCATTCGCTTATTTAATTCGAGAAACCGACTCCTTATAACAGGAACGCCCCTACAAAACAACCTCCACGAATTGTGGGCTCTCTTGAACTTCTTGTTGCCCGATGTATTTGGCGATAGCGAGGCTTTCGATCAATGGTTTTCGGGCCAGGACGCCGATTCAGATGTTGTTGTCCAACAACTCCACCGGGTTCTCCGACCGTTCCTCCTACGCCGAGTCAAGGCCGATGTCGAGAAGAGCTTGTTGCCAAAAAAGGAGGTCAATCTCTATCTTGGCATGTCGGAAATGCAGGTTAAATGGTACCAGAAGATCCTGGAGAAGGACATTGACGCTGTTAATGGTGCCGGTGGCAAACGAGAATCGAAGACACGACTGTTGAACATTGTCATGCAACTAAGAAAGTGTTGCAACCACCCGTATCTTTTCGAGGGAGCTGAACCAGGCCCTCCTTACACGACCGACGAACACTTGGTTTACAATTCGGGAAAGATGGCTCTACTGGACAGACTCCTCCGAAGGCTGCAAAAGCAGGGTAGTCGTGTTCTGATTTTCTCTCAGATGAGTCGTCTTCTAGACATCCTAGAGGATTATTGTGTGTTCCGCGATTACAAATACTGCCGTATCGATGGAGGTACTGCTCATGAAGACCGAATTGCGGCGATCGATGAATACAACAAACCAGATTCAGAGAAATTTGTTTTCCTCCTAACGACCCGAGCTGGTGGCCTGGGCATTAACTTGACTAGCGCGGATATCGTTATTCTCTACGATAGCGATTGGAACCCTCAAGCGGATCTACAAGCCATGGATCGTGCCCACAGAATCGGTCAGACTAAGCAAGTAGTCGTCTACAGATTTGTCACCGAGAATGCTATTGAGGAGAAAGTCCTCGAGCGAGCAGCACAGAAGCTTCGTCTTGACCAATTGGTTATACAGCAAGGACGTGCTCATCCTGGAGCTAAGGGACCGGCAGCAAAGGATGAGCTCCTTGACATGATCCAACACGGTGCAGAGAAGGTGTTTTCGACAAAGGGGGCTACGGGTATGGCAGCTAAGGGTACGGAATTGAACGATGATGATATCGACGAGATCTTATCCAAGGGCGAGAACAGGACCAAGGAACTCAACGCCAAATATGAGAAGCTCGGAATCGATGACCTACAAAAGTTTTCTTCAGAGTCCGCCTACGAATGGAATGGTGAGGTATTCGGAAAAAAGAAGGACGTTGCAATGACTTGGATCAATCCCGCAAAGCGAGAGCGAAAAGAGCAATCGTATTCTGTCGACAAGTTCTACAGGCAGGCTATCTATGGTACCACCAAAGCGGAACCGAAGCCGAAAGCACCCCGGGCGCCTAAGCAGATCGCAGTTCACGATTACCAATTCTATCCCTCGCGACTTCGCGATCTTCAGGAACGAGAAACTGCATTCTACCGAAAAGAGATTGGCTATAAGGTTCCGATACCCGATGGAGACGAGGAGAACTTAGAGGAGAGGGAAGCCCAACGGGCCGCCGAACAGGAAGAAATTGATAATGCTACTGCACTCACCGAAGAAGAACAGGAGGAAAAGCAGAAGCTATCCCTTCAAGGCTTTGGCGATTGGAATAAACGAGATTTCCAACAGTTTGTCAACGGATCAGGTCGCTACGGACGCCAAGACTACGAGAGGATTGCGGACGAAGTTGACAGCAAGACTCCTGCAGAAGTCAAAGCATACGCTAGGGTGTTTTGGCAGCGCTACAGTGAAATCGCCGACTACACCAAATATCTGCAAGTGATTGAGACAGGTGAAGAGCGGATGCGCAAGACCGAGCACCAGCGAAAGATGTTGCGAAAGAAGATGCAACAATACCGAGTCCCTCTCCAGCAGATGAAGATCAATTACTCCGTATCTACAACCAACAAGAAGGTTTACACTGAAGAAGAGGATAGATTCCTTTTGGTGATGCTAGATCGGTTTGGAATCGATTCTGAAGGTATCTACGAACGCATCCGCGATGAAATTCGGGAAAGCCCTCTTTTCCGATTCGATTGGTTTTTCCTTAGTAGGACGCCAATCGAGCTTAGTCGCCGTTGCACCACGCTCCTCACTACAGTCGTAAAGGAATTTGAAGACTCGCAGCCGACAAAGGCGAATGGAGTAAATGGCAAGAGCAAGAGAGAACCCGACGACGAGGAGAATGACGAGGACAGCATTCTTGGAATGGCGCCGGCAAAGAAGAAGTCCAAGACAGCGGTCAAGGTACGTCGACTAATCCCCTGCGTTGTGACTAAATGCTAATACGAGAAACAGAACAAGGCGTTGGACAATGTCAAGGGTGGTGGCAGCAAGACTACATCTGTCACACCCTCTTCTCGAGCGTCCAGTGTGGCCTCTACGAACTCGGCGCCCGCACCTAAGTCGAAAGCCAAGGGCAAAAAGAAATAAGCACTTACCCATTTGATAGAGGAGTACAAGTGGGTGTTGTCGGGTTTTAGATGGTTCAGTTCAGTTCTATTTGGCGCTCTCTGAAAAGCGGCTTCCACCCACAGGAATTTTCGGACCCGGAATGGTAAAGGAAGAATGAGGCGTTTTGGTTGGCTTTTTACCAGGCGACAAAGTCCATGAAATAAGCAGGTCTCACAATGTATGGTGGACAAAAAGTCCCTTAAGAGTAGACAGTTGTGAGAACTGAACATGATCGATAGATGCCTACATGATCTTCTAAATTATGCGATCGCAACTTCTGTGCATGTCCACGAGATGGTTTCGACATACGTATATTCGCTGCGATGATTATCAGTCATGAATAACGCTTGTAAACACTAGGAAAAACATTTTACAAAATCAGGTATGTTGATTATAAGCAACTTGACTGGTCGCTTTCTCCTACCTAATCCTGGGATTCGTTCTTTCTCTTTCCTGCCTACCTGCCTGCCTAGCTATCGAACAAAAAAGTGCAATAGATGATGTGAATTAACCCTCAAAAAACGCCGATGCCCTTTTTTTCCCGGATGCAAGTTGTCTTAACTGCGAGGAACGGAACGAATCATAACTAGACACAACGCCGGAATCTTTCTTTTATTTCCCTTCTCTCTTTTCCCTCCTATGGTATCCTAGCATCGAAATACTTTCGCGATGGGATTTTGGAGGGGAAGCGGGGGAAGTAGGAGGAGGCTGGGGTAGCACGAAAATCGCTATAGGCTCGGAATATGAATCTATAGTCGGTTCTCGCGTTCTCGCTCCACCTCGTACTTGAAATCGAAATATCCCTTGTCGAAGTGGTGAATTCGGACGTAACCGTCTTCTCCGCCGCTCGCGTAGCCCTTGCCGGTCGGGTCTGCTGCTACCGTGTTCTGATATATTGTTAGGAAAAGTAGTACTCATAGAAGATTATGCTAGAAATCATACCAAAGGACCGAAGTGACCTCGTACACGACCGATCTCGTCCTCAAAGATCTTGTGGTAGAATCGCGCCTCGAACTTTCCTTGGCGAGCTGCGGTCGTCGTGACATCCATAGCGGCCTGTCCACCACCTAGGATAACGTAGTCCTTCTTCGGTGTGATGCACGCGCTGTTAAGGGGGGTGTCGGTAGGGTAGGTCTTTAAGGGCTCGAGGTCGCGCGCGGCGATTAGTCGGGCGGTCTTATCCTTGGAGGCTGTGATGAAGTAGGTACGGTCGGGCGACCATTGGAGGTCTGTTACTTGCATGTTGAGCTCGTGGACGGGGACGTTGTCGAGTTGCTCTCCAGTCTATGTATAGTTATCATTAGAATTTTGCAACTCTTTCATACCTGCAACACGAAGATTTTCAGCTTACCTTGGCGTCATATTGCGATACGGAACCGTCTTCATGTCCTGCAATAATGTACTTGTTCAGATAACTCCATCCCGCAACTGTAGCCTTGCTCTCATCGCACACGATAGTCAGGGCGCGCTCGTCGCTCTGTTCGGCATCGACATCAAGCTCGATATCTAGAACCACGATAGTTCCTAGATGACCCATACGCTTCTCGGTTACACCCAGGAGTTGGCGTCCGTCGTCGCTGAACTCGACACGCTTGACGGCAGTCGGGAAGTCCCAGGCCTTCAGGCAGCGGCCGGTCTTGATCTCCCATAGACGGATGGTGTTGTCGGCGCTACCGCTCGCGATGAAGGTCGATGTCGGGTCTACGTCTACGGTCCAGATCGCACCTTGGTGGCCCTTGTATGTGCCGAGTCGCTCGCCGTTGTGGGAGTACCATACGCAGATATGTTGGTCCTTGGCTACGGAGAAGAGGAGATCGCCATCGGGGTTGAATCTAAGAGAGGTAATAGGGTTAGTCTAATTTTTCGCGGATGTTATCGTCGTCGCGGGGCAATATTTCGCATTTCTACGCGGAGAGGGAACGTACTTAATTTGGGTCAAGGCCCGTTCCTATTAATTTATTAGCATATTACAACTGAGATTTAAATGTAGAGTATCCTTACATGGCCTGACAATAGAATAGGTCTCATATTGGCGGTATTTTTGTCGAATGTATCTAATGGTATCCCGTCGCTGAAAGTTGGGGGTTCGATGAGCGTATGGAGTTTTTGAATGATTTGTGCGTGGGGCAAGATTTCTCGGATTTTCGATAACCTATCAGCACGTCCACCCCACCAATATTACTCACAGCCACGTGACTTGACCAATAAGGGAATCTGGGATAGTGGCATGACCAATCACAACTTCTAGCTCAAAGTCTATCCTCCCAAGGGTCTATTTTAACCTTGTAAAAGTATCCCGGGAGCAACTTCTAAGAGTTACAACGGAATAATTAGATGACTCTTCAAAATGCTTATTTTAATTCAAGGGCTATTGCTTCCGTCAAGAGAAAAAGGCTAGGCTAGTCTATGCGATCAAGATAGATGTTGAGTCATATAAGACCAAAAGGAATTTTCTATTCTGGAGCTTGAACAGGTGAAGATCTTCAGATTCTTTCCTCAGCACAACGTTTTACAAGGAAAAGCAAAAAATTCAGAAAGATGAAGTCGATAGATATTGGCAACTTTCTGCGATAATTCCCATCTTACACAATTTTCACTTCAAGTATATTATTTGATTCTCTCGTTGACATTTTCTTTGCTTGTCATCTTTTCTGATTCTAAAATCTCCAAAAATTATATCAAAAGTTGTCCTGATGTTTGTCGGCCATTATTTCCATTATTTCGATTTATCCTCCCATTGGTTTAGCTTTGGGTTTCACGGTGCACAGCATCTTGCAGCAAACAGGTAGCACAGATAGCCAGATAGCGCTATTAGGACAAAGCTAGTTGAGACTTGGGTGATCCTTGGTCGGATTATTTTTATTCGATTTGGGTTTGACAGGTACGGGTAGGAACGGCACAGATTCCGGGACTAACAGAATTGAGTAATTATATGAGCTATTTGGGCAAGTATGACTCTGGCGACTGCAAATATCAGTCGATGTCATGGCTTCGCTTTCCCTCATGCATCTCAAAAAGCAGCGTGGAAGGATCTACAGCGAGGTCAACAATTCATGCTTCGGCCAGTGAAAAGCACAAGCATAAGCGCTTCCGCTAGACTTATCATAGCTCGGCCAACAGAAACTCCGCTTTCGCTTTGCGGATCCCGAAAAGCCTGCAGCAGATTGTTTACCTCCAGCTGTGAGCTTCCTCTTCTGGTTCAGGCGAATCGTTCAATTTTCACCCCCCGGATTCCACGACAACGCGCTACATCCGTGAGAGGGCCGGATCAATTTGGTTGTGCATGTTTATTCAGTCGCGTTTCATCTGACACCCTCCAACAACAACCTTGGTTATCAGTTTCGTCGTCATTGTCGCGTGCCTCTTGTAGAGCTTTTTCGACAAGGTACCCCACCATGGCCGCCACTAGATTGGATGGCACAGCTATCGCCAAAAAGATTCGTGAGAGGCTTGCTGTGGAGATAGTCGAAAAGCAAAAGTCCAACCCCAAATACCAGCCATGCCTCAAGATCATCCAAGGTTTGTTTTCCTTACTTCCTGTTGTATATTATCATACCTAATCATGGTACTAATATGGTTAATATTTAGTTGGTGATCGTTCTGACTCTTGTAAGTTATGACTCAATTATTATAAACTGTGCCGCAGCTAATTGTCTCAAAGCGACTTATGTTCGCATGAAGCTTAAGGCCGCCCAAGAGGTAATCCAATATTATATCCCATTCATAATATTCTCATAATCTAACAATTGTGACTCATAAAAGGCTAATATCACATGTGAACTCTTACACTCCCCTGAGGATATCACTGAGGCCGAGCTCTTGGCTCAGCTACACCTTCTCAACAATGACCCTGGGGTGCACGGTATTCTAGTTCAGCTACCCTTGCCCAAACACATTAACGAGTACACCATTACCTCCGCGGTTGCGGATGAGAAGGATGTCGACGGGTTCGGTACCACGAATATCGGTGAACTTGCCAAGAAGGGTGGCCACCCATTTTTCATCCCCTGTACCCCCAAGGGAGTCATGGTCCTCCTGCAGGAGGCAGGTGTGGACTTGAAGGGAAAGGATGCTATCGTTTTAGGCCGAAGTGACATTGTCGGAAGCCCTGTCAGTTACTTGCTGAAGAACGCCGATGCAACTGTCACCGTCTGCCATTCCAAGACTCAAAATATTGAGGAGAAATTGAAGAAGGCGGATATTGTGGTGGCTGCCATTGGTCAGCCTGCCTTTGTGAAAGGAGAATGGCTCAAACCCGGTGCCGTGGTCATCGATGTGGGCACCAACTACATCCCTGACGCATCTAAGAAATCAGGACAACGATTAGTGGGTGATGTCGATTTTGAGTCGGCTTCTCAAGTTGCCTCCTACATCACACCAGTTCCAGGTGGCGTGGGTCCTATGACAGTTGCTATGTTACTCCAAAACGTTGTTGACTCTACCTCATTGTATTTTGAGCGCCAAAAGCAAAGGCGCATTATCCCTCTTCCCCTGAACCTGAGAAACCCCGTCCCCTCGGACATTGAGGTTTCAAGGTCTCAGCCACCAAAACCAGTTACTCGCGTTGCTGAAGAGGTCGGAATTGCGCACCATGAGTTGGAGCCATATGGCGCATACAAGGCTAAGGTAGATTTGAGCCTATTGAAGCGCCTAGAGCACCGTCGGAATGGTCGCTATGTTGTTGTAACCGGTATTACCCCCACTCCCCTAGGTGAAGGAAAATCCACCACCACCATGGGATTGGCACAAGCACTAGGAGCGCATCTAGGTCGGATAACTTTTGCAAATGTTCGACAGCCCAGCCAAGGACCTACCTTTGGTATCAAGGGAGGTGCAGCTGGCGGTGGATACAGCCAGGTCATACCGATGGACGAATTCAATCTGCACTTGACTGGTGACATACACGCTATCTCAGCAGCAAACAATCTTCTCGCTGCCGCTATCGAGACACGCATTTTCCACGAGAACACACAAAAGGATGCACCCCTCTACCGAAGATTAGTTCCAGTAAAGAACGGAAAGAGAAATTTTGCTCCCGTCATGTTCCGACGACTGAAGAAACTAGGCATTGACAAGACTGACCCCAATGAGCTTACCGAAGACGAAATCCACCAATTTGCTAGATTAGACATCGACCCCGAGACTATCACATGGAGGCGTGTGCTAGACGTCAACGACCGTCACTTGCGTGGTGTCACTGTCGGCACTGCACCAACTGAAAAGGGACAGAGCCGAGAGACCGGTTTTGATATTTCTGTCGCCAGCGAATGTATGGCTATTCTCGCTATGAGCACAAGTCTCGCCGATATGCGAGAAAGACTTGGCCGAATGGTCGTCGCTACGTCTAGGTCAGGTGACCCAGTCACTTGTGATGACATAGGAGCGGGAGGTGCGTTAACGGCTCTCATGAAGGATGCTATCAAGCCCAACTTGATGCAAACTCTGGAGGGCACGCCTGTGTTTGTGCATGCTGGTCCTTTCGCCAACATTAGTATTGGAAACAGCTCCATCCTTGCCGATAAGATGGCACTGAAACTAGCGGGTACCGAGCCTGACGAAGACCACGACGCAAAGGCTGGTTTCGCAGTGACCGAAGCAGGTTTCGACTTCACCATGGGAGGCGAGAGGTTCTTCAACATTAAATGTCGTGCTTCTGGTCTAGTCCCCGATGTGGTCGTTATCGTTGCTACGGTCCGTGCTTTGAAAGTACACGGTGGTGGCCCGCCAATTGCTCCTGGTGCGCCGTTGGATCCTGTCTACAAGCAAGAGAATGTTGAGATCCTTCGAAATGGTTGCATAAATCTCAAGAAGCACATCGCAAACGCGAAGACATACGGATGCCCAGTCGTCGTTGCTATCAACAAATTTGCCACTGATACCGATGCTGAAATTGCTGTCGTACGTGAAGAAGCTATCGCTGCCGGTGCTGAAGATGCCATCTTGGCAAACCACTGGGCTGAAGGCGGAAAGGGCGCCATAGACCTCGCTAAGGGTGTGATTGCCGCCTCTGAAAAGCCGAAAGACTTCGGTCTGTTATACGATGTGAGCGAGGGCTCCATCCAGCAGCGCATGGAAATTATCTGCCAGAAGATGTACGGTGCTGCAGCTGTTGAGTTCAGCGAACTTGCCCAGAAAAAGATTGATACATACACGAAACAAGGTTTTGGCAACCTTCCCATTTGTATCGCTAAGACACAATATTCGCTCTCCCATGACCCGGATCTCAAGGGTGCACCTACCGACTTTACTGTCCCGATCAGGGACGTGAGGATGGCCGCTGGTGCTGGCTATCTGTGAGTGATTTTTACATGGTTTGGGTTATGAGAAGTAACTAATAGTGAATAGGTATGCCCTCGCAGCTGATATCCAGACGATCCCCGGTCTTCCTACCGCCCCTGGTTACTTGAACGTCGACGTGGACACCGAAACGGGCGAAATCGACGGACTTTTCTAGACACTTAATATTCTTATGCCACATCTAGAGATGACTCGTCATGTTTACATTGGCGAATATAGACATAATAAGGATAGAGTCCAAACTTATTACAAGGGGCGAGGAGTCCCATGCATTGACTTCAACGGATTCAACAGGGTTGGAGCATTAGGACACACGAGGAGTATAAGGTATAAGACGGTCCGCCATCATCTGAATTAGTCGATCATGACTATTTATTATATGATACCTTCAACGGTAATGCATACCATAAGATAGGATACTATCCAACAGGGTTGTAAACGCCCTGAAGAAAGGAATAAATTTGCATTAAATTCCTCATTAAACGCGCTTGATGCTCGTTCTCGTGCCCACTCTAAAGTATAGACTTATTGTTCCATCTTACTCGAGCTTTTTGCTAGGTCGTGATCTTCAGATGTCTGATAGAGTTTCCAAGGGGTAAATTAGAAACAGGCATACAATAAGCTGAGATCAATACTGAAAAACACAATCATACTGCATGCACAAGATCAAATTCGAATAACATAAGATATTATACTTCTTTGGCATTATATTTACTAGTAAATAGGTAGATAGCCTAACTAAGCATACCTAGGTATCTATTCCTTGTTCACACGCGTTATATACGCGGTCCACCACCTAACTTCCTCGCATGCTGACTTTCTTCCTACCCGTCTTCCTAACACCGTCCTATTATCCCTTATCCTTCCCTCATGCCAAGAACAAGTATAGGACGGAGTAATCGATCTTTTATCTTCCTTGCCAAATAGAAAAGAAGGTAAAAAACCTAGGTATGTCCTAATTGAACTTTTGCTTTTTCCTACCCTGCTAACCTTGAAAATGCTTCGGTATTATTAAAAATGCTCTATATCCATCCATCCATCCATGCTTGCCTCCTAGAAGTAAAAACTAGTAGAAGAATAGGAGGGGAGGAATCGTATCTCGTGAATCGTGAAGTATTATTTTCGCTTTCGGGATGCTCGCTGCGGTAGTGAAATGCAGAGGTAGTTACACAGAAATACTCCAAGCACGCCAAAAGTAGACTCGGGTAATTTCGGAACGGATGAGGTAGGAGAGTGATGCCATTCACCGACTGAAATCCGTACTATAATCCTACACATCGAAAACTTCAACCCATCTGCTCACCGAAATAACTAGACCGAAGAGAGAGCGGGTTTCTTAGCCTCGGGCTGTTCCGAACTCGCAGAACCAGGCCCATCATCCAAATGTCTCTTCTGTCCAGCAATCTGATCGACAACGCCAGCGCTGGGCGGCGCAGGACTGCACATACTTGGTGCTGGCGCTGGGGTTGGTGCTGGTGCGGGAGCGGGTGCAGGTGTAATAGTCTTCGCAGTGGGTTCAGGTGGTTGTTGTTCAGCGACACCTACGTTACCATTGCTATTCCCATTACTGTGTAATTGTGTGTCCTCATGTATCCTTTTCTGCCCAATTTGATCCACGACCCCCGCACTCGGCGGTGCTGGTGTTGACAAGTTGGGAGTAGTCGTCACAGGTGTAGGTGCCTTAACCGGTTCAGGTCTGTCTGCGGCTCCAGCACTATTGCCACTATTGCCGAAAGCATCATCGTGTAATCGTTTTTGTCCAGTAATTTGGTCGAGGACACCTGCGCTCGGTGGCGCTGGGCTGGAAACATTGTGCGTTGGCGCTGACACGCTCGGACCAACCACGACACCTGGCGTACCCGCTGAATCCTTGCGGACCACTGAGGGTCGCGAAATTGAATTCACCCCTGGGCGTGTAATACCTGGACGTTGAATTGAGACACCGGGACGTGATATTGATGGTGGTGTCGGTCTTGGGGCATTAGAAGAGGGCATTTGCGATGGTTGTACATTAGGTGTAGTGGTCGCCACTCCTTGGTTATTTTGTACCGACCCGCTAGTGAGCATAGGTGACTGCATTGGAGCCGGCGAGGCGGAAGGACCTTGACGCGGAGCAGATTGGGAGGGTTGAGGCGGATGTGTTTGCTGAGCGGGCGCTGTTGGCGCAGAGGGTGTAACTGGCGTCTGAAGGTTGTGTGCTCGGCGCGCATCTGAGATTATCTGTGTAACAGATTTGACCATCAATCGGTCTGCTTCCTCCCATCCTTGAATTGGACCAGTATTTGGTAAGCCTTGCGCTCGGTCGATAGCCAAGTCAACAATAGCTTCCGCCTGGTCCGTCTTCTTCTTCAAAGCGACAACCATATTGTCTCTGAAATTCTTCACTCGCCGCTGTATTTCAGCCGCTAAAGTAGCCGATGGCGCTGGGCTTGGCGTTGGCGCGGTCGGAGTAGGTGTCGATTTTGCGGCGTTAGGCCAAGCTGGAGCAGGAGAAGCAGATGTTGCCTGCCGCTGTTGTTTACTTTGCATGTCGCTAATCATATTCGCCAATGCATTTATCAGCGCCTTCTCGACTGGTTCGAACCCAGAAGGTACTGTCGTCTGAGGTGGTACACCTCGTGCACGACATATAGCTGAATCAATAATCTGACCAGCTTGGTTAGTCTGCTTCGAAAGGGCGCCCAACATATTCGCTCTAAATTGAGAAATAGCCTTTTCAATCTCTGGTGACAATGGTTGTTGTGTCGTGGTACTAGGTGTATTTGAAACCGGTTGGGGTTGATGCTGCACTGAAGGTTGTGCTACATTCTGCTGCTGTTGCACCGGAGCTGGAGGTAATGCCTGCGGAGTTGGCGCCGCGGGAACTTCTGATTTGATGGGGGGGTTAGTTGGGGGAGGTGGTTTGGCGTAGGGGGAGCTATAGGTACTCTGCTGGGCGTTATTAGTTTGTCTAGAGAGGTAGCTAGGCGGTAACTGTGCTGGAGCTGGTATCTGTGCGGGGTATCCAGGTTGGGTGATCGGTTGAGAAGATGGCGTTGAAAGAGGCTGAGTAGGTTGGCCGGCGGGGGGTTGATATCCTCCTTGGAGCTGCTTTCCATCGGTCTGGTAGTTTGGCATGTTAGGCGCATAACCAAGATTATTAGGCTGTAAGTAAGCGCCGTTCTGGTAATATTGATGAGGTAGATGAGAGTGAAGATGTGCTGATCCAAGTTGTCGGTCGGGAGAGCTAGCTTTGCGCTTCTTCCCAGCGTCAAGCTCTACACCAGGGACGCGGGACCACAATCCAGTCCCCTCTGCCTTCTTGAAAGCTTCGTTCCCAATCAAGTTGTGGCGAACACTACTTTCCCATCCCTTCGTCTCTGCTGAGAAATAAAACCACGGATATTTCGACATAATCCTCTTGTAAATCTGTTTCAAAGTTAAGCCATCTGGAGGTCCATTGGTCAAAGCCTCGTCGATCAATACACCATAGTTTTTGGTAGGCTTCTGTAATTGCTCTTCGGTAAAGTCTTCCTTCCGAAGTTCCAGTGGCGGAGATTTTGGTCGAACCTTTTTCTCCTTCTTTTCTTTCGCTCGCCTCTCAGCATCGGAGCCTTCGTCGCCATCCTCCTTCGACTTTCGCTTATTATACTTCCTCTTCTCCGGCTTCTCTCCATCCTCAGGAACGGGAATTTTCCTAGGGCGACCAACTGGTCGCTTAATCTTCTCACTCTGTGGATCTTGAGGTATCGTCTTCTTAGAGGTTTCTTGCATTTGCTTCTTAAGCAGCCGCCGTTCCCTCTTTGACATTATGCCATCCTTAGGCGGTCGTCCTGGGCCACGACGTTTGGGCATATCAGTTGTCGCAAACTGGCCTTGAGACATGTCCTGAACCTCAGCTGACTCGAGTAATTCCATGCTTGGTTCATCGCCGATATCAGACTCGGCTTCGGCAGCTTCATGTTCTGCTTCTTCTGCCTCTGCCTCTGCCTCTCCTTCTCCTTCATCAGACACGATGACAGGTGTCGGTACATTCTCAATTTCTGACAAATCCTCACTTGTATCCCGAAAGTTCTCATGATCGGAATGCTCAAAATCAAAACTCATCTCCTTGCCTCCAATTGACATACGCTTACTCGATGTCTCTTCTTCATGGAATTCTTCGCCACCAGTCTTGCCTACTTCAACACCGTTGAGGATGAATGAAAATTCAACATCTTTAATCTGAAGTCGATCCCCACTCCTAAGGATAACAGGATCATCGAGGCCGTAATGCGTATCATCGCAGAAAAAACCGTTCTTGTGTAAAGCGGCGGCCTCAAAAACACCTTTCTTCTCATTAAACTCAATCTTGAGATGCTGTCTTGAGATACCTCGTGTTTTGCTCGCAATATCCGGACCAGGTGAGTGGATACCAACAAAAGGGATATGCGACGGCGACGGTTGCAAGGTCCCGAGATCTACCGCAGCAGCGCCAGGGGTATGAGAGACGTACTGCCTATTCGATTTTACATGGTCGCTTTGAGCATCGTCACCGCCGCCGTCCTCAGATCTTTTCGCAGAGCTCGGTCGACGTTTCTTGGTGGGTCGAACATTATCCTCGCCATCCGATTCGGGACCTAGCATACCACCCTCCTCACTGACGTAGGATTTACTAAATTTCCCTCGGTCGAAATTAAGAGGAGTCGGAGGCGGCAATCCATTTCTTGCATTCTCTTCTACCTTTCGTCTATAATTCAATTCCCTTTTTTCGTCCCTCCTTGCCTGATCCATGGCCCGTTGATCACGACCGATAATAACAGCGTAAGTGGTCATTTGGAAAACACTATCGGCGAACTCTATCCTGGCGAACGATTCCAACTTTTGACTCGCGCTAGTCGATGTGTGTTCGTTGGTGGTGGTCAAAGCATCGCTCTCCTGTGTAAACGAAGCTTGCAGCGAGACCTCGGAGGGAGCTACAATAGAAGGGACCGGAGGATTTTGATAAAGCGCAGCAGCATTCTGGGCGACGCTCATCATGTAGGCATTAGGGTCGATAGTGCCCTGATTTTGTCGTAGATTTGATGTGTTCCGATTTGCGTAGTCCATGTTGGCAGGGTCGGGATCAGTAGTTGCGACAGCTTCGAGTTGGTTGCGCGACCGGGAATTCTGGTCGAGCATTTGAGATTGATTAAGCTCCATGGGAAAGGATTCAGTGATTAGACTAAGATTGACAGAGGCTAGCTGAGCTGCAGAAGAAAGTTCAGCGGCGCCATTCGTATTTTGCAAAGGTTCGGTAGTGAGGTCAGGAACATCTTCATTGTCGCCAACGTTTATTTGCGTCGCCGCTGGTGTAGAAAGAGGGGATACGGTAGGCGGCGAGGGCATTGAATAGGCATCTTGAGGATCATCGCGGTAGGTGTCTTGTTGGTTCGTTAGGGGTATCGGCGCATTCGCATCGATGGTAGCGATGGTTGTAGCACTGGTAGTGGTAGGAACAGCTGCGGGCTCTGGTTCGGTTGCAGGCGGTATACCAGGTGGTGGAGAAGGGTCTGGCAACTGGCGACCAGTATCGGCCGGGGCAGCGTTGGACGAAGTCATCGCTGTTGGATTGGGAGGACAGCTCCTTCGTCTACGGCGTGCCGAGAGATTTTTTGGTGAGAATATGGAGAATCGCAGAATCGCGGTGATGGAGTAATAGGTAGAGAAGTTACTGCCAGTCCCTGCCAGTCGGGAAGGAAATGGGATTGTCACCGCCTTCCCGCAACGTAAAAAAAATACAGCAAGTGCAACAAATGCCAATGGCCCCGACGCTGCCAAACTTTCGACCCAAATTCCACCCCGCTAAAGCCACTAATCTGCGAAATTTGTGGTTCATTAGGTCCGGGTAGAGCTTGTTGGCTGCCCATGATTGGTTACTTGGATCCAAGCTAATCGAAGTTTAGAGTTGCTAGCTCGGGATAGGCTCCCTGCTAGGCGCTAGGACCATTTGCATATACTTTTTACAGTATATTCATACCCCTCAACTACAAAGAATGCAAGTCATAAGAAAATTTTCATAATATTATGACTTCAGCATATAAAGCGTCTTTAAGATCGAGCCGAGGCTAATGCAGAATGTATCTTGCATGTATTTATCTGACTTGTGGATCAAGAACTTCATTTCAGAGGTCAATGTCTTAAAAATGTTAAATGTAGGCACCTACAGTGATTGAGCACCATGGATTTTTTTTTTAACTCAAGACACCATGACACTTCAGGGTAATAGTCATACGATGAGCCGCATGCTGTCTTACTTGAGTCATAATATCGTACAACGAACTGTCGTATTCTCATTAATTGTACACCCATATAGGTATTATCTCAAGCAAACGCTCAGCGTAACAGTGGCGCTCTCTCCCCAGACCCACGGCTCCGTCTGGTTTCTATCCAATCCGCAATCTTATACGCCCAGTAGCAAAGCATACCAGCTACGAACCCAATCCCATCGTTCTTGAAAGCTAGAATGCCTGCTGTAGTCATAAGCATAACAGTCCACCTCTCAGATCTCTCCTGATCGGACAGATTCTTGTGTCTCTTAGAACTATCCTGCTGGCCCACCGAAGACTCCCATAGATCCGAAGCGCCATAGTTCAAGCTTTGACCCACCTTCGCAAGCTCCAAGCCAGCCGCAACGACCATGATACCCAGTAGGGTTTTAGGGAATGCCGTGAGCAAGTCCAGCAACGTCTCTCCGAAAATAATTCCGAGTAGCATCTTAAACAAGCCAAGCAATATGATACTAGCACCGCTTCTCGCCCCGAATCGGTATTGTGCAGCCAATCCACCGGCTCCATGGCAAACGGGCATGGCGCCGAACCAGCAGCCTAGGAGGTTCATAATAGCGACGCTAATACCGAGTTCCGTGACACTCGGCGATGGTAGGTCGGGTAGGAGGTCGGAAGCCAGGGCGCTGGCGGCTATGACGGAATTCAATGTAGTGAGTGGCAACTGGGCGATGCCCATGCCGATAGCATCAGCGCTCCACCATGGTAGCTTGAACCACGGGTTCCAGACGCGGAAGTGAGGAAGGTGGTGATGAGAACTCGTCGTAACGAAAATGATAGCAAGAATGACGCCCACGACGAAGATTATCAATGCATATGGGAATCTGGATGCTCGTTGAGTGAGAATCAACAATAGGAAAGCAGCAAGCGACCAGACCAGATTATCGAGCGGGAAAGACCAGCGGTGAGTAAAAGGCTGAAGCAACGAAGACCCCGCGGAAATGATGAGCGAGAGACCGGCACCGAACTGAATGCCCTTGATGACGGGAATCGGGATCACGCGTGTGACCCAGTGCAAAAGACCAGTGATGCTAAGCACTAAGACGATGATAGCTACCACGCTACCTGCAGCCACAGTCTCAGGTTCGGAAGCGTGAGATGCTATGGCGGCCGCCGCGATAGCTTTCATAGGCTGCACCGGTAAAGGAATCCCGAATATGACGCCGGTGGCGATGTTGTAGAAACCGGAGAAAACGAGCGTAGTTGATAGTGAGATGGAGCCATTTACCGCGAGGGTGATCATTAACGGGAGGAGAGTCCCGAGATCGCCGAGCGCACCAGATATCTCGGCGAGAGATGAGTTGCGTAGAGTTGAGACGTTATTGCGATGAAATCGCTTGATATTTGAAATGAAGGCCATGGTTATTTCCTAATAACTTTGGCCTTCTATGTTGATGAAGTTGAGAGAATGTGATAGGTAACCTACGAGAGGATGGAAGCTGGGATGACTGTCTCAGCTCCAAGTACGTCAGCAGGGAAATTCCCCCGCTAGCTAGGTGCTACATACGCGTGGTCCGCGGAGTTACCCGAGTCCGAGGTGAGACATAGAGCTCGTGGCTTCTATTTTTGCAAAACGTATAGAGCAATTCACAGCCGCAAAAGGAAAAGAAAACAATCTTAATACTCTGCAGGAGGAGAGTTGTGATAGTGGCTACATAGAGTTTACAGATAAGCTAGGTACACGATTTGAAATTACCTAGGTATCATAGGTACTTCTATCAAAGTGTTAGCGACCCCGCATCGAGTTACATCGCATTTATAGGTAGTTACTGGAAACTCAAGGGTCTCATCATGTCAGCAAGTTGACAACCCTTTTTAATTAACCATAGAAAGTTCATAGTATTACAAACTTAAATTCTATAAAATAGTCTTCAAGTATGATGCTATAATTGACACTTTGCATCAGAATCGATCTAGATGCGGCGGGGGCTTTCCAAGAGACTACGGTCTAGAATAAGATCATCGATCATCGATCATCGGACGGAAGTAAAGTACTTTGTCAGCGACTTGCATTTCTAAATCTAGCAGGTGGCCGCTAACTTGAGCGCCACAAGCTCTTACATGTATGACAAGGAATCATCACCTTCCCAGCCCGAATTATTTTCATCTGATCAATACCATTTCGGACGATCATTTTGCAATTCAAAAAAGATTCATCTCGTAGAAATCTAGATAGAAATGTATGTGCGTATGTGAAACTTGAAACATCGACAAGTCGTGAAACAAGGGTGCTGGGTTTCAAACGAAGTGATAGCGTTTAACAAAATTAAGTAGGACAGCATCTACAGCCGCAATAAGACAATAGAAATGCTACCTTAAACATAGGAACAAGTGGGTCAACTTGACAATGTTTCTTGAGGAGTTCTGCACTAGTCCAAGAAGCAACTACATTTTATTTTGGGACTTCCTTAATTGGTTGTTGCAACGGAGCTAGGGATAATGTGAAAGTGGAGGAGGCAACTCGGTACAGGATACAAAGGGCTGTGGAGGAAATATTTGCTGAATGGCGCACGGGAAGCCCAGGTCCCGAAACGTTAGATCCATCATCGGCGTAGCTCCGCGGCTGACCTCCTGGACTAATATATTTTACCATCTTGCGCGACATATTTCTTTGTCTTTCTTGATAAGTTATACCCAACATATCCGATTTTCTTGTTTGTTTGGACATTCTTTAGAAAAAGTATTATCAACTAGCCCCACAAAGATTTGACTGAGCCAGGAACACCGAGTTTCGTTCATGTATATGTAGTTCGATCTTCTATACCCAACTCATCCCGGCTCGGCGCAAAATATAAACTTCGCTATTGTGCGAGCTGCAAGCCCAGGTGCCACATTCAGAGGAACAAGCTCGCTGGAGTCGAGTGACACTATGATATCCTCCACGATATTCTTGCTGTTGGCTGCAGCGATTTTGTATGGTTTATTTAGTATAATATCAGGCCTCAGAGCTAACGTCGCCGCGGCAAAACAATCCGGTTTACCTTACTTCCTTGTCCGTAAGTTGACCCATCTCAACTGTTGTTCATCTTCGAATATATACTCCAGAAAACCTAACACTTCCTCATAGCATTTGCCCCGTGGAACCGAATAGGTCAAATATTCGCTGCAATATGGGTTCCGTTGTTTAAGTGTCTTCCACGTAAATATTGGCAAGACATTGAGGAGTAAGTAACTCAAGTATCTAACCCATCGTCAAGAATCTAATATCTAATAACATTTAATCAGAATATTGGAGTCGGGTTGGCAATATCAGCACAACCACGAATTATTCACCAAGCTTGGTGATGCTTTCTTGATTGTCTCACCCGGGAAAATCACTTGTTTCACAGAAAATGCAGAGGTTATCCACCAAATTACCTCTAAGCGAGAGGCGTTTCCGAAGCCGACAGATGTATACGCTATTCTTGGACAGTATGGCCAAAATGTGTTGACACTGGAGGGCTCTGCGTGGCGCATGCACCGCAAGATTACATCTGCATCATTTAATGAGAAGAATGCCAGCCTAGTATTTAAAGAGTCTATTAGCCAAACTCAAGGTCTGATCAACTTATGGCTTGGCCCTGATGGGCTCGGCAACAAAACGTTCAGGACAATCGAACAGGACACAGCGTCACTCATGCTTAACATTATCGCGAACATTGGTTTCGGTCTCAAAATTCTCTGGCCAGGCCAAGAATTCCCCGCAGATGCCGATCCAAGATTAGCTAAATACGCCACGCAAGAAGCACCCGAAGGACATTCAATGAGCTTCGTGAACGCCTTAGCGCTAACCCTCCAGTACCTCATCCTGCTCATGGTCGCACCAAAATGGCTTCTCAAAATCGTCCCCAGCAAGCGTGCAAAAGAGGCTTTGGAGGCAGAAAGCAACTTCGTAAAGTACCTCAATGAATTCCTACAGGAGAAAATCGAAGACGTGCGGACAGGAAACAGCACAGAAGAAGGGCTCGATATAATGGGCTCATTGGTACGCACAAGCTACGGCGAAGAAGCCGCCAAAGCCGCGAAATCAGATAAGAAAGGACCACGAATCGCGCGACTAAGCGACTCGGAAATCATCGGCAACGCTTTCGTTAACATCGTCGCGGGCCACGAATCTACCGCCAACGTGTTGCACTTCGCTCTTCTAGAATTAGCCACTCACCCCGCGTCACAGAGACGATTGCAGAAAGAACTAGACAGCATTTTAGGCAGCGCGGACCCGACAACCTGGGATTATGAAGCTAATATCAATCCCCTCCTGGGCTCTATGATCGGCGCTACCATCAACGAAACCCTCCGCATGGTCCCGCCCGTCGTCGATATCCCGAAAAAGGTATCGCCTACGCAAGACCAGCCTATTACTATAGACGGAGTGCGCTACCTCCTCCCGCGCAACTCGAATATCGGCATGGTAGCTATCGCCTCGCAGCGGAATCCTCGGTACTGGCCTACGAAACCTAGTAAAATCACGTCCGCGGAGACGGATATCGATGATTTCGTACCGGAACGATGGTTCCAGATAGAAGTAGGCCATAAAAGTGAGGCTGATGGTACGGTGGTTGAGGGCGCGGATACGGAACACTTTGGCGGATACGTGGGTTCGGATACTAGTGCGCAGTTGTACCACCCACCGCGTGGTGCGTTTATCCCGTTTTCGGATGGTGCGCGAGCTTGTCTAGGTCGACGGATGGCGATTGTGGAATTGGTATCTGCGCTTGCGGTTACGTTTCAGAAGTACAGCATTGAACTTGCGGTGGATGAGTGGGCTAGTGATGAGAAAGTGGCTACGATGAGTAGGGAAGAGAAGGCTGATGTGTATAAATTGGCGCAGCAGAAATCGCGGGAAACGATTAAGGGGGCTACGAGTATGATTACGTTGAAGCTACATGGGAATAAGTTTGTTCCTGTCAGGTTAGTTAGGAGAGGTGAAGAGAGGTTTGTGAATTGGGTTGATGCGTGAACGGCGGATAGGGGAGTTGTCATTTTGCATAAGATGGTTTATAGGATAAGAGGCACAGGTCACAAAGGGGGAACATTGGAAAGGCTTATAGTAGTGCATGAATTGATATATCATTATTGATAAAGTTAAAAATGATTATATTTAATCATAAGAATTGTGTAAAGACTAAAAGACTATACTTATGACTTATCACGAACCCTAAGTACAACTGAAGCAAACAACTCTAACGGCACACAACTTCACACTACATTTTCAACAACAAAATAATAGAATATCGAATTGCCCAACCTCCTGATTTTTTGAAGGATGAGATTTTTTAATTGAACCATGAAATCTCGAATTTGTCGTCTCCACACAAGTTAAATGGGACGATGACACCTTGATATAGCAAATCACATCTTGGTATTTCCCAATCGGTGCACCGTGCTCCAACTGCCGCCTTTCCCAATCTTGACGCATTTTAGGGGAAAATGTACCTAACTAATATAGGATGGTTAGGTACTTCCAAGGTTATGAAAGGTACCCCGGGGTAGGTAATAACGACCCCAGTAAGCTTTCCAAGGCTAGTTCTGGGGGGTCAGCTCAGGCAGACCTGCCTGCCCTGCTGGTCTGCTGGCGTATTCAGTTTAAAGCTTGCAGCTTTCTTGGGAGTGATTGCCGTATAGTAAAGTAACCCACCTGCACGTTAACAGTGGAATCATAAAAAATAAAAACATAAACAAGCCAGGGCACGCACCGCCGCGGGAAAATCAACCTTTCCAGCCTCTTTTTTCCCTCCACCACACAGGACTTGCCTTGCTTCTCTACCCTGCATTATCAACAACGCGCCACCCCTCCGTCCTCTCGACACGGTGCAGATTCAAGCCCCCCATCCCATCATCATCGCCGTCAAAAGACTACACAACATCAACACAATTTTACATACCCGACCCCCCCTAGTACGTCACGGGCCACTTACTGGTAATCTCGTGAAAATCATTGCACCTTAGTCGCCTCATCTGCGCGACTCCATTGATACCAATTCCCCCCTAATCGTTGAATATCTCCACGTCTTGCATTCGCATCTGCATCTTGCATAAATAACTATTCTCATCTTCCCAAAATGTCCGGCGCAAACAGTTGGCTGCAGAGGCAGCGAAAGACCGACCTAACTGAGCTTGCTCAGCATACTGGTTTAAAGAAGTATGTGCTTTTAATAACTTACTTGTTCATCTATCGTCAATGCCGTGAATTCCAATTCAATTCCCCTTGCGTCGGAATGTCGTGCTAGTTCCCCGCGAACTTCGGTAGCTGTACGCGATAGCGATAAAATCGATTATCGATTTAATTACATCACACTGTCCGTATCCGATCCCGTCTGAAGAATGCGGAACGGCGAGACATATTCTCCATTCCATCGCAAATCCCCATGCGCCACTCCGAGACAAGAAACCACATGGCTAACACGTTTTTGTTTTTGTTTGCGGGAATAGCTTCGAAGCCCTAAAGAAGCCCGAGCTCGAACTCGCTCTAGATGAATACCTAGCAGAGAACTCCACCCAGTTTTCATCCGATCCTAAGCTCGCGAATTACTACTCGAGTCGCGCTCGAACCGTTGGTTCTCCCGTCAAGAGGGATGCTCCCGATGGCGCCGTAGAGAGACTCAAGGTCGCAAAGCGACGCGCGACTAAGGCTGCCGAAGAGATCATCGCTCCCGAGTAAGTCGCGATTTCTCCGTGCCGCGCGTCCAAGGCATCACGCGCCATTTACTAACACAACCCCAAAGGTCGGAAGATGAACCCACTAGCACATCCACTGCCATCGCGCGTACTCCCGGTCGTGCCCTTTCCCTCGCGAGTCGCATTCCGCTCCCCGCCACCCCCGCGGATGTTGCGGAGGCCGTCGACCGCTCCACCGTAGCCGTGAGGACACGCGTTGTATCTCTATACAAGGAGTCGGGCATCACAGAGGCAACCCACGCGACGCGCGAAAGCCTGTCGACCGTGACCTCGGTACTCTTCGCTGTCGCCGCATTTGAGCTCTACTTCTTACGCCCTGAGATCCTAGCGGACCGATACGCGTTCACCATCCCGGCGATCTCGTTCCTCGGCACTAAAGACTTCCCTGTCTTCGTCCCTGACATGTTCCTGCTTCTCACTTCATCATTCTGGTCCCCTGCACTCCTATGGGCTTTCACAAGCTCCATTCTGCCAAGCATCACCGGTTACTTCATCAACTTGAGCGTGTCGCATCCCGCACGTGTCGGCCGTCGCAACGCTCACGCGTCTGTTGTTGATCCCTTGGCTTTCAGTATCGCCAAGGCTCTGATCTCCTACGTTGTTTACGGCCAGGGCATTACGTTCGGTGGCTGGATAGACGAGACATCCATCGCGCGCATCAACACGGCCATATACGGTGGCTACAAGGGCATTCTGACGGGTACCGCTATCACGGGTATCCTCAGCATCTACGATGCGGTTCTTAAGAAATAAGGGACGCGCGACGCGAAATCGTCTATTTAAGGTGACAAGCAAACAAAGGAAACATGGCCTCAACCCCACCCTATTGTTTGCCCGTTACAGAATGTGTTAACTGTCATACACAATACAACCTGTCAATAAGCCGCCTCTCACCCGGTTATTACCAACTTCTTATTACTATATTTTTTTCTTCTCGTGCGGCAAATCAACCACACACCCAGGAGATGGCGTTTCAATGGCGTTGGCGGCGTTTATTATATATGGGCGTCCGGCTCTTCTTCCCTTGATACCAGCCGATTTTCCGGCCACCCCTTTTTATCTTACCTTTACCTATATGAACGTTATTAAAGCTTGATGCTTGAAGGACTTTGAATGATGGGATGGTCTAGGGTCTTTCATCCAACTTCGTTGTGGATATGGGACTAGGGGAATTGATTATGTTCGAGATGTGCGATGAATGAGTTCTGCTTGTTGATTACTTTATGTCTGTTACCCCTCATCGATTGTGGCGCCCGCGTATTTGGAGATGAGGGGGAATATCTTCCTGGTTTTCAATATTGTGGGCTGATGAGTCGGGATGTGGTGGGAGTATGAGGGTTATTGCTTGTTCTTGTCTATATTGTGTTTGACTATCTTATTTTCGAGGTAGTAAAAGTGTGGAGGGGAGTAGGAAGTAGGATAGGATTAGGTGGTAGGTGGTAGGCAGGCTGGTTATGTATGATTTTCTCTCGTGCCATGTGTTCGTGAACTGGCTTCGGGTGAGCTCGTCTTTCTAAGCATCCGTCTTACCTTTATCTTCATCTCATTATTGCGTAACAGCACCCCGGGCTACGAAAGATGAAACGGACATGTATGTGGGATGGGTGGACATGGGTGGACGGCGCCTCGACATTAGGAAGGAAGTGTCCGATACATGGTATGATAAGAATATATTGCGACGTCTTTTTTGCCTGGTCAATTTACCTCTGCCAATTTTTTACGTTGCCGCGTCTACTCTTGGTAAAGCCCATCACCGAGTAAATTATCGCCACACAAGCTGGTTATCTACCTAAGGTACCCCCTACCCCATTGTACTAGGTGGCGCCACGGTCTTTCAGGGCCTGTATCACACTGTCGCTAGTAGGCCACCAATAAGCAAGCCCCAACACAGATCGACCATCATTGTCAACCGAGTCTGTGTCTGCGCCACACGTTAATAGTAACCGCACCATAGTGCTATTTCCAGACACAGCAGCATACGATAGCGGCGTCCAGGCATTGTTGTCTTTCACGTTTATATGGGCGCCGTTTTCAAGGAGTAACCGTACGGTATCAGGTTTATGGGCACTACCGAACTCATCAATAGCCGCCCACAATACGGTCCGTCCATAGTTGTCCTTCATATTAATATCCGCAGCCTCACCGAGCAACAGCCGTATAACAGATAGATTTCCCCTGAGGGCGGCGTTCCACAACGGTGTGCGGCCATCATTATCCCGCAAGTTCACATCAGCGCCCGCTTCAAGGAGTAACCGCACAGCATGATCTCCGCTGTAACGCCCTCCTGCGGCGCACCATAAGACCGATTGGCCGTCTACATCCCTTATGTTGACATCGATATTTTTGAGTAGCATTTGCAGCATCGACCACTGATCATTACTTACTTCCTTTTCCTGTATAATACTCCATACCACTTCCCAGAGTATTGTCCGGCCTTCAGCGTCCTGAGCCCCACAGTCAGTGCCGTTCTGCTGCAGCAAATCAAAGACATGTCTGTGCTTTCTTTCTACGGCAATAAATATTGCTTCGCGGCCCGCAGGGTTGACTCCACTGACATCAACGCCCCTCTCGATCAGAAGCCGTACAAGTCTATCGTGCCCCAAGGAAGCGGCTCTGTATAAAAGTTCGGCAAGCGACGGTATAGCCCAAGGGTGATCTAATAGTAGTCGTACAACCGATTCGCATCCTTGCATTACAGCCAACTGCAAAGCCGACCACTTCTCATGTGAGGTCGTTGGGCGTTCGAGTAGCCATCCTACTACTGCCTTGAATCCCCAAAAAGATGCGACTTCTAAAGGGGTTGACTTGCTTGATGGCGCCCATTCTACCCACTCACTTTCCCGTCCCAGATGCCGCATTAACTCATAGTCGAAACTTGGAGAATAAACGAAATAGTAGTTGTTGGATTGGTGCGTCATCCTCAATTTGAGCACGTTGCCAGTGCGTTAACCAATATTCGCTCGCATACTTGACGGCGTGACCTTCAGGTAGAGGAAATTTAAAATCTTCAAGTAGAAGTTGCCTTATACACGTCTCCGCAAGACTATGATGCGATAAGACCAGTTCAAATGAAAAACCCCACCAAAAATTATCTGGTCTGTGATCAAACCCGCCAGGGGGTTGCCGCCTAATTAGCAGTTCCCTTGCCGTTTGATGGAGCAAATAAATCCGCGAGTCAACGATAGTAACAAAGAGGCCGCAGATGTCTCTGATCGTCTTCCGGAATACCTCTTCCGTCTGTAGCTTTATTTCGCCAAGTTTCCGATGATGTTCTCTAATAGTCAGGGTCATTGCCATCTCCTTTAATGATAAAGGTCTTTCGGCGGTAACCACGATACGAAGGATATGCTTAGCTAATACTTGGTCGCGGCACCGATATAAGATCTTCTCGTACGCAGCTTCAACAGTTTTAGGGAGCTTGCGAATAGATGACAATAGATCGTCTTCTGTAATCCACGTGATGTCTTCTATCATTTCAAAGATGAGGTACACCCATAGATATGTGCGGTGGGGAGTCCGAGTAAGTTCCTGCTGTAACAAATATCGCTGAGCCCGAGACAGCTGAAGTTTTCCAGTCACGTTATCGAGCCTCGCTGTAATGACGATGTCGATTTCTTGGCAAATTTTGTCGACCTCTTCTTCATTCTCCCCATTCAAATGGATAATACGCATCTTGTTTTCTAAGACTTGGAAGCCCCGTTGAATAGGGCTATATGGTCGACTTGTTAATAGGAATTTTATGGAAGAGGAAGACATACTCGGCCTGGAATCATATAGTTCACATAAGGCTGCTGTTAGTCGACGACGCCCCTGCTCTTCGCATTCGTCGAAGGCATCTAAAATGCAGACCGTGTTCTTGGTATCGCAGTTTTCGAGTAGCTTGACGAAGACATCCTAAAGGCTGGTAAAAGAAGATAAGATATTGTCTCCTTTCGACTCGAACAAACTGAGGATAGCGTCAGAGAAAAGGACTGGCTTTTGTGTGAAGATCTGGTGTAAGAGACAGCACATTGCATTTTCAAGGCTCCTTTGGTCTTCAAAATCCTACTTGAAAAAGAAGTAGCAAACATTCAAGTTGGGGGTTTCTGTCCTTGCGATCTTCATAAGGCAAAGTATAAAAATGCGCGAGGAGCTTATTGCATCTTTTCCGGTGGCTCTCTCGCTCCTCTCCTATGTCGACATTAGTTTATCACCGGATAGAGTGCTATTATTTATAATTGGCGGATAATATTAGTAAACCTATGAGATTCTATACTAACTAGTTAATTCTGGCTGGGACGGATCTTTATCGATGGTATGCCTTAATATACCACATAGAACCCGATACTGCTGGTCGCTTCGGGCCTTACATCTCGCCATCTAAGTGTGGTTGGCATCAATAGTTTGTATCGTCTCAAAGCCTATCGGTAAGCCAAGCGTAGAAGAATGACCAGGCACAACCTACTTACGCTATTAGCAATGATATCTAAACTAGATAATAGGAGTGGAAATAGTTGATGAACCAACTTTTTCGTTTAACCCCGTTACACCCGAAATTCCGTGAGCCTCTTGGAAAGAGTAGATCCTGATTCTTCGGTTTACCAATATGTTCATGAACTTGAAGTGGATATTTGATAGGATCTCGCTATTCTCGTCCAAGCAACCAAAACCCTCTTATTAGAGTCCTGGAGGGCCAGTTTGGCTAAATTTGTGGCTATCTGCCCCCATCCGGCCGTCCGGCTACCATGGTGTGGCGTCCCGAGGAACAGAATATATTTCGTTTGCGAGCGTAAAACCTGAGATCTGTCTAATGCCTATGGTTTGATATTAGATTTCCTCACGACCAACTTGACCATCGTCGTCGAAAACTTACATCTTTAACAAGTACGCCGCCGAGACTATGGGCTACGAATATGATTGGCTCCTGGAATCGGCGTCAGTTAAAGGGTATGGCCTTAAGTAAGTTATCTTCACCTCATATTGGAAATAAAACGACAAGCTATTAGCTAGATCCTGATCATGCTGAGATATACTATTTTTGCTATTCGCCTGAAATAGCCCAGAAATAATGTCTGCGTTATACCCGTATGTCCACACTCTGGCCTCTGGCCAATCGGGCACAAGGAAGTCGCGTGGCCAAAAAACTTCTTTTCCTGAAGGCTCGTTGCTTCCAGACGCATACTGCGCCTTACTTAATCGATCCGATTTCCATTTCCATCGCTTTCGTCTGGGCTGACCAGTATCACCTACTGGACGATGGTCTGTCCATGTGTCTTTTGGATGGCCGTTTAGGCCATGGATGAAAACAACACTTTCCCACATTAGCTAAAAGTTTGCTTGGAGTGAGGTAGCATGCGCCTATTTAGTCGTACTTAACTTGAAATGCTTCCTCCCCATTTTCCTTCTCCTTGGAGAGTTGGGTCAAACCGATCCGATGTACCTCAGCCATGAAAATCAGGTTTCCTCTGGGTGGACATCAATGCCTGCTTATAAATAATCATGAAGAGTGCCAAAGCTGGATTTGTAGGGACAGATAGAACATTTTCACTAGAAGGGTACGGGCTGAGCTCAAATATTCAGATCCAACTCTGCCCAAGGAGGCCCAATTAACCAATCCGCAAAACTTTTCTGGCCAACGAGAGTATTTCGAGGGGAGCTCCGATGTAACGCATCATCAAGATCATGGGCTTTCTCTTGGCCGGGTTGTAAGAAAGCAGAGGCAGGCTATCGAAGCAGCCATTTTATACGCTGCCTTACTCGAAGAAACGGTATTTTTTTTTTTTCTACATTAAATTGTTGGCGGACTAACGTAGCGAGAATACGGCTAGAAAATAATTGAATGATCGGCTAGGCACCGCAATCAGTGAAATAGGATACGTGCCTAGATATTGCAGAACATGCAGCCACGATGGGGTTCAAATCCGATAGAAAAGCAAATTCAGCCTGCCTAATACCTATACGTCAGCCCCGCACGCCTACTTTTACATCTAAAATGTGTCGTTTTAATCGAATATCCTCATCGTCGATCACTACAAATAGCAGTAGAAACTCTGATGGTTTTATATAGCAAAAAGCTTTCTTTTCTTTCTTTCTTTCTTTTGATCTCCGATATTACACTTTATATACATACAGCTTCGGGCTCTCCACTGCACATCCATCTTCCATCTTGTGTCACGTCAGACACCTAACTCCGCGCGGCATACGACCCATCTCCGAAGCCCATTTCCCTCCCTCCTGATTCGATTGGTCGGATAGGTTGGTGGCGCCCAATAGTTAGGTTGTGGTCGGGTGTCGGCGTCATGCAGATGTACAAAATATAGTAAAAAAAAAAAAGGTGGGGGTACGTAGTAAAGTAAAAAGGGGGCGGAGCTTGCATTGTCGAAAAAATGCCGATTGCTCATGCCTCCTCAAACCAAAAACAATATAGCATATATCTTGCTTAAACAAGGTCAAGCCTGCTGCTGCTGCTGCACTGCATCTCCTCGTGCTGCGTAAGGACCGCTATGCCAGTGTGTATGATGCGAGATGATGTACAAGTGAAGTTGAAAAATTGAACCGGACTCCTCATATGCGAACGCCCCTAATATGCCATTGCTTCTTTCTTCTGGTAACCCCGTACCAGGCATGATGAATGGTTCGTCGATCTTCTGTTCCTGTTGATGAACCCCCCTTATTCCAGTATTTGTCCTATTCTATGTCTCCTTCTGGTGTGGACACTGCTGTGCTCAAGTTCCTCTAAAACTTTGGACAAAAGAAATATCGCACATTATTATTACTTCTATTCCTGCTCAGCAGGATTTTCCCACTTGATGGGATGTACTAGCATGCTGCGTAAGCACAGCCTTCCCGAGTTCTTCGGATCTTCCTCCTCCTTCTGTCCGCCTCGCTTGGTACCCTCTCCGGCACGACCGCCATTATCGCCTCGCCCGTCCATTTGAGCATATCCAAGCCAGCGGCGCCATAGGAGCCCAGCAAACTCACTATTGTAATACCAACTTGTCCCCTTATGGTTGTGTTCGTTGGTTAGATCGAATGGGGAGCCGTGGCCACTAGATGTGTGGTCTCGGCCACCGTTGAAAGCGTTCTCAATCTCTTGCTGAGGCCATTTTCGGTCCAAGTATACAGGGTGCGGCGCATACACAGCTTTCAGACCATGATGAAGAGCCATAGAAGGCGGGAACATCTCGCTGAACATACTATGGTGCAGACGCCATGTCTCCTCGTGCATCACGCGTAACAAACGACGCGATAATCTGGAAGCTGTCACGATAGCACACCTTCGCGGTGGCATCTGGTACTGCTTGTCGTACCCGGTCACATCACCAGCAAATACCCAACCGGACTCATCGGCATCGAATAGTGGGTTAAGTGTGATGAGGTCTGCATCTTCACCAACGCCACATTGCGTCATATCCGAACCGCTAGCGCAACTTGCTGGCAGAAAAACCTCACCCTCTCCAAGACCAGTCTTACCAGTAAATACGACTGGTCCTAGGATTGGTCGTTTTCCAGATGTTCGAGTTTCATGATCAACAAGCTCCGTGAAATTTTCCCAGCTTCCGTGAAGTCCGGGAATATAATATTTGCTGGCTCGTTCCCACATACCCTGCCGGCTCTGTTTCGCACCCCATTTGCCAAGCCTGTCAAACAGTTCATAGTATGATCCGGTCCAGCGCATGTCCATCTCCCAGTTCCAGAAGTGCGCGTATTCCGGATGCATCATAGCGAAATGCTGAAGCGGCATATGCGCGGATCGGTAAACTCCGTGGATATCACCATTGGAAGGGTTTTCGAATGTCTCGCCGAAATTGCCTGGGTAGTACAGCTTCATTTGGGCTTCGGACCACAGAGTACAGAGTCCATGGAACTCAGGTGGTACATTGACATCGAGGATGTTCTGGACAGTGGCGGGGTCCGCCCAGATAGGCGCATTGTTATCGCGAACATGCAGGAGAAAGTGAACATCATATTCACCACCTGATCTTAGACTGAGCTCATTGATCATCGCACGGAAGTTAAGAAGAGCATGGCTCGTCCATTGGAAGCCCACGTAAATTCGAATCACTATTGCAATTCGGTCAAGTCGTTTGCGACCGGCCTGTGCCAATTCGAAATCTCGGGTTTCGTTACCGGTGTAGAATCGACCTTTGTTGGATTCAAAGCATTGCTCTTGCGCCGCGGCCCAGTCGACACTTTCATAGTTGATTTGTCCAGTCTTTTCCCAGACGACTTCGCTACCCTCATGCTCTGTATCTAGAGCTTCGCCTGTACCACCAGATTCTAAGTCATACCCGAGACCATATGGGCCATAGCGACCGAAGCGATCGAAACAGACATCTTCTCGAATACCTAGTAGGTCATAGGATCCAATCGCCGCTTTGGGTTGACCCTGAGGAACACCGTTGTACGCATAAAGATCTGGAGCGGGTACCTCTCTATCTTCATCGATGTAACAGCGCTTCACAGGGACATAGGTCTTCTGATACTCCTCGGAATCGTAATCTGGATGAGGACGATATACACTAGGCCTGGGCGGCTTGTCGTGGAGCGTAGCGGATGAAGTCTCCGTGGCCCGTTGCTGAGTTCGTGACTGCTTAGGGTACTCGGGTTTGTACTCTGAGAAGGATACCAAGGACTTGAGACCATTGTAATAACCATCAAGACTACATAACGATTAGCAAACCGCGACATCGGTTTCCCTTAGTCGAATGGGTCTGTCACTTACTGCTTATACCTGAGCCAGTGCGGGCCGTTGGTATTATCCTCCAAGAAATCATCTTCCTCATTCTCCTGCTCTTGCGCCTTCATTTCCTGTCTCTGCTCTTCTGTTATCTCATGTATCGGGCTTTGGCTGCCCTGCTCCTGTAGACCGACATTTCCAAGGACCTGAGGAGCTTCCTTGACTCCGGTCTTACTTCCATGTACGAATCCTAGTACATCTCGAGATCTCGATGTCAATCGTGGATTGAAGAGGGTGATTGATAGCAGAAAGATGATGACGACAGTCCATATTACAACTCTTCGGTAAAGGCAATGACCTAATAGGGCTTTGACTCTAAATTTGGGTTGTGGTTTTGTAGAAATGGGAAGATAGACCTCGCTCTTTCGGGCCATCAAGCTAGGAAATGAGCCCGACTTTCGGGACACATAACTCGATACACGATCCATATTCCGTATGAAGGGTTTTTCGAGAACCGGGATTCTCAGATTAATAAATCAATGCTCAGCATCGAAAAGGTTGGGCTTTCAAATTCAGTACATTAGTATAATAGGGTCGACGATCTTTCTCTTGCGAGCCGCCCGTTACACCGTTTGCAGGTAGGTACCGGACAGTGAACCAAGCTCAAAGCTGTATGAGTTCACTAGTGTTGATTACCGATGCGAGGCTAAATATCAGACAGCTGCTGTCTTAGTGTTGCTTTGCGACCGACCAGTATAAAATAGTAGGCTTCGGGTTTAAATGACAGCTGACTTATATGGAGGCCTTGGCGTCGAAGGGTTCCAGTGTTCGACAGAAGCTTCGGCGGTAGCAAGCCAAAGATCGGATGAAAGAAAAGTTCAAGATGAATTATTGAGTGAATGACCGAATGAAAAAGGATTGTAGAATTATTTGTCTGGAAGAAAAAAGAGCGGATCTTCCACGACAAGGTATCTTTTTCGCGTTCTGTAGGCTGTAGGAATGATGAGTGTCGACGTGAAGGATGTTGCAGTTGATGTGCAAATGAAACACGCCGTTCCACAGGATTTGGATGAGAGGAGGGGGAAATTTCTGGTTAAGCAACAACTGGAAAAGACGGGCAAGAATAAAATAAAAAATTAAGACAAGGAAAGAGGTCAGTAATGTTGGTGGTTTGTCGAGGAGGTTTGCTTTGACTCAGTTGTCAGTTCCCAAGTTCCAATGACGGCTGGCGACTAGGGTGGACCACAGGGAAGGCACGACTCGCGAAAAAAAAAAAAAGAATTGGGTACTTGCTTTCCCTGTTGTCCCAGTTGTACCTGCCTGTACCGCCGTAAACTTGGTCAAGCCCGTTAAGAAAAGGAAAAAGGAGAAAAAAAGGAGACAACGACTGTCGATCTTTTAGGGATTGAATTTGGCTCGTCGCTCTGATTGAATTTCAAAACGTGGATCGATTGTGGGAATTACTAGAATAGAATACAGTATGCTAAAATGCATGTGTGTGATGCATACTATGTATTATGTATCATTACTATTAGTTTTTTTTCTTATTCCTTCCTTCATGTGCTCAGACAGTGTGATATGTAAACAGCTCGTTTGCCTCAGATATATGTACATATGTATTCCCGGGACTCCTAATGCATCGCATCGCATCTCATGTACAAACTCTCTCGGTATCACCTGGGATCTTGACTACGCATCTAAGCCTTTTTTCAATTCTTTAAAAGTGATGTGCAGTGTGGTGGTATGACGAGTCCACAGACGTATGGCATGTAAGGTCCGCATGTAAGTCTAACTAAATAGTCATCTTCATAAAGTGGATAGCCCCCCCGGGATACCGCTAATGGAGTTGAGGGAAACTTTATGATTAAGGCCTTCCGTAACCCTGATGAAAAAACGCCTGAATTGCACTTATGTCGTGACTTATTTACGCGCATTACTTACTCGAACCATCGCAAGAGTTACCATATTGAATTCTTGATGCCGACTCGTTATACCTAACACCAAGGAATCTACTATTCCCACGTGTATACCTTACTTATTGATTTGATCTAGGTACTTGTCCAAGATATTATAATAACATCATGTACCTAGAAAAGGTTAGATGAGGCTCGATTGCCAAAAACGGGCGTACAAGGATACGGAGCCCTGAAGGGTAATAGGGGTTATGCCAGATGGAGCTCTACTAGGGTACATATGCGGGCTGGTGGGGTCAAGTTCCATGTTCCCTCCATGTTTTATCGACGCCGCTAGCGTTACAGACAGTGTATTCTCGTCAAATAACGTTCACGGAAGTCACCATTGGGCACTTAGGGCCAAGCAGTTCAAGTCACTAGAAACGTGTATTGAAGGAAGTAACTGCACTGCCCCAGACTATTAGACTGCTCATATTCAAGTATTCAATCTTTTCTAGTGGATTCTTAGAAACGCTTAGGTGTCACCCATGGGACAGCCTTAATAGCGTACATGGTGTATTCGTTTCGAAGGAAAAATGCTTCCTACGTCATTGTCGTTAAGCAATCTCCTCTTCGTCACATGTTTCTATTAGAAGTACCTAATCTAGTTTTGTTCCTTATCTGGTGGCGCCTTGTTCATGTACGATATGCTACTGTATTCGCATCGCGTAACACTGCTGTGGAACTTCTGTTCAAGGCTCAGATTCGAGGAAATTGTTACACCGCAGTTATCCTCCCACATGGATGAACGGAAGAGGAGAGGCATTTAGAGACGTTTATAAAATGACGAGAGCGTTCCTGAGAGGTTGGCGTTAGCCTTGCCTACAATGTAGGGCTATATGTAGCTTCATATGGACTAGGGGGTAGGGCGTTAGTAGCGATCGACATCATCGTGGGGTTGCTAAAATTGCGCGGTAATCCAGCCGGTCCAGTACCGACGATCACCTTCCCGCTGCTGCCAAGCCCATAAGAATTTCTTGCCAGGGGAGAAGGGGGGGAATTCAATCGCCAAGGACGCACGAAGTGAGATCCGACTTGAAACACACCTAACGGTTCGGCCACTAAATTGCACCATTGCCCAGCTTGGATTAGGTCTGTACGACAATAACACCAAATAACGCGACAAAAACTTTTTTTAAGGTGTAAAGTTCATGTCGGTATTCTGGATATGGTAGGAACGCCTTCGTCAAGCGGATATTTGCGCTACATTACTTAGGTATCTAGGTACTTGCCTTCGGTTACCTACAGCTCGAAGTGGAAATGGCTTCTAGAAGAGGGGGTAACTGCTTTTACTGTTCAGATCTGTACTTCCCAACTTGACGAAGTTCGCTTGTCATACTTTTTAAACAGGTACGAACCACGCTTGATTTCGAATTTCAACTATAAAAATTCAAACCCAAGAAAATGGATCTGGTCCTCAATCCGACACAAAAATAGTGCAACTATACAACTTACGATCGCATCAATCGAGGAATAATAAAGTACCCAGTTTCAAGCCTCTCCAGAGATTTACGGACCCGTCAGCCTAGCATATATGACGATTTCCCAAGTTAAGCAAATGGTGGCCTATCGTAAAGAAAATTATAGATAAACATAAGTACAACTACCTAGGTACCTAGGTAATACATTCCACGCAACACGTCCCATTACTTAACACCTAACCGCTAGCTGACACACAGCCATCATTCTTTCTTTTTTTTCGCGCGCACTCTGGCACTTCATAATCTATCAAACCTTGTATTGGCATCACAGCCCCCGAGGAATTAATTATTAATTACGAATGATTCAATCGCATCGCGAGAAAATGTGCATTGGCGCTTACTGTAGGAATCTGCGACTTCGTTGGCTACAGACGTCCCGGTTATGAATCCATTATCGTCTTATCCTATCCTTCCGACACGAGAAAAACCACCTGCATACGATCCTTGGCATCAGCCCCAACCCGCGGGTAACGGGCCTGATGATCGACACCTATGACGTGGGATTGTCAAGGCGGAATACTGCCACGGCGGCCTCGCGACGGATTTACTCTTCATAACAACCCCCCGTTGACATAAATCCATCCGATGTGCACTTTTTGCAAGTGGGCGACAATAGCCGTCTCACAGATCGGTCGAACTACAGGAACAAGCCGTAGTGTCGATCGTGGAGTACTTTGCAGCACTTCCGAACCGTCCGATAGTGCTAGTGGACCGTAAAATCCGGTCCGGACCAAGATGAAACGATGGATGTACCGCATCCCGGATTTGTTTCATGCACACAGCAGGAATCGTGTGTCAAGGCACCGCCGTTGGTAACTATTCTTTTCTTTACTTAGTATCTCCTTTTTTTCTATAGTTGTAATCCAATTATATTATTTCGTATAATTCGTACAGTAGGGAAAAGCGAAATCACGTCATTAGAACATTCGACCAGTATTTGTCAAATATCCGGCACGGATTGATTATCACATCAATGGGTCAGGCATCCTAGGACGAGAGTTTGTCGAGTAAGACTTTCTAAGATTGTAATTTTACGCCTCGTTACCAAGAAAATAATGCGACCGAGTATAATGTAGTATGAAGTATCACGACTCCTGTCTCTCTCACTAGTCAAACTCTACGAGGGCTACATACGTCAACGCTGCATTTCGTTACACGATTACAGTACACCCAGGCACATGGTAATCGATTCAAAATCGCTTATGAAGCTGTCAAACTTAATGAATATTACGTGGCGTATCCGCGTACTACAACACCAAAAAATAAACTCTAGAAATTCTTTTTAAGCAATCAATCTGTCAATCTCGAATAAATGACGACCTATCGGAAGCTTCCAGAGCATCTTACTAGCGAACGGCTGGATGTCACCGCCAGATCACGCAGGGATCCGAGGATATAAGCTTTTTTTCCCTTTCTATGGACCTGTCGACATTAAAGGGATAAATGCTCCCTAGCTATGCCTGATTCATATAGATGGAATTGTGGAAATAGGGAGACGTCGTATATCTGATCAAATAGTAGAAAGAATATTATTCACGTTCCTGAGTATGAATCGGTATAATTTATTTTCAGTCACTTTAAGCTATGAACCCGTCCCAGGAATTTCATATCTAATAAACTCTATATTGTGTGAATAAGTCACCGTGTATACGTGTCCGTGCCTATGCCAAGACGAGTCGCGCGCGTCAGACCTCTTCTTTGTTCCGCGGCGTCGTCATCGTCGGCGCCTTCGGTCGAGTATTAACCGGACTGTTGTTACCACCCATGATCCCATCGTCGGTGGCGTGTAGATCGTCGCTGTTCTTCTCTGCTAGCATTTTCCTCGCAGCTAACGTTCTCCTTTTCCTACGCGCATCTACTTTCTGCCTCCACTCCTTCCCCCAAAGGATAGATGCCAATGCACATAGGGTTCCGATGACTAGGTACAAGGCGCTAATAGTCGAGAACCAACCCACGCCAATACTATCAATCGCGGGCAATACTACCGCGGTACCGACACACGCGAATAGGTACCGGATCGCGTAGTTTCCGGCGACGACTTCGGCTGATCGTCCTGGCATCACGTCCAGACAGTAAGTATTCAGCGACGGGAAGCAGAACAATTGCGCCACGCCCTGCAGAAATAAGACAACGACGGTAAGCGGTATACCACCAACATCTTTCTCAACACACCACCCATAGATAAGCACGCATCCCGGGATTATTATCCCCATAAAGGGCAGCGCGGAGTACATCCTATCCTCCGGGATCCGGACCCCGCGTTTCTTGATATACTTTTTAACGATGTAATCCGCGTACCGTCCCCCGCCAAATGTACCTAGTAAATACCCGCACCCAGGTGCAAGGTAGAATAACCCGCCCTGCATCGGCGTCGTGAGATTATACCGTGGGTTAAGCACGTACCGGATTGGCGTTAGTAGTGAGTACATGTTCCAGACTAGACAGGAACTAGCGATGCCCGTTAGGAACAAGTTCGGATACTCCCATAAGCGTAGCACGCGCCAGGGATTCACCATCTCGAGCACGACTTTGACTTTCGCGGTGCCGCTGTAGCCTACTAGGTCATCGATCTTTTTGTGGTAGATGGTCTCGGGGAGTAGGAAGTAGGAACCGACGGCCGCGGCGCCGGCGAGAGCGGTCTGGAGCCAGAATATCACGCGCCAGGATGTGTATGTCACGATGATGCCGCCGATGAAAGGGCCAAGAGCTGGCCCGATGAGGGTGGTTGATAGATACCATCCGGTGGCTGTACCACGTTCTGTCGGGCGGTATATGTCACTGGGTTTAGAGTAAGTGGTCTGCTCATAATATTCTGTATGTTATCTTGTAGTTTGTAGAGTAGGTAGGTAATAAGGGTGTACTGCTGACCCAATGACTGATGCTCCGATTAGGATAAATGAGGTGCCTTCAAACGCGGTAAGCAACCGGAAGACGAAGAAGGCTCCTAGGTTTGGCGCGAGGGCGGTGCCTATACTGCATCCCAGAAAGCCCACGGCTGTTATGAGAGTTATCTGGAGATTATACACGTGTTAGCTACTATCAATAGTGGGAAGAGTCAACAAGAGATCCTCACCAATCTTCTGCCGTATACTTGGCTTAGGGGTCCCCAAAAGATAGGCGATATGCCCATGAATAGCATGTATAATGCATTGACAAGGTTAACGATAGACCCAGTGGTCTCGTACTCGGCGGCTACCTCAGGAGTGGCTGCTAGCACGGATGTGCTAGAACTGTAGTAGAAGAGTTAACTAATACATTTATGGAGAAGGAAATGATCCTGGATCATCAAGATATGTAAAGATATGAGTCGTTCAACGATCGCATACAAAAAATACTTACATTGGAGCCAAGAAAGAGCAAAATCCTAATAGCACCACTAATACCAACTTCCGGTGTGGGGGTAACCGGTCATATACTTCGTCCGGGATGTCGATTACGGAATCTGTTTGCTCGACGGGCATATCCGGGCCCATAGAATGGTGCGTCGGGCACCGTTCGAGATCTCCGTCATCGGCATTAGGCCGTGGCGCCGGCCGGATAGATTCAGACGTGCCATCTGAGTGGCTTGAAGAGGTACTTGAACGGGCATTCGAAATCATAGGGTCCTGGGTATCATGAGTAGCCGTTTGCAAACGCTCATCTTTGGAGTCTTTGGAGTCAAGCATCACGAGAAGCTTTTCAGAATATGTCTTATGAAGATAAATAAGGTAATATAAGTGTCATTATAGGCAAATATAAATGTCTAGATTAGGAAGAGCAGTAAGCTTCAAGCCAGCACTGTCCTTTGTTACAAGAATTTTCTTGTCTGAGACCCAACGAGACACATCTAGCTATGATGCTGATTAAAAAAACGAAGAGTGAGTGAATACCCTCCATTTCAAAGTTTGCAAGGGGAGGGGAGGAGGGAGACTCCCCTTATTTAGCATTACACGGCGTACTAACCAAGCTCTACCGAGTAGTAATGGTATCAAATTGTCGGGTTCTTGAATTTTTTTCTCTTTGTTAAGATTGGTCCTCTTTTTGAGGTCTGGAGACCAGCTTCGCCGAGTATCGGTCGGGATATACGCCGAACTTGTCTCAATAAGGCATAGTGATACGATGCTAAATCGCAGTCCTGAGTGGATACCAACCGGCAGCAATGCCGATGATGAAACCCTATTGGTTCTTCTGCCGGCGTTTTCTGCATGATACTTAATCTGAAAATTTCAAGCTTTTTCTTGAGGGTCTGCAGGCTTGTCAGCAACCTGTTTGCCTCCAAGGTTCAAGATAGGAAGGTAGGTAGCCGCTAGAATAGAAATGTTCGTCGAATAGCCGACGACCTGCTTTAGTGGCGGTGAGAACCCGATCTGGGGAATAAGAATTGGTCTCGCCCTACGATAGTGCCTGAGAGGAGCGATAAGACCTATGACGATGCTTAGACTAATGGTGACTCTTATAGAGAAATCTCGATAGTATCCTTGTATCGCATCAATTCTGCCCTATTCCGGTGCTTATTCCCGCTTTCGCATCCACATACTTATCCGAACGAGGGATCGGCGTGGAAATCATATAGGCAGATGAGTTTATGATCTCCGTTGCCGCTGCGACTGTCGCTCCGAATAGAGTCATTGGGGAATAACTGACACCACAGAATAAGCGGTCATGTCGAATTGATGCCTTATCAGCTCATCATTGGAGAAAAAGACGTTTTCCCCGTATAAATTGGCACTCTTGAGGTCGTGTTAGGCGACCCACGGACAATACGAAAACGGATTTCGGAAAATGAGGCTACTTAACCGATCCTGTAATTTGATAGCAGATATTAGATATTACAGCATCCGTATGGTCACCGCATAGTAGGTAGTTGATGGCTTCTTTTATACTGAATGATTTATTGGAGTGAGTTGATTACATATTGTCACGTCATTTTGCCCGAGTGTATGGTCGTTTGTTTGTCTTTGAATTAACAATCGGTTGTTGTTGGAATTTCTTGGAAGACCAACCGATAGCCGACAGTCCAATCATGTTTTTTCCAATTGGGTACTTGATCTTTCTTTTTCCGCCCTTCTGTAAAGTGGGGTTCCGATTGGTCTAAATGCTAATTGTAGCTGAATTGAACTAGCCACAGTTATAACCGAGAAGGGTATAAACTAAGTAAGGTTACCTAATCAGCCCAGCCCACTCTTGCAAAAATCAAACCCCCTCAATGCAAAAATTAACCGTGGTTTAGCCCAAAACGCACACTTCTCATTCAACGCAAAAAAATCAATTTGACCTGAAGCTCTACGGAACCATCAACACATTCGACAACCGACACTTTTCGAGAGCGCCACCCTACAACCGCTGTCAAAATGGTATGTAAATAAGATATTCATTTAATGATTTGATACGAAAGCACCCGATTGCTATAGAGGTCGTCCTACCGCCGCTCCGAATGAAGCCATGACTTTTGCGCACCAAGATATTTTCGAGGGTATAGTTTGGCGGCAAGAAGTTCGACACGCGACGAGCAGGACGACCTTTAGCATATCGATTCTTACCACCTAAAATGCCGAGTTATATTTATATCGAGGATATCAGCGCTGTTGACATTGCTTTGCTTGACGGCGCATTTCGATTCGAGATTACATACAATTATGATCATTGCGGTGGTAGGCTAACGGTTGATATGATCTAGGTCAACATTCCCAAGACCCGTAAGACCTACTGCAAGGGCAAGGACTGCCGCAAGCACACACAACACAAGGTCACTCAGTACAAGGCTGGCAAGGTAGGTTCCCATTAAATTCCACCCGTCGACTTTTTTACGACTACGATATCGCGATTTCGTCTTCCGACCTGACCGATTTCTAACATACATATTAGGCCTCTCTATTCGCGCAAGGAAAGAGACGTTACGACCGAAAGCAATCTGGTTACGGTGGTCAGACCAAGCCTGTGTTCCACAAGAAGGCTAAGACGACGAAGAAGGTTGTGTTGCGATTAGAATGTGTTGCCTGCAAGACTAAGCTACAATTGGCGCTGAAGCGATGCAAGCACTTCGAGCTTGGGTACGTTTTAGGTATAATCTTATATGGTAGTATCCTCGCTAACGACCTTAAAGTGGTGACAAGAAGACCAAGGGTGCCGCGTTGGTGTTCTAAACGCACATTTTCTACATACTCAAGTCATTGCACACGTTCGTCATCATTCATGGAAATAGGGTGGTTCATTATGGCCGGGCATACTACACTGGCGACGGGAGTCTTGATCCTCGGTTAGGGAGCAGCATATAGGTCAATAGAACCAAATCTGCTCTTCTGCATTTGCATTTCTGCCCCTATGTGATACGTGCTAGGAGTCGGAAAAATAACGAGGGGGATATTCGGTGGCTTCATTGCCTTGAGCAATAGGGTTACTAGCTGGAAGGCGTCGTTACGATACGAAATCCCGACTCACATGATAATGCCCAATACCCGATCTTGGAACAGTCAATTGATTTCATTTTCCGTGGATATTGATTCCGCTTTTCTAGGTGGTCTTTTATTTGTTCGTGACATTGTTCTTGCTAGAATTATACGGGCCTTGATTACCTACCGTGGCTCCGCCCTCTCCCACGAAATATACGTTGCTAAGCTGGCTCTATCTAGACTCGAACGGCTTTGCTTGGCGGGAAACGTTGTATAACGACTATATTTATTTCTATATGTGGTTGAACGCTTTGCTCTAGGCTTACGTTCATGGATTATCAGAATCCTGAAGCACGATAATTTTCATATTTCGCTTGTCTACAACCTAACGCTTCAAACTATGCCCATGAATCTAGGTACTAGAAAGAAACCCCGTCTATCGCCGCAATCTCGATACCACACCTTTAGAACCCCTCACCCGTCATAACCGTCCTTCCGCCTCCATACCACAGCGTACCGACCCGAATATCTAACCCCCTCTCCTGACCGACAACCCACTCCCCAACCAATTTCGAATCGGCGTTATTCCACACCGTACTTTCCAACCACGCATTAATCTCATCAATCGCATCGACCCACCTCTGTCTCTGCTCCGGAGTAGCGTGCTCCTTATTCGTCAAATACCGACCGAGCGTAATATGCGCGCTGGGCACTATATACCGCGAGCTAACCGTGACACCGGCTTCTTTCGCCTGGTCCCACATGTCGCGGCGCAGGTGGTGATACGAGTACGTATCACCCTGTGCGAGGACCTTAACCGTGTCCGGGGCTGTTGGTGGTGGGGAAAGAGGGGGTTCACCCGCTGCGGGGAGGAAGGAGAGTGCGAAAGCGGACAGGTCGTAGGATATCATGGGCTTGGCGAGTCGGGACCGGTGTTGGTGCGTGTAGTTTGCGATTCGTGGGATTGCTGGTTTGAGCGTTTCCTTCAGGGCTTCGATTTCGTCGGCGGTGCGGGAGAAGTCGACTTCTAGGGTGGTGATGTGCATCCGGTGGAGGGGCATGAGCCAGATACCTGTGAAGTTAGTGGTATGTAAGTGGGGTGCGGAAGGATATATATTTAACGAGATTTCTCTCTTGACTTGCGATGCTATCGCCTTCGTTGTGTCAGGAGAGGAATCTCAACTTACTCGGTGCGACGGCTTGGAGCTTTTTCTGGATCACATCTGCGAGTTCCAAGATATGGATCGGAGGTCGACCCCAGAAGGTCATGCAGTACCTCGTATCTTTCTATTTGATGTCAGACAATTATTCCAACCAGCAACCCGATGTCGACGTCTAGCGAAAAGACTATGCGAGCTTGAAGCCCATAATCAAATGGATGCAAGGCCTCGGGGAGAAGGGGCATTGCGACATACTGTCGACACGTTAGCTTCGATATGAAAAAATGTGATTCCAGGGCTGAATCTTGAACTCTACTATCAAGTTCAGCCTGGAATTTCCTCGTACTGACCAAAACCAGGTTCTATCTGCGGATTCTCTAGCCGCAATAGATACGGATCAATTATCAACTCTTTGTAGTCTGGAGCTAAGAACTTCTCCCTTTGCTGTGCATTGCGCCTGAGGCGGTGCGCTGCATACAAAGCTTGGATTTTCTCCTGGTATTCTATTAGTCCCTATCTTCAGGATGCATGCATTTATAACTTTATATCCCGAATATTCCGCCCGATATGCCGCCTTTTCTACCGCCTACATACGCTCATATCCTTTGAAGCTAGGCCGACTCGAAGAATAGATATGCAGTAGAACGGAAGTAAGGGTTTACTCAACTGGTTCGTTATCACATGCTTTAATCAAAGCATTATATGGGTTCTCGCCCGGCTTCAGAACAACTCCGGAGAGATCCTCCAGCTTATTCTTTATATCGGTAGACTCGAGGACTGACGCCATATTGGGATCTGAGTATCGCAGGATGGGTTATTTTTACTAGGTAGGAACTAGATGGATTGCGATCGAGAATTTATTATTTCTGGTATGACAGCCGACAATTAGAAAGAGGAGGTGGCGCAGCTGAGTGAAGTCACAATATACGATGCGCTCCAGGAGGTTTGTAGACGCCAAGTGGGCTAGTAATAAAACATGGCGTCTGGCGGGGAAGTCACTGGGGATATCATGATTAGGCTCCTCTTCGCTCAATAGGCATCATAAAACTCGTACATTCATTCATACGATTAAAGGAACTAACCGATATACCTTTGATTTGTTATAAATAATAATTTCTAGAATGTAGTCCTTTTATTTGGAAGAAGTTGTAGGGAATAGAATTGCGATAGTAGATTAAGACGCTAGCTGACGTCTATGGCGCCGTTAGCGCCTATCTTAGCGTCCTTTTAACGACCTATTAGCGCTTCAGCTCGCTACCACGTGACAGACGCCTAACTTGACTTCACGTATCGAGTTGTTAACTCAATCGTCTTCTCTCTTCGACGTCTTTTTAACTCATGATACTCAACGTAATTGCGATATGATTTCGGGGTTTCCTTCGCCCCTTCCTAGCAACTATAATGAATCAAAGACATTTTATATACATTTCTAGATCCATTTGTCCCCCATGAAGTGATTGAATAGTCGTCGGACGAGACGCTTATTGGTCCCCCAAATGAAACTCTTAATAATACCATCCTCTTGATCCGTATTGAAGCTAACATGCTAGCTTCTAGGTCTATGAATACGGATAGGGGAAGTCCCTATCCAGGGCACTGACGCAGCTCTTGCAATCCATCTGTACTTGCCTCATCTAGGTCGAGGATGCTTTGGTGTGTTATTTTGGCGCCGATTCTCGCTTTGCCGCCTCTACTATCCTGAATTAATGGTATGGCCTAAATCGAGATGATATCTCCGACCCATTATCGTCAGTTCATGTTGGGGCTTTCCATGGCATATCTGGGTGAAGTCTGGTATATACTGGCATCGACTTTGCCATTTCGGTTCGGCTTTATGATCCCTAGAATGGATCTTTCAAGGGCACTCTTTTAACTTGGCCATCGGTACATATGTATCATGCGCCATGTGCGTGTCACAATGGACCTTCCCCTGACGGCGCTATAACTGAGTGGCCCCAACGCAATAGAATTGGCCATGAGACGCCGAATGCGGCACGTCGGTTATATGCCTTAACGTCGTGTCTAGAACGCCGCATAACGCATTATCGTGTCTTCACAACTTTGGACTCGTATCACGTCGTCGATGCCGCCTGCAAGGCTTAAAAGGATAATCTAATGGTCTACTAGTATGCTGGCGCACTCGGACAGTTGTTCATGAACTATCCTACGGGCTATCCCCTCTCATCACATGTCTTTGTGTGTGAACTCAAGATTGAAATCTGTGTGCGTTTAGTCGGTGACTCAAATGGTTATATGGGATGGGAAGCGGGTCCTGTTATTAGGGCTTTTGCTTGTTGATTATCTAAGGGTTGAGCTCGCCCTGTGAGTGCCTGTGCTTGTTTTTTTTTCCGCGGGTATTGTGGATATCAACGACTAATCGACTTACAGAGAAAGAAAGAAGTAGGTGCCCTACCGGGAGCCCTGAGAGCCCTACCTAGGTAAGGCGAGAGCTAACCCTTGCGGCTGAGGCCCTAGATAAGAAGCTACTATGCCACTGCCCTGTTACTTATCTCTGTAGTACCCACGGAAGCTTCCGCATGATGGCTGATTAGCTGGTTGTTACCCCTCGTGTTACTGTTCTGAGCGAGTTTAAAGCGATTCTGTAACAGTTATTGCCTATAAGACCCCCGCAAGCACTGGGTGATTTACTGATATTAAAGCGGTTCCTTCCACTTGCTAATCCTCGTTCATAACCTTAGCACTCGCCCTCACTGTCGATGCCTAGGCCTCCCGGAAGGTTCTTTCATTTCTTAGGGTTTGCACTGATTTTGATTTGACCTTGCCCTCTAAATTACTGCCCTTCCACACCTCTCATAATTTCTCCCCTCCAACACAAAACATCATCATTTTCATCACGCCTTTCCATCCTTCTTCAACCCCAAACCATTTTCGTTCATTCGTACTCTCATACGACATCTCCAAGCTTGCGACCCGTGTTTAATTCATCGGTTCTTCCGTTTGAAACACGTTTCGCATATTCGGCGCAGTCGTAAAAAAAATCTGTTATTTGATTCCCTTTTCATATTGCGTTTCTTCCTTCATATCGCGTCCAGACTTTGGTCTGATCACGTATACCTCCTCGTTCCTTCTACTTCATCAACCCCTCTTTCAATTATCACCTCACTGCCATCTGTGAATATGCCTCCCAAGAAGGCTGGTCCGCTACCCCAGGTAGCCTCGACCCGAGCTTTACGCAAGAGGCCCCCTTCTAGCACTGCCCCTCAGGAGTCTGAGACCGGAGAAAGTAGTCGCGCTCCTCAACCAAAGCGACAAAAGAAGAACTCCGAGACCTCCGAAGAGGATGAACCCCCGAACCCTAAGCCTGCGAGGAAGCCTAGATCTTCTGCTGCCAAGGGCACTAAGGGTAAGGGTAAAGGTAAAGCCTCAGAAAATTCACAGCCTTCTGCCGAGTCCCCCACCGAAGGTTCTCAGGGTGGCGATGATGCTGAGTCCTCTGATGAGAACCCTGATGATGACCCTAGCAATGGGCTGGACACGAGTCTGGCTCCTATTTCAAGCCCTGACGATGCCTTCTACGACATGGTAAGCAAGAAGCTGCAAATATTGGCGCGCGCCGATACTTTCTCACTCCGTGTCGCGACTATGTGCTCTGGCACCGAAGCCCCAATTGTCGCCTTGGACATGATTCGTGAGATGTTCAATCGTCACATGCCCGAGAAAGAAGCTTTTCGTTTCAACCACATCTTCAGCGCCGAGATTGAACTTTTCAAGCAGTCGTACATTGCCCGAAACTGCGAAGGCTCAATTCTGTTCAAGGATGTCCTCGACTTTGTCGACCCGAAAGACGGCAAAGCGTAAGCCTTCATAACCCCTTTCATATTGGTGACTGAACACTAACGGAGTTGTTAGACCTACCGCGATGGGTTCGATGGAAACGATTCCTGGCGACATTGACCTCCTCATTTCCGGTTGCTCTTGTGTGGATTTTTCTACGCTCAACACCCAGAAGCAGAAAGACTTCGTGACAGATGTGGTCGAAACAAAGAACAGACTCGAGAAAATTGCGGCCGATGGGTCCTACCAGGCAGATCGTGATTTCGAGATGGTCAAGGAACTGTGGGACATGACCACTGAATTCATCAAGGATCTGGGCTCCTCCGGCCAAACATTTTTTGGAATGATGCACTATGTCCGAAACTACCGTCCAAAGATTGTGATCCTCGAAAACGTTTATGGAGCTCCCTGGGCTAAGGTTAAGAATGTGTGGTTTCCATTTGTCGGATATGCCGCTAAACATATCGCTCTGGACACGAAGAACTTTTATATCCCGCAAACCAGAAAACGTGGTTACCTAATAGCACTCGACTTGAATGTATTCGGAGGCGAGTTGGCGACAATTATCCTCAATGAGTGGGAATGTCTAATGACGAAGGACCTTCCGAGAAGAGCATCTACTCCCATTAGTCTCTGGCTACTGCCTCCTGCCCATCCCCTGACGGAGCGAGCTCGTCAGGCTGATTCAGAAAAGGCACTAAATCGTTTATCCAAGGATGCTGATTGGGAGCGCAGCAAGGTCCGTCACGTACGATTCCGTAAGACTAAAGGGATTGGCAACGAGCGACCGCTCACACACTGGGGCCAGCAAGGTCAACCCTATGATCGCCTTGACCGACTTATGATCAGTTCACAGTCGAAACGAGTTCTGGACTGTATGGAAATAAACCAACTTAGGACCATGATCATTGGCAGATCAATGGTGGGGATATACCGCCGCTTCGATCTAAAGTTCAAGGATGTCGCCTTCGATCTCAGTCAGAATATAGACCGCTCCGCTGACGCGCCGTTTGGTATGGCTGGTTGTCTCACACCAAGTGGCATACCCTTTATAACGGGTCAATGCAGACTCATATCGGGATATGAGACATTGCGCCTGCAAGGTTTACCAGTCGACCGCCTTGAGTTTGCTACCGAAACCCAGGATCAACTACGAGACCTCGCAGGTAACGCAATGAGTACGACAGTAGTTGGTGCTGCCATGCTAGGTCTGTTTGGGGCCATCCAGCACGCGTCAGAATTCCGTGGACTGAAAAAGTTCTTCACAAGGGCTTTTGAAAACATCGCGAAGACCAGCATTCGGCCCATTGCAAACCCGCAACTGAAGCATGTCCCCGATTTCAGCACGGCCGCCACTTCGTCCTTGGGAAATACATCGATCATGGACCTATTCCGCAGATGCCGTCGATATTGTTTTTGCAACGGATCAGCTAAGTACAGTACCAACGACTTCTTGCAATGTACTGTATGCTCTACCATTCGTTGCCGGTGGTGCGCTAGAAACCCACCGCACAAGTTTGGTTCGGCAAAGAGACCTCCGAATTTCCTGGTCCTAAATGAAGTAGAACCTATGCTTATGCGCTATTTCCCAGGGAGGATCGTTAATCCGATCACTCCATACGGCCTATTCAAGCCAGAGAACACCCATTGCCCTGTTGGCACGCTTTTCGCCCATCATAGTGATCTCATGTGCGAGCTCCTGTCAACTACATTCTACTATCGCGGTATTCACGTCACAGAAGCTGTGACAATCCGATACGTTGGTCGAGCGGGTTTCGAACTTCGGGCTGTGATGTCGGACCATGGAATTGATTGGTACTTGTACCTTGACCCGTGGAGCGACCTTGGGGAAAGATTTGGCGCGGCCCTTGAAATAAGCCGAACAAAGAAAGGCCCGGCGTACAAGCAACTAACACAGCCCATCGCAAAGGCTACAGTCGAACAGGGCGCGCCCAGAGTTCTCCCAGATCCCGAATCATGGGTCTTCTGGTGCTTCCAGCCGCGAGAATATAATGTGCAAATTGAAGTGTCCAACAGCGCTCTAGAGATTACTGAAGTAAGCACTATCCCTGATGGCTTCGCCGGCGAGAGTATTTGGCACAGTGAGTGGGTGTGCGGGAAATACGATCATCAACCCCTTTGCGATGCACCCGAGAACAGCCTCCACGCCTGTAAAAGGAATGGGATGTTCCTCTTCAAGGACGTCGCGAAAATCGAGAAGCCTACTAAAGATGGCTATGTTATCTCTGATGAATGCCGGCCGCTAGAACCGCACGAGTATCGAGAGGTTTATATGATGTTCACGCCCAACGAGGATCTCCGTCCACGCGAAACCGAATCCACTAAGCTTGCTCGAGCGCGGACAAATGGGTATTGGTTCAAACCTGACGGTTCCGAGGCTGATGAATCCTCTTGTTATGAGAAGGTGGCCTGCCAAATTGTGGAGAGTGCCAAGGTCCCCAATTCGGAGAAGTTTACTATCTCCAAAGACGAGCCAGAACAGCATGTACTTGTGGAAGCATCCACTATGAGAGGAAGGGAATGCGACACTTTCAACGTCATGAGAAAATACAATTCCACGGATCAGAACGAATGGGCTGTTGTCGAGAAGTCTGATCTTCAACACGTTTACGACTTCATTTCCCATCTCAACGTTGTGCTCACTGGTACCGAAGGATTGGGTGTTGAGTTTGAATTGGCAGACATTGCAGATTCGATAAAACCCGTAGATGTATGGAAGGCTGGATATGACCATCGCGAGTACTGCCAGAATCAACTCCCACGCAAACGGTACATCCGAGCAAGCGAGACCAAATACATCCCTCATCATCATTCCGAGCCGATGGCTGCCTACGAACGAGACTTTAAGTCACGTACTCCGACCTTTGAAGTAAGACTTCAATGCTCAAGTGTTGACAACGGTATGCTTGCCGTAAGAGTTCGATATTTGATTAGTCCTGGCTTCCTCGGACGCAAAGCTGCGGCGTACCTTCCCCTGACTAGGCACCACTGCACCGACTTAACTGCGCATGTACAAGTCCAGCCCAATGTTGTCGTATCTGAGAATATACAGATTGATATTCGCGGATCAGACAAACATAAATTCGAGCCTTTCCGCAAGTGTTTGAAGAGCCTAGTTAAATCCGAATGTCACACCAAGCGTAAAGAACCGGGAAAGGTGAAATTAACCGACTCGCAATTGCGATCTCTCGATTGGATGCTTAAGAGAGAGAGACAGAATCAAGAATTCGTCGAGGAAGAAATTGAAGAAGAAATTCTGTCTACCCTAAAGCTTCGAGCGATTGCGCGTGCCCAACGCAAGATTTATCATCATGGCGGTATACTGGCCGATAATGTTGGTTATGGTAAAACCGTCGTTACGCTTGCGTTGGTTCTTCGTCAAATTGAATTCGACCAACAGACTATGAGCCAGCGAGAGTCCGAGAATCCGGATTGTATGGCCCTCCAGGCTACCCTCGTAATTGCACCAGATCATCTCGTCGCGCAATGGGCGAAAGAGGCCAACGAATTGTTTCTCGTTGCGAAGGGTGAAATAGTCCAAATTACGAAGTTGTCTGACCTCGAGGAGGTCAGCAGTGGGTGGCAAAAGCTTAGGAAACTCCAGAACGCTAGGCTCATCATCGTGAGCAAGAAGATCTTTCGTGATGCGTACTATATGAGGCTTGCGAAATGGGCTGGTTCGATCGATCCACCAAAGCTCGGCGCTATCGACGAAAACCCCCGGCATTATGGTTTTTCTGACTGGTATAACGATGCCGTTCCCGCACTCCAACGTCATGCGCGCAAATTAAGGCATCTAGTCGAAGGAAATTTTAGCTCTGAGGGTGTCGATGAGCTATACCGTGAGATCGAAGACCGGCGAAAGGAGCAACATGCATCTTATGAATCTCTCAAAACCGACTATGAAGATTGTAAGAAGAAGGTCGAGGATATTCAGCCAAAGCCCGTAACAACGATTTCTGCTTTCAAATCGCCGAAGGAACTAAGAGTCCCGGAGTCGGGGAACCGCTACCCACATCTTCTGGAAAACTTCTCATACTCTCGCGTGATATACGATGAGTTCTCCTATCGCGGATATCCAGTACCGGAATTCTTTGCTGGATTACACGCACATGCGAAATGGGTTTTGTCAGCGACACCTCCGACAAAGAACCTAGCGGATGTGCAATATATCGCAGACCTTCTCAACGTTCATGTCGTACGCCCCGTCTACGAACGACAAGGCATGCCCCGGATTACCGAGGGGCCTAAGTTCAAAGACATTACTAGAGCTGAAACCCTGCAAATCCGCAAGTTTATGTCCGACCAGAGCATCCGTGATAGATACGAGAAGACCAAGAACTTCCTAGAGCTCTTTGCGATATCGAACCCACTCGACTTTGAGCTTGCCGGCAACATCAAGGTCGAAGAGAAGGTTGTGGTGTGCGAGATGAGTACCAACGAGTTTAACTTGTATAAGGACATGGAACAAGACATGAAGGCCTGTGGCTTTGACGCCTATGCGTTGCCGAAGGGATCCCGCAAAATCCTCCATAGCTCTCTAGGTACCAAGGATTGGAGTAATGACGGCGGAGTACTCGCGCTTGAAGCACTCTTTTCCTGCTCTTCTTGGGGGAACTGGAATCGAAGGACCCACTCGACCGATGACCTCGTGGCTGAACGAACTAATGTTCTCGAGAACGCAAAGGCGATATTCAAGTTCAACGCCGAGAAAGCTCTCTGGCTCGCGGCACGCATCGGGGGCAGCGGCACCGAGAACAGGCCTAATGCTAAGCTTTGTAGGTTTGACGTCTGCGCATTACTCCAAGATATTTGGAAAAAGGATCTTGAAGCCTGTGGTGGAATCGATGCTTGGTCCGAGATGTGGAAGACAATTACCGGCAAAGAAATTAAGGAATATGATGACGCGTGTGAAAAATGTAAGGCCCAGAATGCCGACTTCCTTTCAACCGAGGACGAGTTCGAGGAGAACTTTCTCGAAGCTGTTGCCACCGACAGATCGACCACATGGCATGATTATTACGTGCTAGAGGAATCGGACCTTGATCAAATGGATGAACCTGAGGCAAATAGCCTCATCGAAGATCTGAAGCGTTTCCATGGGGCCAAAGTGGAGGTTTTGACTGGAACAATTAAGAACCCCAAGGAAAAACTGAGGCAGCTGGTTATTGATGAAACACGAGGTCTTGCATCGATACCGAGAGCCGAAATTATTCGAGTATTGCCTGATCCGAATTACGGAGGCCCGAACTTTCATAATCTCAAGAAGGCCGAGTATCAATCTCTGTGCAACGGCGTAGGCATCGCCTACAAGGAGGCGGACACGAAAAACGTCCTCGTCGATCGTTTGGAGCGCCACCGGGCAGGAGCGCTTGACGTCTCGGAATACTTATGGTACAATAACTTCCGAATGGAAAGACCTGGCAGGTACCCGAGATTTTCAACGACAACCAGCGCTCGAGGAGGAAACTTCACCTACACCGGAAATGACCTAAGCGATACCTCCTTAGAGCTTCGGAAAGCCTGGGACCAGGTAATCTATGCAACCAAACAGCTGCGCATTGCTGAGGCTCTTGTGTCGAGGAAGGAAGAGGGAGTTTGTGCCGGCTGCAAGCAATCCAAGCCTAGGGAAGAGCTGCATTTCGTCTGCGATTGTGGCCATTTGCTTTGCGCGAAGCATCTCGATGAAAAAACTTGTGGTGAGACCAACCACGAAGAACCCAGCTTTTGCCCGGCTGAGCTGGAACACAACACCGTTCCACTGGCGAAGATTAAAACCGCACAGCGATCCCTAGGTGGCAATTATAGACAGCCTGCTTCTTTCCCAACCACTTCTATCAGCTCCAAGTCGCAGATGATCGCCAACGTAATCAAGGGGACCCCCGAACAGGAAGGTGTAGTCTTGTTTGCTCAGTATGACAACCATATCGAAGAGCTGAAGCACACTTTGACAGCGAACAATATTAAATTCACAACTTCCGCTAACCCGCTCGAATTCACTGATACGAAGGTTCGACTTCTTAAGCTGAACTCCGACGAATCCGCTGGTTCGAATTTGCAAAGGATTGCGAACCACGTGGTTTTTTCGTGTCCCTTGTCGGAGAGGCTCCAACAGGACTGGGATGCGGTCATGAGGCAGGCGAGGGGTCGGTGCGTCCGATATGGCCAGAAGAAGACCGTCCACGTGTACCACTTTGTGACGGCGAACACTGTTGAGGTTGACGTCCTAGAACTCCGCAAACAGAGCCACATCTTAGTGCGTCCGGGAGAAGCCATTGGTCGATTTGTTCCTGCGCCGCTGGCTGATGCGCACATGGATATGCTTCAGCGTAATGGTGTCGTTCAAGATACTACTGCTTCTGATGTTACTGATGCCAACGGAGATACGGTAATGGCTGATGCTAGTACTGCTGCTGCGGCGACGACTAGCACTTCGAACGCCAACCAGGACGTGGAGGAGCGTGTCAATTCGACGCTCACACCCAGGGATATTTGGAAGGTGATGAGTGAGCAGAATTGGTTGAATACCGTAGGCATTGAGTATTAATGCGGCGGATACGTGGCCGCAATGTAAGTACGCTTATGGAGGGCGGGTGCGCATTAACCCTCCATCCCTCCCGCGCACCCGCCCCCTACGAAAGAAAAAGAGGTTTGAAGGCTAACTGGAGTAGGAATGAATAGTGATGCGTTACCGAAGGAAGAAAAATTGAGGACGAAACAATTGATTTCGGTAACCGGTTATGCGCACGTGTGGATGAGGTTCTGCGGTGATTGATGATGAGGTGGTGGATAAAGGGTGAAGGGGAGTGTTGTGGTAGTGGAGAGATGGGGAGGAAGTAATGGCCGAGAGGCGAGAGAAAAAAAAGGCGGGAGGAGGGTTGATTAACGGTTCCGATTGTTTCTACGGGCCTCCTCAATAGATAGTCCGGGTACGGAAGGACTCTATCTAGGCAACTCTTAGGGGGGTTTACCATTGTACATTTGTTTCCCGGCCGCGTTTTGCGCTAGTTGAATGCATCAAAAAATTCTGAAAAAGGCACCAGCACCAGGTACTATGATAAAGTGAACTTGCTCCTTCCTCGTCTAACATATACACAGGTAAATGTCGCCAATATCTCCGCTTTTCAAACTCTCCGGAAGCTTCTATCACCCCTGAAACGCGGCAACAATGGATATCACCAGTCATTCGCGCATAAGCGGGGGTATATTACGGGGTTACCCTCGCTGCACACCACAACGAATTCGGTTGAACCCGCTTCTATTAAACTTGCTACCTAAACTGCCTTAACTTATAGCTTGGAAAGCCTGGCTGTACTCGCCGACACTTTGACTAGTATCCTTGGGTCTTTCCCCTTTTCATTCTCTCCCCCAAGTGCTACCTCCTGACAATCCTCAACCGGCACATCATTAGCAAATTGCACAACCACAAAATCTATCGCAGACCCGCGCGGTCCTAAAGCTGCCATAGGCGCATGCCATGTACCCGCCCCGTAGGTAACTGCCTGCGCACCTGTAGCTATGAACGCGCGTAACCCCGTTAGGTCCGGTAGTCCCCGGCCTGGGAGTTGGGGCTGTGGTTTACTCGCACTACCGCTGGCACCTTCAGTAGGTGCTGGGAGGTCCTTGTCCGCGCTACCTGGTGCTAAGCTTAGTGCTACGGTGACTAAGTACCGCGTTGACGAGGAGGCGGGTACGCTAAGCGGGATGAAGGTCTGCGTGGTGAAGGGGTGGCGTTCGAGGATTTTTACTTCGAAGAAGCCACCATCGCTTTCTGCCCTCCCCTTATTATCATTGCTGCTGCCAAGTGATTCAGCAGGGAGTAAGTCCCGCGCTTGACATACGAACATAGTTGTTCGGGGTTCTGCTGCCGCGCGGCTAGGCGCTTGGGCGTATAAGTCTCTTAGTGGTGGCGCTAGGGCACGGTACTGGATGGCCGTGCCCTGGTTTGCGGACACGGCCCCGTGGCCCGAGGGGAGAGGTTTGGCCGGGACTTCATGGGGTCGGAGTGTGGGTGCTGGGTTTGTGAGGACGGAGCCGAAAGGGGCGAATGATGCGGGGGTTAGGGGCTCTGCTTGGAGAGTGAGGGGATAGGGGATGGGGACTGTGGTGACTAGCATTTTTAGGGGTATTATAAAGTTTAGAATTAGTATTATGGTCAAATTTTAATAATTTATTCCTCTTTGGGATTCTGAAGGAGATTGGATTGGTTGATGGTTGGTTTGGGAAGGGTTCATGGAAAGGTATTACGAGATAGGTAGGTCGGTGGAAAGTCGGAGGTAATTAAGGGTTGTTAAGGGGCCTGCGCCACATGCTAGCTGGTATAGGTACGATGGTGGCTGTTAGTATACTCACGATATATAGGTGTGAATACTAACATATATTAGCAATTCTGATAAATTGCCCTACTTCAATAGGACCTTGCTCCATCCAATCAGAGGCCGCGATGAGGGTGGTTAATTCATGCCTGCCTTGCTTACACTTTCTACCTTGACTTTTCTTTTTTTTTTTCTTCAGCCCGTTTCGCCTCATTTTTCTATTCATTCACTTACGATTTAATATTTGAATCTGCGTTTTCATACATGTTTGTCGCTCGCTATTTACAAGTTAAGGGCCAATTTGTTGAGTACGATTGATTGCTGGTAAGTCGCAAGCCCCACAATTAGGCAGTCCACCAAATCTGACAGGGAATACAGGCAGGATTCATTGTCGTGACTACCTAGGTACGCGACAGCGTGTCAGTGAATAGTTTTCACGGCTTGCGTCGGAATTTGACTCGATGGCTAATGGTTCAAATTCTTACTTATGTGGATTATTCCACTCAAGGCCAAGGCCTACACATGAGCCACCTAGGGATGATAGTGAAGGTCTGAGAGGGGTTGAATTTTCGCCCCGAGCGTCAGTTTCAAGCTCAATTGTATCGCCTCTTACGCCCGATCCAACGCCAGCTCAAATCGCATTTTCAAGAGCACAGGCACAGGCTACACCACGAGTGATTCTTCCTGCTACAAATCTTAACAATCCAGAGATCGCTGGGTATTATTCACCACCCGCTCCACCGCCGCCACCGAGGTTAGATCCTACTAGAGAGTTGAGAGGATACTATGCTCCTGAGCCAGCTCCCATTAGGCGAATGCCCCAACAGCATATTCCGCGACCTGTCGCACAGCCAGTTCCAGTTCGTCCCGAAAAGATGACTTACTCATGATTACATAATCACGATACTGTGGGGTTCACCCCTATCTTGAAGTTACACAAGAGGGCTTATTGCTAGGTGTTTGGAGAAGAGGACGATGAATCGACGGTTTATGGCGCTATTTTTTAGTCATAGGGATTGATGCGAGTCTTTTTTAGAGGCGAAGTCATGTAAATTTGGCGCTTGGGGTGGGTTGGTAGCATATTGATATCTCTTTCATATTTTTAATTCTCGCACTTTTCGTCAGATATACTTATTTTTTCATCAATGCTAATGCTTAATATTAGTAGGCAAACCCTTATCCCGGTCAAATCATTGCACGTGCCTATTTTAGCGCGTACATCTCGTTCGCATCATAATATGGTTGCTATGAATGGCTGACGATGATTTCATCTCGAATTTCCCCCAAATTAAGAAGATAGACTCTACCTAGGTAACTATATTAGACCAAGGTTTTAATATTAAACGCCTAGCAAGGCCATACGCCTATGATATGACGATATGGCAAATTGTATCTATAGGTATGCCCTTTTTTTAGGGTTGGAGGATACCATAGGCGTTGACCTACTTGTCATTGTACGCGCTCTATTCGTAGCTATCCGATCGCAGAGAGCAAACCCCGCCTTAAGCTCGTCCATAGGTAAGTTTTTCCTATCTCTAAATCCAATTGATGGCCGAAATTCCCTGGTTATGCGAACGTTCGCGATGGTGTTACCATAGGCTCTAGTCAATGCATTGCATCAGATCATATGGAATATGTTCTCCAAAGAAATTACCCTTTTTTATGTCCTATATAATGCAGACAGGTTCTCTCGTTTTTAGTTGCCTAAATGGAATCATCAAAAGCAGCCTTGTACAATAGGTATTGACGCGGATCCTGGATTGGACCTTGCTCACTCGAACGCAGTGATCGTTTATTGCCCTCCCACAACATGGCCTTCAATGAAAACCCGGCGCAGGACCCCTTCGACGCCGCTTATTCATCCGGAAGCTGGAGTGATAGTAGTGAGGACGAGCAAACTGCATGGGACAATTTTAACCAACCAGGTATCGACAACGGTGTAACTAAAACGCTGGCCGATACGTACTCTATACCCGCCTGTTCGGTAACTCTTCCGTTCAGGTCAAAGGCCCATGCATTTTCCACTACATCACATTTAAACCGCGAAAAATCCTCTTCTTCTTCCTCGCATAATCTCACCTATCCATTCACACTACCTTCTGACATGGATAGCGCGAACGGGCGAGAACCTGTTAGTTTCTCCGGCATTAACGCTATCCAGAACCCCAATAGTACCGTTTCGCAACAGCCTACCAACATGCCCGCCAATTCTACGAATACGAACACCGCGAATTCGAGTCAGCCACTTGAACCCCAGCCTCAGCCTGACGCTGCGGCACCACCTCCCGGTGGCCCCCCCAATAATCCTCCTACCGCAGCCGCCGATCCTGAGCCAGAACCCGATAACCATAGTACAGTTGTCCACGTCGGTTCGCCTACAGGTTCTGCCGCATCTTCAGCTACGGCAACGGGAACGACTCCGCCCCCGCCTTTCGTGCCCAACATCGCTCCACCTATCAGTGCCGCCTCCATGGCTCACCCGTATTATCCATCCATCCTTACTAGGCAGGCTCCGGGTTATGTGGAAAAGTGAGTATTCAAAATTGCCCTCCTTCTCTTTTACATTTGGTTTTCTAAGATACTGATCAAAACACAGTCCTGCGATACAGGGTCCGACCTTCGCTGCTTACCAGGGCCTACCGAGAGTCAACCAGCCCTACCTCTTGACGAACCCCCCTCTCGTTCAACCTTCTATACCCCCGCCCCCGCCGGGCAATACAGGTTCTTGGTGTACGTAATATCTCTATTACTGCTAGCGATTGTACATTTATGGTGGATTATAGAACACCTGTACTAACGATGATATGTGTATACAATTAGGCTACCCGAGCCAATCCCCCTTCTGGGCCGACCGATCAGCACCCCACGTCACCCCGCCTAACTTGATATCTCAACAACCACCGCAGTACCTCATGGCCGAACCGGGATACGTCGTCCAGAATACAATGACAGCTACAACCTATCCAGTGAGTCGCCAGCACCAGCAGGACCCGAATTTGACGTACTATATCGGTGGCCCAAATAGTTCTTATTCATACTACGGCTGGTAGATGGTGATGATGATAGGTAGGTATCTAAGCGGCGATATTTGACTACGAAAATGAAATTGAAAACGAACGAGGGGTAGAAAGACTTAACGGACGGGCCTCGTTGCGTTTTGCGATGGTTTTTAAGGGTGTTCCCGGTTAGGCTGGTGGTTAGGTCCTGATACCCCTTCATAGTGGCGTTGCGTTGCATTGCGTTGAGTTGATATATTCATAATACAGAGTTTCCTCTACCATTACGCTGTAGGCCTTCCTACGTGCTCCTTATGAAGATGCAATATTGACAGGAGACACTTAGCTGTTGGTAATCTACCGGATACTAACCACTCATCGGCCCAACTCCGCCTTGGCGCTCCCGGTGGCGTCGGAACGATCCGATAATATACGCCAATCGGAGACTTTCCGACGCACTAAAGGGGTAAGTGAGCACCATAAATATTGTATCACATCACATCCCACGTAGTTTCAAGCGAATAGATATATTTGGTATGCTAGATTTGTAATATATCGACTAGTTAATGCGCTCCTAAAGATGGATATCGAGCTTTAAACGCATCAATCGGCATTGCCTCCCACTCGATAGACGTAGGCAAGATAGGTGGTGCCTCCGGTCCGACTGGGCCACACGATACATCGCGCTCGGCGCGGTCGACGTAGCAAGTGTAGTTATCGAATCTACTTCCCGAGGCCGTGAAGACAATTCTGTATTTTCGAAGTTTAGAAAGGGGTACCTCACAAGGCGGGAAGATTCCGAAGGGAAAAGGGCAGACTTACGGATGATCCGGATCCTTATCGTCGCAATACCAAGTATGGTTGAGGGCGTAGTAACCAGTTTCTAGATCAAGCTGCCACTTGCAATCGATATTATACTGCGCCCATGCACTCGACGATTCCTCCCCCTTTACGTAGTCCTTACAGTCGTACCACTTCCCTGGCTTGCTCGCGGATAAGAAAGGAGTCGCGGATAAGCCCTTGAAAGCTACGTACTGGAAACCGTCGATTGCCATGAACTGGATGCCATAAAAGACTTTTGTTACGAAGTTATTGGCGAATGTTGGGGCTGAGAAGATGTTGTCGGTTGACCAGTGAGATCGCCATTGTGGGGCTAGGACGGAGGCGATGGTGCAGCTGTAACCAGCGGGGGCTAGTTCAAGGAATACGTCCTTGGCGAGCTCAGTCTTGTTCGTTACGGCCCCTTCGACTGTCAAAGGGTACTCGGTTTGATGACAATATCTAGCGGTTGTGTTGGTTGCAGCGTCATGACCCGAAGTGCATGTCAATTTCAAATCAGTACTTCCCTCAGCTACGATCTCAGCCCTGTCGGTTCACATTAGTCTCGTCTAACTGACGTATAAGGATGTGGACGATACATACGGTAGCTTATCGTCATGACCGTTACAGTACCACGTCTGCTTGATGGAGAAGATCTCCGTTTCGGGGTTAAGTTTTATCAACGAACTGATTCGGTAATCCTCAAAAGCCGACCTAGCATAACTACAGCCCCACCATCTATCGTTGCCATACCTTCCATCGGGGTTAAGCTCTTCTCCGTCGCCTGTACATGTTAACTGGAAGCCAGTTGCGGGGTTATAGAAGGTGACGGTTAGGTCACCGGTGTTGTATCCATTTCGCCATTTCTCGTTCCAACGAAGGGATGACACTGTCCATGATGGCGTTTCGGATGTTTCAATACAATCTGGGTGATTTACCCCCTCCGGAGCAACGTTCGGGGTTAGAGCGATGGGCTCGGTCAGCAATCCTTCAATTTTCATTAGTATTATCAATCTCTTTATGCAATTAATCTCTTACCTTTGATCAGCGTCGAGTTCGCTGAGTCTAGCTCAATGGCCACGCTGCCAACAGCTCGGAAAGTCACGCTGGCGATGTTAGCTATACGACACGTAGCAGGGGTAGCATGACATACTCTTTCGGGTACTTCTCGTCACCCTTGCATACCCACGTCTGATTGACCGAAAGTTCCCTAGTAGCTTTCGCAAATATCACCGTCGTCGAGTTGTCCTCACAGCTCGACAGTTCCCCTGCTTCGGCCGTGCAAGCTACTGATTGATTGCTGGCGTGATTATTCAGACGGAAGCTCACGGAGCTTGCGTCGTCCCCTTCCTTATAAGAGAAGTCTTGTACATCCCAGTATGGATAGCTGAAGGATGGGCCGATGCAAGGGGTTGGGTTCCATGGAGTCTCCGTTTTCTCTCCATGATTTGGTGGGATTATATCTATGGGGTCAGAACTCCAGATTGGAGTTGTATAATCCCCACCGAATGCGTCTACTGCGTCTTCGTCTTCCACGGTACATCTCGTTTGTTTAGGATCATCAACACATTTAAGCAGTTCTCTTAGGTCAATTTTTGCCGATGAGAAATAGGGATGACTAGTGAATGAATTAGAATCCGCTTGTAGAACGTAGAAAGTATGGTGGAACCTACGGGTGAGTCTTGTTCTCGAGCTCACATAACCACATCTGGCTGACTTCGAGTTCATTATCCAATCCCGAATATTTGAATAAAGTTCTCGCGCCTATAGGATCTTTCAAGTCATTTTCGCAATCATTCCATGCAGGGTTGTTTACATCCTGCAAATAGGGCGTTGTGCAAAACGTAGATCCATTGTTTGCAACGTCGAAAAGTTGGAAATGGGTCATGCTTAGATCTCCTGTCGCCGTCTTGTTGAATTGGAAGTCGGAAAATCGGTAACTCGGTTTCTCGAAATTTCCCGCACATGGGCTTGCATCTGCAGCGATGGCCCTAGCATCATGTCTGACCCTTGGATGTTGACGCTGTTTATGAATTTTTGAGTATGACAGTACATCCTCAAGCGCAAGGTCACCGTGCGCTGGGGGAATAAACTGTAGAGCGGCTACGCTGAGCACTTGTAGGTAATGCATATTTCCCCCTCTTTAGACTTACCTAGGTATATTTTGGGTGTCAGTCCTAGTAGTTGTCCGCATAAGATCCATAAACAGTTGAGAAATCCTTTAAAACGAGAGATTATATACGAAAAGTACCAGAGACGTCACCATAACTTAAAAAATTCTAGCCACTCGGAGCTATTTTGAAAGGTTGTATTGTCATTGCAGTTTAATATAGCCGAGATGCGGTAAGGTTACATTGAGATATAAAGACGTGGTAGAAATACGCTCAAGGCGACCCAGGATCAGCAGGCTGAATTTATAAGTGATTTAATCGACCCTATCTAGGTTCCTAAAGTATGCTACCTCGTTAGTCAGCCTCATAGAGAAGGCAATCTGTACTATAATTAGTTAAATTGGAGTTCGTGTTTGAACCGCCTACGAATACGCTGCAGGGTCGTATTATCTGTAAAAGAAACGTCCCCTCATAAAAGGCTAGGCCTTGCCAAGTTCCATTATAAGACTGTCGCAGATAGGGATAAAGGCGACCATGGAATAATCTTGGCCACTTACCTATTATGATAGTATAAGAAATTCCCCCGAGCGCTTAAAATAGGGTTCCATACGAAATGCGCACGTTTTCAGGAGGTTGGAAGACAAATCCAAAGCTGAGGGCCACTAGATACGGGCTTGAACTGGCCAATCAGTGATAAACCCTGTCGTAGAAGGTGGCTTTCGGGGGTATCACGTGACGCTAACATGAAATTTATCGCGCTTACAATCTACTCCTCGCGCAGCTCAGTATACACGAATATAGAGGTATCATTGGTCTATGGGTCCTGGAGCCATTTGAAAACCCCATCTGAAAATTCTCCGGAGCTGCTTGGTAATCTATATTATTCCATGTCTTCCTATTGCCTGTAGTTGAAAGCCCCTATATCTAGAGCTTCTACAGATGCATCACATGGTAAGCTGTTAATACTTCCCCAAGATTCTAGTCCATACTATAGGTTGGTATTTTGTTGTTTAGTTCTTAGGAAAGTACAACAAACGGTCTCAGACATCATCTCAGGAAACTAAACTCTTATAAAAAGACGCTCCCTAACTGGGAAATTTATTAATGATGCAATATTTAATCCATATCAAATAGGCTACTTCTCCTAGGCCCTTATTTGAATTACAGCAACCTATCTTCTTTCTCGGCGTATAAACAAGCCTGTTTGCAATCATGTCCGAGGCAAAGCCAATCGTTTTAATCTTCTTCCACCTTGTCATAATTCCAGAAGTTGCAACGGAAATTATGGGAAAGGCCGATATGTATGACGCCTCTCATGCCAACCCCGAAAACGCCATCAAGCTTCTCGACAAATACCCAAGAGCCCAAGCCATTTAGCTCATCGAACCTGACATCGCAGACTTCAAGCAATATAAATTTTCAGATAAGATCATCGGATATATTCGTATAGGGGGCACCGTTATTCTGAGCGACTTCTCTATGAAGATCACACGAACCGAGTTTAGTATTTGGGTGAGAGAATCGTGGCGCCTACGTTGGCGACTCAGCCATTACGATAAATCAATGGTATTGTTCCGGGACGCCGCCTCCGGCCCTCCTTATACCAATTGGCGTGATGGCCTAGTCGTTGTATGTACCTATAGAGGCGTATTTCTTGAGAACGTTGAACCTAATGAAGCATGGTACGCACCCCCTCGTCCTCATAATGGCGAGGCGGGTGTCGCGTTCACTCGAGTTGAAAAAGGGTATCTAGGTTGGACTAGTTGGACTAGTTACTATTATAGTCGGAAAGAGACCACTGCCGTGATCATGGCTATGATGGGGTTAAACAAGATAAAAGATACACTGATGCTGAGAGAAACAGAGAGTGATTAGTCCTAATATGGATATCCGATTCATAAAGCGTTAATGTACACACGATATTTCGGCTAAGATATATGGCTTTGCTTTTGAAACTGCGTGAGTTCAGTTGGCTAAGGCAGTCTGCAGCAAAAACGGTGCAAGCTGAACTTTTATTGGTTACAACGGTAGTGTTATAGCGAACCAACAAACATAAAAGTCTAGAATAGGAAAAAGAGTAAAAATAAGCCTAGCTACTATAATGTCTTATTTCGTATAGTCTATCAGTGTTGGTTCGAGTTGAAGAGTGATAAAGGGTGGGTATTACGTAAGCGTATACACCCTTAAACCAGAACCTCAGTCTCATTGGCGTAGCGTTGAATAAAATAAGACAAGTGCTTATAGCATGAGCTGTCTAATGTGTATAATATCAACCACACCGGTTTTAAGTATTCGTTGGGTTGATAGAGGTGTCATTGGGCTATCTGACAATCAACTACAACCAGGGATCTTAATCCGCCGAGACATTTGCCACAAGCAATAGACGCGGTGAGCATCGAAAGTGCTTGCTGCTAATATATCTGGCTGGGGAAGCTCAATTGGGGACTTATTTGGCTGTAGAAATAGGATTGCGCCCTTACATCTCTTAAAGGGCTGGAGGAAATATGAGCGAATCATAAAATTCGCCGTATCAGCTAGTGAAGAAAAATATGCACAACTATAAACTTCTTTTGGTCGCGTGGCAGCGGTATTATATACTTGATTGGGTTGATTGTCTGAAGCGTTCGTGGTTCGGATAACACTGCTTGGTTGATGTCCGACGGAGGTACGGGAGTAATTTTGTCGGAAACCGACGATGGTAACTTACCTCAATAACAAATATACTAGTGCCATCTTGACTAGAGCTTTCTGGGGGAGTCAAAATTGATGCCATAATCTGCCTAGGAGTTCCCGGGTTGAGTGAATTAAATGTTGAATTGTCATATTGTGGTTGCATTTGAAATGATGGTAAGAGTATTGTCATTATGAGTATAAGCTCATAAGCACGCAAAGTTAACTAACTCGTGGCCTATCCAGTTAAATTACTTAACAAGGGCATTTGTTGGGTAACATCACAGGCATACAGGATGAAAATTAGCATGGATATCGGACGAACCGGGCATAACGGAGTCAAGGTTCTATACGTATGAGCAGCACTGTGCTATACTGTCCATTCTAGCCAATGGCATAGTCTTTACAAGACAGTAAAATAACGTATGATTAGCACTTATGCGCACGGTCACTACCTAGTCCGATTATTACCGGGGTAAATACGGCTCAGCATACGGCTCAGCAAGTGGCTCTTCGTTTATTGGGAAAAAGGGATTGGTCACTGAGACAATTTGGGCCCGGATATAATACGCGTGTAAAGTCTGGGCACGCAGGGCGAAGCAGTGCGTTGTTGCTAATCTACCTAGGTATTCCGACGCCGACCTTCCGCGTCACTAAAGGAAATAAGCCGATGTATACGTAGACCTGAGTCCTATAATAGAGACCAATACTGATTCAGCTATACAGATAACGTATTCATGTTGGTAAGATTATAATTTAACACTTGGGACTAAACAATCACCGCCTCAGTCAGATGGATGGTCCGTGAGATCGTTCGTCCCATCCATACACTCATGTATAACCCCAGCTCACCAAACAGTTACATATATACATGTACCTGGGATGATTCCCAACTTACTTTCTTATTTCTACATATCACAAAAACAACGTTAATACCCTAGTAAACAGAAGTATGAACGAAAAGAAACCTTTCCGTGTCATTATCGTCGGCGGCGGCGTCGGAGGCCTAACTGCTTCGCATTGCTTGCAAAAAGCTGGAATTGATCATGTCTTGCTTGAGAGACGCTCGACTGCCGCACCTCCCGAGGGTGCCAGTATTTCCCTATACCCTAATGGCCTTCGCATAGTGAATCAGCTCGGACTTCGGAAAGCGATGGATGCCATTAGTACCCCTGCCAAGTATCTTTGGTGGAGACGACCAGATGGATCGTTCTTTCGGCAGGGCAGGTACTATGATTATATAGTAGAGAAGTACGATTCCTCTTCGTTAAAAGGGAGATTTCTACGGGAGCTAACATGAGAATCATAGTCATGGTCGAAGTAGCGACTTATTTGAAAGGCGAGAATTCCTTCAGGTTCTGTATGATACCCTGCCGAATAAAACGCCGATACGCACGGATGCCGGCGTAGTTGGTGTAAAGGAACTCCCCGACGGAGTGCAGGTCACGTTGAACGACGGTAGCGTCGAAAATGGAGATATCATCATTGGCTGCGATGGCGTGCACAGCTTCGTACGAAATGCCATGTGGGAGAACGCTAATAAAGTGGCACCGGGACTAATCACCGAGAAGGAGAAGACATGTGAGTATCTGACTATCCTATCTGATCACTTTAAGTTGAGCACATCGATACACCATCCATAGAAATGAAACTATGCATATACTAACACATACTTGCGATGAAAAGCCATGGTAACGAGCTGGAAGGGCCTGATTGGTATTGCTCCAGCCGAAGCTAAGCTAGGCCAGAGGGACGCGACAATAGTGTTTGGACAGGGTCACTCGTTCCTCCTACTCTCGGATCCGGAACGAATATTTTTTTTCGTGTTTATCGCGTTGGAAAAGCCCTTTCACTGGCCGGAGAGAGTGCGATACACGGATGATGACGTCGAGGCCGTCGCGGCGGGTTTGGCCGACAGTCCCATCACAGACTCCTTGACTTTCGGCGATCTTTGGAAGAAGAGATATCGCGGCACACTTGTGCCTCTCGAGGAGGGTGTGCTAGAACACTGGTATCATGGAAGGACCGCTTTAGCAGGGGATTCGGTTCATAAGGTAAGTAGCTTCCGCTACCCCTATCCTCAACCTATCGAAAAACTGATCACTACAGGTCACACCAAATCTTGGCTTGGGCGGGAACTTGACGATGGAGTCTGTGGTGGTTCTATGTAACTGCATACAGGAGATGCTGGTAGCCCAGAATGGTGGAAAGCCCAGTCAAGATGCTATAACAAACGCGTTCGCGAAGTACCAAGCACTGCAGATACGTCGTGCGAATCAAGTCTGTGAGATCTCGGCTGCGAATACGAGAGGCCAATCTTGGCACACAACGTTCTATAAACTCATGGTCATGTGGCTTGAACCGCTATTCTCGGATCGGTTCGGGGCCGATATGCTCGGTGAGATGTGGCGGAGAGCTCCGAAACTAAATTACGTTGACCTGGAAGATGCGAAGGACATTCGTCTATCTTGGAAAGAGATCAACTTGGCGAAAAAGCAGACCTGGTTTCAGAAGAAAGTGAGGTCTAGACTTTTGCGCAGTACTATCAAGATAACGTTGAGCGCAGCTGCAGTGGCTACAGTCGCTATTTCACTGTGTTCATGGAGGATCATTGACTAATGGGAGTTCGCAACCCTTCTTATATATGATTACGTTACTCGTCAATAATCATGACAATATGATGTAATACAGTTCAATTTGAAGCCGATCCTTTCGTTGAGTCGAATCCCATGAGCCTCGCAGTATGTTGGTAGCCCTATGAGGCGAGTGAGGAGAATGACAACACGCAGATACCGCACAATAATAGCAGCTTAAACCGTGAATCGGCGTCAAGTCGCGTGTTTCATCCCGCAGTATCCATTCCGACGGTTCAAGCCGTACATTAATCAGACATACGATAGGGTGCCCGATATTAGAAGATTAGGAGACGCCACTCTCCTCGGCATACCACAGACTCCCAACATAGCTGCAGGCCCCGTTCCCACTCCTCCGAGCGACTCCCACGGGGATATTTACTTGCCCAGTGGGGATTCGAACAGCGTACTTCGCGCATCATCGTTGAGAATGAGTGGCGTTAGAAAATAGCAAGAGCGGAGATGTGCCGATACCCCTTTTCGGTATGGTTACACAAAAGCTGACATAACATTTAAGGGGCCGGATAGTTGAACTCCTGACCGACAAGCTTCTCACTCAATTTCCACAATTTTTCAGCCTCAACGGCGCTCGTAGCCCATGGCTTGACCGTGTGGACCCAGGGGTCAGCAATTTGGCAGTCCTGTAGGTAGGCTCCGTTGTGACCTAATATAATATTAGCCCACTGTCGGCGTTTCACAAGCGGTACTCGCAGAGTAAGCTTACTATTAAGGCTTGGGCTGAACGCTGCGAAGGCATGGGTTGCCGCGCCTTGTTGAGGGGATTTCCACTTGAACTCGGACCACCCTTCCGCGTTTCCTAGAAGTTGGTCGGCACTCTCTGTAATGATTGTTAGCTGGAATTTCCGTGCTTAGTATTTTCGCGGGATAACATACTGAGACCCTGGCCGTCAACGGCCCAATCAACATCTCGGTCGAGGTTTGTCTGGATGACGCCCGGGTGTAGACTGTAAGCTCGCAGCTTAGATCCGAATTTCTGGGCGATGGAAACACCGAAGAGGATATTGGCGGTCTTGGACTGACCGTAGGCAAACCATCTGTTGTAGGTTTTACCGCCCTGTATGAGTCAGCACTGATGTCATAGGTGTGAATGAATGCGACATGACGAACATCAAAGTTATAATCATCCCAACGGATCGGATTCAAGCGGTGGCCGTCGCTACTAACGCTGACGATTCGCGGCGCCTTTGATGCTAGGAGTTTGTTGATAATTAAATTCGTAAATAGGAAGTGAGCAAGGTGGTTTGTAGCTAACTGGCTCTCGATGCCGTCACTAGTCAAAGAGTAACCCACAGCCATAATACCGGCATTGTTAACGAGTGCGTCGATATGGGGAACATCGGACCAGCTGTTAACAGTCGCAGCAGCCTCGCGGACGGCAGCAAAAGACCCAAGATCGAGTTGAAGAACGCGCGTCTTCACATTAGGATAAGCCGAAGCAATAGTATCAGCAGTCTCCCGAGTTTTTTCAGGCTTGCGGCCAGCCAAGATCAAAAGGGCTGGCTCGGCCTTTGCGACGCTCTCTACAAAGGTAGCGCCCAAACCTTTCGGAGAGACTCCGGTGGTCAAAATGACCTTTCCTTTAATCTCGCTGGCGAAATCCTTGACAAGTTCGTCAACCGAGGTTTCGGCGCCGTATTGTGATGCCATCGTGAAAAGCGGGGTTTAGTGTTGATTTGAATTTGCTATGAGCTAGTGGTTCTATGGTAGATGAGACAGTATGTAGGTGCCAAGTAGTTATATAGAAACACACTACAGGTAGTACAATAGTATTAATAATGGTTATGCTACCAGAATACCTACCTGGGTACTCTTAGGAGATAGGGGAATGACAAATGACTTGTTGGTTCGAACTTAGCGTGAAAATAGGAGTAAAATCCATTAAATCCGAAGGCTTCCGCATTTAGCGTCAAGTCGGGCAGACATGGTTTCGGCGATAGTAATATCACCGCATATATCGGCCAAAATAGCCGTTATTTCGTAGATACGGAACCGTTACGTCAATATAGCAACCTTAGGGGGGCCGTTTATTCTTGCGTAGGATCTCTATTTTCGGCACCCGGTCCGATGGCCCACATTTCCCGACCTGTACTGGTTACACACAATCCTGACACGGAGAGAAGCCCGATGGGATATTCAATTCTATAGTATGGAAACTAGGCACTATTACTAAGAGAATGTAATTTAATTATAAGCTGTAGTTCCGCCCCAACTGTTGCCCTTTGCGCTGGAAACCCATTCCTCTCCGAACAGCTTAACCATATCTACTTGTGTAACATTAGGACGAGACCCAATACTTTTCGGAAAGTCGGGCGCCGACTGATATTCGAATAGCTTGTCTCTTTGGTATAAATGTAGTTGGAATACTGGTTGTGAGATATCAGACCATATGTCGAACTTGTCTGACGCCTGCTGAGTTCGGATCCATCCGATGCCTGTGTAATAATGAACCTAGTGCCGATGTGGTCGGATTTAGTGCCGCAGTTTGCCTAGTATCTCAACGAACGTTTATCAACGGATTAAATATCCTGCTATAACGAAGGGGACTTCGAGAGTTATATGTGAGAGGTCAAGCGAAAGTTGTTAGAGAAAAAAGGGGAATGGTTGGCGTGTAACACGGGTTGTCCCTAACGTCAATCTTCAACCCTTTGTAGATCTATTAAGATTATAAGGCATCTTTCTAACCAATGACGTACTTGTAATGTTGGAATAACTGACTCGTCATGAATCAACAAGGTAAAGTTGAAGTAAGGGGGTCGATGATGCCGCCTAAGTGTTTCCTATTTTAGCAATCAACATGGCTAAGCACGTGTGTTACGTGAACATACACATGTGCAACATAGCGGTCTAACCACAAGTGCCAGCATCCCGTTTGGTTAAATCGAGCTAATATTACTTGAGCAATCAAAACTTCAGGATCATCTGAAGTTGCCGCTGTTCGTCATACTTTGAAGGACTTTATCGGCGTTCGTACTACACGTTTATCCTAATAGGTCGATTGTATGACGAGACGCGAAGCCGACTGTACTCTGACATGAAGATTAGGTGGGAAGTATACCAAAAAGGTCAAAGCTTCACATGTCCGTACTATTTACAAGCGCAGAAGAGGATAAGAGGGTGAAGGGGGTAGATGCACTGTTTGCTCCCCTCAATAATTCGTCATCGTCGCGACTTCCATCATTATACCGACTACCTAAACGGGTATCTCGTTAATCAGCACAGTACGGGGTTATACTTAGAAGTCCGCAACTTCCTCGAAACTAAAACGCAATCGCAATCGATCAGAGACAAGTTTTTGGAGATAATAAATCGGAAACGGAATTCAAAATGCGGTTTTATACTCAAACCAGCGCACCTTATGCACCTATGCGAAACAGTCACAACACCTTATCTCACAGTGCAACGAGCCCGAGCCCAAACTACTCGACCGTACCAGCACCAGCATTAAATCAGCAATCAAATGAAATAGTCTCGGGCTACTATCTTCTTAATCATCACCTAGCTAGTGATGATTATAATTCCACTCCTTACAACCTACATCCTGACCAAGATCAACTCTATCCTTCATTCAAGATGTCGAACCCATCGTTGACCGGCGATGCGTGGCAGAGCGCCGATGCGCAACCTCATTCTTCGACAATTGCAACACATCCTAGAGATAATCTACCTACCTGGAAATGGAGAGCATTACTTGTCGCGAACTGTTTTCTCACCATAATGCACGGCAAGCCATCACATCACCACCGCAATCCATAGTTACACACTAACCCCTAATCAAACCAGGCTACGATGTTAGCAATGTCGCCAACATCCAAGCCGCAATCTACAAGGCCTTCGGGCACATCGAGCTGCTATCCTGGGTCGCACTCGGCTACTCGGCTTGTAATATCGCATTGATACCTCTAGGTCGCAAGCTATTCAAATTCGGTGACTTCAAGTTGCTGTATCTAGTGTCTATGGTATTTATCATCGCAGGTTCGGCGCTCTCCGGAGCTGCCCCGGATATAGAGTGCATTATTGCCGGTCGCGCGGTGATGGCTTTGGGGACAAGTATCATATATCAAGGGTACAGTCCCGTCGAACTTATCTCAACCCCTGGTAAGATGACTAACACAATCGCAGAATATTGAGTTTCAACGTCATTTTCTCCTATCCTCATGAACTCGGCCTTGTACAAGGGCTCATTGGGGCTTGCTTCGCCATAGGTCTAATTTTGGGGCCGATTGTAGGTTAGTCTATCCCTAGATCATTGAGGCTGAGTGAGGTAAGGGGTTACTGACGCGCATTATAGGGGGCGCTTTTGCGAACAACGAACATACTACTTGGCGATGGGTAAGTCCACCCTTACTCACGTACTAGAAATGAATATTAACAGTACTAGGCATTCTACTTGGTAATCCCACTATGCGTCATCAGCCTAGTCCTCCAAGCACTCTTCTGCCCACGGTATCGCATGCCCACCGATAAATCCATATGGACACACATCAAAGAAGTCGACTGGATAGGCAACTTCCTACACATGGCCGTATGTCTCCTCTTCGCAATCGGCTGCACATTCCTCGGCTCCATCGAGGTGTGGGGTATCAACGCCTCCATAACCGTCTGGGTACTCTTCACCTTCGTCACGCTCGCATACGCCCTTCAACAATCCTACACCATCGGCACAACATCCGAAAACCGTCTCCTATCTCCATGCTCGCTCTTAAGCGATCGCACCGCACTTCTGACCTGGATATGCACATTCTGCGCCGCCGCATCTTACGGTGTGACGTTGTACTACATACCAATCTACTTTGCCTTCAACCGGGGTCTCAACCCCCTCGCCGCCGCAACACGCCTCCTACCCTTCATCGGAGTATTCATATTCTTCATAATCCTAAGCGGGGGCCTCCTCCCCGCTCTACGTTACTACCAACCCTTTTTCCTCATCGGCTCTATATTCCTGCTAATCGGCGGCGGTCTCCTCCAAGCCCTCAACCCATCAATACCCGAATCCGCAATCATGGGTTTCGAAGCCGTCGTCGCCGCCGGTCTCGGCATCCTCTGGCAACTCGGCGTCAGCGTATGCAGCACCTTCCTCCCACGCACCGAGGACCGTTTAGACTTAGCTTTACTAAGCAACATGGCACAACTCGGCGGTATCGCAACATCCCTCTCCATCGCCGGTATGATATACCAAAGCACGGGTTTCACATCCCTTAAATCCACCATCGGAAACCGAGGGTTCTCCGAAAATGACATCCACGAACTACTCTCCGGCGTCGATTCCCCGATCCTAACCCACGGCGATCGCGAGATTTTACGTCTAGCTGTAAGCGCGATAACCGACGCCATCAGATCATGCTTTATAACTATTATCGCGGCGGGCGCTATATCACTCCTAGCTGTTTTGAGTATGAAGTGGGAAGCACTAACTTTCAAGAGGCCGAATGGAAATGGTCAGGATCAACACCAAGAATTTGATAACGAGCTTCTACTTGATGATTTGATTATGCAAGGAGAAGCTGCTTCGAGGCAGACTACTCATCAAGCTAAGGATTCTACGCGCACTTAGGGTCGGTGCCCCTGAATACGTACTACCTTGGCATACGATAGCAGATCCTGAAATAAATTAGGTTCGTTTTATTATAGCAACCTATAGTACAGCGCAGGAATACACCTCGTATTTGGTATGCTATTAAGTTCGCGCCCTTTTCTCTACATAAAGGGGAAGATGATGTGGTCTTACATGTGCACATATTTAACTCCGAACCATAAACTCAGGGACGATATGACTCATAAACCAAACTGGTATCGCTTATATTTCTAACCAGTTTTTTTGTCCTAACTCCGGCCAAGATCTATGTAGATATGTCCGCTTCGTTGTCCAAAAGACCCCTTTTAGTCCCGCTCTAATGACTAAGATATGAGTACAGATTGGGGGGGCATGTGATAATAATCCTCCACCATAGCATGCCGAAGAGAAAAAAAATCTGAAACAAACGCTGATGCAATATTACAAATCCATAAGAAAAAAAGCACTCCAACGTTATTCCATAGGTATCGTGTCCCCATCCACCCATGTCGTTGACGTGAGCCGCTTTTCTTGGATCACGCCTTGGTACTGGTAGTAACAGCGGCGCATGTCGCTCTGCTCCGACAACAGCACCAGAGATGGCTCATCGCCGACTTGCTCGGTGAGGCACGCGATGTCGGTACCGGCGTCCGCTTCGCCCACTTCTTGGGGTCCCTTCCACTCGTTGTCGTCTCCCTGCCAGACGGCCTGAATCTTGTTGCTAGCATCTTGATATAGGATCCAAGAGTTCGTTGTATTGCTGTTAGGCCGTCCGACAGAGAGAGCGGCTATCGCTGTACCTGCGGGAATGGTTACACTAGGGACCCCTATTCATACATGTTAGCAAGGAAACCAGCGCACTAGAAAAGGGGCGAAATTCTACATACCAGAGTGCCATGCGACTCCCGTATCATCACCACCGAATGAGAACACTGATAGACGCCCATCCTGGTCCCGGTATGCGATACCAGCTGCGTACGGGTCATTAAATGCTTTGACGACGGGAATCACCGCCAACCCTGTCCCGTCGTCACCGAGGGGTACCACATCCGGGTTGAACCAGCCGTTCAAAGTGTCGTTAAACCATCCTGCACCACGCGAGTCGAACACTTCGCGGCGGAATGTTAAGTCATTGCCCTGGAATATGACGTAGGGCCAGTACGCCGACATCCGCGATTTCTCGTGCACCGTAAACGCTGGTCGTTCCGTCTCTATGCTGTCGGGATTAGGAGCCGTCTCATCCTCGCCGAAATTGATACCTCGGAAGGTTGACGAGGAGTCTAGGTAGAACACCTCGAACTGCGGGAACACGAGGTATTGCGTCGCGGCGATAGGAGTCCCAGGTGCCGCGTCGGTTAGATCAGTGAAGACAAGAGGGGATGACCAGGAACCGCCTGCGCTACTCGTATATCGCGACGTCCGGAGCAGGTTGTCAGATCCTTGCCAGAAGAGGCGCGATGTGAAGCCGTTCCCGGTGAGACGGCGACCCGTTACCGAGAGTCGTGTCAGGGGGCGCACGGCGGTAGTGTTGACGACGGGACTTGTGCTGTTGCTATCGTTATTATTCGATGATGGTCCAGTTACCGAGTCCGCGTCGGCGGCAGCAGACTTAGAATTGCGGTCTAGCGCCTTGCTTCCCAGAACGCCGCCCACAGTCGCCCCGAGTATTATTGCGAGTGCGATTAGGGCGCCAATCAAAATGTACAGCTTTCTTCGGGAGCCATGCTCGAGCTTAGCGAGACGTAGACCCTCCTTGTCCGCTGCATAGGTGGGTGAAGGTGCTTCGTATTTGGCGGGCAAGGGAGCAGGTACAGGTACGGTTAGCTCTTGGTGAGGTGCTGGGACGAAGTATTTCTCTGTCATTGGGTAGGTGGCGGGGGCAACCTCGAGCCCAGGCTGTGAGTATCTCCTATTATCCGCCATTGTGTGTGTATGTGTTTATATACAGCAGCTGTATTTCGTTACACGTTTGTAGGTCATTACTGAGAATGTAGGAAAAATGTAAAAGAGGTTAAGAGAAAGAGACGAAATGCCTCAATGAGACCGTCACCGACGGAGCGGGCGACAGCGAAGAAAAAAGAAGGACAAAAGTTGGGGTTTTTTCTAGCTAGACGTTGTTAGGAAGTAAACAGGAAGATTGTGCTGTTAATTTAGAAATAAAATATTAAAAGGCCCGTCCGACAAGGTACTTGATACCAAAGATGAAATTTGACAAATGATCAAATTCAAAAGAATCATCGATGGTGAGGCCAGCAGATGAACACAAACTGAAGCGACGACACAATAGCACAGATCTAGATGCCACCGATGCCACCTGATCTTGGTTGATGCGTGGGAGAGGCGTTGCTCGTACGGCCAGAACGTTGATCTGTGCTATAGCACATACCATGACCAATAACCACCACGGTTCACCTTGACTGCCTTATGGCTCAAGCTCAGCGCGTATAGTTGATGTTTTGGAAAGAGGTAAGGATGCGGCGTAGCTGCAAATTAACCAATCAGGGTTGTCATTTTACCATTATTGCTATGTTCAGCTTCTGTCATGGAAGCAATTCCGCCTTGGCGGATCGCGCTGGTCCCCCTTGGTGGCCTGGGGATGGTAGGGTGGATTGAGAGGTCGCATTTTTCTTTCGAGAACATTACCCTATATATCGTGTAGCATAGTAACTCGTTGGTGGTTATTAGACTGGTCTTCAAAATATTATATATTAAACTGAATACGAATAGAATTGAGCTAGATTTTTTTAGCAAACGCTGTTAAGATGACTGAAGTATCGTTGATGTTTAGAGTTTGAAGTCTAATTGAATTAAGTTTAAACCCCTGACTCCATGTATCCCGCATGCCAAGACTCATAAACGAGCTTCCTGGTCGATTGCGGTTAGATTATTAAGAGTATACTACATGGATGCTGAATAATGGGCTGACTGAATAAGATTATAATCACACTCAACATATAGCAGGAATGGAAGAAGATGAACATTCGACGGAAGATACCGTATATATTTCCCGCATGTCACGGAACCCAAGATCCCGACCCAAGAGATTATTTCCTTCCTAGGTGAAAAGGAGCATTTCCGATACTCTTGCTAAACATGGATTGACTTCCTTGAAAAAATACTTACTCATCAATCGTGCTATAGAAGTCAAAGGTTGACCAGCTACCCATATCTATATAGAGTCTTCTTGAATGGCGAAGATGTTGGATATCCCTGATTGTTAATTATGATATATTGTGTATAGTTGAGTGTAGATCTACCAAACGCGACTGCAAGTAGACATGGTCATCTTCAGACGTCTGCCCAGTGCCCAATACGAAGCTATGTAGACTTGGCGTATTTGAGTAACATAGGAACTTAAGGATTTATGTTCAACAACGCCAGTTTAAACACGACAAATCCCTGGCCGGCGGGGCTGCACAGGATCGTAGATCGCTCATGTGACTGAACGAATGGAAGGATTCACCGAAACGGCCAAATCCGAATGTAGAGAAGATCTCATCACCATCGCGATATTGAAAACTTAGTTTCAAAACTCCAAGGAGCCAGACTATCTTTCCGAGCCCGACCGAAAACTAAGGGCACGAAATCCAGTTTCCTTTCATCCGTATTAAATCTTGCAGGATATAACGAGACCATCGTCACTACGTAGAAAGACTCAATCCGATAATTCAAATGCCATTTTCAGCCAGTAAAAACATGAGTTATCATAAGTAGCAAGTTAGCATCGTACGTTTGCAGTCACAACGCGCACATACTAACTAGCGGTGACGCAAACACCATTCGTCACTTCAAATCAACCAATCATTAAATACGTAGATCAATAAATATGCTATTATTTTCGTTAAGCGAAGAAAAAGGGGTATCCGTACATAAGTCTTGAGTCGCGGAACATTAAAAGCCAGAAGAAAATAAAATCATCACACACCACGGTGTATGTGCGGTGTTGTCAGTGGTATCATGAATCGTTAAGCCAGAGCCCGTGATATATCCCACGAACGCCAAATCAAAGCAGACCCCGCCCGAATATTGCAATGTTACCTTATATCTTGGTATCCCAGGTTAAACTTGATTATCTTTTCCTATATTCCGGTTTCCTTGCCATGTTGACTACTGGTGGAGGTGCATCGTCGTCTAAGGGATAGGGTGGCGGAATACTTCCACCGGTTGGACGTCGAGCGCCTTGGGCTTGCCTCTCAGGTAGGGGGGTCTTTGGAGGTAGTGGGGGTGGTTCGATGCGATGCGGCTGGAGTGGTTGCACCATGGCTTGTGGGATCGGGTCTCTTTGCTGTCTTCGTGGATACTCATCCGCTCCAGTGATGGCGATCTTGTCGCTACCCGCAGCGTTGCGATATTGTGCTGGTGTTGGTGCTGTCACGACTAGGCGATCAGGTTCATCATCGGGAGGTGGGGGCTTTACGGCCGATAATAAAGCGGGTGGTGACGGGACTTTTTGATATGGGCGTGTTACCATTTGAGGCGGAGAACCCGGGCCAGTGGAAGGCCGGGCGGTATCGGAGCCGCGGGATGGTGGTTGACTGCTCGGATTTGCGCCGGGTCCTGGGAGTGTAAGATGATCTATACCGGACTCATAGGATTGTCGACTAGATGGTGTACTCTTTGGTGGAAATGACGTGGGCATATCGCCTGGAAGCTCAACAGCCAACGGAGCATCTATAGAACCCATAGTCGGCTGCGCTACAATCTCAGGAACGTTGTGAGACATACTGTTGAGCCTTTCGGATCTCAGCTTTGCTCTGTGTATCTTGGCTAATTTTGTCGAAGATTCTTGAACCATCCTCTGTTCAGCCGCTCGAGATAGATACCTCTTCGTACCTGTACTAATTTCTCCTAATCGATCCCACTCGTTCATAGCGAACTCGCCAACTCCAATTTCGACATTGAATCGGTAGTAATTTTCGATGTTGACGCCCCGCTTTATTAAGAGTTCGTTCTTCATTTTCTCGTGGATTTCTTCGCAACCTTCCACCTTAGCGACCAGCTTCCGTCTCGCTTCTGCGAATTCCCCCATGAAACCCTCGTACCACACGTGTTGATTTTGCTCGGTGCCTTTTGGTCGTTTTCCAGTTCCTAAGCTAACAAAAACACCAACGTCACGTCCTGGCCACTCATTTACTGTTGCCTCGTCGAGCGCATAAGGGGATGGATTATAGGTTCCGGCACCATCATCATGGAATACTGTCTGTCCGATTTTTATCGGTTTGAACGCCAATCCTATCGCGCACGTCGCGCGTCCGGCCTCCCAAATCTTGCAGTCGTATTCCGGAGCAGGTTCTTTCCTCGAGTCATATGATCGCAAAAGCGCAGGATCTCCACCCCATGTCGTTCCTTTATACATGGCCGTAACGGCGCTACAATGATGTTAGTTGTTAGGTTACTTAAAAATCTAATCTGGTGGAACACTACTTACGTCTTCGTTCTATTTTCTCTCGAGTCGTACAATTGCGCGTCGGGATTTCCCCAGCCACCACCATTCCTCGGAAATAAGGATCGGGCCTGGCTTGTTGGACTACGACCACTGAAACTGACAGTACTTGCATTACTCTGATGTCGTTGTGGAATGCTGCTTCTAGCAGCACTAGAGCGAGAGACAGCAGATAACGGGCTAGCAAGGTCTGATGCGCCATCGTTTCCCTCATAGTCCGAAACAGTATGATCTCTGACAGCTTCCTTGATCGCGCGCTCGAGCATCGATGCCTTGAAAAGTGTTGATCGGTAGGGTATACCAGCGAAAGTCTTATCCGTCTCGAATACCATCCTCGTTAATCGGACGTAGAGTTCTTTGCATGTTTCCAGATCTAGTCGGAGGCGTCCCAGCATAAGGGCTATTAAACCGCCGGTTCCGGTTCCAACTATTAGATCGAAATGATCGCATGGTTTCGGTATTTGATCGCGTCGCGGAGCTTTACCCTCGATTTCGACGTAGGTTCGAAGCATTAATTCTTGTATGATAATAAACATGGAATAACCACGGACTCCTCCGCCATCTTCATTGCGATAGAACGCCTAAGTTAGTGCCTGAATTCAAGGTGTCTCGGTATGGCGGGGTAATCAGCAAGAATAACTTACCCAAGCTTAGAATCCTCAACGGAGGACCTTTAGTGGTATCCTTTCTTTTTAGATGTCCTTCGTCCATCTTTTCGGCACTTAGAAGTATCTATTCTCGTCTGCGCAGAGTTGTTGACGTCAAAAGTGTTAATTTGCGAATGAGATCGGGAAGATGATGTAGAGAAAATGCGTTGAGACAGGCCCCGCTGAGTTCGCTAGCTACCCTCGTCCTGTGACGACGTCAGACTCGACTGGGTTTATCTAGGCGAATTGAGTGTGACCGCGACGCCACCACCAAACCGGGAATTGAAAGAAGCGAATTTTTGTAAAGAAAGGTATTGATCGGGATCTGAATAGTTTCAGCAAAAAACAATACGGAAAAGTTTTCGAATTGGTAATCTTTTTCAGTGAACCAATCTAGAATAAAATGTTGATGTTAGACAAGCGCTTACGGCATTTAGTCAACAGCTTTTTAGGAGGCGAGACGATTACCAGTGCTAAGAAAGGCGCAAGTGAATTGTGTGGCTGAGCTACCATGAGCCGTTCATTCGAGTCACCACAATGAATGTTACTACTACTTTATACCGTGCTCTGATTTGTGTATATCTTACAAGTACCCACTACTTTGTGGTCTTCGGCAGGTACGGTTCCTGATTCCGGGGGTTCCAAGATGACCTATTTTTTCAGCACTAAATGGCCAACTTTAAAAACAAACTTGCAAACCACGTGCGGCACGTTAAAACCAAGGGTTTACCTTTTCTATCGTCCGCAATTCCAAAGCTGAAAATGTTAACAATGTATACTGACCTATACAATCAATTCAAATCGAGATTCGGTATGATTCTATTCGACTTGAGCCGATGAAGAATGCACGTCATATCAAATATCTAGATGCAGCAAGAATATGCATAATGTCTCCTCTTCCTGCTTTGGGCTCCCTCTTTTTATACGGCACATTAGAACCGAACTAATGCATTCATTGGGTATCATTTCCTATTAGCTTACCAGCTTACCCGTACGAACAAATACATCATTGATTATTGTGGCGGTGCAAATGCTTTTGTTGATGGTTGGCTGAGATAAAGGAGCTGAGATGATCGCATTGCCACTCAAATCGCAGTCAGATTTCCATCAGCTTCGTGTCTCTTATTCCGATAAGACCGACAATCTTCTTCATTCTTAGGTAATCATCAATAAATTAAACACGACAGTGAATTGGAGTAGCCATGACTGTGTACACTCGCTTCTAACTGAGATGGAGCGTTGGTAGGGGTTTATTACATTCGCTTGGTATGGGGATCTATGTTTAGTACTCCAGAGTTCCTCGTTTGTCGTTTGATAATTGCTTACTGGCCTACCCACAAAAGTTTTCCAGAACTTTTCCATGCAGAAGAATTGGATCATCTACGGATAGATATGGTATCAAGGATATCAAGATCCAAATGGTCCCAACAGGGGCTAGAACATGAATACCTTGTTGAACCAAGTTCCCCAGGGATGAGCATCGAATTTATACGACGCATGTGATTACGAATCAGCGTATCTGTGAAATTGACTCTGGAACTCTCCGATTAATTGTCGGTCGCTTGTGACGCGTCTGAGGCTATATATCTGAGTAACGGTCATATTTGCTCCCGATCGCCGTGGTTTCAAAGAATAGCCCAGTTGACGACCGAAATTACACAGGTCTGCCAGGTAATTAACTTACCAGGCAGTACTTGATCACACCAATGATGGGGCAGCTTCAATGTCAAACGCATACGAAAGCCTATTGTGTGACTCAGCTAAAGCCCCTTACAACAACGTGGGATATTCATGATTATTGAGTGTATAATAGATTCATCAATAATAAAAACCCACACCCTCCATCCCCCGTGGTATGTAGTCGGAACTTGGCCCGCAAACGTTAGCTATCGAAGTGTAAAATGAAAATCTCAGTTCGGACAATCCGCCGAATGCCAGAAGGTGAGTAAAGTCTCAGTTATTTCTGGAGCGTTTGAGATTCGCACAATAGCATTCCAATGGTAACATGGGGTGATGGTAAATTTAATTAACGCCCTTGAGTAATGTGAGCCTTACGGAAACATTGTAACATATAATCCAATTTCGAATTCGACAGAGTTGTAAACACGTTGATGACACAGCATAATTTCGTGATTTGTCGTCTTGACCGCTAGTCATCCATTTTGTCTGGCACATCTAGGTATGTATCTCAATATGTATGTGATCAAGATGATTTGACGTTCCACCTATATAGAATGCTATTGGCTTCTTTTCCACCTTGCATCAAATACGCGCAAACGACGGAACAGGCCCGAAAAATGAATATACACCTAGGTAATTCGGTACAACTCGGCATTGGTGTCTGTCACTGGTTGTAACTCGATCCTGTTGCTAGCATCTTCTAGTCTTCGTCTTTCTGGTGACACTAAAACAGAGGAATGCACAAAGAGTAGGCAAATAGGGCTGTCAGGAGGTTATAGGACGAATGCTTCGAATACTTAGCCTATTGCGCACTAGCGTCCAGAAAGGAAGCTGTTGCTTGCATTGGATCCTGGTCTGCCTGGTGTAGAGTAGGACTTGGAGGATTCAGGTTGTGCGACGTCGCGTCTCATGTTCCGCACCGCTCATTGTCCCATTCAACGAGCGTCTCCATATTCCTTCGGCTCCCTTTCCACGTGGACAAACGTACTGGCCTGACTTCGCGTTGATGCGGCTGAGCTATGGATAAGGTAGGTGGCGATTGTTTCTTTCAACTGGTCGAAGCATTACGGGTTACATTGAAAGTAACACCGATATCATGCCAAAGAGAAAGGGAGAACAAGTCCTCGTGGCCCGCAAACTAGAACACGTCCGCCGCCAACCGCAAACGTCTTTCATGCTTAGGTACTCACCTCCGGCTGCCACCACTTCGGCTCCGAGCAGTAAAGTCATTCTGTATCACCTCAATTAGTCAGAATACGGTGCAGGTAGAATTTGTCCTCCGACAGCTGAGGTGAGGGATTGCTTTTGCATGTACTGTATGTACATTTTATTTTATTGATTAGGAGAGCTACCAGGATCTTGTCGCTAATTTTTTCCGTTCGCTAGAGGCCCGCTGCGATGCGCACCTAGCCTTCGGGCTAATATTACGAGAAGTTGACTATGTCTCACTGGGTAGTCCGTAGTTAAAATAAAATAAAAATAAAATAAAATGTTACATCGGTCACAAGCAAGAAAAATAAAAAAGAAATAGCACAAAATAAAATGCATTAGGGCATTTTTAAAAGCATGTTAACATAAATTCCACGTGTGACAAACTGGTTCTGGACTCGTCGGGTACATACATAGTGCATATACATGAAGTACTTATGAATGTACATACGGCGTGGGAAGAGTCATGAATAATAAATCCGAGGATGAAAATCTCCGGATTTAGCGAACAAAGAACAATGGAGGAAAAAAATGGAGGAAAATGGATCAAAAGCTCCAACAAAATTACGAATTACCCCGAGGCTTTCCCCAGGAGGGGACCAGGGGTCCCTAGCTCTCCCCAAGTTCTATTCGGCCCGTGGTGGGGCTGCATAAATGGAGAGGAGCGAAAGGGGCGTCACCACTCGCAGTTCTTGCTATTTCTTCATAGGCCGTCTCGGCCACTGACATCATCCCACTATCAGGTGCAGATGAGTACCGGAGCCATCGTAATCTTATTATCCGTTAGTACTCGAAGCAACCTTCCGTCTGCGTCCTTCGAGAAATTGGCTGAAACAAATTTCGACAGCGAAAATGGAAATTCCATGAAATGCGACAACACGGTTGAGACAGTTACATAGGTAGATATTAGTATTCTTTCTGTTTTCTATCACTTTATTTTTCTTACCCCGGAATTCAGAAATTCTGGGGCGTGACAGATCAGATATGGTTGCATCCTCAGATGGAATTAGCGCACCCTCGCGTCCAACGGCTGCGGAGGAAACGTTTCTTACTCTACTATGTATACATGTCGACTGCTGATCCATAACCCCGATCAGACGAGTTGCGGATAAGTTTGCGTGAGAATGATTAACCAAAACCTCGGGATACGGTTGGTCGATGCTAAGCTAGAGGCTAAGACATCTGCATCCATGCGCTTTTCTTTCCCACCCCATTGACATTCCAGCGAACCAATCGTCGCTATCGTTCGCTGTTCCTCTTCCCGTGGGTTGGCCTGTTACCCGCATATGGCACGACCTGGAGTGCTAGTCCGCGTGTGACCTCCAGAAATTTTGTGGACAGGTCCACTGTCCTGGGAAGCTCGCTGCCACCTCGATTGGGCACAGTATGTACACGTACCACACGTACACTTTACATAGTACTTACATAGTACACACCTACCTAGCAGCCTACCTGAGAGGTACGTTACGAGCTCGCTCGGGCATTATGGTAGTTTGGGGGAGAAAATATCGACAGGTCCCGAACAAGGACAAATTAACATGGATAGACAACATGCTTGCTTCCCCTTGCTCCTCTAGCATTCCTTGATTCCTTGTCTCGTGACGGGATGGCCGGTCTTTTTAGCTTAGGCTGGAGACGGGCTCGATGGGTCTGCGCCGATTGCCTCAAAACGTCAATTCACCGTGAGCCGAGCCCAGTCCAAGGTGGACCTATTACAATCCAAGGATCCACGAATCTGGCATTGTGTACATCGGGGAAAGTCCCTTTCAATCAATGGAAACCCGTGTTGGTTGGAACCGGGGTTTTTCGAAAAGTCCCAATGTACCTCTTCACCACTCACCATTTTCTCGGGCGCTGCACCGCAATCTACCCCGGGGAGGGACGCCACAGAACTTGGAAGGTCCAGTGACCACCAATGTGCTTTGTTCCTAGGTTCCTAGAAAAAAAAAATCAAAGGACTAGGATCCTGGGAAACTTTCACCACTCGAATCCTGGCCACCCCCAGGCGACACCCCTTTTGCATATAATAATGGATCGACCTCGCTTTCAACTCTTCGATCTTCCCTCTTGACTTGTTGCTTTTATTAGTGCTCCTCCCTCACCGCACCTAATAGATCCCTAATCACACCTAATTACTCTTATGTGTCGCTAATAGGCCACGCGAGGTCTTAGACATCATGAAGAAGTTTGGCAACATTTATCTCATCGCGGCTACGTCCGTCATAGGTAAGCTTACCTACCCGCCTTGTAAAAAGGCTAACTTTGTTATATCTGTAACCTCGTTGTCGTTGCTTGATACTAATATTATAACTAATTAGGTGGTGCGCTTTTTGGTTTTGATATCTCTTCTATGAGTGCTATCATCTCCACTGACCCCTACAAATGTCAATTTAACCAGCAAGTTAGTTTTACCTGAGCCGAATTCTCGTTTCTTCCGGCGCTATACTAACAGCAACCATAGGGCAACGACCCAACAACTGGCCGATGCCGTGGACCCGATGATGTCGTGCAGGGTGGAATTACCGCTGCCATGCCTGGTGGTTCTTGGCTTGGCGCTCTCATCTCTGGTATTCTGACTGATGCGGTTGGTCGAAAGACCTCTATCCAAATTGGTGCTATCATTTGGTACGCATTCTACAGTACAATCTAACCAGCTCCAGAATTGCTCTAACAATTTCCGTTTTACAGGGTTATCGGCTCGATTATTGTTTGCGCTTCCCAGAACATCCCTATGTTGATCGTCGGTCGTATCATCAACGGTCTAAGTGTGGGTATCTGCTCTGCCCAGGTTCCTGTCTACATTTCCGAACTCTCGCCGCCGTCGAAACGAGGTCGACTCATTGGTATGCAACAATGGGCAATTACTTGGGGTATCGCAATTATGTTCTTCGTGTGCTACGGTAGCAGTTTCATCAACGGCAAGGCTGCTTTCCGTCTGCCATGGGGTCTACAAATGATTCCGGCTGGTCTTCTATTCTTCGGTCTTATGGTACTTCCCGAATCACCCCGTTGGTTGGCGAAGCATGATCGTTGGGAGGAGGCCAAGGAAGTGCTCATTCTCGTCCACGGCCACGGCGACCCTCACTCGCAATTGGTTGCAAGAGAAATGGCTGAAATTAAGGAAGTGGTCGACTTCGAGCGCCAAAACGCCGACGTTTCTTACATTGAGCTATTCCGACCCAAGATGATTAACCGAACTCATATTGGTCTCTTCACGCAAATATGGTCTCAACTCACTGGTATGAACGTCATGATGTACTACATTTCTTACATCTTCACCATGACTGGCTCGGCTGGTGGCAACGACACTCTGCTTTCCAGTGGTATCCAATTCATTATCAACGTCGTTATGACTATCCCCGCCCTTATCTGGCTCGACAGGTGGGGTCGTCGCCCGACGCTCCTAGTTGGTGCGTTTTTCATGACCCTCTGGCTCTGCATCAACGCTGGTTTGTTCGCCGTATACTCCCACGACCCGGCCCCCGGCCAATTCGATACCGCCGCCATTTCCATGGTCATTGGTGGTAAGCCCGCCAAGGCTGTTATTGCCAGTACCTACCTGTTCGTGGCCTCCTACGCACCTACGTGGGGTCCCGTCTCCTGGACGTACCCGGCCGAGCTCTACCCGCTACGTGTCCGTGGTAAGGCTGTGGCTCTTGCTACATCTGCCAACTGGGCTTTCAACTTTGCCCTCGCCTACTTTGTTCCCCCTTCATTCGCTACCATTACCTGGAAGACCTACGTCCTATTCGCTGTATTCTGTTTCTCTATGTTCTGGCACACTTTCTTCATGTTCCCCGAGACTGCCAACAAGACTCTTGAGGAAGTTGCCGCTATCTTCGAAGACAATGGCCCCGGCTCCATCAAGAACATTGGTGTCCCGGCCTGGAAGACTCACAACGACCGCTCTATCGTTAGACTTGAGCGCAACCTTGCCAGCTCTGAGGAGAAGATTGGCATTGAACATACTGCCGAGGCTAAGATGTAAAGACTTGGGAGATGCATGCATTGGGAAAGGTGGTAGAGGGGATGGGTTGTTGGTTCGGCGCTGCTTGGGCATTTAAAGGATTCCTACATTATTAAATGGGAATTGAGCGAGACGACATAAACGTTTGGGAACATAAAATGTTTGGATTCCCCCGTTTTGAAATTAGTGTGTTGATAAGGACGGACAGCCTGGAACATAACTTTCATTCCTCAAGGAGTTGATAAGGAAGGTAAATAAGTTGGTGGTGATATTATACCCAGAAATGAATATGAATTATTCTCAATCATTTATCTAACTTTTTATCTACTTATCATTTATTCATTGCACAATGTCGAGTAAAATGCCTAAGTTAATTTGAGTTTGAAGATATGTAATGTATGTTTTAGGCTAGGTGGTTTTGTCTCTGGTGTTCGATCCTTCTAAACTACCCAAACCATCAGAACTCTGTTGTTTCTGCATAAAACAACAGCCCAACTGAATAACACGCCTCGGTACCAATTGCCAATTCGCGTCGGCTAGCTGGTCTTACTAAAAACAAACGAGGCGCGGGCTATTTTCCTTGAGTTTTCTTTAGTAATGATCGGAAGCTTAAGGAAGGTGGACGTAGGTGGCTCGGATATATAGATATTGATCTATAAACGCCTAAGTGTAAACGTATTAAGCATAGTAGTGGGGAATCCTGAAGCTTTGATTGGTTGACGATAAGGTTCATATGCACATAACAAGAAGGCTAGAGTAGCAGGGGTGATCTCCTAGAGATGGGCGCGGGCAAGGCTGATGGGGTAAAGTTGTATGGTGTAGCCTGACATTCCCAATACCTTCCCATCGCGCCTGTTCCATGATCTCTCTTTAGCATCATTGGCGTTCCTTATCACTGTGTATATGATTTCCAATTATTAACTTCTTGCGATTCATATTATTATTCCCATTCCTACTGCGAGTTCTCGCTGTCTCTTGCCGCCAATTGAGACTTCCGATGGATCAGCCGGCGGCTAAGAAAAGAAGGCTGGCTCCTAAGATCGATGCTCAAGCTAGTCCTCCCCATCCGCTTCCTTTTCCTCCCGAACCTGTAGGTAGACTCAAGGGAATGATTGTATAGTTGAGGACTCACGTCAATAGGCTCAGCCCGCGCAACCACATTACCAAATATCCGAGGCGCTTCCACCGCCCCCTCCTCCAGAGAGACATGAATTCGAATCCTTCGCGAGGCATCTCCAGGATGCCGCTATGCTTATATATGGACAAACACAAAAGTCGCCCTATAATAAGGCTTCCGTACTTATCCTGCGGTGGGAAGACGACAGTACCGTCGAACACGACCTCGTCGCTTTCGAGCAAGTCCTTCGCGATCGATATAATTACCGCACCGAACGTTTCGATATACCTACGAGCCCCAATCCTAGCGTTAAGTTGGGTGTTCGAATGTCGTCTTTCCTAGAGAATGCGGCGTCCGACCATCTCATGATAATATACTACGCGGGGTACGCTTACGTAGGAGTGGATAACCAAATTTATTGGGCAAGGTGGGTTGCTATTTACAAGTACGAGGAGGCATACTCTAACATATCCTCAGCGCATCGAGCAAAAATTCGAAGTTGAAATGGAATGGGTTTCGCTGTCTCTTCGACGAGGCGCAATCCGACATACTTTTACTTCTTGATACCTGTGCCACACCAGAACCGCCGACACCCGATAAGAGCAGTATTAAGCAAGTTATTGCAGCGAGCACCCCCGAGCATTATTCTAAGGATTCTAACTTACGATCATTTACATCTCATGCCACAGAAGCACTTGCTAAGTTTAGTGCTGGTAGACCATTTACACCTGAACATTTATATCACGAAGTTGCTTATCAGAGGCAACAAGAATTGATACAAGCATCGGGTTTAACTAATGGGGCCAGCAAGAGTATACTATTTACTGAAAAGCTACCTGTGATATATCATATAAATTCAGGCAAAAGCCAAGGTATACCCTTGGCTCCTCTTCTACGAGCTGAGGCGCAGTCGCGGTCCCCGCAAGTGGGCATTAACGGGGATGCCCAGCTACTGAGAACGCCCCAAGGAGAACCTATTATCCACCCAAGCGCAGTCGCCGATTTGATATTTGACGAACCGAGGGTTTTGGTATGCACGACTTTTGTTGGCGAAGCCAGTCCCGACATGTCTTCATTTAATCATTGGCTTCATAATACTCCAGCGATTGCTTCGAAAATTGCCGTAGAAGGCATATTCCTCGGACCACCTACAATGTTGCTTATATCAATGCCAGTTCCAGTCTGGAATGTTGTTCAGCATGATAAAGTCTGCTGCTTCTTAGGATATGTGAACTCTCATAATATGACGCATCTTTATAATCGATTGGTGAGATCCGCTTCTGTCAATAAGGCGTCGGCGAAGGATATGGAGGACGGATGGATGCTTCTTGAGGCTCGGGAGGTGGCTGTGAATACAACACCAATTGCTCGCCGGCACGAACTTCCTACCCATACACACGCTCAATTACGCCCAGAAACACCAATTCGTTCCGAAAGCATGGGAAGGATTGAACAGACGAACTTACCCCAATCATCTACTTCTAATATGCCATATACCAACTTGACACCTAGCAACACCATACCGAATAAGAACGAGGTTGAGGATTCGGCTGAGATGCAGGAAGCCGCTGAGCAGCTTAAGCTTCTCAGCCACGTCCGACATCTAAGTAACGACAACGGTTCTAGTGCACATTCACGATCAAAACATGGGGATCATACAGTACCCAATAAACATGACGAAAATTCATCACATGAATCTGGAGCAGACGAAACACCATATAATCTCGAATTTACACCATCGGCACGGCCTAAACAACAGCGTCGGTCAGTCCAGAAACAAACACCGAAACAAGAAACTCGCTGTAGTCATTGTAGTCATGCTCCCTTCAAAGATTATTCGTCATTACGTAAACATATCGCTGCCGCTCATACTCGACCATTTCCTTGCGCTTTTGCTTTTGCTGGTTGCACAAGCACATTTGGATCTAAAAATGAGTGGAAAAGACATATCGCTTCACAACATTTATGTCTACAATATTATCGATGCTCAGCCTGTCCACAGAGTACAGTTGAGGGTAAAGGTAACGAATTTAATCGCAAGGATCTATTTACGCAACATCTCCGCCGGATGCACGCCCCTTTTGCTATTAAGAAGGCCATTGCTAAGGGTGATAGTAAATTACAAGGGGATTGGGAATCGCATGTTAAAGACATGCAACAGACATGTCTTGTTACGAGAAGACAGCCTCCACAGAGATCCTCTTGTCCCAAGCCGGACTGCGCGAGTGTTTTTGAAGGACCCACCTCTTGGGATGAATGGACTGAACACGTCGGTAGACATATGGAGAAGGGCGAAGCGGGCCGGCTTGGCGTTGACAGCATGTTGGCAAAATGGGCCCTAGATGAGGGTATAATCGAGCGTAAAGACGGCAGTGAATATCGACTCTGTACCGGAACCAGCGCCAATGCCGAGCGAGACTCGACCGGCAACAATGCTGGGTATCAATCGGACGGAAATAAGCGAGATAAAGACCGAGACCGGGACGGTCGAGACCATGATCGAGACCGAGATCAAGATCAAGATCGGAACGGAGATCGGGACCAAGAAGACCGCACGATAGTAGCTGCAAGCACAATGGTGGATAAAATGGACGTGGACGAATGACATTTAGGTATATCTTAAGGGCTCTACACATATAAACCAAAACATACAGAAGAGGGAAAAAAAACAAATCAAAATTTAACCCGGGAGCGCATTATGGGGGAAAATTGACGGTGCCTCAAAAGCGGGAGGCGTAAAAGGGAGCGGGCGGCTAACTACTTAGCTATCTAACGAATTTCCTTCTATTTATCATCCGGATGTACCCAAACATACTAGAAGATGATGCGCCACGATTTCTTTTACCTACCTATCTAACGTTTTTTGACGTCCGAATCTATTCAAAGCGCAACGTTATAGGGACGAATGTACGACTATATACCACATTTTTATTATACTTTATTTTGAAGATAGCATGTATGTATGCCTTCTTATGGATCGGAAATGGAATCGGAAATGTTTATTAGGTATTGGTTGGTTTATTTGCTTTTGCGCGATAGAGATGGAGATGGGTACGGGTAACGAAGCGACGGGGAGAGGAGGGTAGCATAGTTTGATGATTATCTACGTTAGGCATTTAGGCGTGAAGCATTTACTAGGTTCGGATTGTGTATATATATCGGCTCGATCAACTCGAGGGTTATATAGTCTCTTTCTTGCCTATACTAGTTACAATGTATGTGATGATTTTGATATTTGTTCGGGTTTGCATATGAGCGCTAGAGAGCTTGCTACCTTGCTGGGTGCACTCGAGGTTTAGCGCCTATAACAAGGTATCTTCGCTAAATGACGGTCTGTTTCCGAGGCGCTTCTACACCAGATCAACTCGGGATACTCGGCGAAATTACACTCTTGACTTGGGACTTTTTGTTCATCAATAGCGTTGTGGAGAGGAGCCCAACCTGGTATAATTCTCCACATTATCATTTTAAACTGGGCAAACAAGCTTAAAATTGGGGGAGACTATACACGGACTAGACCGGCTCTAACCCGCGTTCGTGTTGGCACCGAAGCAAACCCAGGCCTGAACAGAATAGCGTGGAATTGCTGCGGGGAAATTCGGTGCGGAGATTATTATGGGGCGTGGTGAGGAGAAGGTACGCAGGTACTTTGGTCAAAAGCAAAAGGTCCGGGGAAGCTCCGCAAAAGCGCCGCTGTTGAAGCTGAACTAATTCTTTCTCATCTCCACTCCGCTCATCTTACTTTGGTACCCAGATTTTCTATCATCATCATACAGCACGACAGCAGGGCGGCCGAGGGAACGCCGAGAGCCGAGGACAGTATGGTGGTACTATGTGTTTATGTACTTGGTTTCGTACTGTGTGTTCGTTCGTTAAAGGAACCCTACAGCCCTATGTATACTGCTAGACGCCAAGCGCTCGCGCCCAGAACCGCGATATCGCCAGCGGCCTTATCTAATGCGCAGAGAGGCGCCGTCGCGATGGTTCGAGCGGAGTAGCCGTCGGAATGTTGGGGTAAGTCCAAGTGCTTGCGGGGGAGGGCCAAGTGTTGTTAGTTCGTTCACGATACTACGTCGTATTATGAGATAGGGATTCCATCCTTCGAGTGAAGTTTACTCTTTTTCTGTTATAAGTTCTAGAACGAAACCACATCTGCGGGTGCAAAATGTGATGTGATGTCCCTTACGCCAATCCCACGTGGAGAACGTCAAGCTTGTTGGTAACACAAACTGTGTTACGCGTCCGTGCTCGAAATGGCTGGTTACTTGTTGTTTATGGCCGCTGCGGCCTCGGCTGCTGTTGTTGCGAAAAGAGACTATCCGGGCGATGACCCTCTTGCGTCCTGTCCTGGTTATACCGCGTCGAATGTCATTAAGACGGCTTCGGGTTTGACCGCTGATTTAACGTTGGCTGGTGAGGCTTGCAATGTTTACGGTACCGACCTTAAGGACTTGACTTTGGAGGTTTCATACGACACAGAGACGCGACTTCATGTCAAGATTCAAGATGCTGCCAATGACGTCTACCAGGTTCCTGAATCTGTCTTCCCTCGACCACCGGGCCAAGGCTCCGACGAAGCACAATCTGCGTTGAAGTTTGATTATAAAGAAAGCCCATTCTCTTTCACCGTGTCTCGTTCGGGTTCGGGAGAGGTTCTATTCGACACGTCGGCCGCCAGCTTGGTGTTTGAATCGCAGTACTTGCGCCTGAGAACGAAGCTACCCGAAAATCCGAGTCTATATGGACTTGGCGAGCATTCGGACCCCTTCATGCTCAATGCGACTGACTATATCCGCACATTCTGGTCGCAGGATGCATGTATGTATCACCGTGATTCGGGATTCTGAGGTTTTCACTTATGGAAACGATTGCTAATTTGCGCAATTATAGACAGCGTTCCTGAAGGATCGAACTTGTATGGAAACCACCCCGTGTACTATGAGCACAGAGAAACAGGCACACATGGCGTGTTCTTCCTGAATTCAAATGGTATGGACATCATGATCAACAATACAGCCGAGTCCGGGCAATACCTCGAATACAACACCCTTGGTGGGGTGCTTGATTTCTATTTCGTCTCTGGTCCGAGTCCCGTAGAAGTAACGCAGCAATACTCTGAGATTGTGGGTCTGCCCGCGATGATGCCGTACTGGGGTTTCGGCTTCCACAACTGCCGATACGGATATCAGGATGTTTTCGATGTCGCTGAGGCTGTCTACAACTATAGTCAAGCTGGAATCCCGTTGGAAACAATGTGGACCGACATCGATTACATGTATCGCCGAAGAGTGAGTCCTTATCTCAATTGACCATGAATCGACGACTTGATTATTAACGAATGATAATTAGGTATTTTCGCTAGACCCCGATAGATTCCCGTTACACAAAATGCGCGAGTTGGTCGACTATCTACATGCTCACAACCAGCATTATGTTGTTATGGTGGATCCAGCAGTGGCTTACCAAGACTTCCCCACCGCTTTCCAACGAGGTGTTGACGATAACATTTTCTTGCTTCGTCAGAACGGCTCAGTCTGGAAGGGTGTTGTTTGGCCTGGTGTAACCGCATTCCCCGATTGGTTCTCGGCAAATGTTAGCGATTATTGGAACAATGAGTTCTCTATCTTCTTCTCGCCCGATAATGGAGTTGACATCGACGCTCTCTGGATTGACATGAACGAGCCGTCCAACTTCCCATGCTACTTCCCCTGTAGCGATCCGGACGCCTCTGCTGTGGGTTATCCGCCAGAACCGCCGCCAGTGAGATCTCCTCCCCGACCTCTGCCCGGTTTCTCCTGCGACTTCCAACCAGAAGGTACCAATTGTGCCAAGACTCAAGTGAGATTTTTGGAGATCCGCGACAGCACACCCCGAGCCTACTTTGACAATCTTGTTATTTCACCACGACAAACAGAGGGCGAACAGAAGGGACTTCCCGACAGGGATCTCCTGTTCCCCAAATACGCGATCCACAATAAAGCTGCGAATGCGGACAGCTGGAATGCGGCAGAGGGTGGAATCTCTAACAAGACCGTGAATACCGATGTGATTCACCAGAACGGCCTAGCCATGTACGACACGCACAATTTGTATGGTTCAATGATGTCTCTTGCCTCCCACGAGGCTATGCTTCAAAGACGCCCCACCGTTAGACCTATGATTATTACTCGTTCAACCTTCGCCGGAGCCGGTACTAAGGTGGGCCATTGGCTTGGCGACAACCTTTCGTCATGGCACCACTACAGACTTGCCATCCGAAGCATGATGGCTTTCGCTTCCGTCTATCAGGTACCAATGGTCGGTGCCGATACGTGTGGGTTCGGTGATAACACGACGGAGCAGCTATGTGCACGGTGGGCAGCTCTCGGTGCCTTCTCCCCTTTCTACCGTGTACACAACAGTCTTGACTCGATTTCACAAGAACTTTACCGCTGGGAAACCACTACTCAAGTGGCGCAAAGATTCATCGGCATCCGCTATCAACTTCTTGACTATCTCTACACGTCCCTGCACACCCAAACACTTGACGGTACACCAATGGTCAACCCGCTATTTTATCTTTACCCGCAGGATAAGAACACTTACTCCCTGGACTTACAGTACTTCCTTGGCCCATCGCTACTTGTAGCACCCGTCACTGAGGAAAATAGCACAAGTGTTGATGTGTACCTACCCGACGACAATTTCTATGATTGGTATACGCACGAGCAAGTTGTCGGAGAAGGAAAGAGTATTACAGTCGAGAACCAGGAATGGACTGACCTACCACTGTACCTGCGAGGTGGAGTGATCGTCCCGCTACGCGCCGAATCCGCGATGACCACCACCGAGCTACGAACGAAGCCATTCGAGATCATAGTACCGGTAGGCAAGGACGGCAAGGCAAGTGGTCAACTATACCTGGATGATGGTGTTAGCATCGAGCAAGCCGCGACAAGCGATATCAAGTTCGATTATGCCGACGGCGTGCTTTCAATCAATGGTACCTTCGGCTACAAGACGGACGAGCTTCGCATCACGAAAGTCACGTTCTTAGGTGTCGGCGGCAAGTCCAAATGCAAGCGCGCTGCCAAGAGCGTCATTAGCGTGGATGTTGATAGACCTCTTACCGAGGCCTTTACCGTCGAGGCTAAGGCCTAGTCAACGAAAAAGGGGAACGACCATTGAAAAAAATATAGAGCTATTCTGAAGTCAACTGTATGCATATTAGACCGATTTACATAATGTATATATTTGTAAATTAATTGTCAATGTTTTAAGTCTGCTAGCCTACCAGCTCTATTCCTTTGTACCTGAATATCTCCATGCATACAGATTTAGTCAAAGGATTTCCTAAAACATACACCTGGAAGATATTCGTTCGCTGACGCCGATTAATAGGGCGGATTAATTGCGACCCTAGGCGCGCGATAAACCGTTTAAGACTGCCGAAATTAGACATCCTCCGCTATCGCCTCCGATGTTATCGGAAATATGTACAGGCGGCCTCATCCGGGCAACATCTCGGTAGCGGAAACGGAACGAAATGACAGTCCAAGCCATCGGGTTCAATCCTGCAATCAGAGGGAGCTCCCCACGGGGTTTTTGCGTGATATTCCTGGGGAAGCCCTGCTTCTGACACCGAGACCGGTAGTACACATAGCCTGGACCGTCCGATACCGAATGTGTTTACGGATTCTAATACAGAATTTGGTTTTAGGTTAACTCGTAATTATTAATCATGAGATAAGGCATAGGAGCTTGGTATTATGTTATAGGATTTATCTTGGGAAAGTCGACTAGGCACCTAGACTGGTTGGGTGTCTAAGGTACCTAAGAGATAGGATGAACTGAACGATATTATTGAATAATCTGGGGAGATAATAGTTGGGTCATAAGGACCGATAGGATAACGGCATGGCAACGGATATATGGGAGATGGTCGTTCCTTTTATTTGCAGACTCGGTTACCCAAAGCTATGGAAGGGCTTTCCTGTGTAACGAAGCCATCTGACACGTAAAGTACCTTGCTACCTCTCCCAAGGAGTAAATCAATAATTTCCTTTCCTCACCGATTCGTGAAATTTAATCGCCACAGCGAAACCAGAAAAGGGAATTACACTAATCTGTGTTGCGGGGGTGATTGGCCCCGTGTTGCTCATTGTGTCGCCCAAGTGCCGCTGGCAAACAATTTTCGTGACGGGTACTCATTACAACTATCTAGCTGAGACGTCGTTTAAAAAAGACCTAGCAGTCCCCAGATTGATCGGGGTGTGGCAACCCTGAGTTTGTGGTCTTTTTTCTTGTTTCGGCCTGGACCTCTTCGCACCCATACTCTTTTGTCGCGTCCAGGGCAATCTATCCCTCGTTCTCGAGTCACTTACCCTTAATATCTACTCCAATATTACTGGAGTCTGACACATAAGACCCGGCAACATGGAAGAGGAACTAGACCTCGATATTTCAAATGGGACGTGCTACTATGGCCCAGATAAGCAAGCTCACGACGATTACATACCTTGTGGTAACGTCGCCGCCCATCATTGGCATTGTTGTGTCGGAGGGGATATCTGCTTAGAGGAGCTGGCATGCTACCAGAGGAAATGTAATAAGACCAAGCTCTCCTGTTAGATTCTCGCAGTAGCATAAATGCGCTAACAATAGTGCGTTCCAGATGATCTTACATACATAGCCGGCTGTACTGACCCGGATTACAACGATTCGGCATGCTTCCAAAAACAACAGTTCGACGACCAGCAATACGTAGGGCTTGTGCGTTGTGACGGATTAGATGCTGATGTATGGGTGGGATGCACCGAGACGGATAAAGTGGTCGGCGAGAAGACGCCAGCTCCGTGTACGTGTACCGACGATGACGACCGCCTTTTCAGAGATAAGACAAGGATAGAGGGTCTCGGACAGCTTCCGACGAGTATCAGCGGCACAATTTCGTGGTATAGTGGCATGGGGCCAAGATGGACGGTAGTAGGCACCGCTGCGACAGATCCAGCAATGATCATCTGGCCAACAGCTGATGAACTAACGACGGTCGGGCCAGTAGTATTGTCAACCTCAACATCAACTTCAACGTCGACATCTACCTTAACATCAGCATCAGCATCAACCCCAGAATCGACACCAACACCATCGTTTACTATAGATCCAGACCCAAGTTGGGACCCACCTAGTACCCCATTCTCAACAACATCCTCATCGAGCGGTAGCCCCGTCATCATCCCTCCCACAACCGAACCCGATCCGTCAACCGCAACCACCACATCCGGGCCAACCCTCTCCAAAGGAACACAAGCCGGCATCGCAGTCGGTTCAGCCGGCGGTGCCCTACTCATCGGGTGCCTCGTATACCTCTTCTACTACCTACGCAAGCGGCGCAACAAACCTCCCCATAACGGCATAGGCGAAGCCGGTTCCTCAAGCGACAACCCCCAAACCTTTCTCTCAGCTCCGACACAACAGGCGTTCTACTCACCAAACAATCACAGTCTAGCCGCCGCGAACGATCAACCGGCTACCGTCGGACCTATGCGAGATGATAATTATAACTCCGCGGTTGCGACCGTGAGGCGGGAACCTGTACGGCGCGAGAGTAGTACATTGAACGCGCCGTCGAGCATTTCGCAGGGCTCTAGGTCACCATTGTCACCTTCGTCGCAGTTTCACGCGTATAATCCGCTAGTACATGGGAATTACGCCGAGGGGCGTGATATGGTTTCGCCGATGAGTCCTGGTGCTACTACCATGACTGGGAGTGGGGTTGGGACGCCGGGGGGAGGAGTAGAGAAGGATAAGGAAAAGGATTCGGCGCCAGCGGTTATCCATGAGCTGGAGGGTTGATTGAGAGCCGACCTATTTTATGGCGTGACGATGCGATGGCGAGAAAGGTGGTTGGTGATGCACGGCTGGGATGGGAGATGAGTAGAACGAAAGGGATCATGGCTTTGGTAAAGACAAGCAGGCAAACGGCGTTGTTTGGTGTTTGGAGAGTTCAAAGCCGTTTTGTCTCTCATGAAACGGGTTTTTCGGTTTCTGCTTTTATCTATGTATTTCACTTACCTACTACGTGGGTCATCGTTGATTTTATTGAGAGTATTGTTGCTGAGGAGAAGGAAGAAGGGAAAGAAAGTCACTGTCGTTTGCTAGTTGATCGATCGGAGAAGTTCCGATACGGCCTATTCGCATAGGTCGTCTAAATAAATGTTTAAGCAATAAGTGGGGTATGCGTATATACACTCTATTATACCTTCTATGTGCATATCTTACATGCATCGGCTGTCGTCCGACGTGTTACTCGTACCTTACTGCCTAACTTTCTTCATCAAATATTTATATCTTGTCTATCAAATCAAACTGACTGGTAATAATGGCGGATATTATAGGAACGGATACTTCCCCTGCCCATCGGCGGGAGGTGTTCTATGCGGGTGGACAATACGTACCCGATGCCGATGGAGCACATTCACTACAGGGACAGATGTATGTCGAGCGGCTCATTCCCGTAGAAGTCAAAAGCAACACAAATAGACCGTTTCCAATAGTATTTATCCATGGAGCTACACGGTCGGGGATGGTCAGTTATTCCAAACGAAATCTTATTCTCTTGGGTATAGTATGCGTGTACTGACTTTGACTAGGACTGGTTGACGAAGCCCGATGGGCAACTGGGCTGGGCTTCGTATTTCTTATCTCAGGGGTTTGAATGCTATTTAGTCGATCTACCATATCGTGGTAGAAGTCCATGGTATCCGGGTAACGGGAAAATGATGGTATATCCAGCTGAACCCATCATGAGTTCATTCACAGCTTGCAAGGACCAAGGTACATGGCCTCAGGCGAAACTGCATACCCAGTGGCCTGGCGCAGGTGTCAAAGATGACCCGATATTCGACCAATTCTATGCCTCGGGACTCCAAATCCTGGACGACGTCACGGAACAAGAGAAGGTGTCTCAAGCCGCCTGTGCCGCGTTGCTAGATCGTATCGGAAAGCCAGTCATATTGCTCGGTCATTCGGCCGGTGGTTCAGTTCCTTGGCTTGCCGCGGATATCCGCCCAAACTTGGTGGAAATGATTATAGCTATTGAGCCGACCGGCCCTCCATTCTCCAAATGGGGTGTCAGGCCTGGACCAGGCGCTGCATACGGCATCACTAATGCACCTCTCATCTACGATCCCCCGGTGGCGGATCCGGAGAAGGATTTCGTGAAGACGGTTATCGCAGCACCAGCCGCTGAACTTACGGATTGTAACGCCCAAGCCGAATCCCCGCCTCCACGACAGCTAATTAACCTAATAGACAGAAAGGTGTTATTGGTAACGGCACAAGCATCGTATCACTCGCAGTATGATTGGGGCACTTTTCGATACTTAAAACAAGCCGGGGTCAAAGACGTAACTCACCTGAAATTGGAAGAGAAGGGGCTTTATGGGAATGGCCATATGATGTTTATGGAGAAGAACAGCGATGAAGTGGCTGCTGAGTTATTAATATGGATTGATGAATACCAGTCAACAGCATAAAGAAGATATTCGGTATATACGATGTCTGTTTTTTATGATGTCGTTTTGGTAAAAGGCTTGCCCTGTGATGTGGAACAAATATCGCTATCTTGGGTTCCGGCCTGCTATAAATAAAGATAATAGGTGATCGCTATGTGGCTCTAGTAGGTGATTCTAGTGAGCGAAACGAGGACATTAACACTCTGTTTATCTTCCACTAATTTGATATCTTAGCGGATATATCGCTGAAATATAGTGGACCTAGCGGGCGACTATAGCGCACCTATATAAGGCGCTCTGATAGAGCTATTCGGCCTGTCGCAAGCCTCGTAGGCTCCCTGGAAATCCTCCTAATGCTAGCGCCTAATTCAGTGCGGGGTTAACACATAGGTAGCCGGTAGGGCACGCTTCGGATTAATAGCGCATCAGTGTAAAGGCCTTGATAGCAGACCAGGCCCGCTCGTCTAAACACGCTCTCTACACTGTCATTACACCAGCTTATGGCGGACACAAGTAAGTGCTACAGTGGCTACATTAAATACCTAGGTACCTAGGTAGGCTTCACGCCGATATATTACAGGGAGTTTCTTGGAAAGTATGCGTCGCAACCCACTATATTTATAGCAGATCTTGGCGCAATAATCCCTCTATCCACAGCGCAACTTTGCCCCCCCTCTAACCCAAAAAACCAAAAACCATTATCTTATAGGGCTTACCGCTGAACCCAGGCTTCATTGACTTGCGAAGCCCCCGCTAAGGCACCGCAGAATCCAGACAGTAATAGACTATAGCTTGTCAATACGGCGACATTATAAATCATCAGCGCCTATTTCTCTATCGTATAGCGGTTTGAATGTCTAGCGCGGCTACTAGTGTTTTAATACATGCGCTCGCATATAAACGTCGCTTCATAGGTGTGAACAATAATTACCAGCTATGGGGTATAGTTGCCAAGGGTATATAAGTTATACGGCTCTGGCTACCTAATTGATCATCCAATATTATATTTATTTATCGGCGTGTTTCTATACGATTTGGTATACTTGTTCCTACGCCTACCCCAAACCATGAAGCTGAACCACTATATCTACAGCAGCCCCAAGCGCTAATCTCCAGATTTATAGTGACCTCTCACTGACTTGTGCGGCTATACCTACAACTTGACTACCTCTCGTAAGAAGAGTATCCCAGCAGGAGGCAAAACACGACAGAATGTAAATGCTATAAAATATGCTAAAAAGTACCTAGCAATAAAGAATCAAGCAGACTCCCCCATAGATTGTATCATATCCACCGTCCCATTCGCGACACCCACAAACGACTTCACAACCTTCTGCACGATAGAACCTCCATCCAAGCCATTAACCTGCTGCGGCTTTCCCCACCCACCACCTCCGGGCGACATGACCACTATTCTATCCCCAGCTCCCATCATAGCCGTATTCTTACCTCCTAGATTAATCGTCCGGCCATTCTTCTTAACCCAAACATTCTGACCCCTCTTTGCGTCTTCTCCGCCTTCTAGACCGTATGGCGCAAAAGCTCGTCTTTCGCTTAAGATTGATACTTTGATTGGTAGGCAGAACTCGATATCTCGGATAATTCCATCGCCTCCGGGATGTAAGCCAGCACCACCACTACCTTCACGTAGGCAAAAGCGTCTAAGGATAACTGGGTACCGGCGTTCCAAGATCTCGGGATCAGTAATTCGAGTATTAGTCATGTTGGTATGAACACCGCTCGCGCCGTCCCATGTAGGGCCACCGCCAGCACCGCCGCAAATAGTCTCGTAGTATCCGAAGCTGGTATCTTCATCGCCGTCAATGCCGAATGTCAGATTGTTCATGCAGCCCTGACTGGCCGCCGCAGCCGAAAATGCCCGGAAGATGACGTCGACAACACGTTGTGATGTTAGCACATTACCGGCGCAAACAGCTGCGTCTTCAGTTGGCTGCAATAATGAAGCCTCCGGGATCCGCACGTCAATGGGACGGATGGCTCCTTGATTGAGCGGTATTTCCATATTAACCATGCACCGCAGGGCAAATATGATTGAGGAGTGGCAGATTGCTAGAGGTGCATTCCAGTTTCCTGCATGTACGTTAGTATTCTCTTGCTTCGTCGCATTACTAATTAGATAAGAACATACCGTAGACCTCTGGACCAGTTCCCTCAAAATCGAAAATTGCACCTCCTGTTTCAGCGTTTATATCGACTCTAAGCTGGATCGCGGTGCCATCATCCATGTAATCAATAGCCTCGAGTGGTTTCCCATTAGTCATTTTCGCTATCCTCTTCAGCATATCTCGTACAGCGAGCTCAGCAGCTCCTTGAATTTCCTCCACTACGATAGGATCAGCCTTTGGAAACTTTCTCGACACCAGAGGAGCACTTACTATAAAATTGAACAACCTCTAGCCCATAATCGGCAATGAGCGAGTGAATGAGTTGACTGCCGCGGTGGTTTGCGGCAGCTTGTGCTTTAATGTCTGAGATATTATCGCGAAGACACCTCGTCCCTTGGCAACCCGGATACTTCGCAGGTTCCATAAGTAATTTAATCAATTCTTCTTCTTTGAATTTGCCTCCTTCGACTACTTTAAAAGCCCTCATGACGGCACCTTCTTCCCAGAGTTCTTTTGAGTTAGGCGGCATAGATCCGGGGAGTATACCACCAACCTATGTAGAAATATTAGATAGAGCAATATGGCGGTTTGTTTCAATTGGGTCAACTTACATCCGCGTGATGACCGCGAGACGCAGTCCAAAATATGATATTCTTCCCCTCGGCGTCAAAAATAGGGGTAATTACCGTAAGGTCAGGTAAATGTGTACCGCCGCATACTTAAATCTCTAAGTTAGATGATTTACGAAGGATAAATCTGAGTAAAGAGGAACCAACCTGGAGAATTAGACAGAATCACGTCGCCGGGACGAAGATCGCCTTTCCAATGGTCAATTTGCCATTTAACGGCAAACGCCATGCTTCCAATCTATACATGAATCAACCGTAAGTTCCTTATTTTCCTTTTTGTATCGATGGACTTACCATTGCAGGGACGTGAGGAGCGTTTGCCACAAGCCCGCCATCGGGTGAGAAGACAGTACAGGAAAAATCGAGACGTTCCTTAATATTAGTGCTCACACTCGTTTTCTGTAGAGCGCGGCCCATTTGCTCGGCGACACCCATAAACCTATGGCCGAAAATGGATAGTTGGATGGGATCAACTGTTTTTGATGATAAGAGCTCTTTCCTTCCGGTCTCGATATCTATTACTATCGTATTAGAAAGGATAGTCGCTATTGAGCCAGGTGTGACGACGAGTGTCTGCGTGTTATCAATGATGAGCGCAGGACCGTTGATCTTGCAGCCAGGTGTTAACGTATTGAGTCTGTGAATTTGTGTTTTATGCCATCCCAACTCCTTGAAGTATACTTCCTCGAAAATCTTGGCGTCTATTACTTCGCTTCCCTTCGCCGTGGTAAGTTCGGTTGTCCATGGGGTAGGCATCTCGGGGCCGCTAGCGCCAATAGACCGAACACGATAATCATCAACGATCACGTCTCGTCCGACTGGCAAGAATCCGAACTCCTTTTGATGCGCATCCTTGAAAGAAGTTAAGAAGCTTGTACCTGGGATTTCTTGAATCATTAAAGGCGTGTCGCTTCCTTGGAATCGCATATTGAGGTATCTCTCCGAGGTAATCCTAGACTCAGCTATTTGTTGACCTAATAGTGCCTTCATCGACTTTGCTTGTAGGTTGTCGAGTTCACTGGCGAAGGTACCGAGCTGATCTTCGGAAAATATTAAAGCGGAAGGGCTACGCTCCTCGTGAACAACATCTGCGAGGGCCATGCCGTACGCAGACAACACGGATGAGTACTTATGGATAAGCACACGAGAAATCCCCAGCTTCTTCGCAATATCGCAAGCATGTTGGCCACCGGCGCCGCCAAAAGAGGCAAGGTTATGGAGTCCGGCGTCATATCCCTTAGCTTCGGTTAGAATTCGGATTGGCCGACACATGGCTTCATTTGCTACATCAAGGAATCTGGAGCCTCTGTTAGTGAATGCTTCGGCGAGATTTATGGGGGAGAACATGCCCTGCAGCGACCTGTTCCAGAGTTAGCTCAACAGCGCTCTCCTTATTGACCTCTACTGTGAGATCCTCAAAGAGCCGTCGGCTGGCCTCAATGTCTAGTGGGAGATCCTCGTTCGGGCCAAAGATCTTTGGGAAAAATTCCGGCCTAAGGCGACCCAAGACGAGATTGGCATCAGTGACCGTGAGTGGTCCGCCTTTTCGATAACAGGCTGGGCCTGGATGGGCGGACGCGCTGTCCGGGCCGACCTTCATCATCCCTGCCTCCCATTTCAAGATACTACCGCCTCCAGCCGCAACTGTGTTGATGTCTAATTGAGGACTTTGAACTGTAACACCCGCCGTAGTTGTTTCAAACACCTGTTCTAGTTTGCCGGCGTATCTACACCCGTACGTCAGTGGCTAGAGTCAAGGCCAATTAGGAGTATGTTGCAATACCTGGAAACGTCTGTGCTAGTACCGCCCATGTCAAACCCAATGACCGGTGTTCTATCTCGTTCATCATATGCAGTCCTTGCATATCCTACACAGCCTCCCGCAGGTCCAGACAAGATAGCCCGCAATCCCGAGAGACCCGAAAACTCCACAAGGCCACCGTCGCTTTGCATGAATTCACAGCGGCATCCACTTAACCGTAGGTCTTCAAAGCCGCTTTCGAAACCATTGATGTATCTTTTGATTTCGGGGGTAAGGTAAGCATCAGCAGTTGACGAGTTGCCTCTGGGTACAATCTTGACCGTTGGTGATAATTCGGAGCTCAGAGATATATGTGTGAATCCAATCTCCTCAGCTAATTTTCCAATCGATAGCTCATGATCGCGGAATGTATAGCTGTACATAAGACAGACCGCAATAGAGCGATACCCTTCATCATATACCTCTTGAAGAGATCGTCTTGCAGCCTCGACATCTGAAATTACATTAATTATAAGAACGAGATAGAATAATGGTGCAGTTGAATACATACCTAAAGACTCCAGTATTCTTACCGGTTCTCCTGTTATGCCTGAAACAAGTGCCGGGTCTGACTTCACGTCAATTGGCAGGGGTGTTTTCCTCTCGGTCCAAGCCTCAAGCGTAACTCTTTCAGATACTTCGATGACCTTCGAATAGAGCACATCGGGTCTATTTATCATCATATCGAAAAGCTTTGGCCTGGATTGATTTCCGATGTGGAGCAAATCCTATTGATGGTCACTAAATCGCCATCTTTTAACCTGGGGATATGGTTGAAATCATATGTACCTTCAACCCTTTTGTCACAACGAAGGCAGTACGCTCTCCTTTTCGCTCTAGTAAGGCGTTTGTTGCAACTGTCGTTCCCATTTTGATTGACTCTTTCGCAAAGTTAGATGCTATTAACTATCTCTGAATACTATGATGAGATACTACGTACCGACTCCTTTCAGGGATATTTTCTGTCCCTTTGGGTAAGGCTTCCCGGTGGCCTTTTCCAAGACCCGGCGGATAGCCTCAACAGGAGCGTCGGCATAGTTACTAGGGTCTACAGATAGCAATTTGATCAAAATATCATCTTGTCCCGGAACGAAGGCGACGCACTAGCAAAATCCTATTAGTTATCATCATAGTACTCGTTCATAAAGAATTAACTAACGTCTGTGAAAGTGCCGCCACGATCGATCGCGATACGGATGCCCCGGGGATGCTCCGGTAAAGAACCCATCTTAGGTAAAATATCTCCGGCGTTTCGGGGTTCGTAACGCGGGCTTCCCTTTCGAGAAGAGATACGAAGGAATTGACAAGCTATAGCAAGGGATCACCTTTCATATAGCCCATTGTGTCGTATAAACTAAATGCCATTTCTACGGCGGCCTACTACCTAAGATAGGATGCCGAGTTGGAGGTTGACGGCCGGTCGCCATAATGCCTCCCGAACCAATCGGAAACTATCTCTTATGCTCCTCTTGGAGGACTTAGCAATCATCAGTGCCGTTTCCTATCTCGGCCTCCGCTGGATGTTGTGACCATGGCGGGGCAACCTGGAACGTTCTTTGGTGACAAAAAGATAAGGAGGACAAACGAGGGGAGCTCCTCCGGCTGACATTTATTGAGATCATCGCTTCTTAATTACATATCTATACCTTTTTGGTCGATTACTGCTTTACCACAGTAACCCCAGAGGTCTTTAGATGCATAGATTTAGAAAGGCGAGTGATTATCCCGCATTGGTCCATAATAATTTATTTCATGATAGGATTATGTCATCTTAGCATGATTCTATCAGATTAATGGATTAACGGGCCTTAATCTCCCTTTATAAGAATACTAGCCATCTCCTACTTCGTCCTTACTTCGTCCTTACTGCGTCATCCAAGGCCTTAGCGAAATACACAACGTTGCCCTCATTCAAGCCCGCTATGGAAATCCTAGACGTATCGGCCATGTAGACATGGTGCTCTTCTACAATATTATTAGCATCAAAAGAAAGATTCAATATTCGAATAGATTCGCTTACCTTCTAAGTACGCGACCTGCGATGAACTTATTCCAGTGTATCCGAACATTCCCGTCTGTTTGACCAGATGCGACCACTCCCCTGGCGTCTGTAGATTGATCAATTCATCGTATAATCTCTGTCGCATCGACTTAATACGTCCCGACATAGTAATAAGATCCTTAGACCATTGCTCCGCGATTTCGGGCGTGCCTAACACTTTCGCAGCAATCCTAGCTCCATAGGCTGGGGGATTCGATATCGTAGCCCGTTGTACATTCTCGAGTATCGACGACATAGTACGAGCCGTTTCCTTCGAAGATGTTACGAAAGATACGAGACCAATTCGCTCACCATAGAGACCCATGCTCTTAGCAAATGACAAGCAGACAGATGCTTCCAATTTCAAATCCTCCACGAAATACCGAAGCGCCCATGCATCCTCTTCCACCGATCCAGAGTTGAAACCCAGATAAGCAGAGTCGAAAATAGGGAATATTCCGTTCTTTTGAACTAGGCTTGCAATTTCTTTCCACTGTTCGCGAGTTGGATCGCAACCTGTTGGATTGTGGGCACAAGCATGTAGAACTACCGCCGAAGACGAGTTGGCATCCTTGAGGCCATTCATAAAGCTCTCAAAGTCGAAAGCTCCCTTTTTGTAGTAGGGGATCTTCTTGACTTCGAATCCTTGGGAACCGAATAGTAGCGCATGGTTGGACCACGTCGGTTCGGTGATGTATACCGTGGTGATACCGGTATTCGCTTTCTTTAAGGCGAGTCCGGCAAGTAGCAACGAACCCGTGCCCGACAGCGCTTGACATGATGCAACCTGCCAAATACTTAGTTGTTTTGCGACAAAGCTCTCACTAATTCGCTTACCCGGTTGTCATTGAATGCTTCAGTTCCGTGGAAAGCTAGCCTTACAGCCCCATCCCGGAATGATTTCAATCCAGCTATAGGCAGATATTCATGGCCGCAATCTCCAACCTTAGCTTCTGCCATTCGAACAGATGGTAAAACCCATGGATTTCCATTCTCATCGCGATAGGTTCCCTGGCCAAGGTTGACCTTGTTTGGGTTTGTATTTTCCACGTATCTTCTACCCACATCGAAGATAGCATCCGGTGGAATAAGCTCTGCTTTCTCGAACACCGAAGCCTGTGTTACAGAGCCCATAGTGAAAGTGTCGCTTCGAGTAATGCCTTAAGGACTTATACCGGTCGTGTCGCGATAGTACTTGGTAGGAAAGCTACCTATTCTGCGGCAATGGTAAAGTCAAGGGTCCTATAGAAACGCACTCCTTCGTCCCCTCAGTAATTCGGAAGCAAGTTACTTTACTCGGCTAGTTATTGGAATGATGCCCAAAATCGTCAACAAAATATTACCTAAATGCGCCTATCTCCTGCTACTGCGGCGAGTATACCCCCCGAATCCAGCTCCGGCGAGCGGAGCACCGTTTGTTCCACCTCCACTCCGCTTATTTTGGAGATTGCCTAATACGGCAAGCCTCGCCTCGAGCTTCCCCCCGTCCCTAGGATTGGCAGTCCCTTATAGAGCTTTGCTTCCGATTCGCAAGGCCTTGCAGTATCTGGATGTTGACGTTGTACCCTGTTTTCGAAAACCCGAAAAGTTATTGCCGAAGTCATGGCTCCAATCTGCCCCCCTCGAGGAATCTACGCGCCTGTTGTGGCTTTCTTTTTTGAAGATGAGACCCTAGATCTCGAGACGCTTAAAGTTCATGTTACACGTCTTGCGAAAGCTGGTGTAGCTGGTTTGGTTATACAAGGTTCGAATGGAGAAGCACCACATTTGCTTCATGATGAAAGAAAGCAGGTCATTTCAACCGCGGCAGCCGTCTTAAAGGAAAAAGGGAGGCCCGATGCCGTCATAATTGCTGGTTGTGGTGCGCACAGCACTCGCGAGACTATTCAATTATGTCAAGAAGCGAAGGAGTCCGGTGCTGATTACGCGCTCGTTCTGAGTCCAAGCTACTGGGGTGAGTTGTCCTGCCAAGTTATGAGTAGAGTAGAAATCTAGTTGCTAATACTTCATAATGTAGTTGGTGCCATGCAACCTCCTACCATTCAAAAGTTCTTCACCGATGTTGCAAATTCATCCCCCATCCCCATATTACTCTATAATTTCCCCGCCGTAACTGGTGGAATTGATCTGGACTCCGATCTGATTGCGAACCTTGCTTCCTCAAACCCGGGCAAGATCGTGGGATGCAAATTGACTTGCGGAAATCTCGGCAAGTTACACCGCGTCGCCCACGATAAACGTATCCTAAAACCTTTCGCCGCATTCGCCGGGAAATCCGAGTTTTTCCTGCACGGATTAGTGGCGGGCTCGAATGGGTTGATCGGTGCGGCTGTGAACTTCGTTCCTAGGGTACACGTGAAGCTGTTAGAACTTTACGATGCGGGAAACCTGGCCGCGGCTCAGGAACTACAAACTCAACTAAGCGAAACGGATTGGGTCCTCGTGAGATTAGGTGTTGCTGGTTTGAAGGCGGCACTTGAAAAATATTACAAATATGGAGGCGGTAGGAGTAGGCGGCCGCTCAATCCGGTGCAGAGCAGCGCCTTTTCCGGGGACAAAGATGCTATCTTACAACAGATAGTTGACCTAGAAGCGTCCCTCTGATACCTATAAATTGAATATCTACGATCTAATTATCTACGAGACTCAAACCGTAATCCCAAAGTCGACCCTAAAATTCTCGTTCACCTTTGGGCACAACACAAACAGGCTTTACAACTGAACTCATCATTTTCTCATTTAAGCTATGATAAAGAGCTAACTTGGCTCACGAAGTCAACCACGGTCTCCCTAAAAGTCCTATACTTGACGTTTGGGAAATCCTCTTTTACGAGATCCAGGTCGGCCTTAATATGAGTCTTCACCTCCTGTACCCCAGAAGAAACATTTTCTCGCAGTGACGGAAATTTTTCTTTTATGGTCTCCGAAGCTTTCTGATATGTAAATGGCTCCGGCGCAAGCGGGACGTACCGTTTACCTCCGCAAGTCTCATTCAGGAGCGATTGGACATGTATCTCAGCTAAGTCCCTCACATCTATCCAGAAATTGAAACGGCAAGGTGGCAACGGTGTAGATAGTCCGCCGGAGGCAACCCTCCATAACAGCCTGTTAGATTCATTAAGGTCCCGGATTGATGAGGGAGGATTGGCCATTGGGCCGAATACCATCGACGGGCATAATGTCACAAGGTCGAACTGTGGTTTCTTGTCCTCAATGAATTTCCAAGCCTCCTTTTCAGCCATTGTCTTAGAACCCCGATAAGCATCCTGCGGTGTCGCGCTAGGATTCACCGCTTCTTCAAAAGTAATTGGGTTCCAATCCTTGGACGAGTAGGTCCAGGGCAGACTTTCTTCTTTGGTCATGTCTAATACAGCACCAAAAGATGACGTTAAAACCACTCGCTTCACTTGCGATTGGAGGCATGCTTCAAGGACAGAGCGAACACCCCGAATAGCCGGTAATACGAGATCCCTCTCGTAATTCTCGACGTCGTATTTCAGGGGCTTGTTGCCTTGTCAGCTCGGGTTAAGAGGAATCTGGGGAACCCCGGAACTTACACTGGCGATGTGGATAGCCCCATCAATACCCTTGACCGCGTCTTGGAAGATGCCGGGGGTGCTAAGATCATCTATAAAGAAGAAATCCAGCTGCGAGGCGAATTCCTGTCTCGCGGCTAGGAGTGAGTCCGCTTTCTGTTTTGACCGAACGACAGCCCTGACTTTGATGCCTCGACGTAGTAAATTGTCGACTACGTGAGAGCCAACAAGTCCTGTAGCACCCGTCACTAACACATGGCTAATTAAAACGTTAGTTTTTATCACCAGTAAAAGGTATGATGAACCCACGAAAACGCCATTTTTCAACTTCACCAACGAGCTTCACTCTTAGAGGGCACCGTGTTGAACCAACAATAAATCCCCGTCATCGTGTTTGATATCATTTCTATTAAGCAACCCAGCCCCGCGACTCCCCGGCCGGAATACCTCGTTAGCTCCCAGAAGCTCATGAAGGTCCCTCGAGCTAGCCGAGCCAAGCTAAACGGAGCGCAGTAGAGACAGACGGCCTCATACCCCAATGTGGATCCACATGTATCACAGGCTTGGCGGAGCTCCTCCCACTCCTCTCACTCCTCCCGACAACCGAGACCTATTATTCATCAACGCGAACGCTAGAGCATCATTGGTGTCGCGAATACTTGTACGTGATATCTGAACTGGTATTAAATGTGATAATCGCGTCATGTGGCCGATATACCAAATGGCCGATCGCAACTCCGGGGGAGCTCTTAGATCGAATCTGCGGGTGACCGCCGACTTATCGCCGTTCATCGCAACGGGCTGATCGCGCAATCGAGCTCCTCGTCGGCAAGCTGCCCAAACTATCAAACATGTTCGGCTTAATTGATACCGTTCGCATCTATTCATAACCCCCTCCGCAGGTTGCTGCTGTTTCGCAAGTCTTCTACACCCCGCGCAATCTGAACACGAGCTTGTGAAGAAACAAAGAAACCATCACTATTAGAAAATTCCGTGAAGATGTCGTTCGGAAAGATATACACGTACCCGAAAGCACCTCGCTCGACGATGGTGCTTTTTGTCGCTAAATACAACAAGCTAGATGTCGAGATTGTCAATGCTTTCCCCATTAAGATCTACACCGAAAAGGGTGGTGTTGGTGACGAGTACCTTTCCAAGTTCCACACAGGAAAGGTACCTGCCCTCGAGACAGCTGATGGATTCTGCGTCTATGAGAGTATAGCGGTGGCTTGGTACCGTGAGTGCTTCTGGGGCCGTGGTACTTATTGTTATCACACATTCTGATTAGGAAAACAGTGGCCAAACAAGATCCTAACACCAAACTGATCGGATCGAACCTCAAGGAAGAGACCACAATCCTTCGCTGGTCATCTTTCACCAATTATGAACTTCTGCCTCCGATCATGGCCTGGATCAACCCTATCATCGGCCGAGCTCCATCAAGCCCCGAGATCTTGGCGAAACTGGAAGAAGGCTGCGAACTCACCATCCGCGCAATTGAGAAGGAGATCAAGGGGAAGAAGTACCTTGTCGGGGACCACCTAACATTGGCTGATTTGTTCGTCATCTCGGGTTTGGCGAGAGGATATCAATACGTAAGTGCAAATCCCACCGGATTGAAATAAGGTCCTTTCTGACAAGAAAATACACAGGTCTTTACGAAGAGTTGGGCAGAGAAACACCCTATTCTACATGATTACTATATGAGAGTCAGAAATGATCCCGATGGTATTTTTGACAGCATATTAGGGAAGCAGGTCATTCGGGATGAAGCCGGTGGCACGTACCCTGATTACGATGGTCTATGAGATTGCATCGGATAGAGTCCGAAGACGTCGCATTTGCGTACACTTACATCTAATGAAATAAATTCTTTTTTACAATCCCTCTCTATCACTGGAGCTTCAGACTGGAACCTCGGTATGATGTCTGCATAATGTCAATTGTGCTGTACCGGGTTGCTGTATCGGGGTTGAGGTTCATATCGCTATAAATCCAGAGGACTGTGCGCTGTATTATAGTTGACTTCAGCGCATACCTCCTTGTACCTAGGTAGATATAGTGATCGGATCTAGCCGATGAGATCGCGACGCGTCGTACCACCAAGTTACAGCGCCTCGCCCCTGTAATTATAGTGGATAGCTCTATGCACTATAATTACAGGACATCATTTGCTAATTATGACCGAAATTTAGCACTGGACGCCCTGTATCTTCAGCGCATTGCAGCGTAAAGTCACGAAGAATCAATTATCGCGGTACCATCCGTCATAACTGAAGACTCGTTACGATAAACCCTTTCCAGTCACAAAGTATTTGAATTCGGCTAAGACCTTGACTAAAGATATACCCATATAAGAAGCGACATTCCCATCTTATCCCGCGCCCGTACCCGCGGCCTCATGCCGTGGCTCATTGAATACAGCAACGATCCACTCCCCAAGAGGCCAAACATCTCTCATCGCGAACGTCCGTTCGGTCCACTCCAAATACTTCGCCTCGGTAGTACTTAAACCTAATCCTAATCCTAAGTCCTGGAAAGTGCTCCAAATCTGCCCCTTATCATTGCCCTGCGGGAAACTACTAGTTCCTAAACTCAGCGCTTCCGTTACCTTCGCCAGAACGACTTGCGCTGATATAGAGTGTATGTTTGGCTGTCTCAATTGCATAATATCGGTACCGGGGATGAGGGGTTGTTCGAGTCCCAAGGCCATGAGCCGGATAACGCGCCATCCCATCATACATGCTTTGAAGCCGAGCATAGTCACGAATGGATCTTCGATACAGGATGTCTCGTTGGTGGCTCCCATTGTATCGCGTATTATAGAACCCATTGGAGGTGAAGTCAACATCTTGATGACATGCTCGAGATTGTCGATGACGCGGACCACATCCCGATCTTCGTAAATATCACGGTACGCCTTGGCCCGTGGTTTACCAAGCTCCCAAGCGGTTGAGATGGCTGTAGGTAAGCTGTATTCCACGATGCCGCTCGACAGTAGGGCGTCTTGGTGTGTTAGGGATATCGCAGTATAATGCCAAGCCATCCACACAGGGTGCCATATAGTGCTAGTCGGATCGGTTCCGACCACAATCGGCCAAGTGTTAGAACCAGGTTTAGGCATCAATTCTGCTAAGTTGTTGAGTGCTTGCATTATAGGTGCTCGATTCGCCTCCGTGATAATGGATAAGCTATGTCGCGTGTCGTTGCAGCGAACATTGTTGTACAGAAAGGTACTCGCTAACGTCAACTCCCGAGTCATCATTTGAATTTGCATGACTAGCATCAGAGACGCGAATGACGAATACCAGAGTAGCCCGAGCGGACGTGAGCTCGGGTCGGGGTCCATTAGGTGCATCAATGTTTCATAAAGATCACCATATGCTGGTCGAGGATCGAAATTCGCATCGGCGTCGTCTTCTTCATTGAAGGAAAATTCGGGAGCTTGCACTAGCATGTTCCACGCGGCTGCCGTAGGAGCGCACCATACATCATCTCTACATGGCACTATAACATTCGGAGTTAGCCATTGATGTGTTAAATCACGATAACAAATCGGAAAAAGCGACCCAGGGCAGTACCCACATTCATACTTGACCTCAAGGGCCGTTAGCAATGGCCTTACATTGCAACAGACAGAAATTTGTGAATCTATGTAGTATAAGCAATACATGGTCCTGCAGAAAGGTTAGCAACGTATTTCATAAACCAGAAGTAACATACCGCTTTCGCGTTTCATTTTCAATGAACCGATTCCAAGCTTGCTCAGGGGTTAATGAAGGTGGTAAGAGCCCCTGAGGAGAGGCATGACTCTGGACTGGTGACGTCCCGCTTCCACAGTTATTCGTGAGAGCTCCATCCTGAAGCATTTGAAATTGTCTAGCGGCATCTACGACCCGACGATGAATTCTAATACCGGTGGAGTATGTATCGTCCCGGCAGCTATAAATGGCGAAATATTCGAAAAGGATGTATGCTTGTATAACCCATATTTCCCGAAACCTCGATCGGTCCTCTCGGACCTAAGATTAATCGTCAGCAGTCCATAACGTATCGGAAATTTTACCGACTTACGTATTTATCTAAAGTTCGAAGACCAGCTTCGAATAAGGCTAAGCTGATACTATGGTTACCGCCGGGTGCCTGATATAATGCACCAATACAAGCAACAGCCTGTAGCAATGGCTCTCTAGCAGTGGTCACATCAAACGTTGGTTGATGTATCGCCGGAAGAGAAGGATAGAACCTCTCAAAGAATGCTGAGATAAACTGTGGGAGTCTAAATAGCCAAGATATATTCTCCGGAGAGAAGACGTTCGAGGCCGAACTCGAGATCTGAACGCATGATAATCAGACGATTGGATATGGTGACCAATAAGAATTAGAGGATTTGTATTCTCACCGCATCACCCCCTGAATTCTGTGAGGGTTGTTGGTCGAACAAATTCCCAGGGGGGGCATGGGCTGACGATAAGGACTGTATATTATCCTGCCCCGATGGCATGAGCTCAGGGGGGTTGTGCCCGCCCACGGAAGGTTGCTCCACAGTGACCTGTTGAGGATGACATTTTCTTATGTGTCTTTTCCGCAAATCACTACATATAAGTTCAGCATATGTCGAAATCTCACTTCATAGTGATTTCAGACCTTCTCGAAAAGCTCACGTCGCACAAAGGGCAAGGAAACGGTCTTCTGTTTGACTTCCTATGAACTTGATATACGTCAGGATTTTCTGCGTTATATCCTGGGTATAAGTGTTGTACCTGATGCTGTATGGCGATTTAAATTCTCCTAAACGGCGGTCAGATATCATCTAACCAGATCGTTGGTTGTCATACTTGTCTTGTGAAGCGACTCGGGCAAGCAGGGCAGGAGAAGGGTTTATTGTTTTCAGTACTAGTACACTCCATTGGCATAACTTGGTTTTCGTATTACGTCTTCGGCGACTTCCGACTAACAATACAGGAGCTCAAAGACATGTGTTTCTGTCACTACTAATTGATTCTGATGAAAGTGATGGTAATGGCGATGGCAACAGCATCAGCAACAATGGCAACACCGCGTACAAGGAAGATATGACAGCTTAACAACTATGAACAACCATCTTAGCGTGTTATTGTAATATCCGCGGCTTGAGATAGCGTTGGGGTCTTTGTGGGGAAGTCAGAGATACCGGACAAGCTACCCCTGACAGTTCGGGTTGATAAGACTGGGACTAGCGTGACAAAGATGACAGACTTAAGACCTTAGAAGACCTTTAGTTGATTTTCCATAGGCTCTACGATTACCTAGTTGTATTAAGTCGTAGTTTTCAGTCAATAGTTTGCTTGATTGCTCGTGTAAACTGGTTCTGGGATTTATCGTAAGGGGGGGCGTGACCTACTTAGGTACAATCCGAACCCCTCGCCTAGATTGAACGGAACGAAACGTCATAAGGAAATAGGCGTTACTGTTATCAGTAATTCTTTGTTCGCGGATTGGACGCGAATACATACCCCAGGATTGAGGCTGGGCAGGGAGGATCTCTTCCCAGCTTCCCCACAGATTAGTCGGACCCATCGGGAGGAGCTCCTCTCATTCATCCCTTAGCATGGTAGCAATGAGTGTTGGAGCTCCTTACAACCTGGAGCCTTAATCCAACGTCGCCTCAATGTGGATGGCGCCGTGCAGTATCGAAATGGAAGACATGTTTGAGATCCGATCGGCACTCCTGCCAAGTTATACATTGGTGCCTTTCGGCGCCCGGCGTAAAGACGCAATGAAGAAATATCGCTGCCGAAGAGGTATATCTAGATTCGGATATCTCGAGAATCCTGATAAGATAGATAGATAGATACCTTAACAGTCAACGCCCATTCGACTCGAGATAGCATTGCAACTTGAAGAATTAGCATTGTTACGAATATTACCACCATGTCTTTACCACCTTTCACCCCGGCGACCCCCACTAAAGAGCCCTGTAAGTAACCTGCCCCCAGGTGTTGGTAGAATGTTCAATCTAAGACAAGCAAAATAAACAGTGGACTATGTGAAGCTTGTCAATCTTGACCTTTCCAAATTCGATGACCCAGTCGGACGTCAAGAACTTGCAAGAGAACTGTACGAGGCTGCCACTGGATATGGCTTCTTGACACTTACGAATCATGGCATTTCCGATGAGGTTTATGCCCGGCAAATGCAGATCGCCAATGCTGTTATGACTTTGCCGCCGGAAGAGAAGGCTCCGTATGAAGGTAAATTCTCCATCATTTCTAGAATGCTCATAACGCTCATATAGCTAACTTAGATGATAGTTACCCCCGAAGAAGATGCTCGAGGTCTTTACGTTGGCTTCAAGCCGGCTGGTCCTCTTGGCCACAAGGGCGGTTTCCCTAAGCAACTCGACCACTACAATATTCTTGTCCACGACCCCAAGAACCGACCGCATCCTGAAATCATGCGGCCTTATTTGCAAGAAACATACGAAGTGATGCATTTCATCCGAAACAATATCTTGAAGAAACTGCTCACTTTGATGGCCATGATTCTACAAGTCCCCGATGAAGTTGTGCAGGCCACACACGCACCGGGCGGTTCCAAGACGGAATACATTCGCTACATGATGTGCGAACCTCGCCCTAAGGAAGAGAGCGAGAAATACCGTGACATCTTTCTGTCCGGCCACACCGATTGGGGTTCCTGGACTTTCCTCTTCTCGCAGCCTATTGCTGCGTTGCAGGTTCTAGACCACAATGATGGTAAATACCGATGGGTTGAACATCAGCCTAAGGGCCTAGTCATCAACTTCGGCGAGGCGACTGAGCGTCTTACTGGTGGTCTTTTCAAGGCTACTATCCACAGAGTCGTGCAGCCGCCCCCTGACCAACGCCACCTCAGACGTATTGGTGTTATCTACTTCGCTCGTCCGGCCGACGACCGCGAACTAGTACCAATCGAGGGCTCTCCCGTGCTGGAAGCAATGGGGGCTAACAAACCTATTGATGACCGAGTATTCTGCATGGCTGACTACTTGGATGCTCGTAAACATGGCTGGAAGCGCTATGAATATGACATTGATAGGCCTGCTGACCCCACAAAGCACGCTGACTTTTTCGCTGGAGAGTATCCGGACCCAGATGGTCACAAGAGTCTTGGAAAGTTTGATAACGTCCCGAGAGACGTATATGTGCCTGTCCTGAAGACATAATGAATTGGCTAGTTCAATCCATTGGGAGAGTGATCTTGGTTTCCTGGGTGTTAAATTGTGCTTTTACCCCTGAAATCTAGTCTGAATCTATCTACATATTGATTTAATGAATATCTACGACTTCTTCTAACCAATTTCCCCATGGATTGAAATCGGCATTATTAGCACATATTTCCTTTTAGATGTAATATTTGCGGTCTAGATTCAGTTCGACGAAGGCCTCATTAAGTAATACCAATTGTATACCATGTCGCCACATCAACCCGAGTATTCGGTCCTAGGTAACCAACATTGCATGAATCACCTCAATTAACAGGCATAATATGCATCCTCGCCTAGAAACATGTTCTAAACCTGCTTTAGACACCATTGGCATTATTCCAACCGAGCTTCATTTGGTCAGCCGGACGAGAGATACCCCAACCTATGACCTAGACTACAAAAGACCGCATTGACTATTACCACCGTAGATCACCAAGGGGTATCCCTTTGTTCGGTACATATCTTGGATTGCTGACGAAAAGGTGAGTGATAAGACGTGGAGCTCCCCCGAGTTCCCCACTTGGCGATATCTTAGCCCACCAAGGATCCGGGGGTACCTAGGTAGTAGTTAGATAGTGGTACGCATACCCCATACCTTAGCATTTTAGCTTATCAGAAAGCGCGCGCGGCGAGGTTATTCACTACTACCCTTCAATAGGCAACCCGTATCTTCCGTAACCATGTCAATACAAGTCGTCGGGGTAGCTGAGGATCTTCTTGGGTGAGGCTAGCTTGTCGGTTGTCGGATTGGAGCACCACGCTCAGTTCAAGGTTTATCATAAGTTGTTGGTATTAATTCCGAGACGAAAGACACTTTGGTTATTTGAAAATTCCAACTGCTTTGTAGATCAGACTCAACCCCTATCTTTCTCAAGGAGGTTCACAGGAGGTAAACGAGTCTGATACTGCACACGTTCATCAAGATAACATCTACCTCAACACCAAGAACCCTCTTTCCAATCTAGATATCGACAAAATGGCGGCTTTCTCGAAAATAATACACTACTTCCGTGGCGAGTCCACCTCGGCGCTGGAGAAGAAGCTCGTCATGAAAATGGACTTCTTCATTCTTACGTTCTGTTGTTTGGCCTATTTCATGTAAGTTTCGCGATAACAACTTTCGCGTCTCGCCGGATACTAGAAACACTACTAATCTGTTGATATAGGAATTACTTGGATCGAGCGAGTGTTGCCCAAGCCTATGTTTCTGGAATGAGAGAGGATCTCCATTTCGTAGGAGCTCAGCTCACCGAGGTGAATACCATATACGCGGTGGGGTATCTTTTGTAAGAATAAATATTTCGCATGGTTAAAAAAGGATGCCGTAAAGCTAACAAGTTGTTTAGAGGAATTATCCCGAATAATATGCTTCTCACCTACTTCAAGCCCGGAAGATTTTTCCCATTCATGATTGTGGCTTGGGCTTTGCTTACCATTTGCAACGCTGCTGCCGGAAGACCCCAACACTTGATGGCAATCCGCTTTTTCCAAGGATACGCCGAATCTTGTATCTTCGCAGGAACTCAATATGTTCTCGGGTCGTGGTATACCAAGACAGAACTAGGAAAGAGAACTGCCCTCTTCACTGCTAGTGGATTGGCTGGTGGAATGTTTGGTGGATTCTTGCAAACTGGAATCTACCGGTCGATGAACGGACTTGCTGGGTTATCGGGATGGAGATGGCTTTATATCGTAAGTCCTCTAATCCTTCCTTCCAATAGTACAATTGTAAATCCCGAACTAACTCGAATACAATAGATTGATGGAATCATCACCCTCCCGGTAGCTGTTTATGGTTACTTCTTCTTCCCCGATGTTCCCGCCACGACCACAGCCCCTTATTTCAACGAAGAGGAAAGACGGTTAGCGAGAGCTCGGGTTCCAGAAGTCGAGGGAACTCGTATACTCAGTATGGAATTCGCTATGAAGGTTTTCACATCGTGGTACTTTTATGGCTTCGGATTCCTATGGATTCTGGGGAATTGCTCCGAGTCTTTAGGTAATCAATCACTCATGAACCTTTACATGCAGGGACATCCGGAAAACCATTGGTTAGTACATAATCCTCCTATTTATATATAGAATGCTAACAAGTTTCTAGTACGTATATCTAGACTTTAGTGTGATTTGGGAGTACGAAATTGTATGCTAACCAGAATTAGACACCGTCACCCAACTCAACAACTACCCCACAGGTATACAAGCCGTCGGAATAGTTAGCACACTCATATGGGCGCTTTGCACCGATATCTTCGGTAGACGATGGATATCTGGATACTATGTAGCGGTTACAGCAATCTGTGTTGGCATCCTTCTCCTCGTCCCCAATGTTCCAACAGCAGGGAAGTTCGCCGCATACTACTGGTCCGGTTCGATTTACTGTATCCAAGGGACCTTCTTCGCATGGGCCAACGATTCTATGAGATACCAGCCAATAGCTCTTCGAGCAGTCGTTATCGCTTGCATGAATTTCGGAGGAAATGTGTTCCAGGCCTGGTGGCCGTTGGTATTTTATAGGGCTGATGATGCGCCGAACTTCACGGTAAGCGACTCCTTACATAACCTTTGGTACCCGTTGATGTACCTATTTTACTAACTATTGGATAGAGGGGTATGTACGGCCTAATCGGTATCGGAGCCGTCATGGGTATTTGGGTAACAGTGATGTTATATATGGAGAGACATCATGCTAAAAGGCAGCTGGACATGAACATCATCGACGCTGCCGAGACGGCTAACAGTGATATTACGAGCCAGCGGTCTGCTACTGGGGGTAACAAACCTGTGGATAGCAAAGTTTAGGGACCCGGGAAGAGATACGGTATAGGAACGAATGTTTTCGGTATAGGCTATGGGGTTGAAAGGATTTCTAGAAAATTCAATATTCTTGATAATATCTTGTATTAAAGAGTTGAGCGTGTTAACAAATGAGAAAATGGCCCACTGTCGCTTCTAGGGGGTACCATGTGACATGGAGGGGTCTTTGATGACATAATCATTTCGGATGCATCCGAATTTTTCTTATTATTTTCTAAATTATTTTCGGAGTTTCTCCTTCTCTTTTGGATCCATCCGAAAATATCCAACTTATTTATCATGTTTCGGAGCCCATTCCGTCTCGCTTTTTACAGACGTCCGAAAAGAAATCCAAGTCTGCTTCGGTTCTTATAGCGCCATAGATTGAACTACTATCCAGCGGGCGATCGCTCACCAAACTCTTCGCCTTTTGAAGGTGTTTCAAGGCGATTTCGCTAACTTCAAGGGACGTTCCAGCAGCTGTAGCGCTGTTCAGCGCATGTTTTATATCCTTAATAGCGAGCTGCACGTCAAATCCAGCCTTTCCGCCCGGCTCTGGCACGTACGCACCAGTTGTTACCCTCTTTGAGTAACTTTCTATTATCGGCCCAAACATGTCGCCCAACATCTTTTCAAGAATTGCAGGGCCAAGTCCCGTCTTTTCGGCAAAGACATGAGCTTCGCAAATAACTTCCATGAAGGAAATAACGCAGACATTGCCTGCGATTTTGAGTAGACTCGATTTTGACACTTCGGTCCCCATATCTATGACGGAACGTCCCATAACGCCATTTAAATAGGGCACGATCCTTGACGTAGCTGTTGAAGGTCCCGCTGTAACGAAAATGAGCTTTCCCGCCTCCGCCACGGCCGATGCACCAAATACAGGAGCTATGATAAATATCAGCATCCCGTACATTTAAAACGACACCCTTTGTCTTACCCGCGACGAACTCCGCTCCAGATTCGGAAATTTGTTTTGAGATTGCGACCGATGTGTCGGGATGCACAGTTGAGCAATCGACGTACACCTTTCCGTTAATATTGCCCGACGCCACAATCTCATCGGCAACATGCCGAAGGGCTGCATCATCACTAACCTGAAATGCAAGTTAATAGTCATTATTGCGGATATATGCCGACACTTTACATACACATGAAAAGATGATGTCGCTCTTTTTAGCCACCTCGCCAACGCTCTCCGCTGCGACTGCTCCTATTGCCTTGAGCGGGTCGCCACGGGAAATCGTACGGTTCGTGTAAATGAGTGGTGGTGCCGAAGTGCTAGAAAGGTGCTTTTGGAGGTTCTTTGACATCCCGATGCCCATAGACCCCAAGCCAATCCATCCTACCTGAGTTGCAGCCATTTTGGTCGTACTGAAACCTTTTGATCGTCCAGTTTTAAGTACCAAAAATAGGCGGTTAAAATAAGATGGTAGCGTTTTCTTCAAATACATCGTAGGGAGGAGGCCGATTGCGCGAGACTTCGCGCGTCAGTACCGGATGCCGATCCGAAGCTCGCTCCTCCATCACGATAAAAGTGGGCCATTAGTAAGGGGGGAGCTCCGCTGGCGATTTTCGGAACGATCCGACTCCAACATTAGTCACGTCGATAGCAATCGTAGGTCATGAAGCTATCTCGAGTTGATCTGGCTTCTATATAATAATCGGATTCAACAAAAAACTGCGATAATGGCTTTACATACTAATCAGAGGGTTCGAGTTCTAAGTATAAAATGAGTTTCGGCAAGCTTTATTGGTATCCTAAAGCCCCTCGGGCCACGATGTGTCTCTACATCGCCGAGCTTAACAAGTATGTTCTGATATTCATAGTAATTCGTCAATGTACTAACTTTATGTGAAGACTCGATGTAGAATATGTTGAAGCCTGGCCCATCAAGGTTAACCCCAGTAAGGGGGGCGTCGGAGAAGAATACCTATCCAAGTTTCCCACGGGAAAAGTCCCGGCACTTGAGCGGCCGAACGGCTTCACTCTTTTTGAATGCATTCCCGTTGCGATATACCGTAAGCGACATATAGCACCAAGGCGATGGTCACGGGTCAAATCTCATAAAAATCACAGTTGCGAAGCAGAATCTAAATACGACCTTACTAGGATCCAATTTGGAAGAAGAAGCTACAGCTATAAAGTAGGCACCAAGCTAGAATTCTGAATACATTGCTGACCCCTTCTGAAGGTGGGCTTCATTTGCCAACAGCGAATTGCTACCGACAATTATGGCTTGGCTTAACTCCGCTCTGGGCAAGAGTCCCTCATCTCCCGAAATCCTTGCGACAGCAGAGAATAACTGCAACAGCACGATCAGCGTCGTGGAGAGGGCATTAGAAGGGAATAAGTATCTTGTCGGCGATCAATTGACCCTCGCCGACCTCTTCGTAGTGGCTGCCCTATCGCGGGGATACCAAGTCGTAAGTTCCCTATCTACGCTGCCTAAATATTGTCTGTATATCTGAGTAAGCTAACATGTACTAGGTTTTCGCGAAAAAATGGACAGAAGTCCATCCTGTAATCCACGAATGGTATATGAGGCTTAAGAGTGACCCGATTTGGAAGAAAATTGACGGTGAACCATACGTCCTGGATCAAGTGGGAGGCAAGGCCAACTAAATCCACTACCTAGGCATTTATAGGAATGTGGCGGAAAGTTAAATAAATTCATAAACCAGTCGCTCTATCTCATTCGTGTATCTATCGACTGTAACAAACCGTCTATTTTCCCAAAACTTTTTGTGGTACCTCCGCCCCTATACATCGTCTCTCCTTTTCGCCTGTTCTAGAGGTCACAATAGGCGCAAGTAAGCCCCAGGTCCGGAGGCTTTCGGAAGGAACATCAGCGACGCCATACGCTTCCAACCCCTTTCATCACCTTCTTCGGGAACTTCTGGAAGGGAATATTCCTGTTCGATCTGCTCCTTGGGCTTCACAGCGAGGCTTAGGCCCAGGACGTTGGCAACTTCAGAAATGCATGGCCTATCCAAAGAGATAAGCTTCGCAAACATGATCTCATAAGCCTTATCAGAGTACATGACAGACTTGTCCATAATCTTCCCAACAATCCGGACCCAGTTCATGATATCTATCACATCCAAAGACCCTTGCATATGGCGGAACTCGATGGTATTCAAGCGCCTGGACTTTATGACGTCTTTTCTAGTCGTAATCAAGCCGTGGAGTGCGAGTGCTCCTCGTCGACTTCCTTCACGGCATGATAAAAGCCAAGCTAATTGAGTCAGGCCATTGGCTCCCCAGATCAGCTCAGTTGAGGATTTATGTCTTCCGGGAGGCATTCCCATGCCCAAGCATAACTGCATGTTACCAAGTTGAGCGCGACTCAGGTCGAAATCATTTGGCTCATATGCCGTATCCTCTGGGTTCATTTCCGCGTCAATAGGTAGGTCTGGACTATTGACGTCTATCGAAGGTGTGCACAATTCCCCAAGATGGGTATAACCTCGAAGGAGTGCGGCGTATCGATAATTCTTCGACTTCCAAGACGCGTGCATTTCCATCAGGGCTGGCTCCAGAAGATACATGATAGTGGCCGCCTTTTTGGCCGAAACCAAGTTGAAAGGTTCATAATTTGGATTCCAATACCCTGTTCTGCCAACGTGAACGTGAACACTTGACATGTTATGTTTGCGGCCGCAATTGACAGAAACTAGGAATCGCGAGCGAATTCGCTCGCAAACCTTCTTCAGGCCATCCTCCAAGGCGGAAAGCTCCTCGTATACTTTGCTTTTGATTTCAATGCTGAACCAAGAGTAGCGCTGTGGGCCTACGGGTGGTAGTTTGGCCTCTTGAAACAAACTACCGTCAGATCCCCGATACCAACAACCGCTCTCGTCCTTGCAGACAGTCCATTTTTCATAAACTTCGAAATGCCCATCGATGAAATTCCCCAATACGTTGTTCTCCATGTTCAATGTGCTGCTCGTAGCCTCCAAAGGCTCGAAAGTGGCCCTTGGGTGCTCGGTCTCCGCAGTAACAACTTCAATATCTTGAGCGCTACAGCCTGAGGCAGGCCTTTCAATCGTCTCTTTGAAAAGCACGAGAAGCTGATCCCATACAAATCGACGAGCTTCCGAGCTGACCTTCACGTCATCTCGAACGACGGGTATTTTTCTGCCATCCTTGGAGCTATAGAACAGACAGTTCCTCTTATACCAATCATCGGAGGGAAAGCCTAGCCGCTCCTGCACGGAGTCATGCTCCGGTGCTTGAAGGACCGGAATATGGATCTCAATTTCAATGCCGAATGTTAACTTCCCATTCTGAGTGGTCTCCATGGCTTCGGACCTTGCTCCGATTGCTTTCCAGCCTTAATGAATACAGGATAGTATCGAGTATTATCGAATAAAAGTTATTGCCGTGCTAGAGGACTGTTCGGCCTGAGACTCGCTATTGAAACTTGCTCTTGCTAGGTTAGAACTATATAGACACACAAAACTTCAGAGATCAGCCTTTTCATACCTAATTGTGGCATGAGGTAGCAACTGTTGTTGTGTATGACACTGCATATGACACGGAAGAATAAGACTGAGAATGCGAGGTCTCGTTAGATGTGATTGACCGCTGAATCACCATGAAATAGGCCCACACTCACGATCTCAGCCAATACGACTACGAAGAATAAAGCGGCATGGGAGGACCAATACAAATTTCATTGCTAGGTACAATATTGTTTTTATGCGACAATATCCAGCATTCATCTTCTTGTACTCACCATTTATTGGCCCCCAAATTACGACATAAGATGGTGAAACTCCAGCAGGAATACCTTGCAAGACGATCGCAGTCAGGACAAATAACAAGACAAAAAACAAACATTTAAAACTTGGAAGACATAGCTTTCTCTTTAACAAAGACCAGCAATCAGTACCGCATTTAGTGTTATTCCACGTTCGAAATTCGTAGTCCCGATAAATACACGAAAGGATGTCACCGATATGTGGCTAAAATCTCCAACCCGAAGGAATCCATTAGGGGGACATGGCGGACGAATGAGATATCAAAGTCGCGTTATGCAGTTAGGTATCCAGACATGTTACTGTTTGTCTGAGTAAGCCCAAGCAAACATTTGAAATATGTTTCCTTGATAAGGCTTTGTATTTACCCCATGACTTTGTCTTTAGGTTCTGCCGCGACCAAACTTCATCCCAGTTGGCCTTCCATACACCTCGTGGCCCAACCGACTGACGCGTGATGGTTTAATCATGTGATACAAACGATCGAATTATAGTGCAGACGTAAGATTATTGATTTCATATTCCAGAAATTCTATATCACTCAGTCAGGGGGTTGTGTAACACATATCGAGGAGGGGCGAATCGCCCTGACAGTGGCATATTATTCGGGCAGAACCACCAATCAATATTTCCTTGTATCTTGTATGGCTCGCCTTATCTTTCATGTCTGTAAATCCTTTCCCACCTTCCCCCGGTAGCCCCCGCCGTCTCACCGCTAGAAATTACAAGGCCTCGGAGTTCAAAGCCGATTCGCCCTACAGGAGAATATTACCGCATTAACTAAAGAATCCGGAGATTTCTCATAGTATTTTCGATCTTCCCCATATAACATTTATTTGCAAGAACTATGACGCATCTTACGATGATCTCTTCAAGTCCTTGATTGGCGGACTTATGGTTGTAGATAGTCCACCCGGAGCCTCACCCGACCTCCAACAAAGTTGGGCAAGTTAGTTCAGTAATTGAAAAAACTTGAACACTCATAGGACTTGTTTCATTCTTGACAGTAGTTCTCACTCCTACACCGTGCATTCCGTACCACGGAGGAAAATCAAGAGCTGCAGGTTAAAATTATTCCTCGTGACCTTGTCTAGCTCCAGATAGGCCTCAGACTCCTCGCCGATGCATGAAAGATTAGGCTATTGAAAAGAGGCAATGGTGATCATGACGGCCGATGTCGCTATATCCTGCTCCCTGAGCAAGGATTGAAAAGGACCGATCAGGTATGTACATCGCTCTGATGATACCAGAGAAGATGATACTGGTAACACCAGTATGTGCCAAGGTGTGCTTATATAAGCCCCCTATTAACCTTGGCTGGGCTGGCTTTACACACGGTAATAAACACGGAAATATTGTTAAGTACTCTTGGATCTGGCAAATTATTGGAAACTAACAGATGACAAGGCTCCGATTTTACGTCAGTCCGGGCGCCCGAATCTACGATGAGCTTGGCTAGATCAGCTCCACGATACAAAGCCATGCGTTTTACTGGAGTACAATCTACCTACGACGAGCTAGCGCAGACGAACTGCAACCATAATAGCTGCCAGTTGTGCCATTTTCTTTACAGTCGATACCGTACTGGCGCGGCCGTCATCTTCGTAACTGGCCGCCGCTTTGTTGGTCCTAGGGTACCAACCACAGCTATTGCTAAAACATGACAATTAGAACATATCCTTGATCGGTCCGCAATGTGCAAATAATTCGACAAAGCTCAGCGGTTGGGAATGATGCCCTACTTGGTCGTCCCACCCCAACTAATAAGCAACGTTTCACGGCATCTTTGAAACTACCTAAAGGCAGTACGGCGGACGCACCGGAGACACTTCCGGCCGGGGACTCCCGAAGAGTACCTCCATCTCCGCCGGAAACTTATACCACTAGGAAGGGACCCCTCCGAATGAGCACTTGCTCTCCCATTACTTCTAGAACCGCGTCTAAGACATCGCATGAGCCGCTGCTACCCGAGCGCGGAACTATTAGCGTCGTTACGCGCTAAGAGAAATGCCTCAAGAAAGTTACTAGGATAAGGAGAGATTTGATCTACTCGGATATGTCACACTAGGTTCAGGTCTAATTTGACCGTGTTGGTGTTTTTCATAGCGCTAGGCATAGAGGTAGAATAGATCGAAAATGGAGGAGAGGAGGGGAAAAATCAATGAGAAAATGAACTTTTTATTTACTTTTTCGGAGTAAAGTTTCTGGTAGCTTGGGTGACACAAATGACGTAAACAAATATGGTTATGTAATGTTAGGATCTCCCCAAACTCGATGACCAATTCTAAACACAAACTTCTCAATAAAAAAACCCATCAATAGTCTACGAATATTAAACTAAGATGCCATTATTATCAAAGCAATATCAAGCTATTACAAACCCTGATATAGCTTGGACCACTTCATACCCTCTTACAAGCATTCCTCTAGTATAAGACACATCATTCTCGGTCGGATAAATACCCGCACAGCAGAGATGGCCCCAATACCACGCTTGACATCGCGTAAGCTACCATAGTGTGGTATAGTAACTAACGAGCACCGAACTCAAAGGAAAAAAAATTAATTTGCAGTTACATCTGGAAACTCATAATCGACACTAGCTCTCAGCGAGCAGAGAAAATTGATAATTACCAGGGAGGCACGCGAGTTCAGTTCAGCTACAGGGCTGTCAGCGCTAAATATAAACCTACATTAGTGCCAAGCGGCAGGTTTCAATCCCTGATGGTCCCCTGTTCTAGCTATATTCCTTTTACATTTTCATCAAAGATCACACTCCGATCTTTCCCAACACAGGAATATCTTTCTATTCTCACTTTGGTTCGGAACCGATCATTCCATCGATAAGATCGGTGTAACGGCCCCCTCCCCAGCTTTACATGTTATCATAGTAGCTTTAGTATGCTCACAACCAAAACAACAAACACGTTCAATGTTAAGGTGCTTATACTATCCACCGAAGCATATAGGGGACCTGCCTAATAGGGTTTATAATAAGGCATAGCGCAGCGCGGCGGCTCCCTTATGGCGATAGCGCGAATATAGGCTTTTTTAAACCAGACGAACCCTTCAATATTCAATTGCACCATCGAACCCATGGCCGTGGAACGTTCTACTCTCACAAGACGCCGCAAGATGTGACCCGCTAGCGACGAAACGCTCTTGAACGCCGCTATTGCGTGATTGGTACTAACCTCTTTTTACTGATCGCTTACAGGGTACGAGCTATGTGTGCATGGCAATCGGCCCTGTAAGGATAAGAAGAAATACAATGGGCGAATGTAAAGCGTAATAGGGCGAACCGTATATTTGATGTGGTATCGGTCGAATTGGAGAAAATAAATAACCAACAGGGCCCTGATGATACCCGGGCTCACCATACCGCGTGACACTCGTGCCGCATTCACTCGTTAATCAATGGCTTGAAGTTTAAAAAGAAGCTTAAAACTATCGCCAAGTATTTCCGACTTTTTTTTTAAGCATCATTCGAACCACCTTGGGTTAAGTCTCGTCTTGGAGCTGCAAACTAACAAGATGTCTTCCCGCGATTCGGATGCTGCCGAGAGCGAGGCCAAGGTCGCTAGCGCATTACCTACAGCTGAGCCTCCAATTAATCGACGACCTGAATCAATTCACAACAAGGACGCGCTTAATCAAAACAAAGAGAAACTTGCTATTGAAGAAACCGTCGAGGCCGACGCTGATCTCGAAAATGAGGACGATCCCGAGATCAGCCAGATTCCCTACGAGGTCAGGCGAGTCGTTAGTCTTCACGATGATACGACTCTACCTACTTTGACCTTCCGGTATTTCCTGCTCTCCGTCATCTTCGTTATACCCGGAGCCTTTCTGTCTGCTATGAACAACTTCCGAACCACATACGCGCCTTACTCCGTCTTCTTCGTTCAAATTGCTACCAACTATGTCGGTCTATGGCTTGCACGCGTCCTCCCCGCTCGCCAAATTCAGATTCCTTTCACCAAGCGCAGCTTTTCCCTGAATCCTGGGCCATGGTCGATAAAGGAACACGTTCTTGTTACCATAACAGCAGCATCCGGCGCGACTGGTAACCTGGCTGTTGGCCCTATCGCCCTTGGGGATCTCTACTTCAACACACGACTTCACCCCGCGGCCGCCATCTTTTTCATGTGGTCCATCGATGCTGTGGGCTATTCCTTCGCCGCAATCGCCCGCCAGGTATTACTATACGAACCTGCATACCCGTGGTTCCAGGCGCTGTGTCAAACCGCTCTTTTCGAAACACAGAGCAAGCAGAACAAAAACCCGGGTCCCACCGCTCGAAAGCAGATGCGCGTTTTCTGGTTGGTGCTCCTTGGCGTTACTCTATGGCAATTCTTGCCCGAGTATGTGTTCCCGATGTTAAGTTCCATGGCATTCCTATGCTGGGTTGCTCCTCACAATCCCACCGCCAATTTCCTTGGGTCCGGCCTCGGTGGTATGGGTTTCCTTAACCTAAGCTTCGACTGGGCCAATATCTCCAACTACCTCGCTGGTGTCCCGCTATTTTTGAGTCCCTGGTGGTCGCAAGTCGTTTTATTCTTTTCCTTCTTCCTGTCTTGCTGGGTCTTACTTCCTGCTGCGAAATGGGGAGGGCTGGGCAACTATCCCCACTGTCTTATGACGAATCGAGCTTGCACGGCCGATGGTTCTAGATACCCCGTCACCGACCTTGTTACTGGCCAGGATACCTTCAATCAGACAGCTTACGAAGAGAACGGACCGCTTCATCTTGGTGTCCATTACTTATGGGCTATTTTCTTCGACTACGCATCATACGTTTCTGCATATGCCTGGATTGCCTTTTTCGGAGCTAGCCAAATTAAGGAGGCATATAAGAAGTTCCGTACCCGCCAGAAAGTCAAGGGGCAAGGAATCAATCATCAATGGTATGTTCAAAGATATCCCCCTTTATCACTTCTTCAGTATAGCCGAGAAGCACATCCGTTCTGTATCAGAGCTAACTTCGCTATAGTATGTTACCTCTTCATTACGTTATCGCGTTGAAATTTCCCCCGATTTCAGCGGGGATGCAAATGCACGCATAACGGCAATATCCAAATCCACCCATCGTATGAGTTGCTAATGCGGACATCTAGACACGGATCGACTCAACGTACTTATGCGATCGTACCCAGAGGTTCCTCTCTGGTGGTATGTCACGTTATTCCTATGCAGTTTCGCATCCATTATGACAATGGCCGGTCTGAATTTAATCTACGTTCCCTGGTGGACTGTGTTGGTGGCCTTAGCGACAGGAGCTCTGATCGTCGTGCCGCTCGGCTGGTTATACGCTATATCGAATTTCCAACTCCCGATCGGAACCTTCAATGAATTGCGTAGGTTGACCCCCGATCACCGCCTACCTTATATTTGGACGAAGCTAACAATGTTCAATGTTAGTCTACGGCACAATGGTGCAAAATATGAGTACCCACCGTAACCCAGTAGGAGCTGGTGTAAGTCTACCTACAGCTTTGATTGACGTAATATGTACTGATTTTATTTATTAGATTTATGGTGCGATAGCAGGAGACGGTACGTAATATGCACTCGAAATGCACTCAATTTGAACTATACCCCTCTACTTATTATTACGTAATCATTACTGACTCTCGCGCAGCTTGGTATAGGTATGATCCTTATCCGTCGAGATTTATTATGATTGAAACCAGTTAAATGCTATAGAATTATAAGAATCTAACCCGTTTGAATCTAGGGCTCAGGTATGTTAGAATATGCTAGCCTTAATTTCTACCCCTATTATCCACCCCTTTTTATGCGTTCAATATGAGGAATTTCTAGCTAACTATTACGCAGTACGTTAAAAAAAACCCTTTACTACACCCCTAGCTGTTGGTTTCGACCAAGAGTCGAGAAGCAACACCCCTCCAAATCCACAGCATCGATATACTAATACACATGTTTTAAAAAGGTACCAATTACAAGACCAGAAGATCGCACACTACATGCACGTCCCACAGCGAGCCGCATTTTTCTCGCAAGTGTTTGGTATCGTTCTCGGTGTACCAGTCAACTATGCCGCGATGCGTTGGGTCGTCGATGCTAAACGCGATTACCTAACCGGAGCCGTTGAGGATGCTGCTCACATCTGGACAGGCCAGGCCTTAACTAGTTCCCTAACTACAGGTGTCCAATACGTTTTAGTCGTGAGTGCCCCTATTGTCATTCCATTCAGAAGTTCTAGATATCTTAAACCACAGTACTAATACCAAGTGAACAGGGACCAACCCGGCTCTTCCAACAAGAACAATTCCGCCCTCTCCCATACGCCTTCCTCGTCGGCGCCGCCTGCCCAGCCGTCATCTACCTCCTCCATCGCCTCTTCCCCCGCGCGAAGTTCCACCTCTGGAATACCACCATTTTCTTCAGCGGCGCGTCTATCTTCTACGGTAACGTATCCACGGGATACTTCTCGCGTCTAATAGGCGGTTTCGTCGTCATGTACTGGGCATACCGATACCGATACCAGCTCTGGGCTAAATACAATTTCATCCTAGCCGCTGCCTTCGACGCCGGGTTTAACTTAAATATGTTACTCATATTCTTGATATTTGGAAGCGCAAAGGTCATCGGTATGCCGAATTGGTGGGGTAATGATGCGGGGAATGTTGAGAAGTGCTATGCTTTGGATTAGGACTTTCATTCCACTAGTTTTGCACATGGATATCAGGCGAAACGCGGATTGGAGATAGATTTTGGGTCTATTAGACGGGTTAGCTTGGGTTTAGCATATAGCGGCCTGTGTACTGCAGCGATTTAACTCGGATAGCGGCGTGTCATTAACACACTTAATACCAACCTTAAATTCATTACCCTTTAGTGGACAAGAACACGTTACCCCTTGTTTACATAATCACTCACAAATGCTCAGATGCCTTCGCACGCTTAAGCCATAGGAACTAAACATTGACGCGTCGAGCATCCTGCTAAAAGACTCAAGTGTCGGTAGGTGCCTACCTAGGGAATCAACCTTCAAGCCCCTTTTACTAATGTACAGTGTGAAGAAACAGTACGTCCCCACCAAGTTACTGTACCCCTGACGTCCCACCTCAACGAGAATGTATTTTCTTCTTCACGTCCCGAGAAAACCTCGAAGACCGCAATGGAAAAAAAAAAAAAAAAAAAAAGTAAAAAAATGAATCGCGGCTAGGCCACGAAAGGTCTCAAAAACTAAAGTAGTAGTAGTTTATAGTCAAAGGAACCATCGATAACCAGTCACGCGTCCCAAAAAAGGAGGGGCATCATGGCTACTGATTCATCTATGGACTGTAAGTGTAAATCCTGTACACGGTCAGCAGACTGGGCACAGAGGAAAAGGACCAGATACCTCTCATTTTGGCGGAGAGGGTGTCGTGTTGTTGTTGTATGTTGTTGTTGTTGTGTCGTCGGTTCGCGTAATAGCCTCCCGCCCGCCTACATCAAAGTGTTGGAAGTTGGGACAGTTGAATGATTCCCACCGTCATGGTCTATCAATCCCAACCCTAAAATCGAAAGAAAGGATCGTCCCACCGACCCCCCTTCAAACAGACCGGACTTGCAAATAGCACACCCGCCCGCCTAAAAAAATATAGGTAGTTAGGACTGTTGAGTGGTTCCCATCGCCATAGTCTACCATCCTAACCCCTCCTTATGGAATAAAAAATTTCCCACTGTGCCTGTCTTAGGTACAGCAACGGCCTAACTCTTTCTATCACGATGCATGAAAGCTGTTGCTAAAAATATTAGTTGTTAGTAGTGTTGAGGTTGTCGTCGGAGGTTGTCGGAGGTTCGTTCGCCGCCCACCCTCCCACATAAAAAAGTCGAGAGTTGGGACTATCGAACGGTTTCTATCGCCATAGCCTACCAGTCCCAACCATCCATTTAAAAAATAAAAATCCCACAGCATGTCGACCTGGTTTGATGAACTTAGTGGGAATTCGCAGAAGTCCGTGAACTCGTAAATTGGGAATGATAGCCAGCCCCACTTGAGAAATGAGATAGTGATGGTGGTCATGTACAATGGTCGGTTTAGGATATGAGGATTAAAGATGAATAAGAAGATGGGGGCAGGAAATGATGGGATGGAATAAAAGCGTAGGGTATCAGTGTATGCCATCGACATCTGCAATTAGTGGTAAAGATAGGAGCAAGTAAGATGATGTGAGGTGGAAGAGTATGGTGGGGGATAGGAGACCGTAGTAGAAGATGGTAAAGCGTTATGATAGAAGATAATGGCGATGATTGGGCGGGATGATTGAATTGATGGAGTACGATGATTGGTGAGGGTGAGGATGATGGAAAGTAGGAATGGAGCAAGAGGTAGTAGAGGGGCAAGGTGGATGGTTGCAGAGGTAGATAATAATTAAAAACAAGAAAGGGAAAAAAATGTATGAGTAGGTAGAAGTATGACTTACAAATGAAAAGTGTCGTAGTGTTGTTGTATTGCCATTATGTTGTGTTGTGTGTTGGTGTGGGAGGAAAGAAGAAAGGAGAATAGAAGTGGTGGGAAGGGCAGATATATATATGAAATGAAATCTCAATTGCTGATTAGAATTTACTGATTGTGAATGGTGTTGATCCAGAAAGCAGATTTTAACTTTTCGCGTTCACAAGAAAAAAAATAAATGACTGGCCAGAAAATAATTTTGATTTGGACATTTAGAGTTCGAGTGCCAAAATACACGCGTATAGACAGTGTACATGTACCTAGGTATTTTAATCAGGCACTGATCTAAATCGTGTAGGGAAAGTACGGGGGATGCCTAGTTGCTACACTGTATCTACTAATAATATCACAAGTACAAGGCTGATTTGTTCCTTCCCCCTTTCAAAATTCGTGATTGGCCCATAAATTAGAATCACTCTTAAACCCAGGAGGCTGATCGAGTTTATTTTCACCTTAAAATTTATGATTGGTCCATAAATGGTGCTTGCCTCTGAGACCACGAGGGAGATTTAACTTCACTGCCAACTTAAATTCATATTTGGCCAAAATCAGTAGAGTCGAGTTCTTGCCTTGTGATTTAATCAGGCAAATACCATGTAACAGTTAAAATACATGTTATTCACTTCTTCAAATACCTGGGTACATAAATAATGAACTTTGTGAAGGGGGCAGTGGAGTGTACATAGATACATATAATATGAATAGGGGGGATGTTCGTACCACAAGTACTTCGCCTACCCTTTAGTCAGATAAATGTATGTGTTCACATAGGATAATATAATTACGTAAATACATTCTTAATTATAGACAAATAATTGCCTACAAATGCTGTAGTAATTAAGATTACAGTACGTGTCCTACAATATCAATATCGCGGTGCCAACCACAAATCACACTCGTCTCTGCTGAATGATAATATGAAACTACTCTATATAGCGCTACTATGGAAATTCTGGCGATGCTACAGGTGCGCCAACGTAGTAGGTGGATATTAAGGTTAGTTAGTCATCAAAGACCTGAAAAGTATCATGACAAGCTACAAACTTAAAAGGAAAAAATGGCAAACTGGTTGAACTCTCACTCTAAACCTTTAAAATCCCTCTTCGGACCACCCTAACATATTTTCGAGGTGCTCCTCGTCTTCTCACATACATACATACACGACAAACATTTCAATAACAAATTATTACGAGCTCCCTAGTTGCGCTCCTCTTCCCTTTATTATCTTGCACAGAAATTTAACAATATTTCCTTTGGTGTCTAATACAGCCACTATGGCCCCTTTTCTACGCCACTATATCTTTTGGGCTATACCGACGGACCTTAGTGATAAGCATCTTGGCGACGCAGATAAATTGGTCGACTGTGATCCACGATACGGCCGCGATAGCGATTTTTACGATCAGCGCTACGCCCAATCACCAATAGCTGAGCCCCTTTCCGATAACATGGTACACCTGGTGCGGTCTCAACTAGTTACCCTGTTCTACGAATCTATCGCATATGGCCACCTACAAACCTTTGATTTTAAGTACGGATGGTACGAATATATCGGTAATGGTATGCGATCTTACGGCCAACCCCGTTTGCACCCTAGAATGTTCGTTCCCCGTAACCCCAGTGTTCGGGGACACCTATTGGAATACGCAGACGTGCAAGTTGCTGTTTATTTCGATCAGCTTAACGACTATTCGCCGTTTCACGAGGGGTTTTCGAGTAGAACGCTTGGCAGGTACATCTGGAGAAAATGGTTTCAATGGCATGACGGCCGCCCGCCTTTTTTAGGTTTCAGCAGTTTGCTAAGCCCATCGGCTTAACGGGAAGCGAGCCCAGGGACATCAAAGGCATACGAGAGTTCCACAGTAGCCTTTGCGATGTAATTTCCATTGGATTAAGCCAACAGATGCTCCCCAAACCAGGTTCACCGACGTACCACCCTGTCCAGCCGTGCCTACAGCCTGGGTGCCCGGAACAGCCACAGCTCATCATCCGGAGGACGTATAAAGAACAAGGCCAAGAAATGGCGCACTTGTTTCGAGCAATCGTCATCATTGTGGATAATCAAGTGATACGATATAAAGAGCCCGAATTCCTTGCTCTTATACGTACAACCGGCTGCTATGAGACGAGACTCCCAGATACCCAGGGACGACGGGATTGGAACGTTTCCCAGGATGCGGTTCTGTTGTTTAGGACGGGAGACGATGCACATTTAAGTTCTCCCATTAGCTTCCAGTCCTTATATGACCCAGGAAAAGCATTGCCGGTGAACAGACGAAATTGCGATGATGATGGCACAAATGTAGTCCGAGTCAATATCGATATAGCGCTCGAGTTCATTTTGGACCTAATCGTCCGGGAGCGGGAAGCGATACCGTCCGTTGGTTTGGCAGCCGCGACAGAGTACAGACAACACCTGGAAGTCTGCGAAAAGTGGGTTGATGGTGTTATGGATCATGCTGGAAGAGTTGGTATCGACACAAACGGCTTTACGTGGCACGCTGTTCGTCGAGCTCAGGCCGCGCAGAACGGGGAGGCTTTCGATTATTACCAAATCGAGCCGACGTGGAACCATCTCGGTGTAATTAATCTACCATCCGGCTAGGCGATAATACCTAAGAGATTATTCCGGTACTAACCACCCCCCCGAGCTTCACAATCCACGATGAAACATATTACTTTTTTTGTATCCTATGGTTTCCATGATATTACGCGGAGATGAACCCCCCCCTTATCTGCAGAGTAATCGTAGATCGCTCGCCAGGTTTGCCAGTGACCCCTTCTAAGGTATAGTTTCTTTTCTTTTTATTTTCCTTCCTCCTTTTCCTCTTCTTCTTTTTTTCCTTTTTCTTTATTCTCGCTCTTCCTTTTTCCCTCTTAGATTACTACCTACCTATACAGTTATATACATGACAGTACCTGATTTCCATAGTTACATGCTCAAATATCTATGAATTGTGTAAATAATATCACATTGATTAGTAGCGAGTCTAGTTATTTTTGTACTTTGAAATTAATATAGCTATTCAATATTGGTGAGAGTTATCGAATTATGTTACTACATTAACACAAGTTGCGTTACTAGATGAAGCATCTACATATATACATTTTGAATTATGTAAGTAGCTGGCTTCGTCACATAGCTTATAACACAGGTTACAAGAGCCATTAGACATCAAAATAAACTCCTTTAGACCACTCAGTACAGGTACTTCACAAATTCCGATAGTAAGGTAGAGTGGTACGACATAAACACGCCAGTCTTGTGATTAGCGACGGAGGACGGGAGAAAGCCATCTCAGTGTTGTTGGCGTGCCCTAGGCTTCCGCTAAGTATGTAGATAAGACGTAAATTTGGGTATAGAATCAAGTAGGTATGCATACATTCAGATCCGTTTGTCGCACCAAAACCAACTACCCACTTGGTGTACCAAAAATCGACACTACCAGCTTTGAATATCATCGTCATATAGGCATATATAGTACTAGCGACTAGTATACTCCTCAATGAGGAGTCTTTAGGCTTGACCGCCGCTTATTAGTATCGTGAGCTTAAAGCCTATCGAGTTGTTTACTGCCCCTCTTTCATCGGGTACTATTCTTCGTTAAGGTACCTACGCAGCATTGGCTTTGGAAGTACACGATCCGGTCTAACTTGAAATATGACATTGGCTTGGAGTTTAGAGGTTACAGATAGAAGATCGTTGATCTACCGGGGGAAGATCCGGAGATCGTTGGGAGGCTTATTTCTCGTATACTGATTTTTATGAGGATGGTATCCATCTAATGCCAAACCACTTAACCTAAATACCATTATGTCGCCATAATACTTGTGAAAAAGAAAATATTCTCTCGTGGGGATACCATTTAGGTCTCGTGATACACTGAAGAAGAATGAACAACTCGCTTCATACCCACACATGCAAATCTCCAGAAAGAATATGTTAAAATATTTGGAGGTCGAATAGAAGTTTTTGTGTCCTGGTACAACCCCTCGATTTATGGGAACAGACTTGACGCCGCGTCGGCGACGGAGGAGAAAGACGAAAAGCTAGCGTGGCACCAGTCGATCACGCCGCTATGGATACTAATGCAGCCCAACGAGCCCGTTACTACGTACCGTGCTTGAAACTACGCGATGGAGCTGGTGTTGTGATGTTAGAAACTTTCCGTTTAAATCTACGCGATGGGGATCCGTCCTGGTGGGTTTGATGCGAAAAACAACCGCTCAGCCACTTCGCATCTGCGTTTACGTGGCGAGTGAAATGATGCCAGCAGTGTCGTGCGTGCTTATGTGGGGGAATACAATGGGCTTGGCGGGTCATTGAGGTTATTGATGATACACTAAATGAAGCGAGGGAAGCATAGTAAGCTGGACGGTCTCGATGGGTACAATACGCGACAGCCAGCAGGCGAAATATGTTGGATTTGTAGCACTTCTGGTAGGTTGATACTATTATTGCGGCAGAATTGCAGCAAATTCCGACCGACGCTTGTATGCGGTACGCTTTTCCGAATTGATGAAATATTTTGGAACGAAGGATCGCCGGAAATGTTCTGGTGATCACGATGGCAACAGTGGGATGAGATGGAGGATAGGAAATAGAGAACCTTGGAAGGATGATTGTTGTGTCAGCGAATCGCATGTCTCAATCCATCGGCCAGGATCGTGAGGTTATTCGTCGGGTCGGTCATCTAGAACCTCGTAATCTATGACGAGGCTATTGAACGGGATGATGATTGTGGATGATTCAATTGCCCCGCGTGTACGTGAGCTGGGTTAAAATGGACGGATGAAAAGAAAATTGATAGAATGATTGATAGAATTAAGATAACGATTTGATTTTAGATTCTAAATCAGGAGTTTCAACATTCGGATCTCGGAAAGCGTTATCGTGACCAACTAGGTACCTAGGTAACGGTCCGGATAGATCCTTTTTTATCAGAGACACTCGGACTCGAGATGCTTTCAGAAAGGACACGGACGCTGTCGCAACAAATGAGGGGATAATGAGACCCGAAACATTAATAGACGACTTATTACTATTGATAAGATTAACTGTAAAACTCCAATGATACAATTGGCGAAGGTGTATAAGCGAAGTCGAAATATCGAAACATTGACAAATGTTGTAGCAAGAGCAGTCGCAGGATTAGTTAACTCGTTGCCCCACCGAAATGAGTTTTGTTTACTTTCGCGGGTTGTCGCAAAAATATCTAGAAAAACAATCCTTTCCTTCCTTAACATGGATGACAATCGCTCTGGACCTGGTCAGAAAGAGTTATGGATTATTACCCCAGACTCCTTCCTGCGAGGATTGACTGTCGGTAATTGGGAGATTTATCCATCCCATCGCGACTACCAAACCTAGTACGAGAGATATCACACCTTAATTTTATTTTAAGTTAAGACCCTTTATGCTGCAAGAGGCCATCACCTGACGCCTGCGCAAGCTGCACGTGGGGAACGAGAAGGAGCTCTCCAATAGGCATGTGATGATGTGAGATCGCATCTTAAAATAAAAGACAAAAAGGAAGGAGGGGGGCTCACCTCGGAAGGAAAGGAAATACTTATGGTCCGAGCTTTTCAAGCAAAAGGTCTGGGCAATTCAAGGCAATTCAATGGAGCGAAGATTCCGAGGGGCTGCGGAGGGAATCATAAGCCATCCTGCGATGGGCGCATGAATCTCAATAATGAGATCATAATATTAACCCATCGTATTAAGATTATTGTTTACTTGACACACTATTTGTTTATTTCCGTTTTTGGTATATTTTTCATCTTTTTCATTTATTTTTTTATATCTCCTACAATGCGCTTAATAAGGGGAATGTGATGAGTTTCGTTGGGATGGTTATTAATTCCAGATTTGTTCCGATACCGACTCGCGAGACGTCAAGGAGAGAGGAGTTAAAACCAAACAGAAAAAGGGGAAGGCTACGGTGATGGCCGGCGTCTTTTTTCTGCTACTACTTGTCTGAACATCCCAACGCTGCGGGCTGACAACTGGTGGGGGTTGTTTGAGGCTACGGGCTATGTAGCCGCAACTGGGACACGACTGGGGGGTACCGGGTGTACCTGCGAGCTGCAGGCGGGATGGGACCTCAGAGAGAGAGTTTGATGGGCTGGCCGGCTGGATGGGCTTGGATTGGGTGGTCGGGATACCTCACACAGGTACATTATGTACCCTAACTTAGGGCGAGATGGGTAGTACAGGGTCGGGATCAGCGCGCATCAGACGACATCCACCATGTGGCTTGTGTTCCCACTGACAGATCAATACTTACAGACGTACCCTCCAAGGTTTCGTATTTGATTGGACCAAATCTACACGTACATGGCATATGTACTTTTAAACCTACATGCATGTACATACATACACGTAATTGAGTGCGTGGATACTTGATTTACCTGTACCTAGTATTTCCAATTGTCAATGTCCAATACGATTTGGTGGTTATCCGAGCTGGGATCTCACGTTGGACAATGTTATTGAATTTGACGCAAGGCGAGCGAGACGGATTTACCAACACAACTTCCCCCCCCTAAGTTGGTTCCGAATTCACAGCCAAGCACCATACGAGAAACATAAAAAAATCTCCATTACTTTGTACTAGTGAATTCTAATTGTAAGGGGGAATGCATCTGCAACCTTTTATATAATCCCATGGTTAAGAGGCAGGAGGCGGGAGGGAAAGAAGGCGGTCAATGGATGATGAACAGAACGACGAACCATTGATGTGCGAGTACAGTTAACTTTCCTTGACGCACGGACAAAATTTTAGACTAGGAACAGGGAAGTACCTGCCAGGGTACATGCTTTGTGGCGCACTGACTCCACCACACGCGTCTCGAAATAAACAAAAACGCGCTTCCCGGGACCCCTGTCAAGTGCGTCCCTTCTTCCTGCACGATCTAGTGAACCACATGTACTGTACTTTCCCACTTGGCAGCCTGCCGACCGCTCCTTTTCTAAGAAATCCCCATCTCCAAATCCAACCTCTCGCCGACTCCTGATCTCCATCTTTTTCTCTAGAATTTCGCCACAAACAACAGTTGATCTGTCAGGAGTTGCGCGCGCCTAGCCCAACCAGCCTAATTCGCACAACTAAGCCGCGTGCATACATACATACACCCGTAGAGAACCTCTTCCGTTCCCGCTCGTTCTTTCCCACTCGACGCTTCCAAACTATCAAACTATCAACCCACACGCAAACTCAATTCGCCCAAGGTTTCGACTACTGCGTTGAACTCGATTCAGACTGAATGGCGGAGACAGCACCTGGTGCTATTAGTGTGTGATTGCTGGAGAACGAACTTCGGATATTGGAGAAGGAAGTTATCAAGGGAAGGAAGTGGTGATCCCTTTAGTCTCACTTCGAAGTCGAACTTTGATCCAGCATGAACCGTTGAAGAAACAACTCTTCCACTGCCCTTGCTTGGTTTGACATTCCACATGTCCTTGATTGATTAGTAGCACTGCGTTGCATTCCTGAACTGACAGCACCAATCCTCTTTGCCTTACGATTTTCACGATTATCGCTTACGTCGCGAATTAATATCTAAGTCGGAGCCTGGTTTCGAGTCTCTTTTCGGCAGTTTAATCTCAACTCCACGCCACCAGGTCTTCCGCTACTATAATATCGCCGACGCACTCACTATCGCCGACCTTGTCGCCAACAATATTGACGATCACTTGATTGTTAAACCCATTACGACAAAAGCACCTTCCGCGCTCGAGCTGATCCGCATTTTTTTGCACATGGTTTTGACTTTCCCAAAATGTCCAATAGTGGTGGTACTTTGACTCTTCCGTCACCTACGCACCCACATCATCATCATGTGGATGTACAAGCTGGACTACGATCATTGAGAAGGTCACTTTCCCGATCACCCTCAAAATTTTCTCTGGCTCGGACTGCTTCTCAAAGTAGCTCTGACGCAGGGTCCTCACCTTCGTCCCCGTCAATTAGGCGCGTACAGTCCCAATATTTTGGGCAAAATACACCTTCCGGAAACCAACCACACACTCAGTCGCCATTGGCAACGCCTTTTAGACCCAGTGTGAGATTGTCATTAAGGTCTGGAAAGTCAACAAAGAATCCCGCTGCAACTTCTAACACAAACAAAACATTTTCTCGACATCGCACATCTCCCCGGAGCCCCTCTCGAAGAGCTCTGAGTCAAGTTTCCACTTCTATAAATTCCGTCCCACCTACATCATCATTATTAATTGATTCTGTGTCTTCTGGACAAGAGAATCTAAATATCGCTCGTACTCGCAGCCCTGCGACTCGTAAGGCTGCTGAGAAGGTCGCGAATCGACATAGTATGCACCTTGATATGACCGGTTCATCTTCCCAATTCAATATGGCGCGATTTAACGACGCGAATAAAACCAACAGTAATAGCGGCGCCGCTTCTAACATTTCGAGTACTTCTATTGCGAGTCCGCTGAAGCGCAGCGATGCTACTATGAACCTCGATCAGTCTCTTTCGGGAAGCCCGAAGGCGAAACGTCGTAGCTGTGGTCCTTCAAGCATGACTCTTGATTTTAATGTCTTCGATCATGGTTCTTCTTCACCAGGCATGGAAACCCAGGATGACTCGGCTCGCGAATACGATTGGACTACTTCTTCGACCCATGTTTCTGAGCCATTAACACCATCGCATCCAGGAACGCGTAGAGCTGGCTCTCTTCGAAAATCAACACTCCAGCAACGCGAGCGAATATCATGGGGTAAACGCTATGCTTCCCAGCAATTATCCCAAAATTCAGGAGATGCGACTACGCCTCAACGTGAGCGAACATCATTAGGGAGACGACAGATGGTGCAACCGCTTGGACAAGGTCCCACCGAGACCATGACGCCAAATGCAAAGAATCGCCCGCGATTGTCCCTGGACCACTTCGTACCTCCCACTTCGCGGGAAAGTCCATTCGGCACACCTGCCGCGCTGCCGAATCCATCGGCGCACATGCTAAATCAACAAGCCCACCAGCCGCACCCGCTTTCCCGTGCGATGACTACTTCTTCCTCAAATTCGAGTATGTCTCATGAGTCACCGACGCATTTTCCGATGCCAGTTGCTGAAAAGTCGAGAGCTCCCATGAATTTCTCCAAGAGTCTGCCTATTGGTTCTCGCCCACAGCTTGAGAGGCCAAGTCAAGCCAGCGTTTCGACGCCGGATTACAAGCATGAAAAGCCATATGAGGGAGCTTTCGCATCGACTGGCTTGGTATCAAAGATGAATCGCAACCCGGAGTTAGCACTCCCTGGCCGAGGATACGGGAACGTTCCCGACACGCCCTGCAAGAAGCATCCAAGCGGCTTCGCTACTTACCCGCCGCTTCCCTTAACGGGTAATGCCAAAGCCAGAGGTAGGCATATTCGACACACATTCGGCATTCCGTCGACGCCTTTTGACATTAGCACGCCGAACCGATCAGCGAACCTTTTCAGCGACCAGACACGACCTGTACTCTTCGGTGGATTTCCGGGCCACTCCCGAAAAGGAAGCGCCTTGAGCTTATGTAGTGATGATGGTCGAAGCCCCTCACGATTAATCGGCAGTAGCGATACCAGTAACGATGGCGATTTGCCGCCGACACCTACGAAACAGCAGACCGTACCGCGAACTTCCAGCCGATTAAACCAGCTATCGAATGAGAGCCCTACATTCAATCGACGACTTCCCCCGTTATCCGCAGTTGGAGCTAGTGCAGCATCGCAGCAAGATCAGGTCACTAGTTGTAAGTCGAGCCCCTCGATGCAATGTGATGACAATGCCAACCTAGAGGACATTATCGCTATCGATGATGCTTCCGACTGGTCAACACCTGGTTCCCAAGGCACTCCCACCCCTATTTCCCGTTTGTCATCATTCAACCAGTCGCGCAACAAGTGTAACCCATCCTGCGCTCCCGCATCGCTTGAGGCCAATCCAACTATCACCTGTGATGAGCACCCCTCCAATATTGATTTTGCTAAGAATAATTCCGTGTATCCAGCGAGTCCATTAGACCGATTAGAATTCGCAAAGCAGGCATCTTCTCCTCGAACTCCCCAGGGAAACATCGTCCCTCCTGATGCAAGCCGCTTGTCTATCTCTAACACGGCTGATAACTTTTTGTTCCCCGGTACCGCCGACCGAAGCCTCAGTATCCCCCCTGCGACTCCGACGACAAGACAGGACAGTGCCCCTATGTTCCTCGAGCGACGCGCGATTACACCTATTAACGGACTTCCTTCTCAGGACCTGGATGAGGGGCTGATGTCACGCTTCGGCAAAGTTGAGTTTCTGGGCAAGGGCGAGTTTTCGCAAGTATTCAAGGTTACCGAGACGACTCAGGCGAATAGAGCGCCCCAGCAAGGTTTCTTTAGCACCCCAACCCATCGTGTATTTTCACCTTCATCTGCTAAGGTGTATGCGGTCAAGAAGCTCACCCTTCCTATCCAAGGTAAGAAGGACAGGGCTCTTCGACTTCGTGAGGTTGGCGTATTGGAAACCTTGAGAGGATGTGATCACGTTTTGCAGCTCATCGATAGTTGGGAGGATGGCAATTGTCTCTACATCCAGACTGAGTTCTGTGAGGAGGGTAGTCTTGACGCGTTCTTGTCATTCGTTGGCACAAAGGGTCGACTGGATGATTTCAGGATCTGGAAGATCATGCTGGAAATTGGCAAGGTATGTTATAAACTGACGAATTCTGGTTATTATTGTACTGACGAACTGGATAGGGATTGAAACATATCCACGATGCCGGTTATATTCATCTTGACTTGAAACCCGCCAATATCTTTATCAATTTTGAAGGTACTCTGAAGATCGGCGATTTCGGATTAACCACATCGTTACCGCTAGAGAAGGGACCCGACCTAGAAGGAGATCGCGAATACCTGGCTCCTGAAGCTCTCCGATCGGAGATGGGCCAACCGGCGGATGTTTTCTCCTTCGGTTTAATCATGTTAGAGATCGCAGCCAATGTTAAGCTTCCCGAAAATGGAGCAACTTGGACTGGATTGAGAGAGGGCGACTTTTCCGAAATTCCGACTCTCACCCAAGAAACGGCACCGATTGCGCGAGATGCGACCGGAATGCCGATTGACGATGGCGAACGTAGCACAGGCCTATTTGGCGATGATAACGCCACGAATAATCGCCGCAGCTACAACTTCCGAAGCACAACTCGACAGTCTGGCGATATTTTCGGTCTAGGCCGAAAGAGCGAGTTGCAACAACCACCCGACTTCATGAAGGATCCTAACCATCCTAACTCTCTCGACACGGTTGTGAAGTTGATGCTTGCACCAGAGCCGGTGGCTCGTCCCACTGTCACTCAACTGCTTGGCCTGGATGCAGCCTTTTGGGTCACATATCGTCAACGAGCGGCTGCAACGGTCTTTGAAGGAAACTGGGGCCCCGCAGATGAGGTAGCAGCTCCCATCTCGCTCGATACGGAGATGACCGATGTTTAAGCACATTACCAAGGTTGCCAGCCATTTTCACAAGTTCAACAAACTTGTTCGGTCTGGCATGAAACCTGGATATGCAGTAGTAGTTTGACACAGTGGTGGGCGGTTGGTCTTCCAGGTGTATATCGGTCAATTTGGCTGGATATATCAAGGTTATTGTACAATTCCTGTGAATTTGGCCAAGGTGTATTAAAGGAGTTACCGGAGATGGTTGGCGAGTAATTTTGCGTCCTGAAGGACGCATAATTCGATTTCTTATTCGTATGACCCCGACACAACACGTTCGACACGCCTCACCCGCTTATTATGAAGTCGGCGGTGACTTTGGACCGTATTTGGTCCTCAGCACCTTGATATATCAATTACGGACTGATTTGCTCGCTCTAGACTTATCATTCGTCAGAGAAAAACCCATTTCGAAGCTAGCACAATTCGAAGGGCGATATATTACGTACAACATCGACAAGATATTAAATTCGGGGTTGCTTCCAACGGCGTCTTGTGTTGGCGGTCGATTGCATTTTTCCAACGGCTTTGCGATGAGTTACTCTTTTTTCAACTTTGATTTCGGCGGACGGCATGGAAAGGGAAAAGGGCGGTCGTAATGAGGACACGCGGGGCGTCTATTTGCTAGACCGGCATTGCAACAATGTAGATATAGAAAGGAAAAAAGCTGCCTTAAAGAGGACTCCCTCTGCAGACTACTGGATCGTCATCATTTCGATAGGACAGGAAAGGGTCGGACGTCCTCGGTTTTATGAACCCCACGAATGAATGACGATATGCTATGATTTTGCTATTGCAATGTTCTGTCTTCTGTCTTGTTTTCGATTGTGATTTGGTTGAAGTGGTGGCCGGCTCTATCCGGTCGTAGGTCAGATTTTTTCTCGGTGGGATGATATGTTATCCTCGTGGGGTTTGCTTCTAGTATGTACTGAGTATGTACTAGTGGTTTACAATATCAACTAGGATCGGAGTAGCGATCGATCAAGAAGTATAGGAATAAAATCAAGAGTGAAAATGAGTATTCTTATTGGAATAGTGACTTTAATTTTTCCATTTGATGGGCTAACCAGCCTACATTTTGGCGTTTCTTGGACTATATAGTATCTCGACTGCAGTCGGTTGGCTAATCCACCATCCCGTCTTCGAAATATGAATATCATAGGTAACCTGCGCACAACTCTTCCCCGAGGGTTTCGCAACTCCCCGTCATTGATCTAGAGACTGGTCTTCGGATTATCGTGATATCGTATATAACTCAACAATACCTGACTCTCTTGGGTATATACATCTCGCGTATCATCTTTCCTCTCCGTGATCGGCTTCAACCCTAGTATACGGACATGAAGTGATCGTGAAAAGCCGTCATGTAATTCAGCGTTTCTGACCTCACGCGCCGTTATCACCGTTCCTATTTAATATCCATCATCATACCAACTAGACTTAATACTTTCATCCTTTACTCGCTTTACTAGACTTCGTACTAATCTCCTCCGCACTCCCCGCATCCCCAGCCCCTCCCTTCGACGACGCAGCCGTGGATGAGGGAGCCGGCGTACCCTTTAACTTGCGGCGCACGGGTTGGTACACATCATTGAAATTCATGGCAACGCCAAGAAATCTCAGATCTACATCAGCTTGATACGCCAAATCACCTAGTAGTATCTGGAGTTTATTCCGGAAGCGTTCGCCTAGATGATGCAATCGCTCTTGTAACGCTGGGAACTCGCTATGCGGACCGCCCGGGATATCGTGTTCGTCGGCGGAGGGAGGTTCGATGTGTCTTAGATCAGCTTCTTGTCTTGCGGTGAAATCGGATACGGACCAGGAGTATAATCCGTCGACGCAGTCGCGGTATGAAAGCATGGTGCGGAGGAGTTCGGCGAGTTGGATCATGTAGCTGTTGTCGTCTTCTTCTGCGGCACCGGCAGTCGCGGTAGAGCCGGAGGCAGTGGAGGCGGCGCCTGAGTTACCGACGAAGCGGCGACGTCGAGCACCTAGGAGACCCTTGTGCGTTATGGAGTTTAGGTAGTTGGTGTGTGCCGTGATAACATCATCCAGTGTGGCGTCTTCCCTGCTTAACTTCTGCTGGAGCTCGGTCCATGAGCTCTCGATGACTTCGAAAAGTATGTAGTACTGGAGCTGACCGACGAAGTGGACCATTTCTGCTAGAAAACCACGGGTCGTCTTCCAGGCCTGCCGGACAGCGGGATGATTCGTCTGCAGGACGCCACGGGAACCCGTAGTCACCTTGCGCCAAGCAGATGATAGGGCGAACTCGACGCGTTTAATGCGCCACAGGAAATTGAAGACTTTAAGGTATTGTCGATTGCCCCAATCGGAGACGACGACGTCTACGGGGGCGTCGATCTTGTACTCGAGCGTGAAACAGTCCCACCCGATATCACCGTGCGAGAGCTGCAGCATGCGCGCGTCTAAGCGGCGTAGGACTTCAGGGGAATCGTACTGCGCGTTGGACCCACGGATGGCGTGCTCAAGCTGCGCCGTTAGGGTATGCCGATATTGTGCTCCAGCGGGGCGGTCAAGATTTGCCGCGAGGGACTCCATCAATAGTGCGATGAAATCGCCTTGCCCAAGGAGGATGTAGCTCTTTAGCGCCTGCAGGTGCTCGAAGAGATTAAACTTGTTAGTCATCAGATGCAGTAACCTGCGCATGGTGGTCTTGTACGCCTCGTCGATCCAAGCTTCGAGAGTGGCGGTGTCGCCGTAGCGGAGCTCCTTGGAGGACTCCTTTGAGTACGATTCGACCCACTGAGCATCGCCGCAACTGTGGCGGATGAAATTGAGAGATTTGCCGATTAGGAATACTTTTTCGGCGAACTCCTGAGTGATAATAGAGGGTATCATGTCTACCGCCAATATGTACTTATCCTCCCACACATTGATAGACCCCGATTTGCCCTTGGGCATAGCCTCTACTGATTGTTCCTGCACGAAGAATTCGAGGTAGGGATCTGAGAGCTCTCCATCGTATATCCATCTTCTTAATATGCCATAGAACGGGCTGGTAACAGGGCTTAGAAGACGTTCAGCGAACACGCCTACTACTGGGTCGCCGTACGACGAAGAAAACGAATGAATTAAGGATATGATTTGACCACCTTGTTTACTCTTGGATTCTTCGGCGATTATACTCATAAGTCGTAAGCCCATCGTGGGTTCACGTACCCAGACTACGGAACGTTTTAACGTCACGCCCGCCTTTCCTATACCATATCGCGGAGCGCTTTCGTCTATCGTGGTTAACGCATGTCGAACTTGACCTTCTACCGTTGCAACTAATGTTAAATACGAACGCAATTCGTCGCCTAGGGCTGCTCGGAGACTTTGACCAAGAAGTCCTCCAGCTGGGGTTTTAACAAATTCCTCGAGGGTACGATAAAGCAGCGAAGGTTCGGCAAGTGTGTGAAGGAGGCCAATTATAGGTGGAGGAAGGGTAGAAGGTAGTTTAATAGAGTATTCTTTGCCGAACGGAAGAGTAGTTGAAGCAAGTCCTTGGAGGGTATAGGGAAGATCGCGAAGGATAGCAGGTTCGGAGGGTTCGATCTCATTGTAATTATTTGCTAGAAGCTTGGACTTGATAGAGACGTCCCTTTTAGGTGTGGTTGGAATTTCATTCTTAGAATCCCTATTACGCCTATGGCCACTAGCGGTAGAAGGCCGTTGCGAATCTCCGTCGACGGATTTCATATCTTTCGGGTTCTTGAGGACATCTCGGAGTTCGGTAGGACGGTAGTCTTCAGAGTTTTTATTTCGTCTGTGCTGTCCATTACTCTCTTGGTTGGAAGGACCGCTCGAGCTAAACTCTTCTCTCTCCTCCTGCTTCCTTCGCTTTTGCTCCTGCTGGAATTCGGCAAATGCAACGGGGTCAGGCTCGGCCGGGTCTGGTGAATCGGCTAGTTGATAGAGAAGGTATAACATGGCCCATTTTTGGTTCAGCACAGGCAGCGCCAATAATCTCGAATAAAGGTTTGAGTAGCGCAGGGCTTGACTCGGGTTCGTCTGAACCAAATTTCGCCTGATGAGTTCGGAGGCATGATTTTGATCGGCTAAGGGAGGTGGTCGGGGTCTAATGAATGATAATGTCAATAGTTGTATGGATAATTGATAGGTATTTACATGTAAACAATTCATTTAGCCTTACTGATTTAGTTGTTGTTTGATTTCATCAAAGAACAAATCATGTCTCTGCTGTGCGTCTTCATCATTCAAGCGTGGATCGTCTGGTATCAACTGGGAAATCAAGCGATTGATGCTCAGATCAACGCGCTTGGTCCGGTCTTGATTCGACCCAGACATTGTGTCATTTTGATGCAGGTGTTGTCCGTGGGAAAACAGCTAAAGTTCATTAAAAAATAGATATTAGCTCATTAGTCGTAGAGTATAATATGAGCGTAAATAATATCCAATGCCATATATTGTATTGTAAGAGTAGAGTAAAGACGCGACGCGATGAATTAATTATTATACATATCAATCAATTGAAGAAGGGCGGGTTGCTAGGTTTGTTTGGAGGGGTTATTGAAGTAACACTTGTTGTACTCAGGTAACAAGGATTAAAGTTTCTTGGTAACAGTTAGTGAAAAGCTATAGGGGCTAGACCACTCATAGCACGTTACCTGAAGTGTACTAAGGCTCTTATAAGTACTCGGTACATTTATATAGGATTGGACTCCATGCTACTTACGAATAGCATAAAGTACCTGTACATTAAGAGCACTCCCCAAATGATTCAAATGGTTCCCACACCGACCCCAGAGTCCCCAATCATATTTCCCCCTCTAACTAAACTCATCAGCAACAGGCTCTAACCACTGATTTCCAATCGAGCCTGGAGACGACATCCCAAAACCTCCCGCTTAATGGCTAGCAAAAGGGTGACGGAGTTTTCATCAATTATCAACATACTTTGTACATTTTTTCATCATTTTGAAACTACCATTTGGATCGCATTGGCTAACTGCCCTCGATGAATGGGTTTTAAACCCTTTTTTCGAGCTGCGCTGTGCTCATAGCCCGCACGCGACATCCCGCGCATAATCCGTAATCCGCCCAACTTCGCGCGCTGAGTTGTATCACCAACTATCAACTTTTTTCCGCATATTCTACATCACAACCGTCACATCGATAATATACCGCGCTACCCGCCCAACTCCAACCCCCCCGGCTCTTTAGCCACCCCCTCAAGATGCCCGACATAGATCCTGCGGCCTTAAGCCGCCCTTCCGTCACGCTTTCTACTACGACTCTCAAATCCATAACCGTTTCTGCGCAACCCTCCCAAAAAGTTCCCAAGACTAGCCAAATCATCCCCGCCCGTATCGATCTCGAGCCCCTATACACGGCCCTAAAATCAGCCATTGGAAATGAACAATGGAACGCCTACAAAGAAGCTACCACTCAGTTTGTGCTAGGTGCGTCTTTGTCTACACTTACAAACCTCAGAATCGCGCATCTCCAAGTGAATATAAATATACCTTATCCTGCTTACACGTTGTAAATAGGGCGATTAAATCAAGTAGAGTACTCCGAACGAATCGATCCCATATTATTATCTCCCAATGGCGACAAAACCCATTTACATAACCAGCTCCTCGCCGCCATATACGGAAATCTTACGAGGGAAATGCCAGATCAAGGGGTTGCACCATGGGTTTCCGCCAACGACAAACCCACTACCAATGTGGGTGCCAAACCTGTAACAGGCGACGCCGCCGAACGTAAGTTGAAGGGAGAAGTCATGCAGCTCCCCAGTCGCGATAGGCGGCGTATCAAAGAGCTAGCTCAGAATGATGTCAGTGTAAATATTCCCATGTACTTCCAACTTATAACAACTAACACTATACAAAGTTCGACCCATTCGAATCAATGGCGAACATGTTCACGGAACACCATCGAGGCAGACCGACCAAGGTACCGGATGCGCCCCAAAGTGCCAGTGCTAACGGTTTAAATAAGATGAGTAAGTCTTCTCGACACTCAAAGGTATCCTTAACCCTCATACTAATTGGAGTAGATTGGGACCTTGAGATTCGTAAACGCTTTGCGCAACCCCTGGCTGTAGAGTCGGGTGAATTCCCTGATATGGCGAGCATCGAATCAAGGATGTTACCTATTTGCTACGAAGTAGGACTTGTCAGCGGACATGCTTCGGATGCTCCTTCATTTATGACCGTCGCCGCCGAAACATTTATTAAAGAATTCCTCTCGACAGTCTTCAGCCGAACGAGAAGCAACGGGCCTGGGGACTCTGGAAGTGCTGGATTCGGATCCGGAACCGCTTGGATTCAGACACACAAATACCGACGACAGTTAATGAGGGAAGAGTCAGCTTTGACAAGAGGAGAGTTGTCTCGAGACAAGAGCGGGCTCTTGCCTATCGAGGCAAAAGCTGCTAGCGAGCGATCCCCCTTGAGTATGGCCGACTTGCGACTTGCTTTAGAAATAGGGGATTGTGGAATAAGCACGTTCCCTATAATTAGGAAGTCGGTCATATATACCTACAGGGATGGTGAGCTCGAGCACTATAATAATTACACCTGGCTCCCTGGTCACAAACCAATGGATGACGGGGATTCCAATACGAACAAAATTAACGGTGGTTCGCGTGCTCTCACGAATGGCGACACCCATCCAGAGCCCATGGATATCGACGAAGATCCCTTGTCGTGGGAAGGTGCAGGTAATCAGGATACGTCAATGCTTGACGGCGTTTTAGACTCGTGTTTGGCGGCCCCTTAGGAGTGGGAAGGAGACCCGCAGTCATATATGACGATTAATGATGAACCAATGGCACCTGGGGTTGACGGAAATCTTCCGCGTCTGGGCCAAGTTGAAGAGAAAAGGACGCAGACCTGGCACCCCCAACCCCAGGTATCTGCAGTAAACTGAGAGCGCCAACCTATATCGCTTTGATGGTTTCTATATGGCGCCCAGAGAGAAGGGCATGTAATATGCTCTTGAAGGTATGATATATGTACCAAGAAGGGTTGCTCGCCCTAGGAGGCGCCATACGGAGTTAGGATGAGGAGTTCGATATCACTCCTGAGGCCGTCTGACGAGGAGGTAGCACATACCTTGGCTCGTCTATTTCCCTAGGACTAGGCGATTTGCATCAGCATTGGCATGACGGCGTTATTCTAGGTGCATTGCTTCGGTTTGTATGAACAGTCAAAAAGGGGAGGAGGGGGAAGGAGGAGAGGTTGACTTCTGGCGTTTGCTTCTTGGCGGATATGTACTGTATTGTATGCGATACCCCCTTGCGCCCCCATTCTAGGAAGCACTCTCGTATTTCTTACTAGATCACGACATATAACAGATTAGCAAAAGTATTACAGCTAATTGTAGGCAACGATCATGCTCATAAAATAAATATAGTATTTAACTCCTACATGGAAGATGAGTATATCTAATTATCCGTTTATGAATCAAACGAGAATCTTTAAACTACGGTTAAGTGCATTCCAGCAGGAAAAGTGACGTGACACAGCTCCATAAAATATTGTTTTAGTGCATATAGTTTGTGGAACTTGACGCGAAAGACGCGTCCTGGCGGCGTAACGCGTTGAGAGGGCTATCCCGTTAATTGATTGCTCCAGCCCCCACTTACGCTGCTTCTCTTCTCCCTACAAGCTTGGACGATTAATTTAACATTACAATACCAATGCTCAAACGTTGTGTATTCTAAACATTTAACCTTTTCCCCAACATCTTGTTTTTTTCTAACGTTTAAGCATACATTAGCGTTGGTATTCATAATGGCATCTACCCGTTCACCATCACCTGCCAATGGCGAATCCACATCTACACCTACATCGCCTCAATTGTCGCCTCGATCTAAGATTCAAGCTTTACTTGCCACAGTAAATAATGCAGATTCGGATGACGAGTCTGGTGGTCCAATTAATGCAGCGATTCTCTCTAAACCCGCAAAGATCACAGATACTGAACTAGACTCTACACGGGATGCAGAGAACGACGATGATGACGAGGAGGAAGAGATCGTTAGGCCGCGAGGTCGACTCGCCGCCCGAATGAGAGCCAACGATTCAAATACAATAAAGGATACTCCAATTTATATCCGGAATAACGCGACCAAGAGCCCTTCCACACAAGCACAACCTACCGCGCCGGACACAGATGATGAGGAGATAAGCGCTCTCCCACGGAGGCGGTTGACGAGACCAAATCGAGCATCTACACCAGAAACCACAGCAAATATCGAAGCACCTTTATCACCTGGTCTCTTCGTCACGCCAGCTCCTGAGACCCCAACAGCACACCGACAACAAGCGGCCGAATCCGGATCGGATGATGACTTACCTAAGAACCTAGCAAAGAATGAGCGCTTCCTCGCACTAGTGAACAGGAAGCGAAAGGAGAGGCTTGCTAAAGAAGCCGAGGAGGAGCAGAAGCGAAAAGAGCGTGAAGAACGAATGGCCAATCAGCAACCCGCCGAATCGGATATTGATGACGATGTATCTGATATCTCGGATGATGATGGCGGCCGCAGGCTTACGCAGGGGGGCTCTCGCCCTGCTCGTAAGGCTAGTAAGAAAGCTCTGGAAGAGATGAACCGCGAAACACAACGGATAAGTCGAAGTTTACAACTCGCCCACGAAGCCAAGACAAAGAAAAAGATCTCGAAAGCTTCGCTATTCGAGCGCTTTAATTTCAGGACGGAAGCAGCACCTAGTAACGAAAAACCTCCAAGCTCAAGCAGGCCTACAACTCCCGGTTCAGTACAGAATACGGATGTTGACATGGCGGATGCTGGAGCAACTCCGCCCAGTTCCCCGCCTGTTGCCCCGAAGTCCTTTGAGAACCCCCTAGTTCCCTCCGCAGCTCCAGATACTATCGTCGAAGTAGATGAAGATGACGAGCTGCCGAGCCTAGAAGACGCCTTGGCACAAAGCAACAAAGATAACAAGGGCAAAGGCAAAGCTATTGAAGCCCCAGCTGACAACACTGAGATCAAGAAGACGGCCATAAGCAAACCTAGGCGCCAAGTCCGAGTTAAGCTACCCCAAATACAGGCAAATCTTGTTACAATAGATTCAGATGAGGAACTTGAGATCACCCAATCAAAGAAGGGAATAATGGATAAGATATTTGACAAACTTCCCGAGAAGAAAGCGCAGGAGCCGATGTCAATGAACGTATTGCGTCGGCTAGCCCATCTTTCGTCACCTACAAGAAATTCTTCGCGAGGCCCTAAGGGCAAACCATCAATGACACCCGCCGAGCTCCAGATGACTTTGCAGCAGCGCGCCAGAGCGCAAGCTAAACTAGAACGCGAGCGACGTCTCGAGCTCTTGCGATCCAAGGGTATAACTGTACAAACCGAAGAGGAGCGCCGACGCGAAAGGGAACAGGTTGAGGATATTGTTGCTCGAGCTCGTCAGGAAGCCGAAGAAATCATGCAGCGAGAACGTGAAGATGCGAAGAAAGCACGGAAAGAGCAGAAAAAAAGCGGTGAAAATGACCCTCTAGCTTGGGGCGATAGTGACGACGATAGCTACGAGGAGAGTGTGGAAGATCCCGCCGAAATTGAACTTTCTGGCTCTGAAGAGGGGGGAGATGATGAGATGGGCGATGCTGAGGACGAAGACGAAGATGAGCCTGCAGCAAATCCCTTATTTGAGGATGAAGCAGAGGACGACGGAGAGTCCGAGGAGGAACGGACACCAAAAGCTAAGACGAAACTAGGCTCCGATGACGAGGCAGATGATGAGCTTCCAGCAATGAAGTCCCGCCGGTCGAAGAAGCACGTGCATATTGTCTCAGATGATGACGATGAAGATGAGAACGATATTGAAGCGACTCCGAAACCCAAGAACAGGCAACCCAATTCTCCATCCGCTCCCAATTCAGGCTCTCCTAAGATTCCGACATCCGTTTTACGATCCGCTACTAAGACCTTCATTCCCGGGCTCCCGGTCCCTAAGGCGGGTCCAGCTGGTCTAGGACTTACTCAGATATTCGCTGGTACCATGGACGACAGCCAAGCTGGAGCAGCTAGTGGCTCCCCAATGGAGTTCATGCCTACCATTGATGACTTCCCTGATTCCCAATTCTCCGCCACAGCAGGCCAGTCCCAAAATAATATGATCCTTGACAGCCAGAACGAGGATACTCAAGCTCATGAAACGGAAACCCAAGGGGTTCAATTACACTTCACACAATCACAGGTTCACGGGTTTGATAGCTTGATGCAAATGGACGCAACGCAAATGTCGGAACTTATCGATCCTACCCAGGATGGCGGCTTCCAAGACTACTCTCCATTAAAACAAAGATTTGTTGAAGCGCCTCAATCAACAGTCGACACCGTCTTAATGAACGGAACCCCTGACTACGAAGCCGTTCCGGACTCCCCTCTTGTGAAGAGGGCAGGCAAGTTACGGCGAAGAGGCGAGAAGCCCGTCTCCTTTTCTACTATGACTTCAACAGACTTACCGGGAAGCCCTAGTGCTAAGCCAAGTGCTCCCCAAACAGATGCTGAAGTAGATGCGAAGGCCGCGGCTAGCGCATTTAAGTTGATGGAAAAGGCGGCTAGAAGGAAGAAGCGTATGCAAGAAAAGTTCGATAAGAAAAAGAGCAAGGCTACCGAGATGGTGGAAGAGCAGGCCGAGGAATCCGAAGACGAATATGCCGGCCTTGGTGGAGCTGACGGCGAAGACTCGAGCGATGAGGATGAGGAGCTCGTCAAAGAGATGATTGACGATGCCACCGGCAATGACGGTGATGATGCCAAATTGGCTGGTTTCTTTGCGTAAGTTACTATCTTTTGTTATTTATTGAGATAGAAACACTAATTGTTTTATAGCGACCGAGAACGAGCGGCCGACGCAGCGCAAGTCGATAAACTGTTCCGAGACATCACAACGGGTATGCTGCGTAAGCGACGCCGTGGTGGTGGTGACAATGATTTCGACCTGTCGGACTCAGATGACGGAGGGGAAGCCCGACGACGAATGAAGAGGCGCCAATTCGCAAAGATGCAAAAAGCGCTATTTGCGGACGAACGTATCGGCAAGATCGCCGAAAACCCTCGGAATGCAGCATTCCTAAAGAGTATAGAAGACCGGAATAGCGATGACGAGTGGGATTTCGACAACAATTTTGCAGATGCAGCGCCGGATAGCGGAGATAGTGAAAGTCAAAGTCAAAACCAGGGACAAAATACATCAGCAGCAGAGGAATCAATTCCAGACAGCCAACCCGAAAACAGAGAGCGCAAACGTTCTCATGAAGAAGATCACGTCGCCAGACCGCCCCCCAATGCCCGACGTACAAAAGGAGGTGCTCGCCCCTCGTCACTTACCGATGTGCGTCGAGAACTATCCAACTTGCTAGATGAGCCTAACGGTTCTGCCGCGTCTATCATACCGGCTACCGACGTAGGCTCTGACAGCGAAGGAGAGGAACATCCGACCGCTTCATCGGCATCGGCCAACAAGGAGAACCGCCGACCCGATGTTGCCGTCGTAGATCGCATAAAGCTGAAGCGTGATTCATCCTCTGTATCCGCGAATGGCAGCGGGGCGGGACGTCTTGCGTTCGCTGCACCGGCGTCCACAGGGGGGTCATTCAGAGTACCCGCACTACTACGACGAGCGACGACAAATTCGCTTATGTCGAACTCCTCGTCGACTAGTACTTCTAGTGGACCTGGTGCTTCTGCCACCAGCAGTCTAGGTACGACCAAGCCCAGCGCAGGTCTCGGAGAAGGTGGCGCGGTGCTCAAGAAAACTGCAGGCAAACGTTCAGGTATTAATTACTTTGCGCGCGAGACGGAACGCCGTGCTGCGGTGGCAGATGCGGAGAAGAGGCGTGAAGCGAAGAAATGGAAGGGTGCTGAGGGTAGGAGTAAAGCCGTTGGGGGCTTGTTTGGTGGAGGAAAGTTTGAGTGATCTTTATGTATAGGTTTTTGTATTAAGGGATAAGGCACTTTGTTCGGTGTTGGTAGGCGTTATCGTTCTGCTGGGGACTGGATGAAACCATTATGATTTAAATCTACCTTGATCAATCGTGATAGTATTCCGTGTTAATTACAATTATACCTAAAACTTCCGAGGTGTCAAACTTCTACTCAAACATCGATACGTAGGCTCTTGTATATAAATAGGGGAGACATATTACGTAATGTTTAGTATCGTTAGGTAACTTTCTTATTACATAATCCGACTACTACACAACTTCAATATTACATAAGCTCTATACTACATAATGAGCTTATCTAATCCAATTCCATCATCTCATCGACGATTATCTAATCGATCTCACCCTCATCATCACTTCGTCTCCATGACATGAACCGCGGTTCTCATCCGATATGCTTAACCATGGTAACGAAAGGACTTGATCCCTGCTCTTACTTAGCCGAGGATGGAAAGATTGCTTCCTCTTAAGACATTAAGGCTCGGGTCGCGCGTCATCATTTGCGGGTTCCCGGATCTCATAGTGGGGGACTTTGCCGATTGAAAGATGCTTCAGTGACCGGTTGATTGAGTAGATATGGCGCCTCCACCGGCTGTGAGTCCAAGGAAATTGCGCTTTTCACGCAGGCGTAGTTAATAATTAAACACTGAATGCTGACCGTAATAGACTCCGACTCCTCATCGCTTCTTGGTGCCGAAGAGGTCGCAACCTAGAAATGAGACGCCTAAGGCATTCCAAAGTGGTGCGCAGCAGTTCCAAGCAACCCCACGGTTTTCGCATCATTCAACACCTAGGGGGACTGCCGGAACGGCATCATCTCACCACCCGCCTTCTAGCTTTGTTACCCCCGCTCCAACGAGAACCGGGGCTGGGCCTTTCTATCGTCCTACACCGCGGAACACAGATCCGATCCACGATATCGTTGACAGCTCTCCACCTCTCACTGAGGAACAAACTGGCGATGATAATAACCGGCATGATGCTATTGAATTTTATGATATAGACTCAAATGTAGACGCCGTCCCGGAGTCTTCGCCAGTACGACAAGGGAGCAGTGACCATGACGACAATAACAGTGAAGAAGATTTAAAACATCCGTCTCCAAAACGTAGACGTATTTCTATTTCTTCTGACTTCGGTATCCACGATCCGGATCTTTCACAGCTTAAAAATGAGGGTGAAGAGGAAGATCTCGTTATGCACGACGAGGCTATTCTATCTTCCTTACCAGACTACGAACCTCTTCAATATGACGAAGAAGCAGATACCGCCGCTTCAACCTCACCTGTCCTTATTAGGCCCCCGGTTTCTGCCCCAAACCATCAACCTACCTTCCAGAAAGCGCCGCGCTTTAAACCTACCGAAGTTCCCGAGGGTTCATATCGCGGCGACCCGCTACCAGATGCCTTTTCTCCCCATCGCAAGGGCGCGAAATACGTGCCAGGCGGTCTCGCTGCTGAAGTCCGCGACTGGTTCGTTGATGTGTGGGCTAGTGCCGGCGCCGGAGCAGTAAAACGTGACACGGGGGAGTGGATGGCGCGGATTGTAGCTGATGAAGTGCGCGGTGCGCCTGGTATGACGCTTATCGTCGGACGACACATTTCGCACGAGGATATTATGATGCAGAGTACAAGAGTTATACTCGCCGGGAGTCCGAAGATAACCGGACTAGAGAAGAGGAAGGAAGTACACCCCGGTGCGGTGGTAGGTGTCGGGAAACCGACTTGGGAGGTTGATATCCCGGGGCAGGGACGTTGGGGTGTTGTGTGTGAGTGGACTGTTCTGAGCTGAATATGCTTGAGTATGTGGTCTGCGGCATTCATTAAATTGAGGTGATCGAGATAATCTATTATATGGAACAAGGATCCAGGGAGCGTAAAAAATGTCCAATTCTTTGATGAAGTTATTCTGTTCGGTAAGTTCACGTCCGGGATCTACGGATTTACGGATTTACATGTTCCACAATTCATAAAGTCTTACATTTACTTAGGGGTACTATCAAACCATCGAAACCTTAAAGCTCCCTCTATTGTTTTAAGCTCGGGCATCTTATGAAGTCAGTATATTTCAGTGTTAATGTTAACCCAAAGCTATTCAGGTTTATCCTTGCCACAGGTCCTACATAAATACTTTCCCCCGCCCTCTCTAGACTCTACATGTAGACGAAGAACCGACGGAATCACTAAACTTCGCTAAGAATCAAATATTTTTAAAAGACCATCATGGCGACGATGGACCATAATCCGCAACAAGACCCCAATTCACGAATTCAATAGGTCGGCGTGTATCCCATGCCCATTCACCCCATCCAAGCCACCCTACTTGACTTCTGGTAAAATCTATTCAAATAGTCGATGCTTGCTTGTCATCTAATAGTGATATAGGTTCTGGGGGCCGACACATCTATTTGACATGGATGTCCCACCGCAAGCAAAAAGCTTGTGGGACGCCCTGTTTACGAAACGATCGCGATGTCCTGTGTGGGACTTGATAATTCGAGGCTCTCTAGTTTGCCAATACCTAGTATTACTATGGAATGACTTCTGCGTCTGGTCTAGGGAGCGCCACGAGCACTGGGGCGCATGGAGGGCACAGATCGGCTACGAGGACGAAGAGTCCGATGATCCTCAGTGGAGAATTAAATATTCTATATATATAAAACTTTATTTATTTTTTTATAAAGAAAATTTATTATAAAAAAATAATAAATGTTTATTATTATTCAATTCTTAAATAAAATTATTGTTATATAATTTTAATCTATTTTAGAAAATTATTTTAATATTATTAAAAAAGAATTAAAAAAATCTTAATATATTTTTAAATTATATGAATATTTTAAAAATAAAATAAAAATAATGTTTAATAAATTATTTAAAAAGGAAGAAATATAAAAAACCATTTATTATTTTTAATAAAAAAAAAGAATTACTTTTTATATAATAATGTAATAAACTTATGCCTTAAAAAGATATAACCATTATTAAATTAATTAATCTAAGATATCTTAATTTAAAAATAATAATAATAATAGTAGATTAAATAATTAAATAAGTTTTATTTATTAAAAAAGCTTAGAATTCTCTTATTATATTTAAAAAAATAATCTTAGTGTGATGAACCTATGCCTCAGAAAGGTATAATCATTACTGAATTGGCTAATCTAAGATATCTTAATTTAAAGATAATAATATCAATAATAAGTTAAATAATTAAGTATATTCTATTTATTAAAAAGGCTTAAAATCTTCTTATTATATTTAAAAGAATAATCTTAAATTAATAACTAAAGAATTATAAAAAAAATGATTAAATATATAAGAAATATTTATAATTATATAATTATTTATGATGAACTTATCCTTTAAAGAGGTATAGTTGTTATTGGATTGGTTAATCCAGGGTTTCTTGATTTAAAGGTAATAATATTAGTAATAGGTTAAGTAGTTAAATTAGTTTTTATTTATTAGAGAAGCTTAAAATCCTCTTATTATACTCAAAAGAATAATCTTAGATTAATAATTAAAAAGCTATAAAAGAATAATTAAATATATAAAAGAATTATAGTAATTATATAAATATTCTTTATTATTATTTTCTTTATAGATAAGGTTAGATTTCTTTATTTATATTTATTTTTTATTACATTTGCTAAATAAGATTAGATATATTTATTTATATTTATCCATATTATATTTACTAGATAAAACTAGATATCCTTATTTATATTTATTTATATCATATATTATACATTCTTATTATTATTATTTTATTTTGGTAAGGAAAAAGGTTTCCTTTAGGGTTTTATATCCTTATAGGTCTATATGGTTTGTAACACTATTTCTCCCCTCTTTAATTCCTTTATCTTTAAAGATCCTTTTTCTTGGTAGGTTCTTTTTAATTTAATCTTTATTATATCCACTAATCCATCTATAAAACATAAACATATTAATTAGGAATAGGAGTATACAGAATTTTTAGAATAGATTAATAAGATTAGTTTTAATATAGATATTATACTATATTTATATTATTTTAACCATAATTTTAAATATATAATAATAATTAGGATATTTAAAAAATGTAATAAATATATTTTATATCACCATTAATATAATAAAATAGATATCTTTATTAATTTCTTTTCCAGATTTAAGAATAAAAAAAAACAATTATTTATTCAAGAATATTAGGTTAAAAAAGCCTTTAAATATTTTTATATTAAAATAATTAAGGTTTTAACTCATATTAAACAATTTAAGCAACAAAAAGAACTATTAAAAAAAAAAGACCTAAAGATGTTTTAACATGATCTCTAAAGCTTAGAAAAGTTGGAAGAACAGGAATAATCAAAAAAGAAACAATATCCAACAAGGGAACAATAATATAACATTAAGATATAAATTAATATAACTTCCGTGGTTAACCCTTTTTCCAATTTTTCCTTTAAGAATATAAACTTTAATTTATTATCATTAATTAATCTAGATTTTGATAATAGAAATCCTTAATTAATTTTTAGATCTTTTTATTTATAAGATATTCTTATAATTCCCAGGTATTATTCTTTTTTAAATAATTAAACCATTTAATAAAATATTTAATTTAATTATTAATGATTTTAGAATCCTGAATAGCTTTAATATTATATTTTTCTAAATTTTTTTTTAATTTAATATTTCTTTTAAATTTAATATTTTTAGATATTAATTTAAATATAATAATATAAAATATATTAGTTTTTAATTTTATATTTATTGGTAATTATAAATAATAATTTATATTTAAAAAGACTTTTTTAATTAAAAAGGATCTTAATCTCTTAAAATTTAATTTCTTATTTAGTTTTTTAATTTAAATCTATAATGTTTTTAATATTAAGTATTGTTTATTTCATAAAAGATAGACCCTATCTCCTTTATGTAAAATTAATCCTTTAATTCTTTTTTTATTATAATATATTATTATTCATTTTTATAAGAATTTAAAATATTATTTAAACTTAATTTATAATGTTAGAATTCTAATAATAAATATTTTTATTTAAGATAATATTATTTTTAATTCAAAGGCAACCTTATTTATTAATAGTTTATATTTTATGTTTATTTATTATTTATATAATACTTCTTATGGTAATATTCTGGTGGTATTATTTATTAAAATATTATATAAGGATATAGTAAATGGTAGGAATTCTATTTAATTATTTTATTTATAATTAATATAGTTTTGTAAATATTATTTTAATATCTGGTTTAGTTGTTTTGTTTGGCCATTAATTTAAGGGTAAGTTATTATAAAAAGTTTCTATTTAATCTTTAATTTCTTTATTAGGTTAATCCAAAATTTTAAGATAAAGAGCTTATCTTTATCTAAAATAATCTTTTTTGATAATCTATATTTATTAAAGATTTTTTTGATAAATTTAAAAGTTAAATTTTTGGTTATATAGGTTTTTTTAAATGGTATAAAGTATCTATATTTTATAAGTTTATTAATAATAATCTATATGTTATTATATTCTTCTTTAATTATTAGATATTATGATTTAGGTAACTTAATAATGAAATCTTATATAATAATATTTTATAATTTATTTGGGATTTTAATAGGTTATAAAAACCTATATGGTTTATATCTGGCTCCTTTAATTTTGTTACAGATGTTATAATTTAAGATAACCTTCTTGATTATCCTTTTGATTCCTAGAAAGTTATATATTTTCTATAATTATATAATTATTTTAAAAATTCCCAAATATTTATATAAAGGATGTTTATATATTTTTTATATAAATTTTTTTTGTAGTATTGATGATATGTAGGTTTTCTTATTATATAATATTATATTTTTAATAATAAAATCCTATATTGATAAAGTATTTTTAATTTATAAGATTTCTTCTTTGATCTTTTATTCCTATTTGTATTATAATTTGGTTAGGTATATTATCGATAATATTAAGATGTTATTAGATATTTCCTAAAATATTGTCCTTTCTTTTTTAATCTTTTTTGTATTAAAATCTTTTGGTTTGTTGAGAATATCTATCTAAATATTCTCTTTTTCCTTAATATAATAAATTTTAAAATTAAAATATGTAAGATTATTTATTTATTGTAATTATTTATTATTAAAAACCTTAATAATTATAAGAAATTTAAAATTATAATAATCTGAATAGATTTCCAAAGGTTCAATAATTTTTGATACCTATGGTTTCCATTTCTTTAATATTTGATAAATGATTATAAATTCTTGATCATATATTTTATATCTTATTTCTAATCTTTTAAAGATTTTAAAAAAATAAATAATTAAATGCCAATTTCCATCATCTTCTAGTTACTCCAATGTTGCTCCTATTATTCCATTTGAGATATTGGTATATAATTATTTTTTTTTGTTTGGGTTAGGTAGTCTTATTATTAGATCTTTTATTATAATTTTTTTTATTTTTTAGAATACCTTTTTTACGTTTTATATCTATTTAAAATCTTTTAGATTTTTAATATATATTATAATCATTATTAATTCCATAATTTTCCTGAAATCCTTAATTAAGATTCTATTATAATTATAAAAACTATAAAAGGTTTATATTCCTATAATGATTTTTGGGGTTGGCTATTCCTTTATTATAGATATTTTAGATTTTTAGATTTTGATTTTTTTTAAAAAGATTATATATCGAAAATAGTCAAGTTTTTAGATAAAAAAATTACTTTTGTTTAGGTCTATAAGAAACTTAACTTCTCCTAAGGTTTTAAATATTTTATATATATCCTTTTTATATTATTTTTTGGTTTTTAAATAGATTAAAATATTATCTAAATATATAAAAATATTTTTTCTAAAGAATTATTATAGAATATCTTGGATCATTTATTAAAAAATAGTTAATATATTTATAAATCTAAATGATATTATTAAACATTCAAAATAATCATATGATATTCTAATAACTATTTTCCATTTATCTTTTTCAATAATTTATATAAAGTTAAAAATGAATTTTAGATTTAATAATATAAATTATTTATTATTATTTATTTCTTTTTTTAGGTTTTTAATATATGGTAAAAGATGCCTATCTTTAACCATAATCTCATTTAATTATCAATAATTATAAACATCCCTCCATATTATTTTTCCTTCTTTATTTAATTTAGATATCTTATCTTTATTCTTTTTAGATACTAAAAAGATTAGATATCCTATTAATGATTTTGATTTTCATATAAACCTTCTTACCTCCTTATTTTAAAATATAATATATAAGGCTTTAGATTTATTTTAATTTAATTTATAAATCTAATATAGTTTTAGATATTCCCCTTTCTTTAATATTATTTTATGGTTATATTGATTATATTCTAATATGTCTATATCCATATCTAGATTATCCTAAAATAACTTTAGAAATATTTTTATATATTTTTCTTTAATTTTAATTTATTTTTAATTATTTAATTCTTTAATATCCATATATTATATCATAAAACATAAAGATATAAAATATTTCTTTATAAAATTACCTATTTGTACTTACTATAATTGTTATTTTAATTTATTTGAATTAGCCTTTTTCTGATGCTTAGGGATTAAATCTTTTTCTGGCTTATCCTAATAAAGTTAATTCTATACCCAGTTAATTCTTAGGTTACTAATTCTAAACCATATCTTCCCTAAAATTAATTTATAATTTATATCAATAAGATTAAAAGATATTAACTCTTGATATCCTTAGATCAAGATAAAGAAAGTTATAGTTTCTTTTTTGACTTTTTTTCTATTATAGGTAATAAAACTTCTATCAATGTTATTAACTTAATAAAATATCTTCTTTTTTTTAATATAATATTCTATATATATTAATTAATCTTAGATAGATTAAATTAATTATATATCCTAAATTAATTAAAATATTAAATTTATATCTTTTTTATATTATTTTTATAATTAAATAAGGTCTTTTAATTATTCCTATTAAATATATTAATTTAATCTTATTTAATATTATTTATAAGATTTTTAATAACTTTTCCATTATATCCTATTATTTATTAATTATTTAATTCTTCCTTAAAGAACCATAATCTTATTTTCTAAATATTATATTTCCCTTTAAAATTAATTAATTATCTCCTTATATTATTATAATATTTATTTATAATATCTATTCAGAATAATATTTAAATATTAGGCTATTTATTTTAAATATTTGTAAATAAATTTAATTAAAATAATCATATCTTATTTTTCCTTATAAAATATTATATAGGAAATCTTATATATATTCCTATAATATTATTATATAAATTCCCAATCTTATCTATTTTTAATTACCCCTTTATAATCTAGATTTTTAAATATATTCAAAATAAATAATTCCAATATTCCTTATCTTTTAAATATTTTTTTAATAATGGTTTTATAGGCTTTTCTACAATTCCATCTCCTATATTTTCAGATCCATACTTTATTATTTTTAAATATATATCTTAGATTTATTAGATTATTAAAATTATAATAATAATAATTTATTTATTTAATTAATTATATATAATATATTAATTTTAATTTAAAGATTCAATTCCATCTTCCTTCATTATTAAAATCCTATTAATTTCATATTATTTATTAATATAATTATATTCTATTAAAATATATCAGAATAATATTTTTATCTAATAATAATATAATAGGAATATTTTAATTATTAATCTATACTGAAAATATCATTTCTTTTTTTACTTTTCTTTTTATATTCTAATCTATATCCTATAATGATCTTTATTTATCTAAAAAAGAACTGGATTTCTCTGAAAAGATATTCATTTCTTCCTTTTCGGAGTTCCTTATGCCTATTACACCAAAATTCCATAATTGATTCATTTGATCCACAAAATTTTCCATTTTTATTTATTAGGTAATTTTATTATAGTCTAATAATAGGCTTTCTTATTTTTCTTTTTCTTTAATAATATCGAATATTCCTAAGGTTAAAGATCCCAATGTTATTATTATTATATTAATTGATCTTCCTTTTGGGACTTATGGTTATTTCTTAAGTTTCTTATATTGGCTCTTATAATGTCTTATTTTTTAATAATTATAATATTTAACTTTATTTAAGTCTTTTTTGGATTTTTTATTATTATTAATTATATTTAAGCTTTAAATCTTGATTGGTTCTTTTTTTCCCTAATTCTTTGTTATTTTAGAATCTCTTTTTTTTTATTATATCTTTTATATAATTTATTATTATAAAGAATTATTTTAATTATATATTTATTAATGATGATAAGTCATTCCTCTTTAAAGAATTTATCCTTTATTTAAATAACCATTTCTTTATAGAGGTAATTAAATTATATATCTTTGGATAATTATTCTATAATCATAAGTTATTTAAATTTTATTATATAAAATATAATTTATCTTTTTTATCTGAGGTAATAGATGATCTTCTATATTTCTTCTTTTTTAAATAATTTGTTAAATATCATTTATATTTTGCTTTTAAAATATTCATATAATTTAAAGATATATTAAAATTCCTCTATTTCTTCCTTAATAATATTAAAATAATTTTCCAAAATAAATTAAAACTATATAAGAATAATTCCATTTAAGAACTAAATAATAATAAATATTTATTATTCTTTTTATAATAGATTTTCCTTATAAAAGAACAAATAAAATTTAATATATATAAATTAATCCTTAACATCTAAAATTCTATTATAAATTAATAAATTTATTAATTTATATTTTTTAATAAACAAAAAAGGGATTATTATTTTTTCCTTCTTTAGTTAAAGATTTCTACCTCCCTTTTCCTTTTTATCTTTTTCATTATTATTATTATTATTATCTGGAAATCCAGGGGATATTAAAGGTTAATAAAAAGTTCCTAATGGGGATCTCTTAAGGGTCTTCCTAAGTTTAGCCTCTTTTAAGGCCAATTCTTTTTCAAGTCTTTTAACCTTCCTAAGGACAATCACCATTCTGACTTGCCAATTAGGGGCCTCTTTTTCTTCCTGGTTATCTTCTCCTATTCTGACATTAATTTCCTCCTACATTTCTAATTCTAGGATCTATAAATGTATTTTAGGAGGCACTATCTTATTAATAAGTTGAAATATCTTTTCTATTGGTAATAAGTCTTAAATGATATGAATAAGTGTGGATATTCTAGGTAATAATAAATTAAACTATTATAAATCACCTAGATCCTCATTTTAAAATTCCTTTTTATCTAATTTTTCTTTATTTTTTAAGTTAAGATCTATTAGTTCATCCCATATCTAATTATAATATTATTCAAAAAATAATTTTTAAAAAACATAAAGGTTTTTTATTTTATTTTTAAAGATTAATAAAATAAGAAAAAGTTTAATTGATAATAATAAAGGAATATCTTATAAATAGTTCATATCATTTCTTAACCCAGTATTAATATTGATCAAAGAGTTATCAAAATATAACAAACCTATTTTTTAAAAAAATATAATCATTATTAAATTAATTAATCTAGGATTTCTTAATTTAAAAATAATAATATCAATAATAGATCAAATAATTAAGTTAGTTTTTATTCGTCAAAAAAACTTAAAATCCTCTCACTATACTTAAAAGAATAATCTTAAATTAATAATTAAAAAGCCATAAAAAAATAACTAAATATATAAGAAAATTGTGATAATTATATAAATATTCCCTATTATTACCTTCCTTATAGATAAGGTTAGATCTCCTTATCCATATTCATCCCCTATTATATTTACTAAATAAGACTAGATACATTCATCCATATTCATCCATATCACATTCATTAAATAAAATTAGATACCCTTATCTACATTCATCTATATCACATGTTATACACTCCTACTATCATTACCCCACTTCGACAAAGAAAAAGATTTCCTCCAGGATCTTACACCCCTATAGGCCTATATAGTTTATGACATTATTCCTTTTTTTCCTTTTATCTTGAAATTATTACAATATATTACAATATGTTACGATATGTTATAATATATTGTATCTTAATATATCAAACCAGAATTTAATCATAATAAATTACCCATATTCCATCCTTCATGGTTTTAATAAAGGTCCTTTATGGTTGGTTTATAATATTATATCCTTTCCCTTAGAATCTTTATCCTTAAAGATAAAAAAGATAAATATTCCCTTTTTTTCCAATTTTATACACATTACATAGAAATCATATCTAAGAAGATATAAAAGCCAAATATTTGTTTTAATTAATAATAAAAATGTCATATTTATATAAACTATATTCAAATTCATGATTAATCCATCCTTCCTTATTTTAATTATGACATTTTTAAAGAAGATTATTTTTTATCTATTAGTTTTAAGATCTATAACCATTATATTTATTAAAATTAAAAATATTATAATATCTTAGAAATGAATATTTTTAATTATATTTCCTAGGTTTATATTTATTTAAAATAAGAATATAAGGATATAAAAGATAAACTGGTCTATTTATAAGAAAAAATAACAGAGAAAATCAGTAAATTACAGTGACTTCATTATCAAGAAGATTTATTAAAAAGATATAATTTAAAATTGTTAAAACTTAATAAGGAGTAAAATATTAAAGAAGAACAGGCTTATCTGATAGAAGAATAAACTTATATAATTAAAGAACAGGTTTAAATTAAATAGAAATATATTATTTTTATTCTTAAGGCTTTTTTTTTTAATTTTCCCTTTTTCTTTATCTAGGATAAATTTTAATCTTGGCCCGATGTCACTGTCAATTACAGTTACATGGACCTTGGTTGGTTAGGATTCTAATAATGAAAATCCTTAATTAACTTTTAGATTTTTATGACGAACCTATGCTTCGGAGAGGTATAGTTGTTATTAGATTGACTAATCTAGGATGTCTTAATTTGAAGGTAACAATATTAATAATAGGTTAAGTAGTTAAGTATGTTCTTGTTTATTAGAAAGGCTTGAAGTCCTTTTATTATACTTAAAAAAATAGTTTTAAATTAATAATTAAAGAGTTATAAAAGAATAATTAAATATATAGGAAATTTCTTTTTTATATATCTTTTATTTAAGTAGTTTCTATTCCTTAGATAGAGACTTTTAGAAATCTCATCTTTATGTGACGAACCTATGCCTCGGAGAGGTATAGTCGTTGCTGGATTGGCTAATCTAAGGTGTCTTGATTTAAAGGTAATAATATTAATAATAGGTTAAATAGTTAAGTATATTTCTGTTTATCAGAGAGGCTTAGAGTCTTCTCATTATATTTAAAAGAATAGTCTTAAATTAATAATTAAAGAATTATAAAAGGAATGATTAGATATATAAGAAATTCTGGTAGTTTATATAGTCTAATATCCTTTTCTTCTGTTCTATTTTACTTTATTCTGTTTTAATTTATTTTATTCTGTTCTCTTTTATTCTGTTCTATTCTGTCATTCCATAAGAATAGAGGTCCTATCCAAGGTTTTATCATAATTAATTCTTCTTTATTTACTATAATATGAAGGTTAGTTATAGAATATTAATTTATGACATTAATTTTTCCTTTTTATAATTCTTTATCCTTAAAGATTCTTCATAGGTTTTTTCCTTTTTTTTCAAATTTTTTTAAAGATATTATCTAATAAATAAAAATATAATAGTTTTCTTTTATTATTATTTACTAAATGTTATAAATATCTAATATTTAAAATTGAAATATCTAGTTTTAAAATAATGCCTTATATAAGATGTTTTAAAAAAGATGTTTTATATGAGATAATTGATGATGTCTACCACTGTTATAAATGTTAAATTACCAATATATCTTACGATAATAAAGAAATCCTTATTGATTCCTTATTATAAATTGGAAAGGAAAAGCATTATTTAAAGTTAAAGAAAGAAATTAAAGAACTTTATCTTTAAGATATATTAGAATAATAGAAGGAGTCAATGATAAAGCTTTATCACTTACGAAAAATGTGTTGTCTCTTGTATGAAAAGGGTCTGAAAATGATTTAGAAAGAGTTTGTTAATATTGAAAAATTGGAAAGGACTAAGTACATAAAAGAGGTATAATAAGTAACAATTACTTTTTTTATTAATGATATTTCTAAGGTCTCCCATACCTTTAATTAATCTAGGTTTAACCTAGATTAACTATCTTTATTATCTTTAATTAGCTTAATATCACGAACTAATTTAAGGATAATTAATTAAGCCATAAAACAAAAGCTTCTTAATGACCAATTAGTTATTATTCCTTAATTTTATATTATATATATTATCCCATAGTTTAGAATATAATATCATATCTTTTTTCCATAAGGTATGTCCTTATATCATATCATATAAAGAGAACCAAGCCTTATATCTCCTGATATATATATTATGTTATAAGATGGACAAAGCCTTATACCTACATATTGAGAATATAATATAAGGAAATTCCAAGGTTCCAAGTTGGTAACACCCCTGCTAACTAGGCCTCCTTACCTACCTATTATCAATATTACTTAAAAGCTTAGAAAATGACAAAACTTTTATTTAATAATTATGGGAATTAAACCTATATCTCTTATTTTAACAAATAAAATTGGTTATTATATCATGAATTAGTTTAGAGACAACTAGTTAAGCCATAAAACAAAAGCTTCTTAATGACCAATTAATCACTGTTCCCCAATTCTATATTATATATGTTATCCCATAGCTTAGAACATAACACTTAGCTGGTTAAGATTTTATTAATAAAAATCCTTAATTAATTTCTAGATTTTTTTATTTATAAAGTATTTTTATAATTCGTAAATATTATTTTCTTTTAAATAATTAAATTATTTAATGAAATATTTAACCTAATCATTAATAATCTTTGAATCTTAAATGGGTTTAATGTTATATTCTTCTAGGTCCTCTTTTAATTTAATATTTCTTTTAAATTTAACATTTTTAAATGTTAATTTAAATATAATAATATAAAATATATTAATTTTTAATTTTATATTTATTAATAATTATAAATAATAATTTATTTTTAAAAGGATTTCTTTAATTAAAAAGGGTCTTAATTTCTTAAAATCCAATTTTTTATTTGGTTTTTTGGTCTAAATTTATGTGTGACGAACCTATGCCTCAGAAAGGTATAGTCGTTGCTGGATTGGTTAATCCGGGGTTTTTTTAATTTAAAAGTAATAATATCAATAATAGGTTAAGTAATTAAGTACATTCTATTCGTTAAAAAGGCTTAAAATTCTTTTATTATACTTAAAAGAATAATCTTAAATTAATAATTAAAGAGTTATAAAAAAAATGACTAAATATATAAGAAATATCCATGGTTATATAGTTATTCCTCCCTCCTTTTTTATTTTAAGGTTATTATAATATATTACGATATGTTATAATATATTATAATATATTACGATGTGTTACGATATGTTGTAATATATTATATCTTAATATATTAAACCGGAATTTAACCATAATAAGTTATCCATACTCCACCCTTCATGGTCTTAACAAAGGTCCTTTATGGTTGGTTTATGATATTATACCCCTCCCCTTAGAATCTTTACCTTTAAAAATAAAAAAGATAAATATTCCTTCCTTTTCTAATCCCATATTTGTCATATAGAAATCATATTTAAAAAGGTATAAAAACTAAATATTTATTTTAATTAATAATAAGAATGTTATATTTATATAAACTACATTAAAACTCATGGTCGACCCATCCTTCCTTATTTTAATTATAACGCCTTTAAAAAAGACTATTTCTTATTTATTAATTTTAAGATTTATAACCATTACATTCATTAAAATCAAAAATATTATGACATCTTAGAGATAAATGCTTTTAATTATATTTCCCAGGCTTATACTTATCTAGAGTAGGAACATAAGGATGTAAAAGACAAATTGGTTTATTTATAAGAAAAAATGGTGGAGAAGATTAATAAGTTATAATGATTCTATTATTAAAAAGATTTATTAAAAAGATATGGTCTAGAGTTATTAAAACTTGGTAAGGAACAAGACACCAAGGAAGAACAGGTTCGTCTGGTAGAAAAATAGGTTTATATAACCGAAGAACAGGTTCAAGTTAAATAAGAATATATTATTCCTATTTTTAAAACTTCTTTTTTAATCTTCCCTTCTTTTTTATCTAGGATAAATTTTAATCTTAATCTAATATTACCATTAACTACAGCTATATAAACCTTAATTAATCAGGGTTCTAATAGTAAAAATCCTTAATGAATTTCTAGACCTTCTCATTCATAAGATATTCTTATGGTTCCCAGGTATTATTTTCTTTTGAATAGTCAAGCCATTTAATAAAATATTCAATCTGATCATCAATAATTCTAGAATCCCAAATGGCTTCAATATTATATTCTTCTAGGTCCTCCTCCAATTTGACATTTCCCTCAAGTTCGACATTCTTTTAGCGATGGTTCTGTGGGCTCTCCCGCGATTCCATCTCCTGTATTTTCAGGTCCATATTTCGTTATTCTTAGACATATATCTTAGGTTCATTAGGTCACCAAGATTATAATAATAATAATCCATTTATTTAATTAACCATACATAATATATCAATTTTAATTCGGGGATTTAATTCCATCCTCCCTTATTATTAAAATCCCATCAATCTTATATCACTTACTAATATAATTATATTCTATTAAAATATATTAAAATAATATTTTTATTTAATAATAATATAATAAAGATATTTTAATTATTAACTTATATTAAAAACATCATTTCTCTTTCCACCTCTCCTTTTATATTCCAATTTATATCCTATAATAATCTTTGTTTATTTAAAAAAAAACTAGATTCTTCTAAAAAAATATTTATTTTTTCTTTCTTAGAATTTTTTATATCTATTTTACCAAGATTCCATAATTAATTTATTTAATCTATAAAGTTTTTTATCTCTATTTACTAGGTAATTTTATTATAGTTTAATGATGGGTTTTCTTTTTTTTCCTTTTTTTCAATAATATTAAATATTCTTAAGATTAAGGATCCCAGTATTGTTATTATCGCATTAACTGATCTTCCTTTTAAGACTTATGATTATCTCTTAGGTTTTTTATATTAGCTTTTATAATGTCTCATTTCCTGGTAATTATAACATTTGATTTTATTTAAATCTGGTGGTTGCATAAGTGAAGGACACGTAATCTACTTAGTCATCATAATTCCCTTTTAAATAGGTTACCTTCTTTTCCTATTTAATATAAATAGACCTTTCTTCCTTAAACAACTTAATATACATCGTCTCACCCCCATTACTTTATTTTACTTATTATATTGTTTTTTATTTATATATGTACCTACTAACATTAATCAGTGTTGTTAGACAGTTAGTAATATAGATTAACAAAGTTAGAAAAATCATTACTATAATAATTCGGAAGATCTTATCATAGTAATACAAATGATATCAACATATCTATTTCCATCTAAATCACTTTTCTATTATTCCGTTTATGATGGGATACTGTTTTACCTTATTATATAACCCTTTTGAATCTCTATCTACATATTGTGACTTAGAATCTTTATCATTTATATCTTCAGCCTCATTACCTTTAATTTTTATATATACTATAATGTTATAAGGAGAAAGCTTAGCATAGGCATAAATACATGCCATGGAGAATAACCTAGTTACCATAGAGAATATAGATAAGCTATGGGAACTAATGGTATTCATATCTAACCATACCTTAACTCTTATTAATAACTTCAATTATATAATGATAAAATAAGATAATATTAACCTCATAACTATTATAGCTAAATAAAAGGCAATCTAGGCATTCTTAACATTCATGGAATTTAAATTTATAAATAGAAGCACAATGAATATATAAATACCTAAGGAAATAATAGATAAATATTAGGAACAATTTTAAGGATTTACATAAATAGATTTTAAAAATATGCCAAGATAATTATAATCAATATTATGGAATGTATTAATGTAGTAAGGGGTTTATATGGAATAATATAATTCCAATTAGGTTATAACTCTGATCCATTTTATTATGATAAATAAATTATTTATATGGAATTTTAATAAATTGGAAATAGTAAAGTGAAGATGGTTTGATACATTGGTATAAAGAATATTAATCCATAATATTAATAAGGGATTGGTTTATCCTGATATATAAGCATCCATTTGTGCTCTCATTACATTATAATAATCAACTATGTTCAATCTATAAATATTAATTAATAAGATAATTTAATCTGGATAGGCCTAGATTACTTCTATTATTTTTATCAATGAACCCCCATCCCATATGCAATTTACATCCTTTGTTCTACCAACCTATAATAATCCATTAGCTATTTTCTTTAAATCATTGCTTGTTTAAACATAAAGAATCCTAATCCCATCAAACCTTTAACAACCCCCTACCACATTTTTATCTTCTAATTTTCCTTCCTTTCCCCCTCTTTAACAATTCCCCAATTAAACTCTTTAAAGGATACCAAATTATTTATTATCTTAATAAAGATATAACCCTGGATTTAGTTATAGGCAAGATTAGGGAGGATAACCTAGCCAGTTAATATTGGAAAATGTATCTAGACCCCCTGGACTGCCACCAGGTGGTCCATTCATAATATCAATGGTACTATTAAACAATAAATCTAGAAAAGGAAATTAATAATTTATAAATTTTGATTCCTTCTTCCAAATGATTCCATTACCTTTATAGATTAATACCTAATGGAAATAAACTCCTATATCTATTGGCAATTAATAAGGTAATATTTATTATAATATTCCCTTTACTTATATTTTAAATAAAATATGTTCCCTAATTATTATAGGTTATTTTAAGAAAGCCTAGAATAATGAAAATAATTATACAAGAGAAACATATAATATCCTAGAGGATAAGTTCTAATTCTTCTTAAATATCTATTATATTATAGAAATATGACAAACATAATTCCATACTGTCTTTTTAATAATTCTTATTAAAAAGGTTGTCATTTATTTCCTCCATAATGTACCATAACACTAATATTTTATGGATATATACCTAATCATGGAATGATATTTTAATATAGAATAGAATAAGATTTAATATTATTAAGATTAAACCTTTATTACCTTTTTTTTAATTAAGGTTAATAAGAAGAATAAAGGGAAATCTAATTTAAAAATATTTTAGATTATAATGGATAAGTTTTTATTATATTAAAAAATTCTAGGTCTTAATTTCTAAGGTAAATAATAATTGGTTGCTATTATTTACCATATCTGCCAAACTGTTTTTTAATTTCAATATATCCTTTTTGAACCATTTATGAGATTTGAGAATCTGGTAAGTAAGTTTAGAATTTCTTTGGGAATATATGAGATCCTAAAAAGGATATGATAATTTATGATAGAAATAAGTAATGACAGTAATAAAAAAGGCAATATTTTCTATATTAATTATAAATACCATAGAAATAACAAAGGAGATAAATATAATCCAAAATAACTTGTCAAAAAATGGAAGCATTGCTATTGGATATGTAAGGAAGAGGAATGTTAATCCATTAATCATTTTAAACAAGAATAAAAAAAGGTTAGAAAAGAATAGAAGGTTAAATAAGGTTCTTTTAAGAAAAATTATATAACCTTCTTAATAGATTATAAAAAATTATAAGATCTAGGACAGGAATCTAATCATTCCAAAAATAAGGTAATTATTTTAACACTAGATTTGGATAAGGATAACCATATATTCTTAACCATCATTTATTTATTAAATCAAATTTTCTAATATTATTTTAATGTCCTTTTTCCTATGAACAAACTTAAAGCTAATATTATCTTTTTCTTAAGCTATTATATAAAGGATATTTTCTAAGGGATTATGTTAAATATAGGGGTAGCTTATATGTCAATTATTAGAAAAGGTCAATTCCTTGTTTTTACCAGGGAGTAACTGAATAATCATCTGAAAATAAATAATACCCAAGTTGGTAAAACTAATATTAGATTTGGTAATAGATTGCTAATAAAATCCTTTAGAATAATCTTCATTAATACCCCTTTTAACCAAATAAATTTCCATATCATGGAGATAAATACCCCTTTCCTTTTATTATTTAAGGACATGGATTAATTTGGAATTTACCTAAATAATATCATTAATTAATTAATCTATAAGAATAATATTATTATTAATATTATCTAAAAATAGGGATATCCATAATTCTATTTTAAAGATGTTACATTCTTCATTAAAACCAAATTATGATGGTTTTATATTCATTTTAGACACCTATCAATTAACAAATTGTATACCTTTTTGGACAAAGTTAATCACGATATTAAAATCAATAACATCAAAGAAATCAATAAGTTTTGTCACCACTGCCAAATCAAAGATAAACCTTTGTAAAGGTTTAAATTTAATCTAAAGGACCTGGATATAGATTTTAATTATGAGATTATTATTAATATTATATATTTAAAAGAATATCTAATACTGTACATGGTTAACATGGCAATGGGTTTTTAAGTAATATATTTTATGAAATCTGTTTTAGCCAGGGAGATATAGGAAATGCTTAAATAATGTTAAATTAATATCTATTTTAGACCTTTGGATATTATTATATATAACATTGATATAAACTTTGATAATATCAAGTTTAAGAATAAGACCTGTATCATTGGTGTTATCTACTACTAGGTATCAGTGGAGATATATTAATCTATCAATAAAGTAAAAAAATATTATGGTTCAATTTAAAAGGCATATAAAATCATAACCAATAAGTTACAGGGCTCAGGGTCCAGAATATTGCAACTCCAGATGGCAATTAAGGCAGTCAACAATACAGCTAATCCAAACAGTCTTATACCTACTCTCTTGATTTTCGGCACCTACCTTAAGATCAATGTGGACTTATTACCTACCTCTTCTCAGATATAAAAGACATAAGCAATCCAGAAGGCAATAATGGAGATTAAGAAGGTCAAGGCATAACATTTGATCAAGGATATATTAAATATAAGAAATGGATCCAAAACCATATAAACATTCCCAGGATCTCTACTAATTAATAATAAGATATTAATATTTAGAAAAAAGAAAAGATGAAAAGATCCTTATAAGATTATTACAATTACTAATAAAGATGTAACTGTTGCTTCTAACATATCAGATGGCACATCTACATTCCATAACTTGCATGTTAAATTATATGTTTAATTAAAGAAAGATCCTATACTAATCAAATTATTTAAGATTAAACTATCTAAACCTATATTCAACCTAAATAAATATAAGATTATCCCTGAAGAAGAACTCTTGATAGTTAATGACCTTTCCCACATGGCCACCCTATATATCATCATCAAAGAATGGGATAATCTTGTATTAATAATTAGGTTATAAACTAATAAAAAGATATTGATATCTGGAAAACCATATAAGGCATTAGATATAAAAGAGTTGGATGTTTTATTTAATAAGGGTATCCTTTAATCTAAGATATATAATCCCTTGATCCATAAGGGCATAACAATATTTAAATTATGAATAATTTATAAAATTAAGGCCAAAAACATCCCCTCACTATATAAAAAGTCATAATTAATAGTCTAAGGTTATAGAGATCCTAATAAGGAATTTATTATGATATATATACTTATCATTTAAAAGATAAGCCAATGGTTTATATTAACCCTAGCCTTTATATTATATCATTAAGGAATAAAAATTATAATAAAGGATATTATCATAATATACACCCAGTTAAAAACCCCAATATAAAAGATAATTTTTATATAATTATCTATTAAATTAAAAAACAAATATCTTAAAAGAATACTATTATAAATTATTAAACCATTATATAGTCTTATAGAATTTGGCATATATTGGTTTAAAACATATTTATGATATCATTAATAAGAGTTGCATATAAAACCATTGGCATTTGATTTATGTTTATTAGTGATAGATTTGAATCCATTTGGGATCACCAGTCTACAAATAGACGACATATTTAATATTGATATTAATAAATTCATTACCATTAAAGACAAAATATTAACTAAAACCGAAATCAAAATATATCCTTAAAAGATATTAAATAAAGGAAGTAAAGATTTCAATAACTTACATATCATAGTTCATAAAAAGGAATATAAAATCTCTATTATATAGAAGGGATAGGCTAAGAAGCTTAAATTATTAAATATTAAGGTCCTTAACATGATCAAGAAATTTATGGAGTAACAGGCCTAAGATGCATACATTATATCAATCTATTAACTTAAGACTACATTTAATTATTTAATAATAATATAATATTTAAAATTGGGATTTAAAGAGATTAAGGTTTTTAATATTAGAATTAAATAATAAATAGATAATCAGGCATATGGATTTAACTATATTAATCTAGATCCTTATAAACTATATCTTTATATATTTATTAATGGCTTATTTGTAAATAATAAAGATCTAAGTTTATAAATTGGTTATATAATTATCTTAAAGAATGAAAAACCTATTAACTAAGATAATAAGGTTTAAATTAGGGGTAATATCATTTATTAATTATCTATCAAATGCAAGTATATGATGTGTAATATACTGGCTAACAAAATTTACAGAATGGTATAAGGTTTCAACATTGGCTACATTATCCACTATATTATCAATATAATTCTAAAATACCTCTCATTTATCAAAATCCCTTTTATTTTATATATCAATTTTTACTCCCTATACCAATATTTGGTACAGATAGGTAGTATTAACAAAAAAAGATTGATAATTAATTTAATGGCTTTAAGACAATTGTATAAGAACTAAGAAATAGATGACATCTATTGGATTTATAGCAACTATAACCCCACAAATGCTATAATAAAGGTATCCCTAAATGAAGCTATGAGAAAGCTAATGGAGGACAACCAAATTGACTTGCAACTAGAGGGATAAGTGAAACATATGGCTTATAATAAATTTGTAATCAATTGATTACAAAAAGAAAAATAGAATGAATGATGGTTGCATAAGTGAAGGACACATGATCTACTTAGTCATCATAATTCCCTTTTAAATAGGTTACCTTCTTTGCCTACTTAGTATAAATAGACCTTTCTTCCTTAAATAACTTAATACATATCGTCTCACCCCCATTACTTTGCTTTACTTGTTATATTGTTTTTCATTTACATACGTACCTACTAACAAAATCCTTTTTGGATTTCTTATTATTATTAATTATATTAAGATTTTAAATCTTAATTGGTTTTCTTTTTCCTTAGTTCTTTATTATTTTAAAGCCTTTCTTTTTTTTATTATATCTTTTATATAACCTATTATTATAAAGAATTACCCTGGTTATATACTTGTTGATGATGATAGGTTATTCCTCCTTAAAGAATTCATCCTTTATTTAAGTAACCACTTCCTTATAAAAATAATCAAATTATATATCTTTAAATAATTACCTTATAATTATAAATTATTTAAATTCTATTATATAAAATATAGCCCATCTCTTTTATTTAAAATAACAAATGGCCTTCCATGCTTCCTCTTTTTTAAATAATTTATTAAACATCATTTACATTTTGTTTTTAAAATGTTCATATAGTTTAAAGATATATTAAAACTCTTTTAATTCTTCCTTAATAATATTGAAATGGTTTTCTAAAATGGATTAAAACCATATAAAAATAGTTTCATTTAAGAATTAAACAATAATAAATATTTATTATTTTTCCTATAATAAATTTTCTTTATAAAAAAATAAATAAAATTTTATATATATAAATTAATCTTTAATGTTTAAAGTTTCATCATAAGTTAATAGATCTATTAATTTATATCTTTTAATAAGTAAAAAAGGGATTATTATTCTTTCTTTTTTTAGTTAAGATCTTTTGTCTTCCTTTTTCTTCTTATCTTTCCCTTCTATGTTATTATTATTGTCTGGTGGTCCAGGGGGTGCTGAAGATTAAGAAGGGGTTAATTATTAAAAGGTTTTTAATAAGGACCCTTTAAAGGCCTTCCTTAATCTAACCTTTTTTAAAATCAATTTTTTTTAAACCTCTTGACTTTCTTAAAGATAATTATTATTTTAATTTACCAATTAGGAATCTCTTCTTCTTTCTAGTCATCTTCTCCTATTCTGATATTGATTTCCTCTTACATTTCTAACTCCGGGACCTACAAGCATATTTTAAAAGATACCATCTTATTAATGAATTAAAATACCTTCTTTATTAATAATAAATTTTAAATAATATAAATAGATATGGATATTTTAAGTAATAATAGACTAGACTATTATAAATCATTTAGATCTTTATTTTAAAATTCTTCTTTATTTAATTCTTCTTTATTTTCCAGGTCAGGACCTATTAATTTATTTTATATTTAATTATAATACTCTTTAAAAAATAATTTTTAGAAAATATAAAGGTTTTTTATTTTATTTTTAAAAATTAATAAAATAAGAGAAGGTTTAACTTATAATAGTAAAGAAATATCTTATAAATGGTTTATACCATTTCTTAACCTAGTATTAATATTAATTAAAGAGTTATTAAAATGTAATAAACCTATATCTTAAAGAGGTATAATTGTTATTAAATTAATTAATCTAGGGTTTTCTTAATTTGAAAATAATAATATCAATAATAGATTAAATGATTAAATACATTCTATTCATTAAAGAAACTTAAAATCCTCTCATTATATTTAAAAGAATAATCTTAAATTAATAATTAAAAAGTTATGAAAAAAGTGATTAGATATATAAGAAATGTTTATAATTATATAATTATTCCTCCTTCCTTTCTTATCCTAAGGTTATTACAATATGTTGTAATATATTACAATGTATTACGATATGCTACGATGTATTGCAATGTATTACGATGTGTTGCGATGTGTTGTAATGTATTGCATCTCAGTATATCAAACCGGAGTTTAACCGTGATAGGTTGCCCATGCTCCACCCTTCATGGTCTCAACAAGGGTCCTTCATGGCTGGTTTATAACATTATGGTATTTTTAATATTAAATATTATTTATCTTATAAAAGATAAACCTTATCTCCTTTCCATAGAATTGGTCCTTTAATTCTCTTTTTATTATAATATGTTATCATTTATTTTTATAAGAATTTGAGATATTACTTAAATTTGGTTTATAATATTAAAATCCTAATAATAAATGTTTTTATTTGAGATGGTATTACTTTTAATTCCAGGGTTATTATATTTTTTAAAGGTTTGTATTTTATATCTATTTATTATCCATATAATGCCTCCTATGGTGATACCTCTGTAATATCATTTATTAAAGTATTATATAAGGATATCATAAGTGGTAGGAATTTTATTTAATTATTTTATTTATAATTAATATAACTTTATAAATATTACTTTAATATTTGATTTAATTATTCTGTTTATCCATTAGTTTAAGGATAAATCGTTATAAAAAGCTTTTATTTAATTCCTAACCTCTTTATTAAGCTAACTTAAAATTTGGAGGTAAAAAGTTTATTTTTATTTAAAATAATCTTCCTTAATAGCTTATATCTATTAAAAATCTTTTTAATAAATTTGAAAGTCAAATCTTCAACTATATAAATTTCTTTAAATAATATAAAATACTTATATATTATTATATTCTTTTTTAATTATTAAATATTATAATTTAGATAATTTAATAATAAAATCCTATATAATAATATCCTATAATTTATTTAGAATTTTAATAAATTATAAAAACTTATATGATTTATATTTAGTTTTTTTAACCTTATTATAAATATTATAATTTAAAATGACTTTTTTAATCATTCCTTTGATTCCTAAGAAATTATGCATTTCTTATAATTATATAATAATCTTAAAAATTCCTAGATGTCTATATAAAAGATATTTATATACCTTTTATATAAATTCCTTTTATAATATTAATAATATATAGATTTTCCCTTTATATAATACCATATTTTTAATAATAAAATCCTATATTAATAATATATTTTTGATTTATAAGGCTTCTTTTTTGATTTTTTATTCCCATTTATGTTATAACCTAGTTAGATATACCATTAATAATATTAGGATATTATTAAATATTTCTTAGAATATTACCTTCTCTTTTCTGACTTCTTTAATATTAAAATCCTTTAATCTATTAAGAATATCTATTTAAATATTCTCTTTTTCTTTAATATAATAGATTTTAAAATTAAAATATATAAGAATATCTACCTATTATAATTACCTATTATTAAAAACCTTAATAATTATAAGGGATTTAAGATTATAATAATCTAAATAAATTTTCAAAGGTTTATGTGACGAACCTATGCCTCAGAGAGGTATAGTCGTTGTTGGATTGGCGAATCCAGGATGTCTTGATTTTAAGGTAATAATATTAATAATAGATTAAGTAGTTAAATATATTCTGTTCATTAAAAAAGCTTAAAATCTTCTTATTATATTCAAAAGAATAATCTTAGATTAATAATTAAAGAATTATAAAAGAATAACTAGATATATAAGAAACTTCTTTTTTATATATCTTTTATTTTAAGTAATCTTTATTCCTTAAATAAAGATCTTCAGAAACCTTTTTTTTATTTATCTTTATGATATTCCTAGAAACCTTCCTTTTATTTATCTTTATAATGTTCTCAGAGACCATCAAAGGTTATTATATAAATCTTAACATATAGTCTTTATTGCTTTTATAAAGACTTCTTTCTGATTGGTTACCCTGGCCCCATTAGGTTTTTATTCCCTGACCTTCCTCTTATTGAGTTGTAACATTATTCCCTTCCTTTTAAAATTCTTATCTTAAGGATTTTCTTAATATATCTTTTTTTTTCTTTCTATTGTATTTCTGTTAATAATTATGGTTAATTATATATTAAAGTCTTCTTGGAAATCTTAAAAAGCATTTTTAATTGAGAATCATCATTAATTAACATTTATTATTAAAGATCTAAGTGTTAAGGTTATACTTTATAATCATTATTTTAATAATAAATTGGATTGTATCATGTTGGAGGATGTGAAAAGATATTTCCGATGTAAATTTGCTAATATTTCCTACAATGGGGCATATATTCTGCTCGACTCCTTTTATTGCATTTAGGATGAGTGTATTCGTCTTTCCAAAAAGAAGGTTGATATCTAGTGGGAGTTTTAAGTGGTGTTTGATTGCCAGAAGGAATTCTCTGTTTGTCTTGTGTGTATTGAGTAATTATAGGAAATATTGAGGGAAAAAAGGGTGAAAATGGTTTAATATAACTTTTTAAATCTAGAAGAAATGGAGGAATAGGAATGACTAATCATAGAAAAGGAGAAGATAAAGGTATAAATTAATGTTGCTTTCTTAGTTAACCCTTTTACCAGGTTCTTTTTTAAGGATATAAGTTTTGATATTTTATTAATAATTAATCTAGGTTCTGATAATAAAAATCCTTAATTAATATTTAAATCTTTTTATTTATAAAATATTCCTATGGTTCTTAGATATTATTCTTTTTTAAATAATTAAATCATTTAATAAAGTATTTAATTTGATTATTAATAATTTTAGAATCTTAAATGGCCTTAATATTATATTCTTCTAGGTCCTCTTCCAATTTAACATTTTCCTTAAATTTGGTATTTTTAGACATTAATTCAAATATAATAATATAAAATATATTAATTCTTAATTTCATATTTATTAATAATTATAAATAATAATTCATATTTAAAAGGATTTCCTTAATTAAGAAAGGTCTTAACTTCTTAAAATCCAATTTTTTACTCGGTTTCTTAATTTAAATCTATGGTATCTTTAATATTAAATATTACTTATCTTATAAGAAATAAACTTTATTTCCCTTACATAAAATTAATCCTTCAATTCTTTTCTTATTATAATATATTACCATTCATTTTTATAAAAATTCAAAATATTATTTAAATTTAATTTATAATATTAAAATTCTAATAATAAACATTTTTACTTAAGATGGTACTACTTTCAATTCTAGGATAGCTTTGTTTGTTAATGATGGTTATATAACAACACAACCTATTATACCTTGGTATCTCCATACATAAATAGGTAGACCTTTATATATAACCTTAAAGAAAATTCTTTCTTTTTTAGATATTATAATATATATTATCTCATCCTTATTACTTTATTTTACTTATTATATTATTCTTTTATTTATATATATACCTACTAATATTAATCAATATTATTAAACATTAATAATATAGATTAACAAGATTAAAAAAGTCATTACTATTTTAACCAAAAGAATACCTTATAATAATATAAATAATAAAAACACCTTTTTTCCATATACATTTATTATTGTCAATCATATCGAAAAGAAAGCAACCAGAGACCTCAATATAAGATACTATCTGGTAATCTATAAAATAACCATCCATACCTCTAATAGATCCATAGAATTTTAATCTTAAATTAATAGCAATCAAAGAAGAATTAATTAATTTATTAAGAATAATCACGAGATAACCCCTCTTTTTAGCTAATTAATTTGATCCTATAGTAATCAAATAGCAACAATTTAACCCAAATATAGCAAATATCCATGAAAAAGCAATATGGATATTAATAATACTTATAAAATTTAAGGTAATAAATATGAGTTTATTCAATGTTTAAATAACAAAAGAAATCCTCTAAGATTACCGAGAACAATTTAAGGATTTTATAGCTAATAATTTTAAAATAATATTATTTAATTTATAGTTAAACCTAAGGAATGTATTTATAAGATAAGGTATATATATTAAAAAAACCAATAATAAATACTTTAATATATTTACTAACCTTATAACAGTTTAAATATTATTTATTTAAAATATAAAAGAATTAATTATAGCTAAATAAAAATGACTAGATATATTAATATAAAAGATTTTAATAATTATAATTAATTAAAAGATGATCTATTTAAAATTAATATAAGGCCAATCTTAATTAATATTTACCTTTAATTAGGCAATAATTAAATCCCTTATATAATAGATATTATTTAAGAAAACTATATTAATAAAGAATCCTACCTTATTATCATTCCTATAATAACCTCCTGAAACCTCATTTCAACTAAAATAAAAAAAATAATTAATATTACCAGTAATAACAGGTATATAAAATGGATAAATGGGACCTTTCATGACAAGAATAGGAGGCAAACCACAACCCTAAAGGCCAACAATAACCAATCCTAGCTTTACATTACCCTACTTGCCATTATATTTATAACCTGATTCCATTAATAATCTCTTAATAATACTTAATGAACCTTTCCTAATATAGTTTCCATTAGTATCTAATAATCTTCTAATATTTAATTAATAGGTATTTCCATTATTTTTTCTCCTTTTTCCATTTATTAATTACCTATATCTATATTTATTAAATTATTTTTTAATAGATTATCTAAGATATTTTAATTTAGGTTTTTAACCTAGATATAATCCATTATTTAATTTAAACTATAATTTATAAATAATCCCTAACCTATTTAAATAAGGATCCTTTTTTTTATAACCATATCTAACAGTAGAAAGGGATCCTACCTTTGGGAAGATAATGCCTCCCTAAAGAAGATAATGAAGGGACCAATACATTACCCCCAAATAAGATCCTATTTAAACCTCAGGATATCAATTACTTCCAATACAAACATAAAAAGGATAAAAACCTATACATATAATAGAAGGTTTTGCTTCTTACTCCCTAATGGGATAATCATCTATGTTAGGAAATGAAAGATATGGGTAGATATCCATATCCATTGGTAACCAAGGAGGATAGATTTATTACAATATCTTACCAGCAAGAATCCAGAATGAAATATGTTCTCTAATCATTGTAGGATAGTTCAAAAAGATATGGAATAAAGAAAATAACTATATAGATAAGGTATATAATATCTTCGAAAATAAATTTCAATTCTTTTTGGATATATATTATATTATTGGTATATAATAAACCTAATTTTATATAATATTTTCTATAATCTTATTTAAAAGGGTAGCCATTTATTTCTTTTATAATATCCCTTAATATTGATATTTTATTAATATATATTTTATTATAGAATAATATTTTAATATAGAATAAAATAAAATCTAATATTATTATAATTAGATATTAATTATTTTCTTTAAAATAAAGATTAAAAAATAATATAAAGGTAAATTTAACCTGGAAATATTTTAAGCCATATTTAACAAACTTGTCTTATATTAATAAATATTAGGATTAGATTTTAAAAAAGAATAACAACTTGTCGCAGTAATATATTAAATATATCATAACATATCCCAATTATAGTATACCCTTTTTAAATTATTTTATTAATTTAAAAATTTAGCTAGCAAATTCCAAACATTCATAAATACTTTCGAAAACATAAAAGAAGCCAGATAGTTCCTGATGGATAAGGATAGCAACTTTGGTGACAAATTATTTTATGTCGATTGAAAATACCACTGGAATAAGAAAGGTAAAAAATATAAAATTAAATAATAAAATTGTGTATGGAAAAGAAGATATTGGATATGTAAAAAGGAAGGATGTTAATCCATTAAACATTTGGAATAAGAATAAGAAAAGGCTAGATCATTATAGTAAATGAGATAAAATTAATTAAAAAGAAGTTATGTAATTTTCTTAGTTGAGTATGAGAGGTTTGATAGGAAAGATTTAGATATTAAGAAGGAGGAAGATAATGGACCTACCCTCGAGCAGACATTGGAAGATGAGGAAGATAATTAATTTATGATAGTAATTTATCTCTTAGATTAGATATTTCAATATTGTATAACATCTTTATAATCCATAAATAAAGAATCTTAAATTGACATTATCTTTATCCTTAATTAATATGTTAAGAATATCTTTTAAAGAATCATATCCAATATAGGAATGATTTATATATTTATAGTAGGAAAGAAATAATATCTAATTTTAATTAAAGAATATTTAGAATAATAATTAATTATAGATATTAATAGGATAGGGGAAGTAAATATCTAATTTGGAGATGAATTATCAATTAAATTATTAAGAACCATTATAATTGTAATGTCATTTAGAAAAATAAACTTTTATATAATAAAAATTGACATTTCATTTTTATTCTTTTTTAAAGATATGGATTATATGGAAATATATTTAAATAATATTATTAATTAATTAATTTACAAAAATGGAATTATAATCCTTATCATATATAAATAAGGATATCTATAGTTTTAATTAAGTAATTTAATTTATTTTATAAAAATAAAATTATAAAAAATATATATCCAATTTGGTTACTTATTTATTAATAAACTTTACAACCTATTAGAAAGAATAGGATATAATATTAAAATGAATAATATTAAAGAAATTAATAAGTTTTATTATTATTGTTAAATTAAGGATAAAATACCCTAGCAATTTAAGTTTAGCCTAAAAAACCCAGATTTTAATTTTAATTATAAGATTGTTGTAGATATTATATACCTGGACAAATAATTAATATTATATATGATTAATATAGTTATTAATTTCTAAATGGTAAGATTTTTGAAGGTAATTTCCATTAGGAAAACTTAGGAAATATTAAAATAATATTAGATAAATATTTATTTAGGATCTCCAAATATTATCACATATAATACAAAAATGAATTTTGATAATATAGAATTCAAGAATAAAATATAATTTACTAAGATTACTTACAAATAAATATCCATGGAAACATATTAATTAATTAATAAAGTTGAAGAATATCATAGCCTAATTTATTAAGTATATAAAATTATATTAAAAAAAATCTAAGGATCATAAATATTATATCTTTAAATGGTAATTAAAATTATAAATAATACTACAAACCTTGATAGCCTTATCCCTATTTTATTGATTTTTAATATCTATTTAAAGATTAATATAAATTTATTTTTTATATTATTCTAAATATAATAAATATAAATGGTCTAAAAGGTAATAATAAAGATCAAAAAGGTTAAGGTATAACAAATAATCTATAATATATTAAATATATATAATAAATCTAATATCTAAAAAACCTTACCTATATTTTTATTTTTAGAAAATAAAATATGTATATATTATAAAAAAGGCAGTTGGAATGGACTATATAGGATAATTGCTATTACAAATAAAGATATAATAATTTTTTCCAATATTTCTAAAGGAATTTTAATTTTTCATAATTCATATGTTAAATTATACCTACAACCTTAGAATAGATTAATATTTATCTAAGAATTAACAGTTAAATTCCCTAAATTAAGATTTAACCTAATAGATTATGAAGTTATATCTGAGGAAAATCTAAATATTATATATCTTAATATAAAAGAAAAGAATAATTAAATTTTAGTAATCTAATTATAAATAAAAAAGAAGATTATAATTTTAAATAAGTTATATAAAGTATTAGATATAATAGAATTTAATATATTCTTTACCAATAGAATATTCCAACCTATTATATATAATGAAATCACTTATTAAAGAATTATAATATTTAAATTAAGAATGGTTTAAAAAATAAAAGACAAAAATATGCCTATCTTATTTAAAAAATCATAATTAATTATATAAGGATATGGAGATCTTAAAAAGGAATTTATTATAACTTATACATTTATAATTCAAAGAATAAGCTAATAATTAATTATAATACTGGCATTAATATTTTATTAATAAGGCATAATAATCATGATCCAGGATATTATAATAACATATATCTAATTGAAAATATTATTATAAAAATAAGTCTTTATATATTTACCATCAGAATTAAAAAATAAATATCCTAAGAAAATATTATTATATATTATAAAACCATTATATATATTAACAAAATCAAGAATATATTAATTCAAAACTTATTCAAAATATTATTAAAATAAGTTTAATATAAAATTATTAACCTTTAATCCATACCTCTTAATCATAAAATCTGATAAATCATTTAATATAACAAGACTTTAGATCGATAATATCCTAAATATTGGCATCCCAGAATTCTTAAAAAAAGAAAATAAAATATTAATAGAAGTAGGTATCAAGGCAAAACCTTAGAAAATCTTTAGGAAAGATATAATAAAAGATTTTAATAATTTATAAATAATAATTTATAAAAAAGATTATGATATCTTAATTATCCAGAAAGACTAAATAAAAAGATTGGAATTACTAGATCTGAAGGGATTAGATATGGTTAAATAATATATTGAATAAAGGGTAAAAGATGTATATATATCCTTAATTTATTAACCTAAAGTAGTTTTTAATTATTTTATAATTATCTAATATCTTGAACTGGGATCTAAGGAGGCTAAGGTTTTGAATAATCAAATCTAGTGATAAATGGATAATAAAGATTGAAGATTTAATTATATTAAATTAAATCTTCAGGACCTTTATTTATATATTTTATCGATGGATCCTTCATTAATAATAAGGATATAAATTTGTAAATAAGATATATTATTATATTAAGAAATAAGAAATCCATAATCTATGATAATGAACTAAGGATTAATAATAATATTATCTATTAGTTATTTATTAAATATAAATGAATAACCTGTAATGTATTGGCAAGTAAAATTTATGGAATGGTCTAAGGATTTAATATTGGATATATAATCTACCATATCATTAATATAATATTGTAACATTTATTTATCCCAAAGGTCCCATTTGTATTCTATATAAATTCTTACTCCTTATATTAATACCTTATACAAATAGGAAACATTAATGAAAAGAGATTAATAATTGATTTAATAACTTTGAGATAATTATATAAGAATAGGGAAATTAATAATATCAAATAGATTTAAAGAAATTATAACCCAGTAAATATTATAATAAAGGCATCCCTTAATGAAACAATAAAGACTTTGGTTAAAGAGAATAGATTTACCATTAAACTAAAAAAATGGATGAAAAGAGAATGATTTACAACTGATTTATTATAAAAGAAAATAGAATAAGTGATGATTATATGATAACATAACCTATTATATCTTAGTATCTCTGTACATAAATAGGTAAACCCTTATATATAACCTTAAGGAAGATTCTTTCTTCCTTAAACATCATAATACACATTGTCTTATCCCCATTACTTTGTTTTACTTGTTATATTGTTTTTTCATTTACGTATATACCTACCAACAGTTAATAATTCCTATTCCATATTTACTTGTTGTCCATACAGTGTTTCTTATGGTGACATCCCAGTGATATCACTTACTAAAATATTATATAAGGATATAATAAGTGGTAGAAATTCTACCCAGTTATCTTGTTCATAATTAACATAACTTTATAAGTATTGCTCCAATATTTAATTCAGTTATTCTATTTGGCCATCAGTCTGAGGATAAGCTGTCGTAAAAAGCTTCTATTTGATCCCTAGTTTTTTTATTAGATTAACCTAAAATTTTGAAATAAAGAGTTTGTCTTTATTTAAAATAATCTTTCTTAGTAACCCATATCTGTTAAAGATTTTTTCGATAAATTTAAAAGCCAAATCTTTGACTATATAGGTTTCCTTAAATAATATAAAGTACCTATACTTTGTGAGTTTATTAGTGATAATCTATATATTATTATATTCCTCCTTAATTATTGGATATTGTGATTTAGATAGCTTGGCAATGAAATCCCATATAATAGTATTCCATGGCTTATTTAGAACCTTAATGGATTATAAAAGCCCATATAGTTTATATTTAATTCTGTGACGATATACCAGAAGGTTAAATATACTATATGGTAAAGAATCTTTAAATTAAAAGGACTAAAGAACAAATATCAATTTGAATCCTCAAAGGAATTCTTGAAACTATATACCCTTTCTGCAATATTAATTCATTCAAGGCTATATCTTAAGCTTTTAGTTTCATTAAGCCACAAGCCCTTATAATTAGGCCCCCTCTGTAAAAAAATTTTTTTCATCTCCTAATCATGGTTGCCCATTTTTATTAACATATTCATCCCAAGCAAGGATGTCTTGTACATATTCCATTAGCTCCCATATAGGATCTTCCCATCCTGTCCACTTAACTTTAACTAATCTTTAGCCTCCTTTATCTATGGTTATATTTATTATTAATTCGATAAGATATTCACCTTTTGCAACTTTAAGGTTGCCATAACATTCCATCTCTATAACTAGTCTAGGTTCTTCCCTTAATAATTCCTATAAAGATAATGGATTTATTAATGCCTAATATAGAAGGCTTATATAGAAGATTAGGTATATTTTTCTTGATATATTTAGTTGGACTATATGACTATCCATTTATTCTAAGACCTTATAAGGTTTGACTAATTAATCTAGTTTTCTTAAAGGTCTTTTAATATGGAGATTCTTTATTTATAAGTAGACTATGTCTCCCTCTTTAAGGTCCTCTGTAGATTATCTTTTCTTATTAACTACCTTTTCCTAGTTTTTATTGGCCAATACTAAGGAGGCCCTGGCAAATCCTGTGGCTTTCTTTAGTTTCCTAAACCACTTCTAAGCATTAAACACTAGTAACTTTAGGGAGGCTTCTACAATTTCCTTAGCAGATATTACCACGTTTCTGTGATATCTATGATTAAAGAAGAATAATAACATTCTAATGCTCCCTATGGTTTTCTTATTTAAAGCCAATTAAGCCTGTGGTAATAGTTAAATCTAATTATTTTATATATAGGAATAGAAATTCTTAATATATGTTTCCATTTCAATGTGAATTCTTTTTTGAACCCCATTGGTCTTAAGATAATAAATAATTAAGAATCATCACTTGATATTGAATCTCTGATAAACTTTTCCCTAATAGAATTATATGAACTATAGTCCTCAGTCTAAAATTATTACCATTAGTAATCTATAATATATAAATACATATGTTAATAGTTAATCAATTATTAATAATACAATAAGATCCTTTATTAAGATTAATACTTATACCTTCATTAATCGGTTAATAACAACCAATATATGATTAAAATTCTTTGATAATAAGAAAGGTCTAATAAAATCCATTATTAGTTCTATCCACAATCTTTAAGGTATCGGCAATGATTTCAATAATCTTTTCTTTACTTCTTTCTAGATCTTGTTTTTATTATAAATGGGATAGTTTAACATGAACCTCCTAATATCCTTAATAAATCCAGGCCAGGTATAGTTTCTTAAAATAAGATCTTTAATAATAATTTACCTTAAATATCCTATAAATTTAAAGTTATAGATTCTTTAGATAAGTCTAGTTCATAAAGATTTATATCAAAGAATCCATAATTGGTTACACTAAAGGGGTCTTCCTTAATTATCTATGGAACATTCTGAGATTTACCATGGAAAACCTTAGTTACCAAGGAATAAGTGAGTTCCTTTAATAATTAACTTCCTAGCCAGGTACCATCAATTATTATTTTCTAAAACTTAATCCCATAATAAGCTTAGTTTAATATCCTTAAAAGGTAAGGGTAATTCTTTAGTTATTATAGTTTTATCTTCTAGGTTGTCTTGGTTAAGGTTAACTTATTATATTCCCCTTATGATTACATATACAACTAGTAATCTTATTTCTTTATTCAATTCCAGAGAGTCTAGAGATGTTCCCAAAGCCATCAAAAAGTCCTTTCCTTACAAGGATAGAACCTTCCTTACCCTGTGTATTAGATATTTATCTAGGATGTTAGTAGGCATGTCTTAGCTTCTCCGGAAGAAAATGTCTGCCATTGTCATTTGGGTTCCTGATCTATATTTGATCAAAAATTGATATTTTCCTAAATCCTAAAACCAATTTACCTATCTTTAAAAAAGTTCTTATCTTTCTTGAAAGTATATGAGATTCCAATAGTCTAATCAGATTATAAAAAATATTTCCCTAAAGAAATATCTCTATTTCTTAATTATTTAATAAATGGCTAACATCTCCTTATCATAAATCAAATAATTAACTTCTTCTTTAGAAAGTTTTCTTGACCAAAAGGCTACTGGATGTCATAATTTATTTAATCCCTTTTATAAACATTTTGCTCCTAAGGCATAGCCTAAGGAGTCACATGACAATGTTGTTTCTACCCCTAGGTTAAAGGATGCCAAGGTTGGTAGGTTAACAAAAACTTTCTTAAATTCATCAAAGGCTTCCTATACATTGATATCCCAGATAAAAGGAATATCTTTCTTTATTAATGCCATTAAGGATGTCACTATATCAGAATATTTATTTATAAAATCCTTATAAAAATTAACAAATCCCAGAAATCCCTATAGGTTATGTAGATTTATTAAGATCTGCCAGTCAAGGATGATCTACATTTTTTCTGGGTTTACTTCTATACCAATTCCTAGCCCCATTATGAAACCTAGGAACTTAATCTTATCAATCATAAATTAACATTTCCTAAGATTATATTAAAATCCTGCCTCATCCAAAATCTTTAATACCTTTAATATTAAAACTTAATATTCTTTAGGGTTGTTTCTTCCATGGATTTTAATATTATCTATATAAACTAATATCTTCTATTCAATCCATTTCCTTAAGATTTAATTAATATATCTTTAGAATATTATAAGGATATTAGTTAAACCAAATAATATTACAATATATTTAAACATTCTTAATGGCATTTAGAACATTATTAACAATTCTAAACTTAATATTAATCTAATCTTATAGAAGGCTATAATGACATTTATCTTAGATATGTATTTAGCTTCTAAGATTTTAACCAAGGTATTTCTAATCAAGGATAGGGGATAAACATCTCTTTCCATACATTTATTTAATTTTTTATAATCTATATAGAAATAAAGTCCCTTTCCAAATTTCTTAGTAAATAAGATTGGTAACCTTATATCCAATTTGGTATCTTGGATGTAACCTATGTTTATTAAATCTTTTAATATTTTCTAGAGAATTAACAATTCCCTTTTGCTTATACTATAAATTAATCTTACTAATGATTTCTATCCTTCCTTAAGCCTTATTTCTAGCTCCACATCCAGTTGGTAAGGAGGTAATTCTATGGCTTTTTTAAGATCAAATATACTAGCCACCAGGCTTAGCCAGTTAGACATTTCTGGAATGGCTTTGATTTTCTCTCCTAAAATTATGACAATATCCTTGGATGTTACTATAAAGACCAAGATTTCCTTATCGAGATTCATCTAAAAGGTTTCAAAATTTATTTCCCTAAGTTTCGGGATGGCCTTTTATCTATTGGCCTTTTTTAGGGATATATTATGGTTGACTAACTACCTTCTTCCAAATATAAGGTCATCACTTTATCCCAAAATTATATAAACCTATAGTTTCTCCTCAAATTCTCTATAAGCAATGTCAAATTTAGTTATTTTATCTACTATAATAGGTTTCACTTATTCTATGACCTATTTTAGGGATTTAGGGGTAATGTCTAATATCTAGGTAGCTAATATTTTCATACATAGGGAGATTATAATGATAATTAAATATCTTAAATTGATAAAAATTTGGATCATAATATTTTTTATTAACATTTCTATATATTATCTTTTATTATTTATCTTTTCTTGTATAATTTGGTCATCTTTTAATCCCCTTTTACTAAGTTATGGTTTTCCCTGGCTTATAAAAAACCCTATTCTTCTTGGTCTAATTCTTCTATTAATAATCCAATAAATTATTGATTAGGTTAGGCTTTAGTGGTCTTAAATTTGGCTAGTTAGATTCTAAATAATTTAATTTTATTAGCCTAGTTTAACTTTGCCTATCTGGTAGTTACATTACCTTATTGGCCATTATAGTCTTTTATCATATATCCAGTTTTACAATAATAAAAGCAGACTCCTATATTACATAACCTTTCTTTTTCTTTATTGATTAATTGGGGTAATCTAACCCCTCAGATAGTTGATATTGGCTCTTACTCTATTAAATCTATATTTATTAGTTAAATAATGATTAGAATTATATTTTGGTTTTTATTATATACCTTTCATTTATAACAAAACCCTTCAATTATTAAGCTAACCATATATAAGTTTTAAATAAAGGTTATTATATTTAATTCATACTAATAATAAATGGTAATTTTAGCCAATTCTTTATTAACCATTTTCTTAAAGATTCTAATGATTGCTTTTTCATCTATAAACTTTGTATCCATATATAGATATTCAAACTTAGATATGAATATAATAAATGATTCTTTTTGTCCTTAATAAAGATCCTATAATTTTGACAAGGCTTTTCTTATTATATTTAGGTCAATAAAGAATCTATTTAAATATTCTATGAGTTGTTCAGGCATTAAATTGTCTTACCTTATATATTAATTAATGATCATTTATTAAATAATAATTCCTAATTTCCCAAATAAATAAATAAAAATTTCATTGTTGGATCTTAGGGCATCTTTATCTATTTATATTTTTCCTTTTATTATTAATCTCTAAATGGGATAGTTTGTCTGTTTTCTACTGAACATTTAGAATTCTATCTTAGGATAGGGCTAGGGTTTTTCTAATTATTCCAATATATGTAGTTTGGCCATAATTAAAACTATAGCCTTTTATTATTCTACCAATTTCTTAAACTTAGTCAATTCTTTTTTGTTTATCATATCCATTTCAATATTATTTAACCCCTTAAATACGATTAGTTCCTTTAGAAAGAGGCATTTTAGAAGCTTCCAAGCTTAGACTTTGTTTAATTATTTTAGTATTTGAAGATTGAAATGGCCTATGGTTCAGCCACTAATAACTATATGTCTTAAATTATAATGGAATTATTTTCTAAAGGCCTAAATGAATGTTCTTCTTAGGAAGGGACTGAGTTTATAGGCCACTTTGACTCGGGCAGATTTCTTAAAGAAAGAAAGGTAACACCATTCTTTCTTATCCCATAGCTATTCTTATCGGAATAATTAAATAACTTTTCCATTAATAATCTTAGTTACTACCCCAAGGTAGTTTACGTTAACCTGGAGATAATTCATAAATAAGTTTTTTATTATGAAGAACAATCGATACATATCTGATAATATTTACAACATCTGTTTTGTGTTGGTATCCTGATACAATATTAACAATATATTGGTTTGATAATGTCTTTAATGGGAATCCTAGGTTTGTCTATATTTCCGTAGGTGACCCTGATCCACTATGCCATAATATTATAAAAGTTAACAATATAGATTAAGAATGTTATTAGAGATAATTAAACAGGTCTAAATATAATTATTAATATTTTCCCTTATATTAATTAAGTCTTAATGATGAATATTAGGATCTTAATAATAATTCTGGTTAAGTAATAAAGTTCCTAAATCTTATTATAATTATAAAGTCCTTTTAAAATTATGACAATATATCAGAAAATCAAATGCATTATATGATAAAGAATCTTTAAATTAAAAGGACTAAAGAATAAATATTAATTTAAATCCTTAAGGGAATTCTTGAAACTATATACCCTTTCCGCGATACTAGCTTACTTAAGGCTGTGTCTTGAGCTTTTAGTTTCATTGGGCCACGAGCCCTTATAAATTCCTTTAACTTTATTATAGATATTATAATTCAAGATGACCTTCCTGATTATCCCCTTGATTCCTAGGAAGTCATATATTTTTTATAGTTATGTAATTATTTTAAAGATTCTTAAATGTTTATATAGGGGATATTCGTATATCTTTCATACAAATTCCTTTTGTAATGTTAATGGTATGTAGATTTTCCCATTATATGATATTATGTCTTTAATAGTGAAATCTTATATTAATAAAATATCCTTAATTTATAAGGTTTCTTCTTTGATCCTTTATTTCTATTTGTATTATAATTTAATTAAATATATTATCAATAATATTAGGATATTATCTTTTCTTTTCTGACCTCTTTAATATTAAGATCTTTTGGTTTATTAAGAATGTCTATTTAGATATTCTTCTTTTTTTTAATATGGTGGATTTTAAAGTTAAAATATATAAGATCATCTACCTATTATGATTATCTATTATTAAGAACCTTAGTAATCATAAGAAATTTAAGATTATAATGATTTAAATAGATTTCCAAAGGTTTAATAATTCCTGATATCCATGGTTTCCATTTTTTCAATGCTTGGTAAATGGTTATAAATTCTTAGTTATATGTTTTATATCTCATTTCTAATCCTTTAAAAGTTTTGGAAAAATAAATAATTAAATATTATTTTTTATTATCTTCCAATTATTCCAATATTGCTCCTATTATTTTATTTAAAATATTGGTATATAATTATGTCACAAACCCACACAGGCCTACAGGGGTGTAAGACCCCAGAGGAAACCTTTTTCATTGCCGAAGTGGGGCAGGAGTACATGGCACATGACATAGATGAATATAGATAAGGGTATCTAGTCTTATCCAGTAAGTATAGCATGGATAAGTATGGATAAGTATATCCAATCTTATCCAGTAAATATAATAGGGGATAAATATAGATAAAGGGATCTAATCTCATCCATAAAAAAGACAATAATAAGAGAACATCTATATAATTACCATAATTCTCCTATATATCTAATTATTCTTTCTATAACTCTTTAATTATTAATCTAAGATTATTCTTTTAAACATAATAAAAGGATTTTAAGCCTTTTTGACAAATAGAATATATTTAATTATTTAATTTATTATTAATATTATTATCTTTAAATTAAGAAAACCCTGGATTAACCAATCTAATAATAATTATACTTTTTTAAGACATAGGTTCATCATATTTTAATAATTCCTTAATCAATATCAATATTAGGTTAAGAAGTGGTATGAACCATCCATAGGACATCCCTTTACCATCATTAATCAAACCTTTTCTTATTTCATTAATTTTTGAAGATAAAATAAAGAATTTCCACACCTTCTAAGAATTATTTTTTAAAGGATACTACAATTAAACGTGGGATAAACTAATAGACCCTAACCTAAAAAGTAAAGAAGAGTCAGATAAAGAAGAATTTTAGAGTAAGGATTTAAGTGATTTACAACAACCTAATCCATTACTGCCCAGAATATCTATATCTATTTATATTATTTAAAACCTGCCACCAATAAAAGAGATATTTTAATTCATTAACAAAATAATGCCTCTTAAGATATGCTTATAAGTCCCAGAGTCGAAAATGCAGGAAGAAATCAATATCAGAATAGGAGGGGATGACTAGGAAGAGGAAGAGGCCCCTGATTGGTAAGCCAGAGTAGTGGCTATCCTTAAGGAGATTAAGAGATTTGAAAAGGAATTGACCTTGAAAGAAGCCAGACTAGGAAAGGCCCTTGAGGGATCCTTATCGGGAACCTTTCAGCAACTAACACCCCCTAAACCTCTAGACGATAACAACAACAATAATGGAAAGGATAGGAAGGAAAAGGGAGGCAAAGATCCCTAATCAAAAAGGGAAAGAATAGTAATCCTTTTTTTACTTATTAAGGGATATAAACCAGTGGACCCGCCAATCTACAATGAAATTTTAGATGTTGAGGACTGGCTCACATGCACAAAACTTTATCTATCTTTTTATAGGGAAAACCTATTATAGGAGGAATAATAAATGCTTATTATTGCTTAATTTTTAAATGGAACTACCCTTACATGGTTTTAACCCATTCTGGAAAATCATTTCAACATCACCAAGGAAGAATCAGAAGAGTCTCAATATATCTTTGAATTATATGAACATTTTGAAAACAAAATATGGATAATATTTGGTAAATTATTTAAGAAAGAGGAAACATAAAAAGCCATTTGTTATCTTAGATAGAAAGGGTAAGTTGTATTTTACGTGGCAGAATTCAAGTAATTTATGGTTATAGGGTAATTATCCAAAGATGCATAATTTAATTATTTCTATGAGGGAGTGGTTACTTGGGTGAAGGATGAACTCTCCAAGGAAGAACAACCTCCCACCATTAATAAATATATAACCAGGGTAATTCTTCATGATAATAAGTTATATAAAAGATATAATGAGAAGAAGAAAGGCTCTAAAATAACAAAGAATTAGGGAAAAAGGGAATTAATTAAGACTCAGAACCTAAACACAATTAATAACAATAAAAAACCCAAGAGGGATTTGAATAAGGTTAAGTATTATAACTACTAGGAAATGGGATATTATAAGAATCAATACAAGAAATCCAAGAAACAACCATAAATCCCAGAGGGAAGATCAGCCAATACAATAATAATAATATTGGGATCCTTAACCTTAAGAATACTTAATATTATTGAAGAAGAAGAAGAATAGGAAAACCCATTACTAGACTATGATAAAGCCATCTAATAAATAGAAATAGAGAGTTTTATGGATTAAATAAATTAGTTATAGAATCTTGGTATAATAGATATAAAGGATTCCAAAAAGGAAGAAACAAGTATTTCTTTGGAGGAATCTAGTTCTTCTTTAAATGAATAAAGGCCATTATGGGATATGGACTAGAATATAGAAGGAGAAGTAGAAGGAGAAATGATGTTTTCAATATAGGTTAATAATCAAAATATCTTTACCATATTATTATTAGATAAAAATATTATTCTAACATATTTTAATAGAACATAATTATACCAATAAGTGATATAAGATCAATGGGATTCTAATAATAAAGGAGGATGGAATTAAACCCCTGAACCAGAATTGGTATACCATGTATGGCTAATTGAATAAATGGATTATTATTATTATAATCTTGGTAACCTAATGGATTAAAGATATATGTTTAAAAGTGATGAAATATGGACCTGAAAATGTAGGAGATAGAATTGCGGAAGAGCCTGTAAAAATATTGTTAAAAGAATATTTAAAAAATAAGGAATATTGGAATTATTTACCCTGAAAACATTTAAAAATTTGGATTATAAAGGGATAATCAGAAATGGATGGGATTGGAAATTTATATAATGATGTTATAGAAATATGTATAAGGTCTCCTATATAATATTTTATAAAGAAAAATAAGGCAAAATTACCTTAACTAAACCTGTTTGCAGATATCTAAAACAAGTGGCCCAATATTTAAATGCTATCCTAGGTGGATATTACAAATAAATATTACTATAATATAGGGAGATGATTGACTAGTCTTAAGGGGAAATATAATACTTAGAAAGCAAGATTGTAGCTCTTTAAGGAAGAATTGAACAATTAATAAACCTATTATGAGGAATGATTGATATGATTAACAAATAATAGGATATGGTGGAAAAGTTGTTAAAGATCTTATAGATAATATTAAATAAGGTTAAACCAGCATGTTTAATAGGAATAGCCAAGGGACCCTATTTAATTGTAAAGATGATATAAAAAGGATATGAATTTAATACCCTAATTAATTCAAGATATGCAATCAATTTGATCCATCCAAAATTGGTTAATACATATGGAATATTGTATCAAAAAAAGAAGATGTCTTATCAAGTTAGTAATATTGATAGAAGCTTCATTACCTACAATGGAGGAAAAGTCAAAAGAGAAATTATAGTTTTTTTTGTTTTAATCTAAGGATATCAGGAGTTGGTATCTTTTGATTTTGTTGATATAAATTATAAATTAATTTTAGGAAAGATGTGGTTCAGAACTAGTAACCCAAGAATCAATTAGGTATAAGATTGATTCTATTGGGATAAGCCAGAAAAAGATTTAGCCCCTGAGTATTGGAAAGAGGCCGATTTAAGTAAATCAAAATAACAATTATAGTAAGTACAAATAGGTAACCTTATGAAGGAACATTCCATACCTCTATGCCTTATAATACGACACACAGATACCAAAAAATCAAATAACCAAAAACAAATCAAAATCAAAAAAAAATATATAAAAATGTTTTCCAAGTTATTCCAGGATAATCCAGATATAAATATAGGCATATTGGAACATGGCTAATATAACCATAAAATAATATTAAAAAAAAGAGAACATCCAAAACTATACTAAGTTTATAAATTAAGCCAGAATGAATCCAAAGCCTTATACATTATATTCTAAAATAAGGAAATAAGAGGGTTTATATGAAAATCAAAATCATCAATAAGATACCCAATCTTCTTAATATCTAAAAAGAACAAAGATAGAACATCTAAGTTAAATAAAGAAGGAGAAGTAATATGGAAGGATGTCTACGATTACTGACAACTAAATGAGATCACGGTTAAAGATAGGCACCCTTTACCACATATTAAAAGCCTAAAGGAAGAAATAGGTAACAATAAATGGTTTATTTTATTAGATCTGAAATTCGTTTTTAACCTTATACAAATTGCTAAAAGAGATAAGTGGAAAATAGCTATCAGAACATCGCACAGTTATTTCGAGTATTTGGTAATGCCATTTAGACTTATAAATGTACTAGCTACCTTTTAACAAATAATCCAAAATATTCTATAATAATTCTTCAGAAAAAGCATTTTCGTATATTTAGATAACATTCTGATCTATTTAAGAACCAGAAAATAATATAAAAAGGATATACACAAGATACTTAAGGCTCTAAAAAAAACTAAGTTTCTCATGGATCTAGACAAAAATAACTTTTTCATCTAAAAACTTAACTACCTTGGATATATAATCTCTCCAGGAAAAATCAAGATCCAAAAATCCAAAATATCCACAATTAGGGAATAGCCAACCCCAGAAACCATCACAGGAATACAAGCCTTCCACAGTTTCTACAACTATAACAAAACCTTAATTAAGGATTTCAAGAAAATTATAGAACCAATAATGGCTACAATACATATCAAAAATCTAAAGGATTTTAAGTGGACACAAGAGGCAGAAAAGGTATTCCAAGAAATAAAAAAGATTATAATAAAAGATCTAGTAATGAGGCTGCCTAGCCTAAATAAGAAAAAACAACTACATATTAATGCCTTAAATAGAACAATAAGAGCAACATTGGAACAACTAGAAGATAATGGAAAATAACACTCAATCACCTATTTCTCTAAAATCTTTAAAGGATTAGAAGTAAAATATAAAATATATAACCAAGAATTGATGGTTATTTACCAAGTATTGAAGGAATGGAGACTATGGGTATCAGGAATTGTTGAACCCTTGGAGATCTATTTGGATTATTGTAATCTTAAGTCTCTTATGATTATTAAGGTTCTTAGTAGTAGATAATTACGGTGGGTAAATGATCTTATGTATTTCAATTTTAAGATTTATTATATTAAGGAAAAAGAAAATATTTAGGTAGATATTTTTAGTAGATTAGAGGATCTTAGTATTAAAGAAGTTAGAGAAGAAAAGGTAGTATTCTAGGAAATGTCTGACGGTGCCTTAGTATTGTTAGTGGTATATTTGATTAAGTCACAACATGAATGGGAATAAAGGATTAAGGAGGAAGCCTTATGAATTAAGGATATTCTATCAATATAGGATTTTATCATTAAAGATATGGTATTATATAATGGAAAAACCTATGTACTGTCAACACTATAGGAAGAATTTGTATGAGAGGTACATGAATATCCTTTATATAGATATTTGGGAATCTTTAAGATAGTTGTATGATTATAGGAAATATATGATTTCCTGGGAATTAAGGGAGTGGTCAAGGGGGTTATCTTAAATTGTAACATCTGTAACAAAGTTAAGGGAGCTAGATATAAACCATATGGGTTTTTATAATCTATTGAGGTTTTAGATAAATTATGGGATATTATTATATGGGATTTTATTACCAAGCTATCCAAATCATAATATCTAATAATTAAGGAGGAATATGATAATATATGGGTTATTATTGATAAATTCATAAAGTATAGGTACTTTATGCCATTTAAGGAAATCTATATAGCCGAAGATTTGGTTTTCAAATTTATCAAAAAAATCTTTAATAGATATGGATTATCAAGGAAGATTATTTCAGATAGGGATAAGCTCTTTATCTCGAAATTTTGGGTCAGCCTAATGAAAAGGTTGGGGGTCAAATAGAAGCTTTCTATGATGGCTTATCCTCAGATTGATAACCAAATGGAATGATTGAATCAGATATTGGAACAATACTTACAGAATTATGTTGATTATGAACAAGATAACTGGATGGAACTCTTACCATTTGCTATATCTTTATACAATACTTCGGTCAGCAACACCACCAGGATGTTACCACAGGAAACATTATATAGATAACAAATAAATATAAAACAGGAACCATTAATAAACAAGGCTACCCCAGAATTAGAAACAATATCACCTAGAGTAGAAATGTTTATTGTCAGAACCCTGATACTGCAAGTTAAGCTTAAGCAATGCCTCGAATTTCTACAACACAGAATGGTAATATATTATAATGGGAAGAGAATTAAAGGATTAATTCTATATAGGGGAGATAAGGTCTATTTTTTATAAGATAAGCAATATTCTATATTAAAAATACCTTAGATTTAAACCAAGAGACTAAGCAAGAAGTTAGATTTTAAGAAATTGGGACCCTTCTTAATTAAGAAAGTCCTTTCAAGAATAAACTATTGATTACAATTACCAACAAATATGAAATTGAAAACTAATATATTTTATATTGCTATGCTTAAACCAGCACCTGAAGATGCCAAACTTGAAGGAAATGTCAAATTAGAAGAAGACCCAAAAAAATATAACATCAAAGCCATCCATAATTCTAGGATTATTAATGGTTAGATTAAATATTTTATTAAATAATTTAATTATTTAGAAGAGAATAATATCTGGGAACCACAGGAGTATCTTATAAATGAGAGGATCCAGAGGTTGATTGAGGATTTCCACTGCCAGAACCCAGATCGACTGACGGTGGCAAATCAAAGTTTACATCCTCAAGGGAGAAGTCGGAGAAGGGGTCGACCGTGGAAGCTGCACTAGTTTGCGCCTTGACGCCCTCCTCCAGGCTTTGGAGACCACGCTGAAGCATCTTCAGGCCTTTTTCTTTCAACAGCTCCTTTTGCCACCTAAGCCGTTTAACACAAGCCAAGGCCTCGGCCATTTCGGTATAAAGACACTCAAGGGCCTCTTCGGCCTGACGCTCTTGAACGGATAGACGTTCTTTCTCATTCTTGAGCCGGGAAAAGGAATTGATGGGGATGCCCGTCCCATCATATTGACGGCAATGTAAGACATATTCACTACACTTCTTGGACACCCCAATTACCATTATACACTTAAGATTATGGTTGAAATAATATGAACATGGCATGATATCCATATTGAAACCAATCCTGCCAATCCATTCTGAAAGCTCTGCACACTCCTGTCTTTGATTAGTGTGTTTATGTTTTACGGATGGACTGGTAGACATGGTGTGGATTGAATTAAAAGGGACCTACTAAGAAGAAGGATCTTCGAGGATAAAGGAATTGAGGAGGGGAGAAATAGTGTCACAAACCCACACAGGCCTATAGGGGTGTAAGACCCCGGAGGAAACCTTTTTCATTGCCGAAGTAGGGCAGGAATGCATGGCACGTGACATGGATGAATGTAGATGAGGGTATCCAGTTTTATTTAGTAAGTATGGCATGGATGAGTATGGATGAGTGCATCCAGTCTTATCCAGCAAGTGTAATAGGGGATGAGTATGGATAAGGGGATCCGACCTCATCCATAAGGAAGGTAATAGTAAGGGAATATCTATATAATTACCACGATTCTCCTATGTATCTAGTTACTTTTTCTATAATTCTTTAATTATTAATCTAAGATTATTCTTTCAAGTATAGTGAGAGGATTCTAAGCCTCTTTGACAAACAGAATGTACTTAATTACTTAACCTACTATTGATACTGTTACTTTCAAATTAAAAAAACCCCGGATTAGCCAATCCAACAATGACTATACCTCTCTGAGGCATAGGTTTGTCACAAATTATTTCTTTTTATTTAAGCTAGGTAATTTTATTATTAGATCTTTTATTATAATCTTTTTTATTTCTTGAAATACCTTCTTTATTTTATGTATCCATTTAAAATCCTTTGAATTTTTGACATATATTATAATCATTATTAATTCCATAATTTTCTTAAAATCCTTAATTAAGGCTTTATTATAATTATAGAAACTATAGAAGACTTATATTCCCATAATGGTTTTTAAGATTAGCCATTTCCTAATTATAAATATCTTAGATTTTTAGATCTTAATTCTTTTTAAAGAAATTATATATCTAAGGTAATCAAATCTTTAAATAAAGAAATTACTCTTATTTAAATCTATAAAAAGCTTAATTTCTCTTAAGATTTTGAATATTTTGTGTACATCCTTCTTATATTATTTTCTGGTTTTTAAATAGATCAGAATGTTATTTAAATATATGAAAATGCTTTTTTTAAGGAATTATTATAGAACATCCTGGATTATTTGTTAAAAGATAGCTAATGTATTTATAAGTTTAAATGGCATTATTAAATACTTAAAATAATTATACAGTGTTTTAATAACTATTTTCTACTTATCTCCTTTAACAATTCATATAAAGTTGAAAATGAATTTTAGATCTAATGATATAAACCATTTATTATCACCTATTTCTTCTTTTAAATTCTTAATGTATGGTAAAAGGTACCTATCTTTAATTATAATCTCATTTAATTATTGATAATCATAGACATCTTTCCATATTATTTCTCCTTTTTTATTTAGTTTAGATATTTTATCTTTATTCTTCTTAAATATTAAAAAGACTAGGTATCTTGTTGATAATTTTGATTTTCATATAAACCTTCTTATTTCTTTATCTTAAAATATAATATATAAGGCTTTAAATTCATTTTAACTTAATTTATAAACCTGATATAGTTTTGGATATTCTCCTTTCTTCAATATTATTTTATAATTATATCAACTATATTTTAATATACCTATATTTATATCTAGATTATCCTAGAATAATTTTAGAAACATTTTTATATATCTTTCTTTAATTTTAATTTATTTTTAATTATTTGATTTTTTAATATCTATATATCATATTATAAAACATAAAGATATAGAATATTCCTTTATAAAATTACCTATTTATACTTATTATAATTATTATTTCGATTTATTTAAGTCAGCCTCTTTCCAATGTTCAAAGATTGAATCTTTTTCTAACTTATCCCAATAAAATCAATCATATACCCAGTTGATTTTTGGATTACTAACTTTAAACCATATTTTTCCCAAAATTAATTTATAATTTATGTTAATAAAATCAAAAGATATTAATTCTTGATATCCTTGGATCAAGATAGAAAAAATTATAATTTCTCTTTTGACTTTTCCTTTATCATAGGTAATAAGGCTTTTATTAATATTGTTAATTTGATAAGACATCTTCTTTTTTTAATATAATATTCCATATATATTAACTAATCTTAGATGGATCAAATTAATTACATATCCTAAATTAATTAAAACATTAAATTCATATCCTTTCTATATCATCTTTATAATTAAATAGGATCCCTTAACTATTCCCATTAAACATATTAATTTAATTTCATTTAATATTATCTATAAGATTTCCAACAGTTTCTCCACTATATTTTATTATTTATTAATCATATTAATCATTCCTTATAACAGATCCATTAATTATTTAATTTTTCCTTAAAAAACCACAATCTTGCTTTCTAAATATTATATTTCTTTTTAAGATTAATTAATTATCTCTTTATATTATAATAATATCTATTTATAATATCCATCCAAGATAGCATTTAAATATTAAGTCATTTATTTCAGATATCCATAGATAGGCTTAATTAAAATAATTATATCTTATTTTTCTTTATAAAATAATACATAGGAGACCCTATACATGTTCTTATAACATCATTATATAAATTCCCAATCCCATCCATTTCTGATTACCCTTTTATAATCTAGATCTTTAAATATATTTAAGATAAATAATTCCAATATTCCTTATCTTTTAAATATTTTTTTAATAATAATTTTATAGGCTCTCCCATAATTCCATTTCCTTCATTTTCAGATCCATATTTCATCACTTTTAAACATATATCTTAAATCTATTAGATCACCAAAATTATAATAATAATAATTTATTTATTTAATTAATCATGTATAATATACCAATTCTGGTTCAGATATTTAATTCCATCCTCTTTTATTATTAAAATCCCATTAATTCCATATTACTTACTAATATAATTATATTCTATTAAAATATATTAGAATAATATTTTTATTTGATAATAATATGACAGAGATATTTTAGTCATTAACTTATATTAAAAATATTATTTCTTCTTTTATTTTTTTTTTCATATTCTAATCCATATCCCATAATGATCTCTGTTCATTTAAAAAAGAACTAGATTCCTCCAAAAAGACATTCATTTCTTCTTTTTTAGAATCCCTTATACCTATTATACTAAAATTCTATAATTAATTTATTTAATTTATAAAACTTTTCATTTCCATTTATTAAATAATTTCATCATAATTTAGTGGTAGGCTTTCTTATTCTTATTCTTTTTTAATAATATTAAATATTCTTAAGGTTAAAGATCCCAATATTATTATTATTATATTGACTAATCTTCTTTCTAGGATTTATGGCTGTTTCTTAGATTTCTTATATTGGCTTTTATAGTATCCCATTTCCTAGTAATTATAGCATTTAATCTTACTTAAATCCTTCTTGGATTTTTTATTATTATTAATTATATTAAAATTCTAAATCTTAATTAATTCTTTTTTTCCTTAATTTTTCATTACTTTAGAACCTCTCTTTTTTTTATTATATCTTTTATATAATTTATTATTATAAAGAATTACCTTAATTATATATTTATTAATAATGGCAGGTTATTCCTCCTTAGAGAATTCATCCTTCACCTAAGTAACCACTCTTTTATAAAAATAATTAAATTATATATCTTCAGGTAATTACCCTATAGCCATAAGTCATTTAAATTCTATTACATAAAATGCAGCTCACCTCTTTTATCTAAGGTAACAAATGGCCTTTTATATTTCCTCCTTTTCAAATAATTTGCTAAATATTATTTATATTTTGTTTTTAAAATATTTATATAATTCAAAAATATATTAAAATTTTTTTAATTCTTCCTTGGTAATGTTAAAATAATTTTCTAAAATAGGTTAGAACTATATAAAGGTAATTTCATTTAAGAATTAAATAATAATAAATATTTATTATTTTTCTTATAATAGATTTTCTTTATAAAAAGATAAATAAAGTTTTATATATATAAGTTAATCTTTAATGTTTAAAATTCCATTATAAATTAACAGATTTATTAATTTATATCCCTTAATAAATAAAAAAGAGATTATTATTTTTTTCTTTTTTAGTTGAGGATCTTTATTTTTCTTTTCTTTCTTATTTTTTCTATTATTATTATTATCATTATCTGGAGGTCCAGAGGATGCTAAAGGTTAGGAAGGGGCTGGTTACTAAGAGGTTCCTAATAGGGATCTCTTAAAAGCCTTCCTAAATCTAGCTTCCTTTAAGGTTAGTTCTTTTTCAAGTTTTTTAACCTCTGATGGTTGCATAGGTAAAGGACACGTGATCTACTTAGTCATCAGGACTTCCTTTAAGTAGGTTACCTTCCTTACCTATTTATGTAGATAGAACTTCCTTCCTTAGACAATTTAATACACATTATCTCACCCCTACTATTTTGTTCTTTTCCTTATTTTTACTTTACTTCACTTACATACATATTTACCAACATTAATCAATATTGTTAAACAGTTAGCAACATAGATTAATAAGGTTAAAAGAATCATTACTACAACAATTCAGAAGACCTTATCATAACAATACAAGCAACACCAACATACCTACTTCCATCCAAATTACTTTTCTATTATTTTGTTTATGACAGAATATTGTTTCACCTTATTACACAATCTCTTCAAATCTTTATTTATATATTATAACTTAGACTCCTTATCCTCTACACTTTCAGATTCACCATCCTTAACTTCTATATATATTACAATATCATAAAAAGAAAACTTAGCATTAATGTAAACATATGTCATAGAAATTAACCTAGTTAAATTAGAAAATATAGATAAATTATAAGAATTAATAAGTTACTTTTCCAGCCAAATAATAACTTTTATATAATATTTTAACCATATAATAATAAAATAGAAAATTATTAACCTTTGGAAAATTATCTTAGAACAAAAGATAACTTAGGCATTATTCACATTGGTAAATTTTAAAACTATTAATAAGAATGTATTACATGTTCACATAACTAAGGAAATAATAGATAAATACTAGGAATAATTTCAAAACTTTATGGTAACAGATTTCATTAACATATCAAAATAGTTATAATTAATATTAAGAATTATATTGATATAACAGGGTATTTATATAAGGTGGCATAATGTTAACCATATAGAAGTGCTTATCAATTTTATATTATCATATAAATTATTAATATAGAATTCCAACAAATTGAAAATAGCAAAATGGAGATGGCCTAATACATTAATATAGAAGATATTAATACATAATATTAAAAAGGAATTAGTTCACCCTAAGACTTATATATCCATGTATACATATATTATATTATAATAATAATCAATAATCTTTAATTTATAGATACTAATACATATAATAAAATATGTAAATTGGGATCTAATTCTGTTAATAATCTTTGTTAAACCATTATCTATTCATTTATTTTATATGGTACATAATCTACAAAGAATATCGCCTTTTACTTATAATAATCTGCCATCATAAGGACCCATTACTTAACCCCCTTTTTAATAAATATCCAATTCTTATCTAACCTTTTTCCCTCCACCCCTACAGGGTAACCAAGGTAATCCTTAGTTATTAATAATCTTTTTTCCTCTTCCCCTATTTTAATAAGGAATAATTATACCTCCTTAGACTATCTTAGGTAATAATTATCTCAATATTCTGGTATTTATAGCCTAACAAGGATATAACCCAGAATATAATCCTTGATATCCCTATAGTAGTGACCTTATGTAAAGAGAACAGCCTAATCTATCAATACTGGGAAATATATTTAGATTCCCTAGACTACTATTAGGTAATTTATATATAATATAGATAATTCCATCCAGCATTGGACCAGAAGGAGGAGGCCATCCTACCAGAAACTTCAATTCTTCCTCCCAGATGGCTTTATTACTTATACCAATAAATAATCAACAGGAATAGGTACCCATATCTATTAGTAACCAATAAGATAATATATATTATAATATTCCCTTAGCATAAATTTCAAATAAAATATACCTGCTAATAATTATCAATTATTTTAAGAAAGCTTGGAATAATGAGAATAATTATATAGATGAAATATATAATATTTTTGAAAATAAATTTTAATTCTTCTTAGATATATGTTACATAATTAGAATATACCAAATATAATTCCATACCATATTTTTTACCATTCTTACAGAAAAGGTAATAATCTATTTCCTATATAACATACCATAATATTAATACTTTACAAACATATATCTTATTATAGAATAATATTTTAATATAAAATAAAATAAAATCTAATATTATCATAACTAGATTATCATTATCTTTTTTGACAATAAGGCTAATAAAAAGAATAAGGGAAGGTCTAATATAGAGATATTTAAGGTAATGTTGAATAAGCTGTTATTTTGCTAATAAACCTTTGGAAAAGATTTTAAAAGAAAGTAATAACTTATTATAACCATATAATATATTTGTTACAATATCCTATAACTATAATATACTTTATTTATTTTATTATATTAATTTAAAGAGCTAACCAGTAAACTATGTATATTAATTGGCATCCATAAGAATCTAAAGGGAACATATTAATATATAATTAACAATAATAATGATAAAAATACCAACCAATTCTATACTAAAAGAAGGTATTACTGTAATAACAGGGATAATAAATATTAATTAAAGAAAATATTACAAAGCTAGAAACGATAATGTTGGATATACAAGAAGAAAAGATACTGGTCCATAAAATATTTTAAAGAAGATTAAAAGAAGGCTAAAGGTAGATAAAAAACCAAAAAAAGATAAAATAAAGGCAAATATATTATATTTTTAATTAATTACAAAGGAATCAAAGAAAAAAGTTCTAACTTTAAAGATAATAATAACAATACCCCTACCACTAAATCAGAAAAAATAGATACTAAATAATACCTAATTATAATATATTTGATAAACCAATATATTAACATTATATTACATCTAGCCTCCACTTTAACAAATCTAAGATAAGCATTATCTTCATCTTAAATCATTATATCAAAAACATCTTCCAAGGAATTATTCCTGATATAGATACAACAAGAATATCCATAATCAAAAAAGGATAATATTAAATCCTTATTAAGAAATTCCCTAAACACAGCCTTAAGATAGATATTAACCAAACTAAAGAAACAAACATCAGGTTTGGTAATAGATCTCTAATCGAATTACTGGGAACAATCATAATCAACATCCCATTCAGATCAATCAACTTCCATATCATGAAATCAAATATTCCTTTTCTTATATATCTTAAGGATATAGACCATTTAAATATATATTTAAACAATATTATAAATTAATTAATTAAAAAAAATGGAATAATAATTATAATTATCCATAGACAAGGACATCCATAATTTTACTTAGATAATATAATTTATTTCATAGAACCCAAATTACAATATATTTATACCCATTTTAATTACCCATCTATAAATAAACTATATAATTTATTAAATAAAGTTAGCTATAATATTAATATTAATAATATTAAAGAAATTAACAAGTTTTATCATCATTACTAAATCAAAAACTAAACTCCTCAAAGATTTAGATTTAATTTAAAAGACCTAGATATAGATTTTAATTACAAAATAATTATTAATATAATATACCTTAATAAATAATTAGTCTTATATATAATTGATATAATTATAAGCTTTTAAATAATACATTTTATAAAAACCATTTTAATTAAAGAAACTTAAGAAATATTAAAACAATACTGGATTAATATTTACCTTAGCCCCCCAGACATTATCATATACAATACCAATATTAACTTTGATAATATTAAATTTAGAAACAAAATCTATATCATTAAAATTACTTATAATTAGGTATTGGTAAAGATATATTAATCCATTAATAAGGTTAAGGAATATCATAGTCCCATTTATAGAACCTATAAGATCATAATGGATGAATTTTAAGGCTTAGGTTTAAAAATATTATAATTCTAGATAACTGTTAAGATAATTAACGACACCGCTAATCTGGATGGTCTTATCCTTATTTTCTTAATCTTCAGCACCTACCCAAGGATTAATATAAATTTGTTATCTACTTCTTTATAGATTTAGAAAATATAGGTAATCTAAAAGGCAATGGTAAAGATTAGGAAGATCAAGATATAACATTTTATCAGGGATGTCCTAAATATATGGAACAGCCTTAACATATAAAAGACATTACCTATATCATTATCTATTGATAATAAAATCTTGGTATATTATAAAAAAGATAGATAAAAAGATCTATATAAAATCATTATAGTTATTAATAAGGATATAATTATAATTTTTAATATTTTAGATAATATATTAATATTTAGAAACTCCCATGTCAAACCATATACTTAATCTAAGGAAATCTTAGAATCAATAAAGAAATTGAAGGTTTGACTATTTTTATCCTTGTTTAACCCTGATGATTTTAAAATTATCCTTAAGGAGGATCTTATATATATCAATAATATCTTCTATATTATCATTTTATACCTCATTATTAAAAAATAAAATAATCTTATCTTTATGTTTAAATTATAAATGAATAGAAAGATAATTATTTTAAATAAATTATATAAGGAATTAAATATAAAGGAAATAAATGTTTTATTTGAAAAAAATATTTTACAACTTGAAATATATGACAAGGCAGTTTATCAAAACACAATAATCTTTAAATCAAAAATGGTTTATAAAATCAAGGCTAGGAATATCCCCTCTTCTTACAAAAAGTTATAACTTATGATCCAAAAATATGATAATCTTGATAAAAAATTTATCATAATATATATACCCACTATCCAAAAGGTAAATTAATGGTTAATATTGGTTCTTACCCCTATATTACATTATTAAAGAATGAAGATCATAATATAAAATATAATTATAACATATATTCAATCCAAAATACCAATATAGAAGATAATTTTTATATAATTACTAGTTAAATTAAAAGATAAATATTTTAAAAGAATATCATTATAAATTATTAAACCATTATATAACCTTATAGAATTAGGTATTTATTAATTTAAAATTTATTTATATTATTATTAATAAAAGTTATATATAAAATTATTAACTTTTAATCCTTATTTATTAATAATAGATTCAGGTCTTTTCAGAATTATAAGCCTTTAGATAAATAATATTTTTAATATAGATATTATAGAATTTCTTATTACTAAGAATATAACATTTATTAAGGTAGAAATCAAGATATGCCTTTAAAAAATAATAGATTTAGGATCTAAAGATTTTAATGGTTCATATATTATTATTTATAATAAAGACTTTGAGATCTCCACTATTTAAAAAGGTTAAATTAAAAAATTTAAACTTTTAGATATAAAAGACTTTAATATAATTAAAAAATTTATGGAATAAAGGATTAGAGGCATATATATTGCCTTTATTTATTAACCTAAAATTACTTTTAATTATTTTATAATAGTTCAATACTTTAAACCAGGCCTTAAAAAAATAAAAGTTCTTAATACCAAGATATAATAACAAATGGATAATCAAATATAAGGATTTAATTATATTAAATTAAACCTATAAAACCTATATTTATATATTTTTATTAATAAATTATTTATAAATAATAAGGATTTAAATTTATAGATTAATTATATTATTATCTTAGATAATAAAGGATTTATTAGCCAAGATAATAAAGTCTAGATCATTAGAAATATCATCCATTAATCATCCACCAAGTGCAAACATATTATTTATAATGTCTTTATTAATAAAATCTATAATATAATATAGGGCTTTAACATCAGTTATATCATTTATTATATTATTAATATAATTCTAAAATGTTTTTTATTTATTAAGATCCCTTTTATTCTATATATCAACTCTTTTTTCTTATATTAATGTTTGGTATAAATAGGTAGTATTAATAAAAAGAGATTAATGATTAATTTGATAACTTTGAGATAATTATATGAAAATTGAGAGATAGATGACATCTGGTGGATTTATGATAGTTATAATCCCGTGGATGTTATGATAAAGGCATCCCTAAATGAGGCTATGAAGAGGCTAGTGGAGGATAATTAAATTGATTTGTAATTGGAAGGATGGGTAAAATATACAGCTAATAACAAATTTATAATCAATTAATTACAAAAAGAAAATAAAGTGAGTGATGGTTGTATAGATAAAGGATATATGATCTACTTAGTTATCAAGACTTCCTTTAAGTAGGTTACCTTTTTTGTCTATTTATATAGATAGAATTTCCTTTTTTAGACAACTTAATATACATCGTCTCATCCCTACTATTTTGTTCTTTTCTTTATTTTTACTTTGCTTCACTTACATACGTACCTACCAACAACCTCTTTAAAAGCAGCTACTATTCTGGCTTGCCAATCAAGGACCTCTTTTTCCTCCTAGTTATCTTCTCCTATTTTAATATTAATTTCTTCCTATATTTCTGATTCCAGGACTTACAAGTATATCTTTGGAGACATCATCTTATTAATAAATTAAAATATCTTCTTTATTGGTAATAGGTTTTAAATGATATGAATAGATATAGATATTCTGGACAGTAATGGATTAAGCTATTATAAATTATTTAGGTTTTTATTTTAGAATTCCTTTTTATCTAACTCCTCTTTACTTTCCAGGTCAGGGTCTATTAGTTTATTTTATATCTAATTATAATATTCCTTAAAAGATAATTTTTGAAAGATATAAAGATTTTCTATTTTATTTTTAAAAATTAGTAAAATAAAAGAAGGTTTAATTAATGATAATAAAGAGATATTTTGTAGATGATTTATACCATTTTTTAACCTAGTATTAATATTAATTAAAGAGTTATTAAAATATGATAAACCTATGCTTTAAAGAGGTATAATCATTGTTAGATTAGTAAATCCAAGATATTTTAATTTTAAGGTAATAATATTAATAATAGATTAAATAATTAAATACATTCTGTTCATCAGAGAAGTTTAGAATCTTCTCACTATATTCAAAAGAATAATCTTAGATTAATAATTAAAAAATTATAAAAAAATAACTAAATATATAAGAGACTTTTTTCTTATATATCCTTTATTTTAAATGATCTTTGTTCCCCAGACAGAGACCTCCAGAAACCTTTTCTCTGTTTATTTTTATGATATTCCCAGAAACCTTCCCTCTGTTTGTCTCTATAATATTCTTAGAGACCATCAGAGGTCATTATATAAGCCTTAATATATAGTCTCTGTTACCTTTATAGAGACTTCCTTCTGATTGGTCACCCTGGCCCCACCAGGTCCTTATTCCCTGGCCTTCCTCTTGTTGGGTTGTAACAGTTTAATAATTCCTAATACTTATGGTTTTTATTTTTTTAATATTTAATAAATAATTATAAATTCTTAGCCATATATTTTATATTTTAATTCTAGTTTTTTAAAGATTTTAAAAAAATAGGTAATTAGATGTTATTTTCCATTATCTTTCAGTTATTTTAATATTGTTTCTATTATTTTATTTAAGATGTTAATATATAGTTATTTTTTTTTATTTAAATTAAATAACCTTATTATTAGATCTTTTATTATAATCTTTTTTATTTCTTAGAATGTATTTTTTATTTCTTATGTTCATTTAAAATCTTTTAGATTTTTAATATATATTATAGTCATTATTGGTTCTATAATTTTCTTGAAATCTTTAATCAAAGCTTTATTATAATTATAAAAATTATGGAAAACTTATATTCTCATAATGGTTTCTAAGGTTAACCATTCCTTAATTATGGATATCTTAGATTTCTAAATCTTGATTCTTTTTGGAAAGATTATATATCTAAGGTAATTAAGTTTTTAAATAAAGAAATTATTCTTATTTAAATCCATAAGAAACTTAGCTTCTCCTAGGGCCTTAAATATTTCATATATATCTTTTTTATATTGTTTTCTGATTCTTAAATAAATTAGAATATTGTCTAAGTATATAAAGATGTTTTTTCTAAAAAATTATCATAGAATATCCTAGATTATTTATTAAAAAATAACTGATATATTTATAAATCTAAATAATATTACCAAATATTTGAAAATGATTATGTAATATTTTGATAATTATTTTCCATTTATTTCTTTCAACAATTCGTATAAGGTTAAAAATAAATTTTAGATTTAATGATATAAATCATTTATTATTACCTATCTTTTCTTTTAGGCTTTCAATATATAATAAAGGGTATCCATCTTTAATCATGATCTCATTTAATTGTTAATAATTATAAACATCCTTCCATATCATTTTTCCTTCTTTATTTAATTTAGGTATTCCATTTTTATTCTTTTTAAATATTAAGAAGATTAAATATTTTATTAATAATTTTAATTTTTATATAAACCCTTTTACCTCTTTATCTTAAAATATAATATATAAGATTTTAGACTTATTTTAACTTAATTTATAAACTTAATATAGTTTTAAATATTTTCCTTTCTTTAATATAATTTTATGGTTATATTAATTATATTCTGGTATACTTATATCTATATCTAGATTATCTTAAAATAATTTTAAAAATAATTTTATATATTTTTCTTTAATTTTAATTTATTTTTAATTATTTAATTCTTTAATATCTATATATTATATTATAAGGTATAGAAATATGAAATGTTCTTGTAACGAACCTATGCCTCAGAGAGGTATAGTCGTTGCTGGATTGGCGAATCTAGTATGTCTTAATTTTAAGGTAACAATATTAATAATAGGTTAAGTAGTTAAGTATATTCTGTTCATTAAAAAGGTTTAAAGTCTTTTTATTATATTTAAAAGAATAATCTTAGATTAATAATTAAAAAACTTATAAAAAAAATGATTAGATATAAAGGAAATATTTATGATTATATAATCCAATATTTTTCTTTTTATTTTACTTTATTTTTTTCTATTTTGGAGCCAGTCAGAGCAACATCTTCTTTATTCTATTCTGCTCTGGAGCAGAATAGAGCATTATGTTTTGTTAACTGATAAAGCAGATTATTTGCTGTAGTTTCTCTGTGATTAGATGCTTGATGCCCTATCTGGTTAGAAGGATGCGACCGTAAGTTGTTAGGTTGTGACATTATAATAATAATATATTTTAAGCCTCTTTAATAAATAAAACTTATTTAATTATTTAATTTATTATTAATACTATTACTTTTAAATTAAGATATCTTAGATTAATTAATTTAATAATAATTATACTTTTTAAAGGTATAGGTTCATCACATTAGCTTAATAAAGAGATTAAAAATTAAGTAAAAATTCTTTATAATGGCTTACCCTTAAATTAATAGGTAAATAAAATGATTAAATTAAATGTTAAAATAATATTTATAAAATTATATTAATTATAAATAAGATAATTAAGTAAAACTCTTATTACTTATTATATCCTTATATAATATTTTAATAAATAATATTATTAAAATATTACCATAAAAAACATTATATAAATAATAAATAAATATAAAATATAAACTATTAATAAATAAGGTTACCCTAGAATTGGAAATACTACTACTTAAAATAAAAATGTTTATTATTAAAATCTTAATATTATAAATTAAATTTAAATAATGTTTTGAATTTTTATAGAAATAAATGATAATATATTATAATAAGAAAAGAATTAAAGGATCAATTTTATAAAAAAGAGATAAAATTATTTTTTATAATATAAATAATATTTAACCTTAAAAACACCATAGATTTAAATTAAGAGATTAAATAAGAAATTAAATTTTAAGAAGTTGGGACCTTTTTTAATTAAGGAAGTCCTTTTAAAAATAAATTATTATTAATAATTATTAATAAATATAAAATTAAGAATTAATATTTAAAAATATTAAATTTAAAAGAGATATTAAATTAAAAGAAAATCTAAAGGAATATAATATTAAAATTATTTAAGATTCTAAGATTATTAATAATTAAATTAAGTATTTTATTAAATGATTTAATTATTTTAAAAAAAATAATATTTAAAAACCATAGGAATATCTTATAAATAAAAAAATCTAAAAATTAATTAAGGATTTTTATTATTAAAATTTTAATTAATTAAAACCTATATAACCATAATTAATAATAATATTAAATTAAAATTAAAATTTATTTCTAAAAAAGAAATAAAAGAAATTAAAAAAGAATTAATAAAAAATTATTATGTTTTAAATTTTTTTTCTTCTTTATTTAATTCTTTTTTATATTAAAATATATTAAATATCTTTATTTAAATTATCTTTTTTTAATAATAAATATATTATAATTTATTTATATATTTAAAAATATCTTTTTAATAATTATTAACTTATTTTTAACTTTTTAATATTTATTAACTTATTTTTAACTTTTTAATATTTATTTTATAAGTATTTTAATTTTAATAAAATATTATTAAAGGAATTTATTATTATAATATTATAATTAATCTTATTTATCTTATAAATATAATTATTATAAATATTTAATTTAATTATAAAAAAGAAATTTTATTAAAATAGATAAAATTTAAATAAAGAAAATAAAATATATTATATAACTTTATGAATAATGTTTTTGTTTTATAATATTTTTTTAAAAGAAATAAAGTTTAAATTTTGATTTTAATTTAGAAATATACTTTAATATTATTATAATAAATTATAAATAAAAAAAAGAAATTTAATATAATAAAGAAAATATACATTTATTTATTTTTAAAAATAAAATATAATATTATAAATTAAAGAAATTTATTATAATGAAAATAAATATTCTTTAATCAATTATGATTAAATTATAAAAGAATTATAATATATATAATTAATATAATTTAATTAATGTAATTAATGTAATAAAATTAATTAAATTATAATAATAATAAGATTTTAAAAAGAGGAAAAAAGAATAATTATATAAATATAAACATTTTTTATATATTTAATTATTTTTTTATAATTTTTTAATTATTAATTTAAAATTATTCTTTTAAATATAATAAAATAATTTTAAACTTCTTTAATAAATAGAATTTATTTAATTATTTAACTTATTATTAATATTATTATCTTTAAATTAAGATATTTTAAATTAATTAATCTAATAATAACCATACCTTTTTAAGGCATAGGTTTATCACATATAAATTATTTAAAAATTTATTTTTAATTTTATTTTTAATTCTTTTTTATTTTATTTTTAAAAATTAATAAAATAAAAGAAGATTTAATTAATAATAATAATAAAATATTTTATAAATAATTTATATTATTTTTTAATTTAATATTAATATTAATTAAAAAATTATTAAAATATAATAAATTTATGTTTTAAAGAAATATAATTATTATTAAATTAATTAATTTAAAATATCTTAATTTAAAAATAATAATGTTAATAATATATTTTATTTATTAAGAAAGTTTAAAATCTTTTTATTATATTTAAAAAAATAATCTTAAATTAATAATTAAAAAGTTATAAAAAGAATATTTAAATATATAAGAAAAATATATGGTTATATAATCCATTTCTTTTTCTTTTTCTTATTTTAAGATTATTATAATATATTAATTTAAAATTTAATTATAATAAGTTACCAATCTTTTATTTTATAATTTGAATAAAAGTTTTTTATAAGTTAATTTATGATAATATTTTAAATTAATTAATTTAATAATAACTATACTCATTTAAGATATAAATTCATTATAATTATTTTTAAATTAAAATATCTTAAATTAATTAATTTAATAATAATTATATTTTATTAAAAATATAAATTTATTATAATTAAATTATAATTAAAAATATATATAATTTTATATTTAAATTTAAATATTATATAATTTATTAAAAGAAAATTATATTCTTATTCCTTATATATAAAATTTCATATAAATTAATTAAGAAATGATAAAAATATAAATTTTTAAAGTTATTTAAGTTTTATTATGTTCATTTTTAACTATTTAAATACTTCTTAAATCCTATTATACTTATAACACTTATTCACTTATAAATACAGTGCATTATAGCACGCTTATAACACATCTTAGTCCGGTGTTATAATTTGCTATAATTATAGTGTTTTAAGCCTTATAATCATAATACATTTATAATGAATTTCGATTAAGCATTATAATGCATTATAACTACCTTAAGGCCCTACCTAAGTAAGTAACAGCACACTAGACTTTAGTATCCCACTAAATTTCACTATAATTACAACTCCTATAGCCTTATAAATTTATTAATAGGCACTATATTATAGCGTAATGGCAGTTTATAAAAACAGCGCTAGGTAAAGAGGAAACAGATACCTCTCACAATGCCGCAGTAATAAAATATATCAGTTTCTGTAAATAAGACCAAACACTTGCCATACAAATAATGCAAATGTATCTGGAATAGGTATCTAACTACCTATCAACCTACGGTAAAAGTTCAAATAACCTCCAGCGAATGCTCCGAGACATGTATCTCTGCCCACGAGATAAACAGATCCGTCGTGATGTGATTTAGAGCAGGTATATGTCAAATGTAAACTAGGTAATATGCTATGCTGTTGTTCCCGATACAAGAACTTATCGTAACCTAAATAAAAATTACAGAAGTCCTTGTCAATCTCATAGAACTTATAACATCAATTTATTCGCCGTCTATGATGCATTTGTCGTCATGCGTCATGCAAGAATTTCAAATATAAAAAAAGAAGCATCAGGCCCGTGACATATCCATACTCCGTGCCGAGAAAAGATATGCTATGTAGATAGGTAGGTTTCAGTAAGATAATGATTAGTAACGCTTGTATTTCTAAGGACCGGTCAGTATTAGAAATAATTCACGATGGAATGAGTGTAAACTTACCTCTTCGACCCTTCTCCGATTTTGCGGGTCTAATGCGTTTGTAGCTCCCATCAAAGTCTGCCCAATCGCCTTGCTTGAACCGATGAGGGGTCTAAAGATAATTGTTGGTGCCCGCTTGAGAACAGCCTTGGCGGCTCCTTGAGCACTCTGACTCTCCATGACCTCGCCAGGTACTGCTATAACAGCATCCTTTGCAACGTTCAAATCGCGAGCAAGGCTTGAGTATGCACCCCTAAGTCCCTGGATGACGCCTGTAGGTTGATCGGCGTATAGACTAATCTGCTTAGGTTCTTCGTCGTCCAATTCATCATCATCCCATCCTGTGATTTCACGGGATTCTGGCTGCTTGCCAAGGACGCCTTCAGCACCTTGTAAAGCATATTGTGTACCCACGGCTAGCTTAGCCCCAAGCTTCACAATTTCAGTACCTGTAGTCTTTGCAAAAGCTACGGCACCCTTGCTTATACTGCGAACTATTCTGCCATCTTTCTTGTATTCCTTAATTGGGATTTCGATGAGATTTTTGAAGCCACTTCCGACGTTGACTATGGAGCGAACAGGAGCAAGACCAGCGAGAACGCCAGGGAGCTGAGTCTTCTTCACGTCAGGCATCCAGATATCGTTCAGTGTCTGCCCTAGTCTATCGAACCCAGAGACACCGTAAATGATAGTGTGTCTCAGAACCATCCGCGCCTGATCTAGGACTAAAAAGTTCATGAATTCGGTCGTATGGCCAGACCGCAGACCTCCGTAATCGACGCGCTTTGGTTTGAAATCGAGTTGCAGAGGTATAGAATTTACCTCAGCTCTTTGTACGAAGGGTACATCGCTAGGAGAGGAATGTATCGGCGCGGAGTCATCTTTGAATTCGAAGAACCGTGTAATGAAGTCAAGGGCATCCTGGTCGACATGGAGACGAAGTGGCAAAAGCGTAGCCTTTAGAACTATTTCCGATGCCGCCAATTCCGCCACCGGTTTCACGTTTAATATTTCGAGGTGAACCATACTGGTGCCCATCTCTCGTTCGCCAGCATCCTGGTCATACGTTGCAAATTTCTTCCACGTCGATGTTGGTACGTGGTCGAAAATATCTAAGTCTTTGATTCGAACGTCAACTGAGCTTTGTGTCTCGCCGGAATCTGGGGGGAATGTGACCAAATCTACATTGATGCCCTTTAGCTCGAATGTAATCTTGTGGCGCTTGCTACGGTTCAACTTGAGCTTCTTTTTGGCTCGATACGCGTGACCCTGTCGGCTTGTTGTCGCGGTCATTGCCGTCGTTGCTATCGATTCAGTTTCAGTAGCGGCGTCATTCAACTCTTGATTGATGGCTTGGGCAAGCTCTCGAGGATCCCGGTTTGCCGGGATACCGATATAAATCGAATTGAAAAGGAAGTCCCCGATTACGGTTTCCTCTTCTACTATTTCCATATCAGTATTGGCGCGGGCACGATCATGGCGTGTTTGACGCTCGATAGCTGTAGTCTCAATGTCCTGAACGGCTTTTGAAATGACTTCACGTGTTCGGTTCCAATCATAGCCGTCAAAAAGGTTCCAAATGAAATGGACGTCGCGTACACGAACCGCAAGAGGGCTGCGCTGGATTTTCTCGTCGTTTATTTCGTCGTACGCATTATTCGCCGAGTTCCACCGGTGAGCGGTACCTTCGATCACAGAACCTGAACCAAAGTAATTTTCATGTATTACCAGGTCGTCATCGTCGGCGTCTAGCATGTCTGGTTGGCTGTTGAAGCTTGTTAATAGGACGCCATCGGTTGTGTCTTGAGTTGTTGTCCTCTCCGAGACCATAGAATCTGTCGCATCAAAGAGCTGGGCCGCGACTGAAGGTTCATCATAATAGCGCGAGTCGACGGCTAAAGGACTTGATTGGCCAGAATCTCCAAGTTCGAAGTCCCCGTCATCATCACCACCAAGTTCTTGTGCGAGACCAAAATCGTTATCAAAATCGTAGTCGCCTTCTGCTTTTCCGAATGCATCGGCAGATATGGAAGCCAGTAGATCCTGGACGGGGACAACCTTTGTCCTATACTTAATCTCTTTGCTTGGTGGCGTCGGAGGGGCGAGCGCATTGGCTAGGGCAATCAGAGTCTGAGTCGAGTCTGCACAAGTCTCGAGGACTAAAAGATCATCTCGCAATTCGACATCAATCCATTTGTTCCCGTCCTTTTTATTGGTACCGACTTGGACTGCAACCTTCGCTGAAGAAACGAAGCATATGTCTACGTAACCTTTCTGGCACAACTCTACCACCTGTGGGGTAGGAGTGTTTGAGCTACGCCTTCGAGTAGCCGACTGAGAATCTTTTGATTCCAGGATCGAAACATCATCGATGAGGAGAATCGATGCTCTATTTAAATAACCAGTTGCCTTGACGTCGTCGCCATCGGATAGGATAACTTCAAAGTGAGTATCGGTTAACACGATTGTCAATTTCGACGTCAGTCCAAGTGGATTCAAGCCCAGCAGACAGTCTCGGATAACGAAATCGACTTTTGTTGGTTTTCCATCCTTGGATTTACCTTCGGGATCCGCTGGGCGGCTTTGTGGCTTCCCTGTAATGGCTGCATGAGCATGTTCGCCAAGATTAGCCACAGAAGCTGCTAGCATGGCTTCGTAATCCTGTGGGGTTGTGTCCTCAGCGAGGCCAAGAATGTCCATAATTGTTGGTACGCGATACTCGATATTCAGATTCCGCATTCGGACTTTAATAACCGGCTCCATCTCATCTCCGATCACCCTCATGGTCAAAACAGGACCAGGTTTGATCTTTTCAAGAGATGAAAGGGTTGTGCCAATTAACTCCTCCGTATGGTTTCGTCGTACTGAGATGGAGCCTACTCCAAGCGCAAGTAAGGAAGGCATGGTAATATGGCCAACTTCGGTGTCCTTCAACGATGTTCGAACAGTACCCAACTTCCCACCGGTATCTACTGAGACGTCTAGATTGCGGACCAGACCTAGTGTAAGGATTCCCGGCCGGTCGTCTTCAGGCAAGTATTTGGCGACGGTTGATAATCGTGCTAGATCTTCGCCTAATGTCGGTAATACTTCGAGATGCTGTATCTTACCAACGCTAATTTCTAGGTCATCGACATTAACGCGTAAGACAGCACCTTTCCTTCTTTGCCAGAGTAGAGTGTCCACCATGATCTCGTCATCACGATCGTCGAACTTGTACTTGGATGGTATGATAAGCTCTAGAAGTCTTTCAAGATCGTTATCCTTCGGTGCTGTGAGATATTCGAGGCGGGTGTTTGTGATTACGGCGTTAATAGGGGGATCACCCATGGAACGCTTCGTATATGGACCTGCGAGTTGTATCTTGGAGATACCAACGCCCAATCCTTCATCTCGACTAACCAATTTTACAGCGGTAGTATCCAGAGATACACTGCACTCTTTTCCAATCAAATCTAAACGGAGACCGCCCAGTCTCATGTTCATTTTGTTCTCTGAGTTTGCCGATGTGTCATCTGGCCGTATAGGTGCATCGAATCTCACGCCACGTGATTTGGACGGCGCCTTTGGAGTCCTCGGAGGACTCTGGGGAGGCGGTGAAGTATTGGATGTCATTGATGAGCTCATATTTAGGAAACCGCTCAGACCGCCAAACCAACTAAATGTCTCATCTAGCCTTTGAAGGTCCATTTTGATGTGAAGTGGTAAGGTTGTGACTTCGCATCTCGTAGTCTTAGGGGTTTGTGTGAACTTGAGAGATATATCGGCCCCGGCGGAGGGAAATGCGTCCCTTACCGAGGCTCGCATTTGTATACGTTGATCGAAGGAAACAATATCATCATTTCCATATCCAAGCTTAAACTTACCCACATTGACTGAGGTCTCGGTCGAAGATGACAAACCTATTATACCGACGTTTAAATCTTGAATCGACGTAGTTAAGAGGGCGTCCACACCCAAGGAAGCAGGACTGGGATTAAATATTCGCTCAGGTGTGTCGGCAATTCCGACTAGATTTTCGAGGAAATGTATAGTAATCTGTTCTGCGGCGATTTTGATGTCGGGCAAAGGCGCTGCGTCACTTTTATCTTCAACCTTCATTTTCTGTTTTGCGGGCGGGGTTTGAGGTTGCTCTTTCAAAGCTGAAAGTATTCGTGATACCACGATACTTAGCAAAAACCCGGTCGACAGGTCGGAACGTATTTCTAGTGACGATAATATAACCTCTAGGGTTTTATCAAGAGGAGCTGGAGGAATTTGTGTGTTAGGAATTGGGGCTAATGATGCAGTGGACTGATCGCCCGCGTAAACGGAGAACGCGCCCGGAAGGTTGGGAGAAATAGAACGATCCAAACGACTTCGGGGTACTTCGGAGGTTGAATCTTCTCCTGAATACGCTACCTGGATGCGTTGGTGATTTGAAGGAATATACAGCGAAACGACATCTAATGAAACGAGTTCTTTAATAAGACGCGTTGGTCCCCTAGGTGTCGTAGACTCTTCCGCTGGGGCTTCCTCTGAAGGATGGGGTAAATCATCGTGCGGCTGTTTCGCCTCCTCAAGATTGTCAACGACGGGATTATGTTCTGGATGTAAATTTGGTGACGACGTTTCATTTTCTGGAGAAAGTTCATCTACCGGTATATTTTGTGATGAACTGGTCGTTGGTTCTGGAGAATTGGAAGTTAAAGGCTGAACCTCACGTTTCGACTTCGGGGAGTTTTCCACACTTGGAGGCTCCGAACCCCAAGCACCAGGCATGGCATGATTTGCTTGGTCTACCTGGGAAGATGAAGCGTAAGAAAAAGCACTCATGTACATGCTTTCAGCATCTTCGTGACTAAACAAGTGGGAGCGTGCAAGATCTTCGTTTAGAGAAGGTCTCCTTTCACTTCCAATTGAATCCGATTGTTCGTCGGCACTTTGTGACGATTCGACAGAGCCCTCTCCCCATCTTTGTCGGTATTCTAGAGTTGGTTCGGATTGAGCAATACGCATCGAAGATGACCATTGATCTGGGGGCGGATTTATAGACGATTGAGCCGCTCGTATTAGAGGGGCCGGTTCGGGTTCATCTCGTGAAGGGTGGGGTGCAAGCGCTCGTGGAGTTGATGGAGTAGATCTTAGTTCTTCATCGTCTTCATTCGAACTACCTAAATCATAGGGTATGTTGAAGGCGTCTTCACTGTCCATTAAGTGGTGGTGCGTTTGACTTTCAGTCAGATCGCCAACGTTAGATCGCCATTCAGATGCAGATATCGTCGGTGAAATCGATTCATCGGTTGCGGTCGGCTGCCTCGTAATAGTTGGCGAATTGGTCGCATGCGACGATGGTATCGATGGAGAACGCGCTAAATTTGAGAAAACATTCGCCTCTGAGATCAAGCTCGCTCGAATTTTATTTAATCCAACATAACGCTTCCCTTCTTTGTGAATTATTTTGGGTGTGCCCTCTGTATTACTCTCATCTACCTCCGTTGTGACACCCTCTACGTTTACGTCATCGACAGCGAGTTGGAAGGTTACGGGCTCGGAAATTGTCGGGTTGTGTTCGACAGGAACCTCGACGTCGAGCTGAAAGGTAACTCCTTTGACGGATATTTGTAGACGATCGACTATGCCTTGTAGGAAATCTGCTAGGAAGGTTGGTAGTGAAAGAGGCTGACCAGTCCCTAGAGGGTAATCCTCATCGCTTCCATCTTCGCTACTCGTTATTGAAGCACCAAGGTCTTGGGTTTCCGCCTCGAGGGCAGCTTGAAGCTCTGCCTTGTCTTTCGGGGCTTGCGTCTCTAGGAACGACTGGGCTAAATCGATAGCATGTGGAACAGTATCGCCTTCGTCGGATGGTTTAGTGTTCGTTTTCCGATGTGAGCTACCTTTTGATGTGGACTCTGAGCTACTATCCTTAGAAGTAAGCTTGAGCTTTATCTGGACGCCGTCGACTTCGACAGTAATGGGGCTTGTATAGATGGCAGAGGGCACGGTAATACGAAGACGAAAAACTTTGGCTTTTTGAACTTCGAATGACGGGGGAAGCTGTAAGAGCTGTTCTAGTTTCTATTCCAGGGTAATATGTTAGCCTACATATTTAAAGCTATTGAAGATGTTCTATAGGGGGGAAAGCTGTGAACATGCCTCTAACTTAACCCCAACATCTTGTAATGTGAAGACATTATTCATGCCCACGGAGAAGTCCAGTTTATCTATGTCCAAGGCATCGGTATCGAAGTAATCCAGTTTGGATAGTGTATATCGCAGTAGCCGCTTGGGCATACTGGAATTCCGAAAGGACTGCAAAAAGGTCGCCATGGTGACAAAAGTGACGATGTCACAATTTTCACAATCGACTTGGAATTAGAGATGATACTACAAAATAATAGCTTCACGGACGCGCAGGTCGCGTGTGGGGGAGAGGCGATAGATTATCACGATATCCCACGGCTTGGGATGCGGGGTGGTAGGTCATCGTTGTCTGTACTGATGGCGTAGTTGGGATAATAGCATGAGATCGGGCAGGCAGGTTTTGAATATCGGGATGGAAAGTTTGCGTCTGATAGAATTAATGATAAATCTCGATAGGAAAAGAAGAGAAGGAAGCAAGTCCCAACGATAACACAGCAAGAAGGAAAATGCTGAGGCGTGGCAGCAGTACTGGCACTGTAGGTAAGTTAAGGCTGGTCTAGGTTGTCTAGGTCCATGTGCAGGTGCAGGTGGTACCTATCGACTGGTGGATGACGGGGAGAGGGTGTGCTAGCTTAAACCTTGGGTCCTTTAAACATGAGCTGCAGCAGAGTGTGTCATTTGATCCGCTTTTACTCAGGAAATCCCGTAGAATGCCTATCAATTGGTGCTATCGATACCGCGATAACAGCACCAATGGCGCTATCAGGGACCTACCAATCCACTAAATCGCAGCGTATCAACGACCCCTTGATGGATCCCTCACTGCAATGTGACTTGCTGGGTGGCTGTCCACTATAGGTGGGGGTGCATTAGGCAGCTGACACTTTCACTTTATAGCGTAAGACTCACATGTCTGCATGCGTATATACTGTGCCTGTATCGCCTCATTTGGATTGATTCCACGTTTAAGTAGTAATTTCAAGGGAAACACCTAGGCAACAATGGAGATAATATTCGATTTAGTTGTTTTTTAAACAAATATTAATATGCCGAATTACTCATTTAACTTGAAGAAGCTGTTATGACGTTGATAAGATTTTCTAAGTTCTAAGTACGTAAGTCTAGACTGTGATCGCGTTATTTGTCTTAGGAGCCGAGCTATTTTTAGTGTCGGGGACAGAACTTCAACTACCTTACGTACCTAGCCTAATTTAGAGTATAGGGAGAACCAAGCGCCGAAGGACTCTATAGGCATAGTAAGCTTGGAGATTGAATGCGACAATACTAGAAGACTGTAATTCAGACACTGCAGAGGTCATTATTTTCATATGTAGATAGCCCAGTATCTAAGACATCATTCGACCCATAGGACTGAACTCCTCACGCCAATTACCTTTTTACCGGCAATTGCAGATACGCCCCAAAAGCAGGAATTTTGTAGGTTTATAGGGTGTTGTTACGGCCGGAAGATAATATACAATTTCATACATTCGAGGTGTCGAATGCTCGTCAGACATTGCGCAAAGTTTCTTTTCGTGGAAATCCAGCCATCTCTTTATATTCGGAACTCTATTGATTCATATCGGTTGCGCAACGCGCGAAACGAATATTTGCGCAGTAACGGTTCACCCCTTTTTGTTAAGCTACTCGGACCTAGTCTCTTCTAGTTGAGGCCACGGATATTTACATAAAAGGGGGAAGTTTAAAGGGATAGCCGCCGTTCTTTACCCGGAAAACAGAGAGCAGGAAGCTGTACATCAAGACCAAGACAGCGCCCCAAACAATGACCATCAGTTGTTGGATCTTAGGGTCCCGGGTCCTGGGAGCTTTGACGGCTAGAGAGATGGTGGCAAAAGATAGGATGCCATCTAATTTTATCAGTGTCAAAACAGCGATCAGATAGTTTACAGTGCTTACAGATGAAAGCAACAATTTGCGTTTCAAGCCCAAATTGGCTTTGAAATCCACCAGCGAAGTAGCTAATACCACCACGTCCATCCCCAGCTACGTAGGGTACTTTTCGGATTTGGTTGAACATGTGGCCACTGGTGAACATGAGGATACCGATCAAGCTCAAGCCTGCCCAGACATTTCGGTTCTGGATGACGGGTAATACGTATGGCCAAGCCTTGGAAACAACACCGGCGATACCCAGAGCACTAACAATTGATACAATCCATCCAATGTAGTTGACTGGGCGGCTCACCGGCGGGTGGGGTCGGTCGGGTAGGTGACGAGCAAGCCATTCGTGGATTTTCTCAGCACTTTGAGGTCTGTGTACGTCTTAGCATTAAATGTGCTTAACGATTAGTATAGCGACTTACCCAGTAAAGTCAAAGCGTATGGGATCATTAGTCGCGGCGGCATACGGACCAGACGTTGGCTGGAACAAGAGGAGTACAGGAGCTGATTGAAGACCGAGCTACGAAGTGCCGAGAATTAGCTTCACTCTACCACTAGGATTGTTTAATGTATATTCTCATACAGATATGAATGTCTCCCTTCCGTTGGAAAAGTCAAGCGTTCCAAAAATCAAACGGGATTCGCCATTCTTATCGCTCTTAGTCCAGCTCTTACCCAACAGATCCCATTCTGGCTGGAATTCGCTGCAGAGTTGACAACCAAAGCGCGCTTCCAGAGCTGTCAATAGTACGGCGACAGAGTAATCTCGAGGAGCAGACGTGAGCTTCTTATAGGAAGCATCAGCGAGCTTCAAAGGAGAGGAAGCCTGTGCCTTCGTGTGGAATTCACTAAATCGATCGACCGAGTCGGATGATTTCTTGGCGGCGAGGGACCCGAAGGGGAGGGCGAACGAAAGTAGAAGAGGCAACCAGCGCATGATGAAGGTATTTCGGGGGAGACCTTATAAGTGTTACGTAGTTGTCGAGAGGCTGGTATCACTGTGCTCACGCACAATTGACGAAAAAAACGAAGAACAGTAACGCAGCGAAATGTGTCGTCAGTCCAGCGTTTGGAGTTCAAAAAGGTGTCCTCAATTGGAATTGGAAGCTTTGGTAAGCTCCCCACTAAAATCAGCGTAAATGGATAAAGTAATGCAGGGGCCGCGCATGCTCTTTTCATAACATTATGTAATTATGCTCATTATGTAATAGGTACGGGGCAATGACCGCGTTTCGGATTTAGGCCTTCTACACTAACCCTATTCCAGCACTTTGTTGACATGGAAACCGACCCACCAAACACATTGCTTTATTCCTCCATCACGCAGAATGCTACTACACTACCTCTTTCCAGCTCCTTCAATACAATCTGCACCAAAACCCAACCCTAGAAATTCTTGAAGAATTTGAATTTTTCATCTTACCAAAACTTCGCTATACCCTTCACTTCTATCAATCCGAATACAATTCAGATTTAGACGCGTCTACCTAGATTGGTAGGCTTGCAAAAGAGCCACCATGGGTCGCGAGGTGCATGTAAACATGGACAGTGACAAGGTACTACCTCAACTATACCCCAGCAATAGCTTGAACAATACGCACCAATTGCCACACGATAAGCCTAGAATCATTGCTAATTAATGTTATCTTGTATAGAGAAAGGAGATGTTGCATAAACTCGAGTTGAAGCATCAGATAAATGTTAGCGGCACCGAACTCCTCGTCAAAGATGAAGATGTCCGCCGGTTGAGACTTCGAATCCTAATGTTGCGAGATGAGAACACATCTTTGCGGGATCAAATCGCGAACAACGATGAGATAAATACGAAGCTTGCAGCCCAATGCGATGGCTTGAGTGCCCAGATTGAAGCCAAGATGGACGTAATTCGCTCGCAGGAACAGCAATTACGAAAACAGGAGCGAGAATATTCAAACCTAAAGGTATACACTTACGTCCTTTACAAATTGATTTTTTTACGCATACTAAACGTGGATATAAGGCGGAACTCCAAGCAATGAACAGCGCAACGCAAGATTCCACCAACCTACTCGCCGAAAAGCTATCTTTAAGCCGTGAATTAGCCGTTTTGAAGCCCGAAATCGAACATTTACTATCACAAGTAAATCATCAACAAGCTACACTTACAGAAAAGTTAGCTTTAGAACGCCAAGTGACTACACTCGAAGTTGAACTTGCAAACGAGAAGAAGGCTACCAAGCGAGCAATGCAAAAACGCGAAAGCAACGATCGAGTCGAAGACGATCTCCGACAAAAGCTACGCGAGACTGAGAAGAAACTAACGGCCGAGAAGACCGAGCGCCAAAGACTCGAAGACCAGCTAGAACAAGAGAAACGAACAAACCAGTTTGCCTTGCAAGAACAAGACAGCACCCGCGAAGTAGAAGCCGACCTTCGGAAGAAGTTGCAGGAAGCCCAAAAGCAACTACGACAAGAAAAGGATGACAGAGAAAGGCTAGAAGAGGAACTCCAAATTTCCAAGCTTGCCGCAAAGAAGACGCAAAAGAGTCAAACGAATAATAATTCAGATGATGAACTACGGTCGCAAATTGATGAGCTGAAGTGCAATCTAGGCTCTCAAAAGAAAGAGAACGCGAAGATCCGCAAAGAGGGCCAAGCGGCTGTGATAGAAGCCAGTACTCGCAATGATCAGCTCGAGAAAAAAGTCGAGAAGTTAAAGACGAAGCTACGCGAAACTCAGGAAGAGCTTAAGCAATGCCAAATAGACCTCCGAAAAGCTCAGCAATCACGACATTCGACCTCCTCAGATGATACCACCAAAATCAACGGCCGATCACAGGTCTTTCGTAAGAGAAAGGGCCATGATACGGCTCCGGGCGATTTTACGCAAATTGAGATACAAACCCCGGGAGCAGATAACCATACAAAAACCCGCAATGTGTTCAAGAAGCAAGAGCCTACGTTGGTGGGTGAGAAGTCCGCATTCTCTATCACTCCCTTCTTGAACCGCACCAAGAGTATCATGGAGGATACTCCCAAAACAAACGAAGAAGCATCAAATACTTCAGACCCCGCCGCACCAGATGCTACCGAGCCTGTCGAGCCTACAACAACGACAGTTCCTCTAGCCCCAGCAGGGGAGGTTCCCGAGAAGGAACCTACCCCTCCCGCTCCTGAGGAGAAGGAGAAGTCCAAACCTGGTCCCAAGTCTCGTGGTCGACCTAAGAAGGTCCTTGGCGAGGCTCCATCGGCCAAAAAGAACGCACAGCCCGTCCCGAAGAAATCACTAAAGACCAAAACGAGTCTCGAGAAGGTCGTAGAAGAAACCAAGGATGATAATCAAGAGAACCAACGTGAACCTGCCGAGCCTGCGGAGAAGACTACAACTGTTAAGTTCAACTTTAATCTCCCGCAAGACGAGAGCCTGTCTAGCGCCAACGGCGAGCTGCCCAAGAAGAAGAAGCGCAAGGTCCTAGGCTCGACCAAGACATTGTTCGACGACGAGGAAGGCGAGGCGCCACCGGCTAGGAAGCCAGCGAAGATCCAATTAGGTGCGAAGAGGACAATAGGAAAGGCGCCTCTCGGCGTGAAGAGGAATGCATTTGCTGGTTCGGCTACCTTCTCGCCCCTGAAACGAGAGCGTAGAGGTGTTGGTGCTAGTTTCCTAGCATGACCTACAGATTGGGAGATAATTCAGGGCAACAGATTTTTCACATGAGTCACGGAATGGGATCGGGATGGGGTTTTATGCATGCATTGGCGTTTATTAATTGCTTTCTTACAGATCAGGGATAGGAACGGACTGTAGGAATAGGGTTTGGTTGCATTATTATGGCGGATATGAACACGCTTATTTTTCACAATTCGCTTCGTAATTTGTTGCGACCAGCAGTAGAATCATGAGAATGATTATAGCGAATATGTGAACTTTTATTGTAAGTGGCGATGTACATCTTATTAACGAAATATAAGACCGCAAGCTCTATAAGTCCCGAGGAGTATCACCTACGCAGCCTTCGGCTTTTTCCAGCTCCCCTTAACACCACTCTCAATCATCACGAGCCTTTCTTCCCTCCAGTGATAAACCAAAGCGAGGGTGGCTCCAGGGCCAATCACGAGCGCGTGGAATACAAGGCCCAGAAAGTTCTGAATGAGATGCGAGGTGGTGTATCCGCCAAGTATGCGCATAGAATCGTAAAGCACAATCCAACACCAGAACAGCGCCGAAATGAATACACCCCAGAAATCCAGCTGCATGATATAATGCAACCCCAGCGTCATGCTATCCTTCATAGTAGCCCGATCCGGCAGGAATACGTAACTGAACGAAACTCGTGGATCGTCTGATGTGAAGCATGAGTAGAGCGTGTGGATGTGTTCAGCGGCGCATATGAGGGCTGTGACTATGTACAAGACTCTTAGGTGCTTGACATCGCTATTCTTGGCTTTGGTGCTAGAAGATGGCACGAAAAAAGAGAAGATTGGGATAAGCGCGCCAGCAATGAGGGGAGAAATCTGCCAGAATGCGGCTAGGTACTGCGCTGCGTTGTTGTTGCTCCATGGTGTATACCATAGCGCGATACTCGGCACGAGATAGCCTAGCACGGCGGCTGGAAGAAGCACTTTTGCGTAGGCGGGGGATACTTCGCGGCCTTGGAAGTGGTAGGCATCTTGTGAAGAAGAGTAGAGGTAAAACGCATAGTACAGAGGCGCTATGACGCATGCCCCTACAGTCTGGTAGAGAATGGCGAGGGGTGTGAGGCTACTTTCATTAGGTGACTTGAACAAGCACAGATTCGAGGATAGGTACTCACAAAGTGATAATCCTCCCCTTGTTCCGTCCCCGATACGCCTCCGCGCTCCAAACACACACAACAGCGAACCAATTAAGGAGGAAATGTCGCTGCTGGGCCTGTGCGCCAGGATCCCAACCCAGAGGCCCAGCGAGAAAGACAGCGACAAAGAATTGGGCTACGGTATCGATGGCCTCAATACCTGTGTAACGCTTCACGATCGGAACTCCGTTGGGGAAGTGCCCCGCTTCCACGATCTCAGGCAGATCAATAGGAACGCCATTGATGGCGGTGTCGACGCGCATGAGCACGCCGAAGATAGTCGCGAGGGCGATGAAGGCTGAGATAAAGAGGGCATTGTAAGGACGCCGAGACGTCGGGATGGATGGCTTAGCAGCCTTTGATTTCGCCATATTTGCTTCCAAGATCGTGTCTTCACTACCAATACATTCGAGGCATAAATGTGAAGAGGGATAGCTCAATTAAACTACGACGATAGTTCATTTATAGTAGTAAATAATACTAACCTTCCGCTTTAAAACTACACACGGACTTACCTACTTAGCTATACCAGCAAGGGGTTCGCGAATACGCAAACGGTTGGGACTTGTAGGATCCTTCCCCTGGTATCGTGTAGTATAATGTTGGCGCGAGCCGCTATAACTAGTGGTCCTTGGCTACGAACCGGAGTACCCGGCGATGTTATGGGGCCGATATACAACGTGTGATATTGTGAACCGTTGGGTTTTAGGTGCGGAGTAGAAACGGCGTATAAACTCGTAGGATGCATCATACTTGTAACTTTCAAGATGATGATTTTTTGAGAAGTATAGAAGATTAAGAAGAATTTGTAGTTATAATATGCAAAACTCGGGGACCTAGTCTATCTATGTTAATTTACTATCATGTATATCTTTATCTACTATGATGGATAACCTAATATCTAGCGTTATCTTGTGGTTAATTATGTTATGGGGGTCTCGCTTCTCCAAATAAGATTTCTGGTTAAGTAACTTTTTCTCTTTCAAGGTCTTCTTAATATTTGTCGTTACATAATCATCTACACATCCATGGATGGGATAGCGTATTATCGCAATCCCTAGTTTTTTGAGGTGTTAATGCGGCCGTTGATAAGGATAGCGGTGCCCCTCAATGGAAGACTCTTGAGGGCCACCGCAGCGGCGGTTCTTAATTCTTCCACCATACCGAAGCCTGTTACCAGTATCGTGTATGGAGGTATACGCTATACATCGTCAAACTCGAGATGGAAGCAACGGCAGGGAAACGACTATTATGCCCGCGAGGCCAAAGTTCAGGGCCTTAAAAGCCGTGCTGCTTTTAAACTACTAGAAGTGAGTTGATCGCCTGCTACCAGCTTATGCAGATTCAAGCTCACGGCATTCCAACTAGATGGACTCGAAATACAAGCTATTCAAGAGGGGACAAACAATAGTTGACCTCGTACGTAAATGCACCTTTCATTATCCTACAGAACTAAACTATGTAGGGATATGCGCCAGGTAGTTGGTCCCAGGTATGAAGAATCTCTCCTCTATATCGCTAGTCACTGATTCGGTCTAGGTCGCTGTAGAGCGCACAAAGCCAAACGGACGCGTGGTAGGGATCGACATTATCCCTGCGCAACCGCCCAAAGGTGTATCTACCATTCAGGGGAATTTCCTATCTCCTAGCGTCCAGCAGCTCGTGAAAGACTACCTCGTGGAATTCGCACAAAGAAACACCCCACCCCTCCCCTCGGTAGAGTCGTCAGGGGAAATTGGCAACTTAATTACCGAACGACCAAGTTATATCGATGCGGAACGTGCCGAATCTTTTGAGCCGGATCAAGGGGAACCCTCAGAGGATGATGGGAAACTTGTGGATGTATGCATTAGTGTTATCGCAGACTCGGGAGCGGAGATACTGACCTTGAAATAGGTAGTTCTAAGCGACATGTCAGCCCCCTGGATACAAACCACTGGATTCTCTAGCAACATATTGAGTAACCCGTATAATAGGATGATGAACACAAGCGGTATGAGCTTCCGAGATCACGCGGGTAGCATGGTAAATTTTACGAAGTCTCCATGGAAATCGCAAGTATCAGCTCACAGAAAATCTAAGGACCTTTGCCTCGCCGCGTTACAATTCGCAAGCGACGCCTTAAAAGCTGGAGGTCACTTTGTCTGCAAATTCTATCAGGGCGCCGAAGATAATGATCTAGAATTAAAGCTCAAGAAGATGTTCACCAAAGTCCATCGTGAAAAGCCATATTCGTCAAGAAGCGTAAGTTTATCTAAGCGAAAGTTCCGTTACCCTAATCCCTAACTCGTCACTACTTAGGAATCAAGAGAATCGTATTTCGTAGCCTTGCGGAGAAGAGGCGACGTTACACTCTCCGACATCACAACCCCCTAGAATAACGAATGTAGGGTTACTGTACAGTAATCGTGTATCATAGACAGCAAGCCTTTTCCGAACGGATGAATCATATCAACTAACGCCTTAAAACCGATGTTTCTCTTGACAGCTCATATTATAGCAAGAGCCATATTTCCGTGTCCCAAGCAACTAGGTAGCCCCGAAAGGTCATAATGCTTGCTACCCCTTATCTAACAGCACCATCCAGGGATGCCACTCACATCCTGTCCGTAGTTGTCACTACCGGGAGGTCCACAGATTGAAGGAGTTCCACCATTTATGCTGAAGAAAGTCCCTATAGAGGCCGGCCGATTAACAACCGAATACTCACCCATAATTATTAGGAAAAGGGGGGTGCTTACCATTGGTACACTCGCAGACCGGCGTAACGATGCAGCAGTGCGGATCTTCGAATGGAGCACATTGGGCGCCAGGCGCGATCGCTGAAATGTTGGGAAATGGTGGAAATGGAAATTTAGGGTGTGGCTTAGGTAGAGGTGGAGGAGGTCTCAAGAGCGCAGCACTGATAGTTGAAAGAGCGAGGAGACTCCAAAAAGTGAATGAAACCATGTTGACTTCTCGCAGTTTAGAGGTAAGTGTGTATTTCTCTTCGGTTAGGTGGGTGTATTTGAAGCGAGTGTTTCTCGTCGTACTCCTTGATGAAATAGCTGTCCAAGGGGTAAACCGATAGCTAGGCACGCCGGTTTTTCCAGAAGTTGGCTAATCTTTGTTCCCCCAAAATAGCATTCCTCCTTCAGGTCGAAGTAGAGGATATATTACCTATCTTGGATAGAACTCCCCTAGTTAAGCTTTCTTCGGTCCCGGTTTCCAAGGCTATATAACAAGCAGCTACTATCGCTACTTGGATACCGAGGTATCTCCTGCTTTACAGATTTGATCTATCTCGTTCTGGAAGGAAGCATAAGGAACAGTTATCTAGACGCATGGGAAATTCCGTGGCGGGAGCAATGTCTCAGTTCTCAATGCCATCGCAAGATCTCGCCACTATCTAGATCCGGGGAGAACTTATTCTCTACCCCATACTATCATACCACTCACTATTCATCATTTTTCTAAATCAGCCCACCTCGGTTCTCTCCTTCAAACAAGTCCTTTCGTTACTGTACTCCTTGGTTAATATCTTGCTGTTTTTGGTCTTCTCGTTCGTTATTCCCCCGAATCATTGAAGATGCCCATTGAAAACGACATGTGGTTGTTAGGCCCCGAACATCATACAGCATCCCCCGACGAGCTCCACGAAGTCTGTCTAGATGATGACGTTGAAGACATCAGGGTTCCTCTACCGGCCGGGAGTCGACCCGAATGCCTGAAAAATGCCTTTTACGAATGCGTATTCGTTGCCCTTATCGCCTTTGCTGCGGCTACTCCCGTTTTTCTCCAGCGTTCCGTCGTCGTCGTTGCCGGGTCTATTTCCGGTGCTCTCGAAATGACACCAGCTCAGATAGCATGGGCTACCGCAAGCTCTGGGTATGCTAGATCATATCTAGATAGCGAGGACTAGTCTAACCTATTTCGTAGATTAACGACCGGGGCCTTTTTACTCCCGTTTGGCTACATCGCTGATAACTGTCCGGTTCTACCTCGAAAAACTCTGTTGATCGTTAGCCTAGTAGCATTCTGTCTGCTTGTGTCCTGTACATCTTTCTCAAAGAACGGAGTCGTCCTAGACGTCATATCTGGGCTAACTGGAATTGCTTGTGCGGCGAATGTTCCTATCGCCGTGGGTATACTGAGTCTTGTGTACCCCACACCATCGCGTCGCAAGAATATGGTCTTCTCTTCTTTCTTAATGGGCACTCCAGCAGCAACCATCATCGGTGGTCTTGGTTCGGGCGCCTTAGCTTTCGAGGTTAATTGGAAAGCCCCCTTCATAGCCTTGGCTGCTCTATACGCCGTTATCTCCGGACTAGCCTGTGTATTTGTCCCCAATATTCCGAACCCTGAGCCAATTCAAGAAAAGACAGAAATGCGTATTTTCGCCGAGCCAGAATCATTCCCGATATTATCAATTGAGACGCCCAAGAGGAAATCGCCGTTCCTAGAGTTTGATTGGCTTGGGCTACTTCTGCTCGTGTCAGGTCTTTTGCTGTTCACTGTCGCTCTCACAATTGGCCCGCAGGGTCCAGAACCGTGGAAGACGCCGACAGTTATACTTCTTCTAACTCTGGGCGTATTATCTCTTGGTTGCTTCTTGCTTTGGGAAAATGTCACACAGACACCGATGATACCCCCCTCTATTTAGGCGAATTGGACGGTAACTTTGGTAAGTCCTACTAAATGCCTACCCGTGTGGATGGCCTTGATATATTTCTAACTCGAAATGCAGGTGATTATTTGCACATTGGGTGCTGCTATGTCATTCTACTCTCAACTCTTTTGGGTTTCTTTATTCATGCAAGATCTTGAAGACCTCCAACCTTTTGGTATTGCCTTGAGGTTATTACCTCAGGCTCTTGTGGGATTGTTACTTAGCCCTCTCGTGGGCTTGATCATGCATAAAATTTCAGGAACTGTGCTATTAGCTGTGGCTGCCGCTGCTCTTGTTACTAGCAATGTGCTTCTCGTATTCTTGCGTCAGGGAAGTAACTATTTGGCCTGGATATTCCCGTCAATCATGTTGAGTACTATTGGAATGGATTGGACTATGAACGTTGGTTCGGTAAGTAACCCCGGTGTGACCATTAAACCAGATGGGACGAATAATTAACAGCATCACAGCTCTACATTTTATCATCTCTTCCGTTGAAGCAACATTCCATTGGAGCTTCATTGCTTCAAACAACTAGTCGTCTTGCTGTTCCTCTTGGTATGGGTATTACTACCGCAATCTGGTCATCGTACGATGGAGATCGCTTAGGTGCACACCCAGAACTGGCATATACCAACACCTTCATAGCAACCTCGGCTTTTGCCGGGATCCCTCTGTTACTAGTACCGTTCATACGAATTGGAAGACAAGGCCGCCCAAGACATGAATTACCAGGGCACAAACACGATGAAGCTAAACCAGATACTCCTCTTCTTCCTCAACTTCCACCTACTCCACCTCGTAATCCCCGAAGTGAGAGTGGAAACCGTCCAAGCAAACGATGGTCACCCGTTGATACAATAGCTACTTCAGTCGTGGGTGAAAGACAACACGCTGCAGCTCCTTCAGTATCATCACAATCATCGCGCAGGAGCGCAGATACCAGAAGGACCAACAGTACAACAAAAACAACTATTAGACGAGGACGTAGTCCATCCGAGAGAGTTGTCTGGATCGTCTGTGAAGAATGCGGTACCAGCAAACGCCATGTCCAACCACATAGTATCATCGGCGATCCAGCTCGTTACTTTAATGATCCCGCTTTTAGTAATATGGCTGAAACTCGCATCCGTCATGTAAGCCCTCATAATGATAATAGGAATGGTATTAATCAGGCACATCACCCCCAGCCCCCGAGGCCATATGGTGGGCGTCGACGCCTACCGCTTGTGAATCGACAGATTATGACGCATCAAATGCTGACGCAGGGTTTCCAACCTTGACTTTCTAATTGACGGAAATACCGAGGGTTATTCTAATGGGAGATATTAATTGCCCTGGTTCAATCCGAAGCCACTCTATGGCAACATTCATAGCGAATTTTGGTTGGGTCCGAAACCTCTTTGGAAGCTTTTGGTGGGACTTCTTTGCTTAAAGTAATTGGTGAAAAGTCAGATTGTATATATATACCTTGATTCTCAAGATAGCTCAGTGCCTCTTTATACTGCCATAATATATCAACATTCTGAGGCCACTGTGTAATATAGATGTATGAATATTTCGTGTTTCTTGATGTAAATTCGAAGTTTTCCTTGACTCCGTGGCTTATGCTATAGCTCTTACACCACAAGTCTCCATAGTAACACAGTATGTGCGCCCAGCCGTATATATACACGAGTATACACAGTAGAATCCCAAGTCCGTATATGAAGACATAGACATAACCTGCCCACTCTTGCATACCCCCAAGTTAACCCAGGTTATTCAAGCAAAGTTACCTTATAACTTCGCATTCGGCATCTGCCGCATAGCCTGCCTAACTCCCAAATCGCCCAAAACCTCCTCCGCACCACCCAGTATCGCATCAAACTTATACGTACGACTGAACATTTCCACCACACGTCCCATGCCCGACTGCGTCAACGCGCGGCCACCAAAGATCTGCACTGCATCATCAGCGATATCATGTGCCGCTCGCGTAGCGCTCATCTTCAGTAACCCGATCGGTCCACCTAGATGTTGCGCTTGTTGCTTATATGGCATGTTGCACATCTGGTATGTTAAAGTTTCGAGCCATGCTTGGTGCGACTCGCAAAGCGCGATCATTTTGGCGAGTTTTTGTCGTATGACGGGTTGTTCGATTAGACGCTTGTTGAAGACGATGCGTTGGTGTGCCCATTTGAGACATTCTTCGACGACTGTGCGACAGCCGCGGATGGTGGCACCTAAGAGATAAGACAATTAGTATGGACTGAACTAGGTGAAGAAAGGATGCAGTGGGGGGTGGGGGTGCTTACAGGCCATGGTCCATCGCTCGTGGTTGAAGTTGCTGAGGATCACGTAGATACCCTTGTTCTCTTCGCCGAGGAGATTCTCGGCGGGGACCTTGACGTTGTCGAAGGTGATATATGCGGTACCGGCGGCGGTTGAGTAGGACGTCTTAATGGTGCGCGTTTCGACACCCTCGCCACGCTCGATGAGTAGAACGCTCAGGCCTTTATCGGTCTTAACACCGGTGACGAAGTAATCGCAGAAGGAGCCGTTGGTAATCCACTTCTTGGTACCGTTGACAATGTAGTGCTTGCCATCGGGTGTCTTAGTAGCAGTAGTTCGCAGACCAGCTACATCGGATCCAGCAAAGGCCTCGGTAATAGCTAAGCATAGGAACTTCTTGCCGCCAAGAACCTCGTCGAAGATAGCCTTCTTGCGCTTTTGGTCCTTCATATAGTTCATAATACAGGGCAAGCCGATCACCATGCCAGCCAGTTGACCGTCCTGGAAGCCTCGCGCATTGGTGCGAACACGCTCTTGGGACACAATCAGATCGTGGAAGTAATCGTACTCCTCGCCCTTGACAGCACCGTCAAGCAACTCAACACCATGGAGATGTTTGCCTGGTCCCAGCGCCATATGTAATATTCCCTTCGACGCCATGCGATCAACGACCTCCTGGCTGATATACTTGCCATCGGCTTCGCGGGCTTGGGCTTCGGGGTATAGGTAGACCTCGGTGAACTCGCGCATCGCCTTCTGTAATCGCCGGTGGCTTTCGTTGTAGTAGGGGCTCTTGTAAACGGGGTTCAGCCATAAAGGCTCAGCGTAGGGGACCGTGCTAAGGTCGCCGGGCTTTGGTGTGATGACCTGCGGCTTCTCGCCCTCGAGAGTGCCGATGCAGAGGTCTTCGTACTTGGATAGGACTTCATGTCGGTGGAGGTTGTAGAAGGCGACGGTGGCATCCTCACCAGCGACTTGGCGGAGGACGGACTCGCCGCCGGGGTGGGCATCGACGAAGTCGGTTACATCGTAAACTTTGCTGTCGATTACGAACCACACCGAGTCTTCGGTGTTGTGTTTCGCCACTTCGGCGCGGGTAAATGTCTTAGACATTGTGATAGTTGCAGGAAGGAATCGTCGTCGCTGTCGCTATGAAGTAAGGTGTCCAGAATTCGCGTTGGGAGCGATCGAAGGTATTATATTTCTTGAATAAATGACACTATTCATACAGAGTAAGAGGGCCGTGCTTCAACCCACGGGACCGGAATAATTCACAAACTCCAATATAAAGAGAGAATAAAATCCAGCAAAAAGGAGCTGGCAATCTAGAGAAGATTCCCAGCTCCTTTTTGACGTCAGCTCAAGAAGTAGGTGGACCTGGGGACGAGCCTCGGTTCAAGTTCAAGTTGAGTCGGGGTGCTAAAAGGTAATCGAATTTAAATGATTTTGATTGGTCACCTTGACCATTACCCCTACGATTTGGGGCACTATCTTACTGTGGGTAGCCCGGTGAAGCTCTCCCCTAATAAGCATTAACCTTTTCAGGGAAGGTCCTACCTACCTAGGTAGGTAGGTTTGGGGAACGAACCTCGGGGCATCCGCAGATTAGTAAATAGGCCATTGCGACTCGACGAACATATCACATGCGGGTTCGACCTTTCTTCGTTCTTTCCCCAAGATAAGGTATAAGTATTCATTAGTCAGTACCACTCTCAATAGTAACTTGATCTTACACATACCCTTAGCTCATAATCTTTAGTCTATGAATCGTGTTCCTCGGCCATTGTTGGCGGTCTCTAATCGTACCCGAAAACCTGTCGTAGCCGACGCTAATCCCCACTCAAATCGGGATTAAGAAAGCAGCTGCAGCTAAACCCGTCGCTAGAACGCAACCAGATTGAAAAGGAGGATTTGGAAATACAACTCCTACATGCACGTATTCCAGAACCTTGAAGGGCGAATTGCCACTACAATTTCATGATGGGAATACTACGATGCAGAAATCGCATGGCATATGCATCAAAATCCTACCTTTCTGTCTTCTGCCTTCTGCCTTTTACATTGACGCGTTTCCATCAGAGATGCGGGGGCACGCGATTTCTCCCCATGAATTGTGCGTTTCTTTAGAGCAGATACTATGGACGATATCCTGTATTGGGATGAAGACCTCACCGGAACTCTTCTCGGGCCGGGAATCACTACGGGTGCGGGTTGCGTGTCTACTTGTAAACTCGTTTGAGGTTCCGTTTACAACTCCACCGCCGCTTTGCGGGGCATAAATCCCGCAAGGGATTTGATCATGCCGGTTGTATTGGTCCCGGCTGCAAGAATGCATCAGACATTCCAATCCGACGATCCAGACCATGATCTTTAATTATAAGGTAGGTATACATGTACTAGGCGATCTTGATGTAAAAGCGCATGTTGAGTCGAACGATACTCACATATGTGTGCGGCGCAGAAGCGTGTGTCGGATCATGCCGCCCCTGGAGAAGTGAGAATGCTATAGGTCGGTAGGTACCTAGGTGATTGCACTCTAGTCCGTCTAGAGCAGACAATTGATTGGTAGAGTATACCCAACTCGTGACGTTTGGAAGGCAAGATATCTACCTAGGTAATCAATAGTGAAGCTAATCCTGTCCCGATAACACCTATCCCACCTTGCCCCGCGGGATCAGAGTACAATTCATGTTCTTTTTCAAGTCTCATTCTTAAAATCGGAGCCTCCATTTACAACTTTTTCTTTCAATATACCTAACCCACGCTCATCGGCTGTATGTTAGCCATTCGAACTTCCTTTACAACGTTGCTTCGGTATGTCGTTTTTATATTACTATCCCAAGTTTATCTACATGGTCCCCACTCAACCTACACACCCTTCTGTCTACATATATGATATATCTAGTATGCGCGTCTTTTCTCTCCCATCTTCCGAGGATCCCGATATCGTCAGTGGCTAAGACATTTCGAGCCTGAATGTAGCCCCTTAGAAATGAATTTGGTTTATCCAATCAGATACCATTATCTATCAGCGTGGCACTCGTGGCACTCTTAGCATCTTGCTACCTTAAGCTAGTGGCCTGCCAATCGAAGGGATCCGCGCTGAATTTATTAGATGGGCATGCTTGGTTGATGACTATCAGATACAGCCCGCCGTGTGTACCTATCAACGGATGCGGCGCTTGTCTGCCCCTGAGGATCGACTTGATGCTACTGCAAGTTGTTGCATCTATTGCAACTATTGTGCACCAACTCAAAGACTGAGTGGGTAGGAGATAGATGACTAGAGAATGTTGTTTCCTTCTCTACCTAGGTAGACTTTACCCTATCTCTTGCCAAGCAAGTCTAGGTCTGTCTTTGTGCCACCTATCTTACCTCATACAAAGCCGTCAAAGGTTGAGCAAGTGCCGAATCACTATGCGAAGCGCCTTCCAGCATTAGATGCCCTCCTTACTGAGTTACCTAAACTTACAGCAACATATACTTTAAAAATGCTTAGTGGCAACTGCAATCTGAGTCGATTTCTCACACATTCCTTACTATATGTATTTGTTCATGTATTTTCACTTGATCATCCCTTTTTAAGTTTGGACTCACACCCAGTCTTGTGCAACTTTACCCACTTCTGCATCGTCTCAAACAAACTCCACTAAAACTTATTCTTATACACTTCCAATTCGTTTTCGGTAACTCACTCCTCAAACTTTTTAAACCTCACTACATTTTACTACTACACTATCAAAATACCTATACATCACATATACCGGCGAAACCTAGTCAAAAGAACAAACAAACACTTGACAAGTATGGATGCTTACTCAATCTCCTTCACTAGTCCTTCTCAAAGGAGTATCTCGCGTATCTGGAAAGACCTCAAATCCTGTCGCCAGTACAGCATCATGGAAATGCCAGTCGAAGACCTGTCAGAGCAACCAACCCTAGAGCAGAGGATAGGAGAGGTACATTCCGACCTTAGCGAAGCTCTTGGGTTTATCATGTGAGCGAGGCACCCATCGGTGATAACCACCTTATATGTAGTGAATCGGCTAGATGCGGCCCAGTCTCCTCATGGTGCTACTACTCAGATGAGTGATCCCCAGTACATGACACGAGACTCACACTTTTTATAGCGCCGAGCGAGGAATTTCAGTCGTAAACCCCATGTCGGAGTAATTGGGGCCGGTCTTGCTGGGTTGCGTTGCGCAGATATTCTACTTCGTTATGGGTTTGAAGTGACTTTGATTGAGGGAAGGAATCGACTCGGTGGTCGGGTACATCAGTCAAAATTGCCATCAGGACATAACGTGGATGCCGGACCAAATTGGATTCATGGCACTAGCGACAATCCCATCTTGGATCTCGCTAAAGAAACAAAAACCGCTGTGGGTAAGTGGGAAGAGGCGGGCTCTCTCTTTGATGAAGCGGGTAAGTTGATAAGCGCCGCCGAGGCCGCAATCTACTCGGATATCATGTGGCGTATTGTGTCAGATGCGTTTGAGTACAGTAATAAGTACTCCGCAACAATCAGCCCCGATGAAAGTCTTTGGAATTTCTTCGAAAGGGAGGTTCCTAAACGAATACCGGAGAGCGACGAAGACTTCGAGAAGAAGAGAAATTTAGTCTACCAGATTGCCGATCAGTGGGGCGCATTTGTCGGAAGCCACATTTTCACACAAAGTCTCAAGTTCTTCTGGCTAGAAGAGTGTATAGAGGGAGGTGAGTTGATAGTCCCATTTTAATAGTAGCTCTAAAGCGCTAAGGCGTCGCAGAGAACCTGTTTGTTGCAGATACATACGAAAAGATTCTTCAACTTGTCGCAAAGCCAGCTGTCGAGGGTGCGGAAATAAAATACAAGACAATCGTCAATAAAATTCGGAGTACCGATAATGACGGCGAAGCGCTGAAAGTCCATACTGAAGGCGGGGAAAGCCTAGAGTTTGATGAAGTTGTTCTAACCGCACCGCTTGGATGGCTAAAACAACACTCCGACGCCTTCGAACCCCCACTACCGTCAAGACTCACCAAAGCCATTAAGAGCATAGGTTATGGCTGTCTTGAGAAGGTAATATATGATTTCTCATTTCGTATATCGATTCAATCTAACGTATTTGCAGGTCTACATTAGCTTCCCAAAAGCATTTTGGGGCCCAACTAGCCCTGGGGAACACAAAATGCAGGGGTTATGTCAGATGCTAGCGCCTCAATATGCCACCGACTTAAATCCACACAAATGGAACCAAGAATTCGTCGAGTTGACTTCTCTTGAATCCTCGGCTTCCCATCCAACCTTGCTATACTACTTCTACGGAGATCAGTCGAAATTCATCACTAGCGAACTGGCGAAACTCTCCTCGAAGGAGAAGCAGGATGCATTCCTCTTGAGTTGGTTCAGACCGTATTATTCGCGTCTTCCCCACTATGATGAGAGCTCCCCGAATTGCCAACCAACGGGCTGTTACGCCACTGAATGGCTCAACGACGACCTTGCGGGCAACGGTAGCTATAGTAACTTCCAAGTAGGGCTTGAGGAGGGCGATGAGGACATCAAGGTCATGCGGGAGGGCCTACCCCATCACGGTCTCTGGTTAGCCGGTGAGCACACGGCTCCCTTTGTGGCTCTTGGAACAGCCACAGGTGCTTACTGGAGCGGCGAATCGGTCGGCAAGAGGATTGCACAGGCTTACTCTAGAGAAGAAGGTGGCATCATGGTTCTAAATTAGGCCATAAGTGAGTTCTATACTGGCGACACATCTAACGAGGGATCACACAGTTCCATCATTAGGTGTGAGTTATACCGCTAATATCCTTGGAGGATGATTTTGTACGCGTCCGGATTATCTATTAGATCATGGTCGGTTGATGCGCAAATGCGTCATTAATCCTAGTTATCTAGCTAAGAGCATTCATTAACACTACTCAGAGAACTAATATGACATATTTAATAAATATTCACTTTAATTTACTGAATTCGTCGTATGAATTGATTCCCGATTTTGAAGCCGGGATGTGGGATGATAGCGATGAGTCTACTCTTCATACAAATTGGTAAATACAATTCACTCTGGTTGCACCAGGTGGCGCCTATGACGATGTCGTTAATCTTTTTGTTTTCATCTCACAATACTGTTGACTAGGTATACTTAATACACGTAGCTGTAGGTTGCATCAGTGTCATAACGCTTATATTTGATATCATATGCTTCAGATACGCCTGTGACTTGTTAGGATGCTTCATGAAATCCATGGTTACTATGTCATCAGTGATACTAGCGATCATCCGATCTCTTTGGGATCTCCGCTGGCTTTCCATTCATATTTCTTGTCAAGAGGATCTTGATGAAATCTTTTCTGATGTTAATTGCAGCGATGAGATCACGATTTGATGAAGTGGCGACGTTAGTGGCGCGTCTTAGTCTTGAGTTTCACTTGCAGCGCCGTTAATTGATACGGAGCACGAGAGCTTGACTACCTACCTAGGTAGCTACCTAGCTATAGTAATAGCGATTGATAATCATAATTGAATATTGATCGTCGCTAAAGTTAAGTTAATCTAGAGCAATCCTTCAAGATCCCATCTCTTGTCCTGTGCGACATCTAGGTTGTTACGTGTGTCCGTCTGACTCTAAGCTTTATGCCATATTACTTATCCTCCGTTTCCCCTTTAAATGTGGCCAATAGCGTTATATCCATTGATATATTAAATTGCTTATATATGTGATTTGTTCCCAGTACCCCAACCTATAGATCCCTAAGATTGCTGTACATTTAATAAATTCCGATCGCCTCCTCAGACTCGACTAGGCCCTCTCATATAGTGGCTTGGTATATGAAGAGGGTACGAGTGCCAATCCGCAGCGAAGGGGTCGGTGCATACCCTATATGAGTCCCCTATAAAAGACTACGTATTTCGAGTTCGGGTTGGAATAAGGCGGCGGCTCAATTTCTGGGCAATATAGCCACCGCGCATGACAAGCTCGGCTCAGTATACAATCCTAGACATAATAAATGCTGACCACAACGTTACAAAAGACCAAAGAAGACAAATGGCCAGTTAGGCGCCGTTTGCACCTTCGTCGCTTAGGGGAGATTCCGGAATGTGTAGACTCCACCGGCATGTAATCGGAACCTGACTCGTGTATCCGGCCTCTGTCTATTATTAGCGGTGTATTATGTATGTATAAATGATATTTGAATTATAGATATGAGACCCTCTGCCGAATGTGCAAGCTTTCCTAGACGATCAATGAGCTCAAAACACCTCGAATCGCGTCATGCTCCGGAGGGAGGGAACTCGTGGAAGACTGAGGCATAATATCGAAGCAAGTTAATGGATTGTTCTCGTGAAAAGGCGTAGCGATTGATTGGTGGTATGAACCTCAACCATGTGGCTGTAGGCCATGGCAAAGCCTCATCCGTAATTGAATAGATCATCAGGACCGAGATCAAGCGCTCTCCCATCGGGTAGAACCAAGCCAAGTGGCGAGCTCGGAGGATTTACTACGAAATGCATTCGAAGACGAGCCCCGTTACATTACTAGATGTAGAATCTCATCGGAGTCGCGTTCCGGGCCAACCTACCAGCTTAGAGATGTCCTTTCACGCGGCAAGGCCAACACCATAAAAACGCTCTCTACCATTTCTAATTCCGTCAATGCTGCCAAGGCGGTCGCCAATTGGATGCCGAGATGTGACGTCTGGCTCCCGGAGTTGGAGCAGAGTTGGGATGTTTAGCCGAAGCCCTTGATTCGCTGGGCGGAAAACCGTAACCCCCTTTGCGGCTAAATAGAGAGGACCCTATTGTGTTTCGCAGGGCAGACCTATTATATCGCATGTTTCACCTAAGAAGGGAGTTTAGCCAAACAGAGGATTTCCTCTCTGTTACTAGCAGAACGGTACCTTACTTCTCTTGGCTTAACACCCTCCAGGCATTGCCCGTTGCATATTATCGCCCATGGGGAAGTAATCTATCATGCTGCAGATCGCTCCAGATGGAGAAGTCTTGGCGGACTCCGTTTGTACATGTTACCGTGAACGAAGTTACTACAAACCGCTAGGTTGCTTTGTTTTGCCCTGGTACCCCGGCGAGCTCCTTTCTAATGCTTGTCGCTTCACCAGCCGAGTGTACAATGGCTTAACACAGAGAACCCCCACGATTTCCTTGGTCATTATGTGCGTGCGAAAGCTGGAAGAACTCGTGTTTGCTAGCCAGGATTTGATCAAGACCGCATGAGTAAGAAATCTAGCATATATTAATGCTTCTAGGTCCCTTTCTCCACACAGCCTCAATAGGCCCGAACGGGTGGTTATACAGATGGCAAATTAAGATCACCGTAAGGCAAAAATACCAGAAGGGCGTCTAGTCCGGCCATGTGGTAATCGCGGTGGCTAACAGGACCCCGCAGTCTTTTCCCCGCGAGAAAGGAACTTACCGGCAGTATTCCTATTCGGAGTGTACATACCGAGATCTTTCGCGATTGACGGGCCTAATTCCTGATTGCTACTCCATGCGAGTAGAGCAGCACACGCGCGCATGGATCGTAAGGTCCCACGTTGGCCACCTCCGCCACAGCAAGTAGTATAAGAAGACGAAGACCTCCGTCCCGACGAGTCCCTTGAATTCCTTCTCACCGTACTCGCTCATTACTATCCTAGGGTTGTATCCGGGTCGAATCAAAATGAAGGTCACTACTACCAGTGTCGCGGCATTGGCCGCCGGTGCTATGGCTGCGCCCTCGAGCACTACGCCCCGATCGGCCAACAAGGCTGCTGCTGCTTGCTCGTCTGCAGTTACGCTCGACGCCAGCACCAACGTGTTCTCGAAGTACAAGCTACACGCCAACACCTTCTACCGCCAGGAGGTTGAGAAGGCTGTTGCTGCCATCACCGATGCGTCCTTGAAGAGCCAGGCTGAGAAGGTCGCTGACGTCGGTAGCTTCTTGTGGCTGTGAGTCAAGAGATACGCCAGCTTGAGCAAGGATAGTCAGCTAATATAAAGCCCAGCGACAACATCGCCAACATTGCCAAGTTCGACCCTGCTGTCGCTGACCTCCCTTGCGAGGAAATCCTTGGTCTCGTAATCTACGATCTGCCCGGTCGTGACTGCGCCGCCAAGGCCTCCAACGGTGAACTCAAGTACAACGAGCTTGACAAGTACAAGACCGAGTACATCGACCGTACGTTAAAGCCACACAGCTTGAAGTGAGTGCTAGGAATTAACACGTAATGTAGCCATCGTTGCCAAGATCAAGGCCAACGCCAACTCGGCTTTCGTTCTGTTGATCGAACCCGACTCTCTGCCCAACTTGGTCACCAACGCCGACAAGACTACCTGCTCCGAGAGCAAGACCTCCTACGAAGAGGGTGTCGCTTATGCCCTCAAGAGCCTCAACCTTCCCAACGTCGTCATGTACGTCGACGCTGGTCACGGTGGCTGGCTCGGTTGGGATGACAACCTTAAGCCCGGTGCTGAGGAGCTTGCCAAGGTTTACAAGAGCGCTGGCAGCCCCAAGCAGGTTCGTGGTTACGCCACCAACATCGCCGGATGGAACGCCTGGTATGATCCCTAACACCACAAAGCCAATGATTAATTGCGACTAATAAAATGAACAGGGACCAGGACCCAGGTGAGTTCTCTGACGCGTCCGACGCCAAGTACAACTCGTGCCAGAACGAGAAGATCTACGTCACCAAGTTCTCTGCCGCCCTTAAGACTGCTGGCTTCCCCGAGCACGCCATCGTCGACACTGGCCGCAACGCCGTCACTGGCCTCCGTGAGGAGTGGGGTGACTGGTGCAACGTCAACGGCGCCGGATTCGGTGTCCGCCCCACCTCTGAGACGGGTTCTGAACTGGCCGATGCCTTCGTCTGGGGTAAGCCCGGTGGTGAGTCTGACGGTACCAGCGACGAGAGCGCCACCCGCTACGACTCGTTCTGCGGTAAGCCCGATGCCTACAAGCCCTCTCCCGAGGCCGGTGACTGGAACCAGGCCTACTTCGAGATGCTTCTCAAGAACGCCAAGCCCCAGTTCTAAGCGGCGACAACTGGCAAGGACAATGATGGCGTTTGTGAGTCCGATTTGGTGAGGTGTAACTGGCGCATGGCGTGAATCGAGGCTTTTTTAGGCTAAGTGACGCGGATTGTGTGGGAAAATCAGAATGACCTAGCTGTTCGGACCGCAGACGCTCTTTTTTTTCCTTCAATCAAAAACCTTGTACTGAAGATTCAATTGTATATAGCTTTGTGCAGTACATACGCAAGAATTTTTTTTCTCTCTCCACTGACCGCTTGTTTCGATATTATGTGTGTTAATTTGTGATGGAAATCTGATGATGTAGAAGAATAGAATTGAATGGTCCGACTTTAGCAGCTTCTATTCAGGGTTTAGTGGGCCTAGTTATGGCGCGGTTGCACCCGTATTAGGGACATGACAGCTCTGAAGGCCCCGCTTCTAGGGGCGGCAGCGACGGCTCAGGACGCTAGCGTCAGGGAATTATCACCACTAGCTCCCGCAACTTACTGCGTAGTGCGTAGGTCGCTACTGCTCGCTATTCTAACGTGAATGAACAAATATCGTATGATGCGTAATAAAACTAGCCACAATAGAGTTTCTTCCCCTTAATGATAAGGTTGTATTGCACCGATGACACAGATCAAGATATTTTCGTCAACGAATGAACTGGAAGCGACGAAAAGCTTAAATCCAGCTCATACAGCTACTAACGTGAAATCGAACGATGACTAATCGCCCTGTACTACTTATTCTATGTTCTATGTTGTGATAGGCGTGTCATACACGTAGGTACACGTAGTTTTTGGCACCCAATCCGCAACACCTAAATAAATTCATCAACCCGAACTTCTCTTCCAGAAAATTGATCGCATTAACTTGTAACATTGCTGCTGTACAATTTAATTTCTTTTTGTCGCTAATACCACAATTCTGATACGGAGGGAAATCTTAGACGAAAATGGGACAAGAACAGGAAAGCTCGTCATCTAGCAACTATGAAGGATCCCAGGAAAATGCAAGTCCACGGGAAGGCCAAAAGCAAAATTTCATGAGCGATTTTTTGGCCAGACTCGAACATTTTACTTGGGCCAACTACACATTCCCTATGTCCACTGGTGGGCTCTCTTTACTTCTTGCAGAAGACACGCAAGGCTTCATATTTCCAGGCCTTCAAACAATTGGGAAGATAGTCTACATCTTCGACCTTGTTATATTCACCCTAGTAACTGCTGCGATTTTCTACCGCTTCAACAAGTATCCTGGTACCCTGAAAGCCTCAGTTACCCACCCCACCGAAGCTCTCTTCCTAGGAACTTCGACACTGAGCTTGGCATCCATCATCTCCGGCATAGCTCGCTATGGAATCCCTTCTTGCGGGCCTTGGTTGGTCACTGCTTACCGAGTATTATTCTGGATATATTTTGTAATCACCTTTGCGATTGCTGTTGGCCAGTACTCTCTCCTCTTCACTTCTCCACTTTTGAGGATACAAGATATGACGCCAGCTTGGGATCTCCCTATATTCCCCTTCATGCTGTCCGGTACCGTAGCATCTGCGGGTGCCGCCTTTCAACCACCAAGCGACGCGCTTCCCATGATAGTTGGTGGCTTGACGGCACAAGGTCTCGGGATGAGCGTATCGATCATGATGTATGGTGCGTATGATATTTTGCTAGGATCCTACCTTCTTATTCCCCAATGCTTTTATAGATGCTAACATTTCTGTAGTAAGTAGTAACCATTCATCCCCCCCTCCGTGTAGAAGAAAACAGATAAAGTGGTACAGGGTTCGTTGGCGGAATGACTAATATAAAGCAGGCGAGCTACGTACGTCGCATGATACAATGGGGTTTTCCATCTCCTAATTCGCGACCTGGTATGTTTATTGCTGTCGGGCCGCCTTCGTTCACTAGTCTTGCCATAATTGGGCTTGCGAACGACTTTCCCGACCATTATAATACTTTTGGTGCCGACTCTATCACTATCCAAATCCTCCGCGTCCTCGCTACCTCTACAAGCATCTTCATATGGTCAATGAGCCTGTGGTTCTTCTGCATCTCCGTAGTAGCCAACCTCGCCGTTAGGAAGCAGTTAACGTTCCATCTGAATTGGTATGCTTACGTCTTTCCGAACGTTGGCTTTACGATCACGATCATTTCTATTGGCAAGATCCTACAAAGCCGAGCCGTAATGGCGGTTGGTAGCGCCATGACCATATTACTCGTCCTCATGTGGATATACGTATTCGTTCACCACGTCAGGGCTGTTATCAATAAGGAAGTCTTGTTTGAGGGCAAGGATGAGGATGTCTATGTCAATGAAAAGAACCATGCTCACGTTAAGCCCGTGAAGAATGGCAGTGACATAGAGAAGGAAGCTTGAAGGGTCCGCAACCAAGGGTCTTCTAGGCTATATCATTCTGATACTCGCGACAGGATTCGCTTTCCGGACATATTACGCGGGACGTATATGCCCCTAATGACTGTTATGAAAGGGACGACTTTACGAGCACCTAGAACTTAATGTCCCCATGGGGATTCGAATTACCTAATAAGCCATGATAGTGGCTGGGCGTAAGGCATAAGGTAGGGGAGGTGGTGATACTTCAAAAGCTAATAATAAACTCCCGTTGAAATTGCATTTTGGTTTATTTCCTAGCTTCTAATATTCAAATCAGTAGCCTACTTCAACTTGTGCTACCTCGTGACTTATAGTCAAGCCATCTTATAAATCGCGACGTTGGCTCTCACATCAGCACTATCCGATGTCGCTTTAACTAACTATCTTACCGGCTTCTCTAGGACTGACCATGCGATGGTTATTATCCGCAGCTCGCATTGATAATATTACAATAACCGGAATATAACACAAGTTTCAAGCTAACATAAGTGAGCCTCCTCTTGGCAGTCTTCACACCCTTTTAAAGCTAAGCCACAAAAATATCACGATGGAATGAGGTCGGGATTTTATTATTACGTCAACCCCAATGCGCATTCGCGGGGTTTTCTAGGTTAGCGCCAAGTACCGGAGGATCTAGCTCTGGAGGTCTATACGAGAGACCGAACGACTCTCCATCATCATCACGCTGCTCAGCCCTACAGCCTCATGCAACGTTCCAACCCAGCTCAGTTAGAGCGGTCAGTAAGCTGAGCATAGCGCTCGCCTTGGTGGCTTTTCATCACTCCAGCTCTGAGCGATACCGAGTATCCCGTGGCATATCCGCCTCCTTGGTTGGATACTCGAATAGCCGGTCTACGATGATTGAGTTCGTATCACCAACGTCTTGTTCGCCGATAAACAAGAGGGAAAATGCCCTAGTGGGAGGAATCTCGTATTGGGGATATTATAAGGTGACGTAGGGTGATATAGGGGTGAGGCTTCCCCTATATAAGTCAACGATGTTCCATCTGTCTTCCATCACGATTTCTCATCGCCAGCTCTAAAACTTCAAACCTCCTTTCCAGCTTACTAGCTACTACAAACGTTAACACTTTACCAAACAAAACTTTCTACTTTAAACCAAACAACCAGCCAAAATGCGCTTCAACACCCTCACCACCTCTATCCTCGCTGCCGCGACCTCCGCGTCCGCCGCGTGCCTCGAGCAAGCCCCCTCCGCCCTAGGTTTCCCTATCAACTTCGATATCACGCCCGCCACACCAGCCACAATCTCCTTCCTCATCCCCTCTAACGCGCCTGCTGGCCCCTGCGAGCTCATCGTCAAGTTCCCCGACAACTATCCCATCACCAGCACCGGCGACGACCTCGTCAACGTAACCGCGACCACGGGCCCCGTAGCCGGTAGCCTGATCGGGTCGGTGCGCTTCCGCGCCGGTACCAAGACTGTGATTAACAGCTTCGCGTGCGAGGCTGTTATGGGATTTGAGTTTGCTATTGCGCAGGGACAGGGCGAGGTTAAGTTCTCGGAGATTGCGGGTGCGGGTGTTTTTCTGGATATTGGTGATGTTAGCCAGTGCTAGATGGTCCTATCTCTATGGGATTAGGGGTTGAAAAGGAGGATTCTGGGGATGTCAGGCTTGGTGCACGGTTCCTTGTCAATCGTTTCACCACTTAGGGTTTATAGATCGGTTGGGTCTTGACTCGGTAGGATGGGGGTTGCGATGGCTCTCATAGATACGGCATGGGAAAAGTTGCAATGAGATATTATTATGGTTATGGCTCATATTCATTTTTACACATGCTTCCTGACTTGGTGTGATACTTTGGTTCTACTCTACGACCACTCATGGTGATATTATTCATCTCAACCTACTCAGATGGCCTATCATATGTGACTATCGTGTGTAGAACGCCAGCTACGGATTATCCGCCGTACACTCCGAGGATTAATGAGTATCTAGTGTATCTTCAACCGAGAATGCAATGCTAGCAATGGTTAGGGAGTCGAGTACGACCTCTTTTCCCAATTTATATAAGCCGCTTCCTCGTTCCGCCGAGCTCCCATCCCCCCTTTCCTCTGCATACACCAACGGTCACCTACCTACACACAATATTAAAAACATACCTACATTCAACAAACTATCCAACCCAGAATAAGAAAAATGTCGGCCAACCCAAACACCCCGTCAATCACGCCAGAGCCTGAGGACTTCGCCTCACTACGCACTTTCTGGGAGCAGCGTGCTGACGGCTTCTGTATGCATCTGCCCGAAGGTGTAATCATACACTTTTGCGATACCAAAAAAGCCACGCACGCGGCGAACTCGACCGATACCGGACCTATCACCGTGCTCGCTCCCACCATCATGATCTACCTCCAGGGTCCCGACGCATCTATCAACGGTGATCGGCACGCGTTACGAGATGCCATCGTCGCCGCTGGTGCAGAGCTACGTCCGTATCTAGAGTACTATGGTTGCGTGCTATATAGCGGGCCTGGGGAGTTATTGATGACTGTGTGGCCGGATATAAGTTTTCTCGCGGAGGATAAACAGGGTCAGAAGGATGGAAATGGAAATAATGAGGTAACAGAGGAGTATGAAGGAAGTGAGGAGAGCTACATTCCCTGGAGTGAAGTGTATGCATTCCTCTCCTAGTAACCCTGTAATAGGCGATACGGATCAGGTTTTCGTCATTTAGAGTTAGATCTTGAACTTTTGGTCAAGCTTCACCAGCGTTAAGGATAGAAAAGTGATGTTAAGAATCTAAATAACAATGTTTTGTACACCGTCTAGATGATATTAGTGTGTAGACAATTCACCCGCCGTGCTATCTTGTCTTAGTGCCTAAGTCTACGGCACGCTCAATAACGAAAGAGCAAGCCAAATCACAGTGTGTTCCAGATATACTTTGTCCTTACTCTTCTCTGGGGTGTGGCTCCGATCTTGAGGGACTGTATTTCGCGACAACATTTGATACAGACTAGGACTACAGAACATCGTGATGAGAATTGATGAATCTACTATTCTTCCTCGACTATTTTTCTTGGTATGTCTTGCAGATTCGGTGGTGCACTACCACAATTCGATGTTCATTATGATATTCACCTCCATGAAGCTCTGTATGACTTGGGTGTGCGACACATTCTTAAAATGCCAGATATTAGTCGACGTGGGCACCCAACTAAATATTCGTCGAGTCCCTTCCATCCTAAATCCTCATCGAGCAATTGACACATTATGAGTGACAAACAAGAAATCGAGACCGTCTCCTTGCAAGAACGTGCACTGCCCAATAGATATAAACACACCCAGTTTCTCTCCATTTGGCTCTCATTCCTCCCATCCTTCCTCAGACACCAACACCAAAAAACCCACACAAAACCCATACATTTCAGACACCACATCAACGAACAACAGCAACCATGTCTACCAGCCCAACTTCCCAACCCGCCAAGTTCGGCGACTTCTACGACTACTGGTGGGCAGAGGACCGCCATTTTAACTTCTCCCGCTGCTTCGAAGGGTCCTCCATGTCGAACTAATCGAGAAATCCGACAAAGAGCCCTCGATCTTCACCTGTCCTCGTCCCACCGAAGTGCGTGTGCCCGTAATCCGCATCCACCAGCACAACCCCCTCGGTAACGACCTCTGGCGCTCGCTTATCGCCGCCGGCGAGGTACTCGGTTCGTGGCGCGAGTACTTCTGCTGCGAGGTTTACTACCGAGGGAAGCTAGTAGCCTCAGCTTGGCCTAGTGTGGCGTTCCATGAAGATCTCACCGTGGAGAAGGAAGTGATGAAAGTATTCAATGTTCCGGGTGTCGAAGAGCTAGGAAGACGCCCGCGAGACTTCGACGAGTGGCATAAATTGCATGAGTTCCTCGAAGAGTAGAGAGACATTAGGACCTACCGTGAAAATACCTATCTAGGTACCTACCTAGCCTAGACATTTTGAAGGGGTGAAGGAGAGAAACGAAACTAGAACGTACCTTATTTGTGATACTTTATATGTTATTTAGATCATATTAGAAATTAATCAACTACGTCGCCTTGATTTGCCTTGCCTTGACTTAATGCCTTACCTACTTCGTCGTATGTGAAAATCTCAGTAGTGTAATAAGACCAGCTAAGGAGCAGTCCCCTCGCATCAATTATCACCACAAGCATAGTAAAATACCTCAAACTTCAAACTCTTTCTATTAAGCCGCGCGACACTCGCGTCCCCTGCGAACCGATTACGAACGACCCGCCAACCTATCTGGTATCAATACCGCTCGTCTACCAAGGCCTTTGCCTTCAACTTATGATTTCACTCGCGTCAAAGACGGGGTTTGTTTATACGACAAAAGAAAGAAAAAATTGTACCTAGAACTCTGTCCCCTCTTCCCTCGCGCACACATCTACCTGCACTTTTTTACGAACTCCCCTTTCCCACGACTTGAAGACTTTCGGGGTATAATCTAAAAAGTAATACAGAAAGAACTCTTTCTTTCTCTCTCTGGGGGGTGATCTGAAGATGGTGATACAACAGAGGGTATTCTAAAACACAAAAAAGGGAGACTAAAAAAAAAGGAATAGCAACGCCGTCTGTGTGTTTCTCGCAACTATCCCAACCAGTAAATGCTTCCATTATGATAACCGAAGACAGTCGTGATTTCGTAGCATCCAAGAGAGGCGCCAGACTGGCTGGCTGGTGCTTTGATTTAATTTGTGGAATGGGCGGAATATTTTAATCGCCATCTAGATAATGCCTAGGTTGCGGGCTGACAGCGCCACTACCGCTGATGCTCCCATTAGCGCTTCCAGTACCAGAAAAATAACTCTGATCAATACGGAAAATCCAATCCATTTTCTCGCGCTCGTTGCGAGCTGCAAACAGCCACGTATTGTCTGTTCCGTAAACGGCAAATACGCCTGCCTGCAGACGCTCGCTTAAGCCGCCAAGGCTGGGACCTGAAGACCTAGTAGAGGTTCCGGACCAAATGGTTGAAACTGTGCGACCGGATGGCGTTCGGCGATGACCTGGTGTGAAATTTCCATGGCCATTCGGTGGGCTTAGTAGGTCCGGTTCTTCATCGTGATCGTTAAACAATGCTAGAATTTCCGGCTGACTGTCGACTCTAGAATTGCGAAGACTAACAATAGCCACTTCATCCCCATCGGTAACATTGTGAATGTGGAGATAAGGTCGTCGGAGTTCAACAAATCTCTTGACCCATTTGCTGTAATCATTATTGGGTACCAGAAGATAGCCTCCTTTTAGTACGTTCGGATTTTTAGGTACCCGAATGATTGTGGATATTAATCTCGGCGGGGTAATTGACTCGGGAGCGACCCCATCTGTAGGAGGCGCCGTATGCGCTGGGCCAAGGATGCGAGCTGCAGGGTCAGGATGACTCGACCAATATTTCAGACATTTGTTTAGGATGAGCGCCTCATGTTCATTATACTCCGATATGGGGGATTGTGTGGGGGGCTGCTCGACGATTTGTTCGGACTCCCCGTTTTGCTCCGAAGGCTGTTCATTTTGTTCGCCATCGGTGGATTCCGCTTGGGATTCTGGTTGCTTCGGTGTCGACGGTCGTGATGTCTCAGGAGTATCGTTGAGAAGCGCGTTAATTGAATCTTGGTCATCATCGCGGGCCTTTAGTGCTGGAGAAACATCATCATCGGAATGATCTTCATCTTCTACGGGCTTCACCTTTAGCTCAGGTAAACCAATTTTCTTCAAAAATAGTTGAGCCGCGGCGATTTCAGTAATACGTCTCTTCTTTTTTCGTGCCGCAATGTAATCGCCTATTAGTGAAACTCCCCTAGGGCCCCAATTACTTAAGTTTTCTTCGCCTTTCACGTAGTTGTGTTGACTATTCATTCTCCAAAGATCGCCAACTCGCTTAATTGGTGCTGGTCGCATACTAACAGTATAGATAGCGGAGGAAGAATGCACGATCCTAACGTGTTGGAAAAGCGAGGAAAGCATTGATGTTTGGCGCACGAACGTTCTTCCTAATATTTGACAGTAAACGTTCGTAGAGAACTTCATCGGTTCGGCAAGGTTATCGGCAGCTATATCCCAAGATAGGGTCATCTGCACTTTGTATTTATCTGCCGTCGTTCGATCTAATAGCAGTGAATTGTGCAAACTCGAATCCCATTGTCCTGTGATAGTCATGCTTCGAGTACCATTTGCATTTTGTCGGAAAGATGGTTTCGCGCTGAGTCGTAGTGGAATGTCAGGTACAGGAGACGCCATATCAGGAATATTGCCGGCATGGTCGACAAGTTGAATCTTGCCAACTTTTATAGAACTGATATCTTCCCATGGCAATGCATCGCCCGAGCTATGCGTAAGATTGATTGCGACGCGCCTTTGGAGACCTTGATGAAGCTGGAAAGTGCCAGTATCTAGCTCGCTTGTCTGTGTTACCTCTACCGGAACGTATTCTCCGTTCTCGCTAAGTTCGAGGATCTGCACGCGAGCTAACAAGTCGTGCTTTTCCTCGGTGTAGAATTGGGCCTCATTTATCCGAGCACCTTGAGACTTATGATCGGTATTTGGCGTGGAGTCACGCATCTCATCCCAGCTTAGTAACTTGTCGAGGTGCATCGTGGAAACTTTCGCGAATATCGCGATCCTCAAATTAACATCGCGAGGACCGAATAATGGAACACTCATACTGTGAACGCTGTCGAATCTTATTGGACCTTCGTCAAAATCTTTGATCATTTGGGTGGTCGTAACACTTTCGGATACACCCGGGATGAAAAGTTGCGCATGGACATCAGTCCCCTCCCGCTCAGCGAAGCCAACCATATCGTGCATAACAACATTGTACTTCAACGTGTTTGACGGAGCTCGAGCGCTAGAAGGTTCTAGAGAAACTTTAATGATCCCAATTGCATGAGAAGTATGAGGCGATAAAATGTCAAGAGTAAAATCTTGGACTCGGCTATCGAAAACAGCTCGAAGTGGCACATCGACCTCACCAACAAGGGAATATTCAGGCATGCAATTCTCGACGAAAGGATTATCTAGTTTGAAGTGTTGAGAATACTCCGGCTGGTCGAGATATTGATGCATCTGTCGCATTTGCCGTACGCGATCGTGAAGTTTCTCTAAACTCCAGAGATGGACGACAGTATTCTTGTAATCGACGACGCGGACCCCCACGCATGGTTTCTGCGCCTCATCGAGCGCCAAATCTTCACCTTCACCAGGCACATCATTCAGCACCATATCATAGGAAGAACAACGGCCATGTCCGATATCCACAACGGTGAATTGGAAAACGACATTCTCGCCCAATTCCTCGCTCATAATTTGCGCCTCCTTGAGAGTAGCTGCATGTTGCAGGACGGCTTCGGCCATTTGAACATAGTGCCGGCTCCTCCAATGTTGTACGACCTTCTTAGCCCTCTCAAGCTCCTCTTCGGATAACTTCGGCTTAGCTTTCGGTCGCTTGAGCGGATCGAGCTTCTCAATCTTCGCTTGGAATTCTTGCTTTTGGACTTCTAATTGTTTCTGCATATCAGCTTTCAACTGTGTGAGCGTCTCTTCCATTCTAGCCTTCTCCTTTTTGATCTCTTCCACCTCGACATTAGCTGCACCAGCGCTCTTAAGTTGTCCTTGATATTCTTCTTTCTGCTTCTCCAACTGGTTTTGCATGTTCTCTCTAATCTCTTTGAGGCGGTCGTCAGCTTCACCAGCTCTCGGAGTCGATGGCATAGTAAGTGCTGTGTCGAGCGAAAGATTGTCGATGGTACCTGTTGACATATACTTCTCCCTAATAGGATAAGATGTATTCGATTCCAGGTCATCGTCATTTTCGCGATCATTGACACGCTCCGCTCGGGCGCGCTGAACATCTTCAAACAGCGCATTGAGTTCCTCGTCGGTCAAGCTTTGGAGGTTTTTATCTGTTCCAAGAATAGCGCCGGCGGCTTCTCGTCGCGCAAAAGACCAATCCGAATCTCGGCCATTTCGGGACGGCGCAGGCGATTCCGGACGACTCTCACCAAACTCAGAACCCGCTTTGCTTATTGATCGTTCGTGTCCTAATCGGGGTGAAGGTGACGAGCGATCCAGACTCTGTAATTGATTTGCTGTTACCGATTGGCGGAGTAAACTCTGGCGATTCTCATCTCGCTCGGCACGGGCCTCCATGGGGTGGTTAAATCGAAATATGTGGAAGTCGCCCAAAATGACTCGATAACCAGAGTGTAGCCTTGTAGTTTCAGCGACGCGCTTTCCATTAACCATGATAGATGCGCCGTCATGTGGAGTGATTGTAACAGTGCCGTCCGCCGCATTGTCAAAGGAACAATGCTCATGTAGAATTCGAGTACCATTTAGACGAATGTTTGCCTGATGTTCAGAATTCGAGTCTACGTTTCCCACTGTAGTTTTTCCTGGTTTAAGGTTGTAGACCAAACATTCCGCGAGAAGAGGATCATCAGACAGGTTGACCAAATGGGGCATTTTCTTTGGAGTATGCAATCCTACGAAGCCCTTCTCGATACTAATACCGAGTTCTTCAAGGGCAGCTTCACGCTCCTTGTGGATTTCTTCCGTCTTTTGGAGTTTCTGCTCCCAGGTTTGGTTGAGATCGGTCAACAGTTTCTCGCTCTGGCTCAATTGCTCGGCGATTTCTGCCTTCGATACCTTCTTGACAGAGCCGTCCGATTGCGTTATGCTGACGATTTGTTTCTCTAGAGGTGTACCTTCAGCATAGACTTCCTCTGGCGGAACAGCAGAACCGCCCGTGCCACCAGTAGCACCACCTCCAAGTTTGCTTCGCAGTAGTGATAACTCCTCTTTCAACTCCCGAATCATACGGGCATTCGCATCTTCGTTGACGACAGCATGGTTCTTAATTCGTTTAGCAGAATCGGCATATCGCAGTGTACTTAATGTTTCGTCGTAGTTGATATCGGCGGGACTGATTGCTGCTATCATAGCAGTCATACTGTTACCACCTAACGAGTCTTTTAAAAGCCATGTTAGAACACTATCTCGGTATGGAACCGTTCCTCCTGGTCCCTTTTTCTTTTTCCCAGTTGAGAGATCGGCCAAGGCTGCTATCACACGACCAAGTGTCGATAGGGATCTGTTGATTTCAGCACCCTCCTTTAATCGGGCACCTGTAGCACCTGTCGACGTTGCTCTTTCTGAACCAGCCAAATCGACTAAACTGATCTTCGCTTGCTTCTCCATCTCCATCTTCGTCTCTGCATCATACTTCTTTTGGGTAAGCATCAGTGTGAATACAGCGTGACTTCGACTGGATGTTTCGTTCATGTTCGTCGCGGCGACCGTTCTAGCCTTGTTTCCTTCGTCCATAAGGTTTTCGATCTCTTGGAAACTACTGACTACCAACTTGGCAAGATCTTCGACATAAGGACCAGTGGAGGGATGTTCTCGGACTTTGAGGTTACCCTTCGTAGACGGGTTCAACAGATCTCGTACCCTTTCGTTGTAGATTTCGAGGTATGATACTTCCACGGTACACCTTGTTGTCTTATCCTTTTGCAAATCCTCGATCCTCGTAAACATATCCTGGCAAATGTTGGGTATAATACCAGCATCTTTTCCATATCCCATCATAGAGTATGATTTACCCGAACCCGTCTGACCGTAGGCGAAGATACAGTTGTTATAACCTTGGAAGGCATTGTCCAAAAGGGGTTTGCCAAGATCATCGTGTAGATTTTCCTGACCAGCGTAGTTCGGGTCGTTTTTATTGAAAGACCAATAAGACTTATCGAATGCGAACGTCTTTACGGATGTATCCTTATTTCCTTTCGCATTATGACCGGCTTCGGGTGGTGGGGTTAGGACCGTTTGGTTGTTTTTCATCTCAACGATACATTTTGACCCACGGTCGATTTCTGAACGATGTCAGCGTCCGTCCAAACTTAGAGCGCAACGGTTTCTATTAGGCTATCCCCAGTTCCGACAAGGTTGAAAAATAAGGAGTCGTACCTCTACCGTTAAAGGGCCGCACCCTCACCACCACCTTAATATTTCCTCCTCCAGCCATGGTTGATAGATGAAGGCGATACCTTCTCTTCCACTACAGCTATACAGCGAGTATTAAATCGAGCCGAGGCATTCGACAGACGAAGCGCACGACGACGGCGTATAACGGAGGAATAGACTTCGCGTGTCGGACCGATCGTTCGAAAGTTCACACACACCAAATCGCAGTAGTCGGATGGCCTGCTTTATTCTTGTATGTATTTTCTTTTCCAAATAAAATCTTAGTTCCAATAATAGTCTTGGATACCTTTCATCCTCCCCTTTGTTACGCGGGGACGGCTGCGAAACCGAGTCCGTGGCCCCCCGCGGAACCTTAACACCTCGTGGCAGAGAATAAAAAAAGAGATCGTAACAACGTTAAAAAGTTAAGGAGCGGTGGACAGAAAAAGGAAAAAAGCAGCCAACCGGCCGCAAGTTGCCGTTAAAACGTTCCGTTGTGATACAAATCAAACCGATAAAATCCAGTAAGCTTGCGCTGCGCAGTCAATATTTCAGTCTCCGTCGCGGGTAGATGATCGATCGTAACGAGTCAGGCGTTGTCGCGGAGATGATTATATGAAATTTGGTTGGTGGGATCAGTCAACAACTTGTTCGTTAATGAACAGAAAATGGGGACGCGATTCGCGACCGACGACTTCCTGACCTTGTCATTCGTCACATCAGGCTAGAACTATGGGGCAAATTGCCAAGAACTTCACGTGTTAGCATATTAGCATGATTAAACCTACCTAAAATAGGTACCTAAGATTAGTGCAATTAAGCTGCTGTACTGCTTCTATGCTGCCAGCTGACAAACTCAATTTAGCCAGCTGTATTTTATCAATTATACTAACTAATATCGCCCCTTATTATAGGGGTCTGACTTATTAGAGTTACGTGGTCATCAGACTTCAACATGTGAATTGTCATTTAGGGGCCTGACGAGCAAGTAGTCATACCAAATGACCTTAGTAAGTACCATTTCAATATTTTCAATTCAAGCAGGCCGAGAAAGCACCTACTTCAAACCTAAGAGCTTCTCTATCTGTCCCCTCGTTGTGGACGGATAAAAGTCCTTGCTATCTTGGAATGTCTTAATTGCCAAGTCCCTATCGAGTTCGTTTAGCTTCCTATATAGAGGTTTGACGAACTTCATACGGCCAACAGAACCCAAGAGCTCGACGATACCAGGAAATTCCTGTTTATCTTGAGCCTGCAGGGCAATGACATAGTACGCTGACTTCAACTCGACGTTCTTCGAGGAAGTAACATTGTAGGTAGTTCCAAGGAGATGCGATCTCTCTGCACTTAGGGGCTTTGGGAAGTTTTGTATGGCTTGTAAAAAGACGAGTGTTTGATTGGCTGAGAACGACTCAATATCTTTAGGGCTTGGTTGGTAATCCTATCAACAGTGTGAGTCATCCATACAATGTCGCAAAACTGAAATTAAATTACAATTCGATCACTTACCTCGTTCTTCCATTTCTCAGCTAATGCGAGACAAGTATCGACGTAAGCCGTATTAAATTCGGGCTTTGGTGGCAAGCCTGGCTTGTAGAATCTGTCTTCCCAAGGAATTTGAGCGATCTTCTCCTTGATCTCCGCATTGCCATAAGCCTCGAAGAAGTTCAAGAAAGTCTGCTTGAATTCAAATGAGTCTAGAGACTTGTTCGCCCACGTATGGAAATAGTGTGGGATAAACTTGTCGAAATGTTCTCTACCGACCAAGCGGTCAAGGTAATAGAGAAAATGGAAACCTTTCTCATAGGGTACCGTACTAAAGGCGTCTTCAGGATCTACCCCCTTATGATTGATAATGAGTTTGGTAAACTCGTGGTCTGCTCCCAATACTGAAACGGAGTCCTCTGCAGCTCATTAGCGCCGAATGAAACATGGTGGTTGTCGATTTACATACCAAGCGCTTTCCAGCCAATGATGGCCGAGAAGTCAAATTGGGGTTCACCGTGGACGGCGGCGCCAATACGGCGTTCGAGATAGGTGGTCCAACCTTCATTCAACCAGCTTCAAATACATTAGCTCCGTTTCGTGATAAAGTGCAAATAACCGATCGCACTCACAAATGTTCCCAAGATGCGCACCCCACAAGGTTGCCGCTCCAACTATGGCTCAATTCGTGTGCGATCACGTCAACATTTTGACGATCCCCACTGATAACAGTCGGTGTAGCAAAAGTGAAGATGGGGTTTTCCATTCCTATCATCACGAGTCAATAAACACCATTACGTTCAGGGGCTTCTTAACGCCATACCTCCATAGGCGAAACTCGGGGGTAGGACCAAGACGTTGTACTCTCCCCATTGATAGTCGAAAATCAAGTTTTCCGCCACTTCGAGGAATTTATCCATATCTGCTTCAAATTCCCATTTCGCGTCTTCAAGGGCCTCTGGTCCCGTTGCAACCACAGACCTCTTCCCGATGCGCGCGGTTGCAAGGTCTCCCGAAGCTAATGCGAACAAGTATGAGGGGATAGGAACCTTCTGCTCGAAGCGGAACAGCTTATCGCCCTGTTCCTCTCCCTTAGTGTCTGAGGGTACCGGTACTCCACTCGCCACTACCGGCAGCGGCGATGTGATGTTGAAGGTGAATGTGGATTTAACATCCGGGGTGTCTTGAGACGGGAAGATAGACCGGGCTAGAATAGCTTGGCATTGTGAGTAGACATATGGATGTTTCTTGTTTCCAGTCTGAGCCGGGGTCATCCATTGCAAACCAACACAGTGCTCGGTAGTTTCTAGAGCAATGTCCAGCTTGACGGCCTCTCCCTGCGGTACCCCATCCGGTACGGAAACATGAAGCGGTGCGCCGTATGGCTCAACCCGGTCCTCGATGACCCACTGCGTATTAGCACCGTCGACCTTGACCGACGAAATCGCTAGATGGTTCGTGTCAAGGATAATCTCACGGCTTTTCTTATCCGTCAAGGAATTGAATTCTAAGAGGACAGAACCTTGTAGACGTTGTTTCTCGAAATTAACCTTGAAATTGACAGTCGTGTGTTTGATGCGCCATTCGCCATAGTTGGCTAGGGTGTTTGGGTCACGAGGGGCCATGGATTTCGCGGGGATAAAGCTAAAGCGTCGTAAATGAATGTGCACCAGTAAAGACGACGACGGTGACTTTAACTTAGGGAGAGTGAGTTGGATACTTCTAAATAGGATGTTACCCCTCATGAAGTTATTCGGTTTTCGCAACGGCGAGTAGCAGTTGCCAGCTGTCTATTGTCTACTGTCTACTGAATTAAGTTAATTCGTCATTTGTGTTACTACCTAGGTACATCGACATGCGGGGCAGGTGAATTCCGAGGCGGGCCGGCAAAAGCCGTTACTTTATATATACATATACATGTTATCTACATATCGGAGATCAATCTATGCTCTTTACGGGTAAATTGATATACCCTGGTTAAGGGGGGCTTGGGTTAGTAATCCTTTTCAATAATTCTCAAAATTGGAAAAGTTGATCCACCAACGCAAGCCACGGCCCGTCCGCATCGCAGCAGGTGCAGCAACCGAGACAAGGGGAAAAAACTAGGAGTATGAGAGATAAATTCATCATAAGGGGATACGAAAACGTCAAAAAGAGCTAGCAATGCGTGCCAACTTACCTTACTTAAGTAGGTAGACAGCCTGAAACGATGCTTCTCCAGGGCTTGGGTTGTGACTAGTACTGTTACGACCTGCATCAGATCCATGCAAATCAAGTATTTCTTCTTTGCCCTGAAACAAACCTGCCCGCTGAATAATCTACTAAGTATTTTTCCCTCTTTTTTTCTTCTTCCCCCCTCTCTTCCTGTACTATGTCCTGCTTCCGGAAGCAAGCCAAGGCATACCCGTTCAACTAGATCCATGAACTATTCACTTGGCAAGAGATGGGATGAAATATTCCTAGAAGGTCTGCAGCCTTGAGGATACCTAAGTAGGTAGGTAGATATCCATGGTTCGCCAACTCGGCATTCGAGAGACCATGAAGAAGGCAACATCGTGCATAGTAAATGCAGGTATACTACCAAGAAACGAGCAACTAAAACTTGTTGGAAGTTGGTTCCGACACCGCAATGTCGAGATTCTAGGGGTATACAAACGTAAGAGTGGGATGATAGTATATTATGTCTAGGTAGTATTCAAGATACCCTCACCACGTGTGGCTGCCCCTCCCCCATCGAAGGATTACAACGAAAAAAGAGAAGGAAAAAAGATAGTTAGCGGCTACAGCGGTCACGGCGCTGTCTCGGTGATTGTGACTGCTAATCTCTAAGTTGGCCAGCACGCACTGTGACATGCGCGTTGCCGCCGTGTTGGGTAAAGATATGTTATTTTAAGGTCCTAGGGCCCTTAGGGGACCTTGTGGAGGAGCCCCGTGCTCTGGTATTGGAACGGCACAGCATGCAGTTTAGGGCACAATTCTTGGTGACAGCTCCTTGGCAAAGAGCACACTGCGCGCTGCACTGACAATAGGCCAGTCTTTATAGTGCAAAGAGGAATAAATCGCTAATGCCCTCAGACCTCGTAGTGATATTTTATTCTCAATCTATACGCTTTGCGTTGAACATTTCCCACATGTAGGTTTGTTTCTAAAAAACGAGGGGAACTTGCCGGAAATAGGGGCATAAACTAACCCAAGAAACATGACTGCGTTCTTGGTTGATCAAATTGGACGGGTACCTAATGATTCATGCTTAATGCCATGTGCTAAGTTTCGAAGTCGACGAATCAAGCTTTCCCGCATCGGCCTCCTATTGTTTCTGTTCCTCCCAGCTCTACGCTATCATCGGCGGGTTCAACGTGTGGTACTCTTAATCACCCGAAATGAGGGAAAAATCCTATAGAGAACCAGTAATATTGGAAGTACATCTCATGCATCATGCATCATGCGCGACTAGTGTATAGGATAGGACATTACATGTATGGTACGCCAACACGGGTAAGAAAATACCTCTTCATCCGACCCAGCATTGAGGAAATCTCCGTACTTCACGAAGTCATGTGAGAACCGTACCTATTTCGAATAACTTCTGGTAAGAACTGGTAGAGAACTCAAGGGGCCGCCGGCAAGTCTAGTTCGTGAGTGCGCGGGGGGGAACGTAGGGATCTTCCCGGCATACCGTACCTACCAACAACGGCGCGGGTAAAGAGAATAAGCATTCACAACCACCAACTTACATAGGAGCTATCTTTTTCTAGCTAGGGTGTCGGGCGACAGACTAACGCTACTGTTAAATCGGTGCTGCCAAAGCAATGACTTCCCCATCTGAACTTGGCGATTTCTTGCTGAAAAGGTGGTGTTAAAATCTTCTAGCTCGACGGCGATTCAATTGGTGTGTTCTAGTCAATTACACTACGAAAGAGTTTCTAATGCGGGAAGAAGAGACAACCGGCGAGAATGGTCCTGAAATCGGAAATGAGGTCTCACTAACAGCCCTGCCATATTGCCATGTGCTGACTAGGTAGGGCGAAGGGTGGATCTCGAGGCTTCATACGTGGGGAATAAGGCCATCTTAGACCGCATCCTAAGCCAAATTTATGACGATCCGTTGTTCAGGGCTACGGACTTGATCCCCGATGTGGCTTAGGAGTAGGTCCGTTAAAAGCTGGGACGCTCGGATTAAAGTTGTGTATTTCCAACGATGCAGGTTGACATATCGTATGTATGTTGGAGTTGGATTGGTATTGAGCTAAAAAGTAAGCTTAAAGATTTGATCTTTTTTTTGGTATGTCTAAAAAACATGCCCTTCCTGTCTGGAACTGCATGTCTCGGGTTTTGTACATAGCTAGTTTAGGCCAAGGCTCTCTCATATTCTATCTCCGAGGAGAAGATATTTATTTCGTAGAGAAGAACTGCGCCATGTTTGAGGCTATGAATTATAAGAGTCATCGGAGTAGTAATTGAGACATAAGATGACGTTAAACTAGAGTCGAGTTTCTTGACAGATCTAATGTCGAGGGCAGTCCTTGTTAGTGCTCAGATTGAGCCCATGCATCCCCGTTTGACCAAATTGTCATAGCCTCCTTTCTGCCGTCTATAGACTCGATCTGCCTTACTCCAACTCAAGCGCGGTCTCGATTCCTCATAAGGTGTCTTGGTCCAGCGCTCGACCTTATTGATGGCGTCGTATCTCACGAAGAGGGACCTGGCGTATTGCACTTCATTCCAAAAAGAGCTCCCTGAGAAGATCTTGAGTAACCTTAGAGCTGCAAGTGTAAATTGATCCTAGACACTTCCCGTCCGAGCGCGTAGACTTACCTAGATAAATCAAGATCATCTTGTATGCTACTTGATATGTTATTATTTGGCCTCAACCTTGCGCATCTGCAGCCACGATTACGAAGTAAGAGCACAACGTCGGAAATCATACTAGCAGACTAGTAAGATGCATATATCTACACATTTACGTAAGACATGTTGGCCGCGAAACGATGCCATACGCACGTATGCGTAAGCTGCAGGGTCAGAGAGCCACTACCATTGCACTCACTACTTGGTAACATCGTATGAAGATAATCCTAATCATAGCCGGAAATGAAAATATGCATATTCTTGTAATACCGTAGTATCCAACATCTCCTCGGTAGTTGAGCGATTTTTGGGCTGTAAAAAATCTTGGAATCGATTCACAATTATTGCTAGGTATGTCAGAATCAAGGCGGTTCTTGTAACACTGTATGATGATTGTAGTGGTGGTGACAGCGGCAACGGCGACGGCGGGGAACAACGTAGAAGACCTCCTAGTAGACTTCCTTCGTGTTCCACAACAGAGCTACGGTCCTATGCCGATAGGCTCTGTTCCTGAAAACCCCGCGAGACCCTGACTGTTGCCAGGAGCGGAAAGAGACTAAGCTAGGGAATCCATGTCTATATCGTAATATTTTATCGGTTAGATCCCCTGACAACTGATCGTTTGGATCCTTGTCCTGCACCAGTTCCATGGCAGGCGGGAATGCTGATCATAAAATTCGACTTAAGCTCCCATAATATCAATGCCAGGTCGTTAAACATATTTAATGTCTTACTTGGCCTTCAGCCTCATATCTCGACTGAACTCATTATTGTCTCGGTGTCTGGAGGTGTTGATGTAGGACTGATACCGTAGTGTCTTGAGTTAGCGTGCACCTAGCAGTATCCCATAAACGATCTTCATTTGACCACATTCTGCACCGTTCGCTACCGGTCTAAGTGCGGATAGAGAACGCTAAAATGCTGTACATCTAGGAATAAGAGATAATGGAACAGGTCCGCCTTGCTTCAGGTAGAACTAGTGTATCTTCAACCATGAATCAAATTAAACTTAGCGCGATTTGTTCGGAATTCAAGTCGATTGATAAAGAGATCTTTCAGACCGGACCGAGATATCCATTTGTCCGGCACGTTTTCTTCCCCGGCACTTGATTGTTTCGGGCTGATCCATCTTTTGGGCTTCTAAGGTTGAAACGGGGAGCGACGATTGATTTTTCCGAATCTTAGGGCTAGGCGAGTTCGGATGACGTTGCGAACCGGTTTGATTCGGAGCATAGAATGTCTCAACTCTTTCTGTTCCGTAGACGCCGACAAGTTGGTCAAGTTTTGCAAGTATTCAGTACGTAAATGTTGCCAGCTCCTTACTTTTCAAAAGTAACCCAGTATTGTACACTCGCGAAGCCTTGGCCTTCATCACAGATGAGAGGAAACCGTTAAAGAATACGTCGATCATATTGATGTTGGTCATGTAAATCACTGCATGCCGAGCAACCGTATGCTAATTGCTTCGAGTGAAGGCTATGGACGGCGTGTCCGGTCAGGTAACGAAGGCCATGCTTTTTTGATGGCAGCGGCATTGTATTTGAAAAGGGGGCTAGGGGTGAGAGGCCTGGAGGCGTCCCTCGTCCCCCCACTCGCTTCCAAGACGAGGAACCCTGGCTTATTCCGTCTGATTAGGTACGCCAAGTTTCTGTGTTACAGGGGCAAAAGCTACATCGAATTTCGACAGACAGGCGTTTCGTTTTGGATTGATTTAATCATACGTAAGTATAAATGAATGGTGGAAACGAAGTCTCGTGATGATGGTAGAAAAGGGTCTCTACTTTAGTATTATCATGGTTTAAGTTCAGGTTGATATTCAAAAATAGGAAATATTTAGTCATCTACAAAAAGAGCATGGGAAAGGAAAGGAAAGTTTCCCGATTACGAAGTTAAGGTTAAATTTGATAGCGCCGCATTGTTACTGGCACTATTCCTTTTTGAGGTTCGGTTACAACAATACGCACTAGGTCATAGCCAGTTACAACTAACAAGCGGCGCTGTTACGCCCTGACACCTAAAGCACGGACGAATTCTGCTTAAAGAATATACTCATTTGTTAATATCTATCATTTCTGATATTCCCATATTGAAATAGATTTATACCCCAATAATTGTTCATAATAAGAGGATTTTATCATAAATGGGCCTACTAAGTCAAGGCATAAATGATATTTGGTAACTCTTATGGACCTGAATTATTGAAGACTTATCGGCCCTGTTTTTATTAATACCATTGTGCTTTAATGCTATGTATTCAAGCACAATAATATCTAGTTTCAACTCACTGCTATTGTTTCTAACTCACACCAAATATAACTGTGTTATCTATATTGTAGACTTTTGTAGACTTCGGGCTGTTCAATTTGCAGGAACTCCGGCATGTCTCTGCCCCAAGTGAGGAGGAATAACTCAAGAGCTGGATAAGTTCAAGAGAGTTTTGACAGTTGTAGATCGATAATCGCGAGGCCTTGGAAGTTTAGTTTCACGGTCAATACATGTTTCATTACTACACCCATACGGCGATCTTCACCTTGCTGTACGTAGCCTTGCCGTTCGTAACTCTTAACTTTTCAAGTCGTTTTATCGATGACGCTGTGGCTAACATGCAACGCAAGATCCTACTATGTAAGATCCTACATTCTGCCGGTAAAGACGGCATATACAACGGCAATCAAGATGGAATCAATTACCTAACCTTGGTACTGGCTATGGGGTACATGCACCATGATTGTCATGCATCTCGCATGGACGTTCACATACATGATTCATATAGGCTCATCTAGATGAGGCATCTTAAGGTGTGATTGAGGTCTAGAGGTCCAAGATTCAAGTTGATACCTATTCGAATATCAACTTCTCATACTGGACTGTGCTTGGATCTTCAGCACATACCCACGACGGGTCCCGGCTGCATACCCGACTATAGCGTATAATAATTCAAGGTAAAGAGTATAGAAAACTGTCATAGCGACAATTAAAGCTGCATATTCGTATGCGCCAACGCAAGCGTAACCAGTGATAGGCAAGTTAATCAGAAGATATTATAGTATCTTCCCCGACTTCTGCAGTTGCGATGTTACCATCTCCGCAGATCAATATCCACGGTGTATGCACGTTTTCTTTGCCTCCACTTATACTACATTTATACCCATGGATATGGATATGTACAAGTTATACAAGATTATCTATACGCATGTATCTACCTATGTACATATGTAGAAACTGTTACAAGTACATGTGTTAAAAAGTATGTAGGTTCTCCACAATCTTAGATCCTTCGGAAGTATCAAGGTACCACACTTTTCTCATTCAAACTGCTCTTCTGGATTCGTTTCAATCTCCTCAAACTTCAACAGCTTGAGATTGTATATTTATCCCCCACCACACCATACAAATGGGATCCATTCTACAAACATTACAATTCCTTCCTACTGACAATCTTCAGAGAGCCTTACTCTGAATCAATGTTTTAAAAATCTCTGGAGAAGGATTTCTGAGTTAAGTGGCTCGGGTTCTCCTACACCCTAGATACTAACTGGCTAGGCTACCTAGAAGAACCATCGGGATGGGCGCGAGTGATGAAAGACATCAAGGTTGTCTCTCTCCTGCCAAGATCTGTATCGGTATATCCCATGCTTACATACATATCAAGCAGTATCTATTCATGGTTAGCTCACATCTCTTTGAGAATCCTTGCTGACGATGGGAGCGATGAAGTAATGGGAGCTTCTACGACGTCGTTTTCTATCTGCAGCTGCGTCACAGAAAGGTTCGCTTCGTTTCAATTAAGCAGTGTCGAGAAGCTTCGGCTATTAACCAGCATGGTTATAATAAAAAATCCGCAACCCCTGTTCTCGACCACCGTGGGCGTACAGTGGATGTAAGATAGCCATGGGATACCCCTGCAGCGCCAGGGTCAAAGCTCTACCCACCTAAGCAGTGCTAAGAAGTGCTAAGCTACAGCGACCCTGTCAAGGGCTTAAGCGGTTTCAACTCCTTGTCCGGAGCCTTGTCCAGAGCAGCATTTTGGGCCACCACCAAACTGTTTCTCGATACCGTCTAAACCCTTTTTCGTATCTTACCCGATCCTGAAGGCGGATACCTTCATCAACCAGTGTTGAAACGCTGCCTGGGCTGTCTACCACAACCTACACTACTACCTATCCGGGTATTGTATGGGAATTTGGGGGTAGCTACGTACATATTTTCATACATCCATCTACATCCACACATTACAGCTAGCCGTATGTAGACCATGTCGTCGATACATGCATGCGGTATCATGTCTGGTCCCTAAGTGGAGGTTGCATCTCAACTCCCCTGCCGCATATTTGGTCTAACAAATCCCCTTATTCGCTTCGCCTATAGACCAACGGGTAGGGAAAAGGGTAGGATAAAAAAATATCAGACTGCTTTTTGGTACGGACTATAATTCGAGTATTAAGGACATGCATGTCCTGCTTCCCCTGCCTCCCCCGTTTCCCTCCCCATAAGTCTATTACATATGTCTATCACTATGAAAGGGCAGGGCTGTCTCTTAACTTAAGTGTTTGCATATTTTTGGCCATGCAGAATTTCGTTGCTCTCGATTCGACCGGTTTTTTTTACTGTACGCATATATGACTTGCACCCGTTATTTTTACTTGTCCTCCCTCCACTTCTGAGAGAGCTTTTATTCCTTTTCCTTGCTTATAATAATTTATTAGTGTGGTTTGTGATTCACCTGGGGACCCCCGTCGCAGGTCCAATGGCCCATATAGCTTCTTGTATGGTTGACAGCGATTTTGACAGTGGAAGCCTCAGAAGTTATATAGCAAATGCTTTCTCCGCTCAAGCTTCTACTGATTCAGTACGATTCTTTCTTTCCTTTTCTGATTTAGGGTGACGCTGGCGGATGTCCTTACTAACCTTTATCAACATTTAGCTTTCGTCTATAAGCTCGACTGAGGAGAAGAAGCCATACGCTTGGAGGATGCAGAACCCGGAGACTCGAAAGTACCAGCTATTCCCTAGGGAGCAACAGCTTCCATCTTCCAGTGGAAAGCAATTAGACCCGGAGAAAGCCTTTGCGATGGCTATGGGACAACCTACGGACAAGTCTTCCGTGGCAAACGGTCTTCGGATGCGAATCAAGGAGCATAATATGACTAGGAGGAGGAAGATTAGTGTCCCCGAGTTGGGCCCAATGACGACGGTTCAGGAGGTTGCAATGGATTCTCGTGAGCAGTTCAACTATCTAGTTCTTCATTCAATACTAACTATCTACAGCAACAATCCCAGGCCGGCCTGCGTTGCATGAACGATCCATTAGCTCTCCCGTTAATTCATGGCGTTTACGCCATGCTGTAGATGTTGGCTCTAGCTTGAAAGAAAGCTTAGATGAGAGCCTAGAATTATCTACCTCTTCTGACAATGCCCAGAAGTCTACTTTAATTCCTAAACAGCCGCTCTCCCCTAAAGATCTGACCCCGTTGACGATACCTACGCAAAGCGGCCCGATCCCACGGCTAGCTCGACAGCTTTCATTGAACCGACTTAGATCTAAAGAGGCACAACCAGATTCGGCAATTAAGTCAGGCCGGATTGAGGAGTCACCGAGAATTCGAACCCCATTTACTCCTGCTTCAATCTCATCCACGACGCCAATGTCAGCGACGACTAATATGACTACTTCAACGCTCCCGACGCCTATATCAGCAGCGCCCACATCAGCTCCCGCGGAAACCCGAGCATCCCCGAAACCCTGGGATAGGTTGGGCGCGGTTACTCCTGTAGGGACCCAGCAAAGCAGTGATTCTATGGCAACCCCAAAGGCCGAATCCGATGTTCAGTCACGAGCCGGCCCGGTCTCATCTCATAAGCGTGGTCAATCCGAGTCGAGTAGCATAATGGACCGTGGACGCCCACGAAAGCGAATCGATGGCACGCCGATCGGTGGCGGCCACAAACGAAGTGATTCTAAGAGGAGCATTAGTGCTGAACGCCGAGCCTTCGAGACCCTACCTCAGGGATGGAAGTCTACTAAGGCCGTAAAGGTTTTGGATTCAACTGAAGTCAGTTACTTGCAGAAGCAAGCTCTCGGCCAGGCCCTGAGGTTTGAGGTGCTCAAGAAGGACGACGTTGAAAGCCTGTCAAAGGTAAGCTAATCCTTTAGGGATCACTCTTCAGCCTATTAACCATTCATAGGAACTCCGCCACCTAGACGAACGCACCGAGTATCTTCGTCGCACCTACACTTCACTCCGTGCTGGGCGCCGAAATCTACACACCCGCATTTGCCAATATCTACGGTCGCCCCGTGTTGCTAAATTTAGCTACGAGTCGATGTTGAAACAGGAAGAGACCCTAGCTGAGTTGGATGCCTCGATTGATGATTGGGTTAGTAAGCTTGAACATGCCGAGAATCGACGAACACGAGTGAGACAAAAGCTCCTTGAGCACGTAGCCGCCGCCTCCACACTTTCGATTGTTAAAGACATTGCCGGCGCTAGCGATATTCTTCAGCAGGCTATGGGCGTTAGACTCCCTAACGGCACATCCGATATCTCAACGCCACCACGAAGCCCGACCAAGAATGTTACTTCTCCTATTCCTCAGTCCCACTCGCCATCCCCGTCGCCTTCGCCTCAACGCGTCGTCGCTAGGGTACCTTCAATGATACCAGAGCTACCATCTGAAGAGACAGAAGACAACACAGCAACTCGTAGCCCAAAGAGTCCTTCCACTGAGTCTACTTTGCAGCGAATGGAAAGCATCCGTATCTACGCCGATAGTGATGTTTACGCACTCTTAGCAGATGTTGAGAACGAATTCACCAAGCTGAATGGTGGCGCTACCAGTCCTGATGGTACTACCACTCAGCAACCAAATACGGAAGAGCAACGCCGAGTCCTACACCGCGCCCGCAGCCATGATATTATTAGCAACGGCTACTCCAAATGTCTTAACAAGACCCCACCCATTTCGCCTCCTGCTCCTGAGCCACCAATGAAGAATTCTCCCAGAGACGGTGATTTCTTCTTGACTGCGGCGGTCTTCCACCCAGAATGAGCGATTTCATTTAATTGCAGTTATATCCTTTTCCTTGACGCCATCGCATACTCATTGATATGAGTTGGGTTTACCCGGTGTTTCTTGTTTTATTTAACGCTTTACTACGTTCCTTTTATTTTACGACTCCATTATGATCGATGATTAACGGCCGGCCACACAACGATCAACAGCATTCTTGATACACTTCTCGTCATTCCTTTAGGACCATTAGCATTTACGAATTCGGACCTCCGGCGTTCATTCATTCCCATACCATTTTGCCTCTATCACATGCTATACCCTAGCGCTTTTTTTTCTCACATTTGTCTTCGTTATTTCATATAAGCTTATTATCTAGATGTTTCATATCTTTTTTTTTTTTTTTTTTTATAACAAGGCGTCAGGATCGTCTTCCGATTTCTCATTACATGCCTATGATGCAACGGCCACCTCGATACCCAGTGCGCCAGGTACCGTTCAGCATGTCATTAGGGTTTTTGAAAAGCAAGGATTACTATACTATATAAAATAGTCTGTATTTTTTCCCGTCTTTCGGACATTTAGGAGTCAGTGGGCTTGAGATTGCATGGGTTGAGCGCGGGGGTTTTCGCTGTGAGGGAAGGGGTGTATTCAGGAGCTAGAGAAGAGTGCAACATAGTCCCAATGACTGAAATAGCAACACGGCCTAGGCCGGTAGCTAAGATGTATCCTCGCATATATGCGGTTGAAGTTTGTAACAATAAAAACCTACATCTACAATATCGATACAAGACCACCTCTCACAAGTGCACAGTGTTTTATGCCAAAGCATGTCATCCCTCGTAATCTATTGGGTAAGAGATGTCACTCATGGCAATTCGCCGAAAAACTCGAGGCAAGCTTGTTTCATTCCTCCAATCACGGTTCGATTCACGATACAATCATCTTGACGAACTACTCTAACACGACTCAGATGCTTTCTAGTGCTCGATTCTTGATTTTCCTCGATCTTTCAAGCTGAAGTCGTAAATCCTGATCCTTCCCGCCCACGACCCGGGCGGAAGCTTAGTAGGGTGCCTGACAGAAGTTAGAATCCTTCAAAACTCCGCTGGGAGCCCTGCGATCCTGGCTTCTTCACGCCTTCTCTATCCGGTACAGCAGGATTCGTCCTGCATCAGTAGCAGCACTCCACGATAGAGTAAATCCATACTTAATGTTCCTTAGGTAGAGGGAGGGAGTTCGCGCACCCACTTATTATGCTTTTATTACCTGCAGAAACGCTTCGGTACATCGCGAATCCTTCGACATCCACAAAACAAAGATAGGTACATCAAACATCCATCCATCTCGATCTTTTCTGCGTCTCCGGCGCCACTTACATATCTCCCTCCCTCCTCCCGTGACTACCCGCCTATCAATCCATCTCTTCCAATGGAAATCCTTTCGGCAAATACGGGATGATCTATGCAAGTAGGAAGCAAGCCAAGGCAAGCCACTTTCTTGATACGATCTTGATTAATTTAAAGGCAAAGCGGAACACACCCCGTGACCCCTCTGAGCACTGTAGAGAAAGAAACACATAGTAAGCCACTTCTTCGAAACAAAACTTACACTTCATATCTCCGATTCCTATCTTCGAAGTTTCCGTCTCAAATTATGAATTTTCCAGATCCTCATTGTATGTAAATCTTCCTTCTACGTCGTTACATAGGGGGATTCATTACCTCACGTCAGGAAATCCTCAGGCTGGCCTGGCCCGGCATGTGTGCGACTAAGACTATACCTAGCTAAGGCAACGGTCGAAATAAGCTACTGAGAGGGAATACGGGCCCTCCCGTCTGTTCTGATAGGGCATTGACCCTATCCCAGTAGAAAATATATGTATATAGCGTCTTGGTGGTTATTGTTTCAAAATTACCAGTATGGCTCAGCTCAGCCTACGAATAGGGACACCCACTCGCAACTCAGAAACAGGATAGGCTAGAGATGAGAGACCAGGATATTTCGAGTTTTGAGGAGCCAATCAAGGGGTCTGTAATTGATTGAATCTACCACACTTACAATGCCATACACTACACCACCACGCGTTACCTTATCCTAGCATCGATCATCGACACCCCCCATTACGTGCAGGACTATGACGGAGGGTGGGAGGCAAGTCGCCCACGTCTTTTCTTACCACACCATACCCCTCGATAGCGTCATCCACTCGCTCACCATCTATGGCGAGTGTGAGTGGGTTGAGGGGGAAAGAGAAGGGGTTAGAAACGTGGCGAGTTAACTACCGCATTTCGGTCTCAATGCATGAAGGCAATCAATCTGAAGAAAGCAACATCCTAGTATCTTCCGTGGACAAGATGACATGTCCTGCAGTGTAATCCGTACCTGAAGAACCAACGGCTATGATTCGACTTACCTAAGCTTACATACAGCGGTCGTGATACCCTCAATCTCTACTTCTGGTTCCGTCATTTTAATGCTATACTGTCATACCCCAGATGGGGAAACCGGTCATCTTGTTGTAGGGAACACACGTGTTGGCTTACCTACTTGTTCCTCGATATGAGGATAGACATCGACATGATAGAAATCCGGAAGTAATCGTGTGGTTGGTTGGTAGGTAGAATGCTCTCCTGCGCTGCAACATCCTAAAAAGATCCGATGTTTCCTCTAGAGAGCTCGAAGGCGACAGTAACACGTTCTAGGGAAGCTCTAGACGCAGAACAAAAGATAAATTTAGTTACCACCCACCCAATAGCATTTTCCTTTTTGGAGGGGGAGGGATCGTTGAAAAAAAGATAGTGCAGATAGGTACCTACCCGAGCCAAGACAGCAACGGATGCAAGATTAGGTAGGTAGACAAGGAAAAAAAAAAAAGCATGGTGATGGGAATATGGTGGTGGCGGTGGAGTTCGGTATAGCTCGAACTAGAACCCCTGATGCAGGAGGCAGAGTCAAGCCAGAAAAAGGAAAAAACCATAGCTGCGGGTGTGTTACTGGACACCGAACGTTTTACTGTATGTAAGTGTCTCACATCCTTGGAATGGCGGGTGCGGGTTCTACAAGCATCGTTTCGTTTCGTGTGGCGGTCGGCATTCCAGGGTTAGTTTAAGTACAATTTTCCTACCTACTTGTAATGCTCTTAATACCCGTAATACCTATAATATTCTATAATAATAGGTGAGCAGGGATGCGCCGACATGCGTACAGTATATATAACTACAGTGAAAAGAGATAGTTTACCGAAGCCACACTTTCTAGTCCAAGCTGGCACCTGTCGGTATCGGATGCCTGCATGCAGGGAATATGTTCGATGTGCCGAAAATCTATACCTACATGTAATGATCTGACAATCGCCGTCAATGCATTGCATTCAAGATGAGGGGTTAAGACGGTGTGGCGTATGTCCTTGTTGATTGATAATAATCATAATCTGAAAACGAGTATAGAATAAAACTGCTATAGTCTAATTAATCCATTATATGTTAGGTAAAGAATATTCATGGATGTACACATCGATCGGATGGGTAACATTATAGGATTCATTCTCGTTTTACGAAAACGTGGGCTGTCGTCAGCCCTGGGGTTACTTACTGTAACAAGCATTGGCCGTTCCGGGTAACAACTCGCGCAAGATCGCAAGCTGCCGCAACGTGAGGGAGTCACATTAAGATTACCAGAAATTCCTTCAACCACGTTGTTGGACAATCACGTACATACGTAGTATAGTTGCATGCGGGTCAGTAGTCATGTATGCAGAGGGAACGGGAAAGCAAGTAAGAAATAAGTATGTTTCGCAAGGTCAGCGTTGCAGACAAGACACCTGCATTAACCACCAACGTCTCCATTTTGCCCAAATTTGATTGACAATTTAGGAATTCATTTTGCGTGTATATACCTAGGCGGGTAAGCGCAATACTCAAGCCATGCAATAAGCGAGGTGGCCGGATATAAACTGGTCTTGTCGAGGATCCATGATGGATGTTACGCTCCAGGGTGCAAAGCTCCAGACTCCAGGATACTCGTCCAAATGCCTCCTATTTGTGCCGCGACTGCCTCAGCGGTACGACCTTGGTTATCTGTGAGTGCCCGGATATCCTCCGATGCCAACGTGCTCGGTCGCGAAATTCCCATTGCCTGTGCCGCTTGTACGGCTGGAGCGGGAAATGCCGCCGTGGGTAGGGTGGATGCTATCCATAAGAGTAACCATATGGTTTCTTCTTGTCCCTTTTCCACTGCCAAGTGCAAGCCAGTTTTCGAATCTCCTAGCGGATCTTGATAACGAATGAGTTGCGATGCATTCATGGTAGGTTCATCTCCTTCTGCTTGTTCAGCATCACGCAGGAGCTCAACGATTCCACCGACATCGCCTTCGCCACACATGACATGGTAAGCACGGGCCGGTCGGGCTTCCGGGTTGGCTTCCAGATAAGCTTCTTCGGTAATTTCAGGAAGGATGTCATAATTCTCCTGAACGCCTCCTTCGTTCGTGTATCTTGTTAAGATAGCCGCACCCGGGGCTGACTGCAGGAAGGGATTTGTAACCGATGGCCCTGCTACATTTGCAGCAAGCCCTGAATCACAAGAAGGGCACTTTAACGATATGGCCAGTTCCGCAGCTCGGTCGAAAAGGCATTGCCAATGGAAATGACAGCCGCAGGAAAGTTTCAGGTCATCAGGGATGAATTGTTTTTCATCGGTACCGTCCTCATCATCCACTTCGAGGGTGAGAGGCTGCTCACAAATTTTACAAGCCGCCATCTCTGAGGGCTCTAAGTTATGGTCGGGAGGATTGACTCAAGCCAAGTGGAAGGGCTAAAGAAAAGGGGTATCCTTTATAAATGTGGTCCGAACCCAAGTGTCTGCATCCATCGTGCGTGAGAGATGGTCCAGAAGAAAGAAATGAGCCGGAGGACAAAAATTCATCGATCTCCGCCATCCGAGTGTATCCATGCACTATGTTGAAAACGAGTCGCCGGATACAAAGAAGATGGCAGTATTGAGAGGCTGAAGATTTTTAACACAGAAACTTACCAACAGTGATGATCCGATCTGATCTCTTCGGTCGGAATGAATTGACTAAAATTGATATGCACCTGTATCATAGGTAAATCGATATCAATAATTCAGCATATGACATGGAAAGACCCTTATCATAAGGGTAAGGCTGCTAGATAAAATATCCGGATATCTAGGTGCCTAGGCTAGGTAGGTAGAGTTGTTGATGTGATGAAATTAATAAGGTGCACTATCTTTGCACTGTTCTACACATAAAAAGTTAAAGTGGGGTAGTTTTCGGCTAAGGTACTGGACTTATATGGACCCGATCCGACGGTTGGATCAGGGTTTAGGAGTTAGGAGTTAAGGTCAAGGAGGTACTTAGGTACATACACGTACATATAATACGGCAAGTGTCCACATCTTTTCTTACCCCCTGATCCATCTTCAACAACTCCGAAGCCAACCTGGGAAGGTCATTGGTAAACTCCATATTCAATAGTTCCAAGTCCGTTCAGCTGGGCAAGGGGGGGTAACCTATTATATACAAAGCCGTTGTGATAGAATGTGTCTTTTTTTAAGAGATAGAACATGGTTCATTCTTGTTCAACAGAAAGATCTACATACAAATCGTATTCCTCATGGTCATACCACTTACCCACGTTTTGTGTCATAGAAACTTCGTGTTTCTTAGTTTAGTTGTTCCCTCACTGCCGTCATTTTCGGTTTCGATGGGGACAGACTAACTAGATAGTAAGGTGAACACCGTGTTACACCCCATACCGAGCTGAAAACCCCGCTTGACTTTTGTGTGCTCTTTAGCAGCGATTCATACGGTAGTCGCTTAGCAAGCAGACGAAACCTTGCTGAACCCTAATGTGAAGGAAGTGGCCGTTATTTAGATTAATTCACGAACTCGATGTTCGGCGGGTCCCGGAGAACGCCAGCGAGGCCAGAACCTTTCAGTTCTACCATAGAATAGACTACATAACTAGTTGCCTTTGTTAATCCTGGAATTGCCATGTGGTTATGGGTTGACCCGATGTTTAACGGCCTTGCCCTAAACTCTTGATAGATAGTGGGCGTCGTCACCTTTTTAATGGTCTCTAGGCTAAGGCTGTCCGGTGGCCGTTTAGTGCCCGCGTATCCAAACCCGCACCATAATAGCACTCAGCATAGTAATTAAGACTAGTATTTCGCTCAACACCATTGGACTATATCTGTATATATCTCCGAAGAACTAATAAAGCAGCTGGGGCAGCTTTAGTCCACGCGCCTTGATAGCTTGTGTGGACCAAGTTTGCTAAGACGCCATACATATCAACACAGTATAGCATGGCGAAGTAATTTCTCTTCTTGTCTGCCACTAATACTATCGTCGACCGAAGCCAATGACATAGTTCTATAAACTATCTGGAGTATCTAGTGGGCTATGTTGCATTTGCCGATATTGCACCTGGCAGTTGGCTTTTTCTAAACTAAAGTAAACCTCGCTTTGAGGGAATGAATGCCTTTGATAAATTTTCTGTGATATCTAAGAATTTTCGGAAACGACCGCCAATCTATGGACTTGTGTAATCCCCATAACGAATGTGTCTCTATGGTATGTCTAATCGTTACTGTCATGTCTCGACATGATGTATCTGGAAACCTCCTCTAAGTTGTTGATGTTGATGTTCGTGATAACCAACCACCTTCCTCCCACCGTTATTCCGTCGTATCCCACGTGTCATAATCCCATGTAAAAAAAAAAATCAAGGCCAGAAAACTAACTATAACTCGCTAACCTCCAAATGGTATCATTCGCCGTATAGTGTGCAGACTTCGATTCGACATAGTCGTTAAGATAATTGCGGGCGTCCCCGCACCCAGTGCTGCACCGTTCGAAGAGACGGGTCTTCGGCCGTCCAGCGGCCCATGGCCATGTCGGAGGCCTGTAGTTCTTGATAGATAGCATTATCCGTAATTTGGGAAAGATCCTGTGTTGTTTTGTTAGTTGGAGGATGGAGTAAAGTCCGTAGGATACTTGTGTTCAGGGGTATTCGTTGTGGAAAAGGGAGTCACCGTACGGTTCGTAGTTGGACATCACAGGCTCTAAGGGCTCGTCTGTGCGAGTTGTCCGGCCGCTGGCCCTGGAGAATCATCTCTCTGTTTTCGATCCATCTTTGTGCCGCTTCCTGGCGGCGGTAGATCTTTTGGGCCTCGTGTCTACGGGCGTAAGCGTCTAGGAGGATCCTACCAGTTGCTTCATCAGTATTTTCTCGGTGGCGATGGGGGTCGATATTGGATCTGTAGGAAAGGGGTGTATCATACTGTTTTAACTCTGCTTTAGCTTGTTCTTCGTCGCCGCCCGTGGCTTGAGGCACTGAGGTGTCTGCTGCGCAGTTGAGGATGTGTTGACCATCTAGGGAACATTGACGCAATGCGGCCCAGCCTTCAGTGTAATAATCTTCGGAGTTAGGAGGGTCTGAAGGTACTGCGGATATGTAATATTGTGTAGTTCGAAACTCGTCGAGGACCTCAGCGACCCGCGCCGTTCGGTAGTCGTTGACTGTCTTGGTTGTTAGGAGGGCATTTTCCGGGAGACGTTCCCTATAGTTCAATATGGCGCATATGGCGCAGAATTAATGATTTGCACTTACGTCTATCCATTTCGCACCCTTTTTGGAAGTAGTTCGCAAGTAGTTAGACTTCGAATCAGAGGTTCAACCTCACAGCAGGATGCTGGATTACGATAAAGGGGTTTTATGATGTTGTGGTCTTCGCAATAACACAGGGGAGAAAAAAAGGGGAAATTCGGGTCGCAAGCGGAAATGGTAATTGATAAGGCTGCAGAGGAGTCTAGAAACTCTTGGACTTTGATGAAGAAGAGGCATCATATCGAGCATCCGTAGAGGCGAATTCACTCGGCTTTTGTAGAATCAATCGTCTTGCTACGGCTAAGTAGAAAATAGCTCGAAGTTCTCACGACACAAGAATATAATACTGGAGAAGGAGGATTTGCGTTCATGCTCCCTCCCATCCTTAGAGCCTAAGTCACATATACAACACCAGTCAGCTTTCATACCGTCTGCTCACGCTGCCGGTTGCCGAATCGGAACTATTATCGACCAACTAGGGCGGGACGATGGTTGACAGCTCAAACCTGGCATCCTAACAGAGCTGGAGCCCTGGAAGTTTGTAGATTAGATCTGCTCCATAATCTGGGTAAGAGACCCCTGGAGCGCCTGGTAGTGTTACTTGCAGAAGCCCTCTGGGTAACCAACGCCACGTCCGCATTACCAATGCAGGGACCCATTTCAACGTCCTGTCGTCATATAGGGCATAGGAGAGAGCCATTAGTGCGAACCTAGCTGTAGGGGTAGGGAAGAATGGGGCGTGCTAATGTCAGGGGAGAAGATCGTAGGGTTAAGCGAAGAAGAGCCGCCTTCATAGGGCTCATGGGTTGGCTGGGAGCTCATGGCGGGAGTGTTACGGAAGAGTATTCAGCGACGCCACGGATCACCAAGAACCGAAAACAGTCTAGCGCTTCAGGTCTAATAAGAGACAAATCCGTACTACTATTCCGACTAAGATGTGCTGGGCTGACCAATGGTGAGCCGTCGTGGGACCTCAGCCACCTCTTCGGGCGCAGCTGAACGGATGTTTACCCAAATTTTGTCTTTTTGCTGGCCGAAAAAGAATTTCTTAACCCGGCTGCGCGGGCATTGATCTACAGTCCCACATGTCCTCTTCCTTGAAACAGAAAATTATAAGGAAAGAAAAAAGGGTATTAAAAAAGAAAAAAAAGAAAATTGGTTGTTTCGGCTCTTCGAGCGATCACCGCGGTCATCCCACGGCATACGGCGTGTACCACCCCTGGTTGGCTACCCCCAAACTCCCCACGAGGTGACACCCTCAAAGATCCAGGATCGGGCATTTCGAGGCTTGTCAGTCTAGATAATGGGCTGACATCTACGACGTTAGAAGACCCAACCTGTTGGTAGAGATAGATGGGATGTCCATATGCCCGAGATACGCGTAATGTTGGTTAATGACTTGCTTATGGTGCTTGCAAAATGCTTGCAGCATGCTGATACGTCACATCCACACTTGAAGATGTGGTTCTTGATGACATGTATTCACCGCCTGGGTTATATAAGTCCCAGATCTCCATATCGCCACCACCTGAACGTCCAAATCCCATGATGCACTTCTCACATCTTCAGCTTAAGCCACTTCTAGGCTAGACTATGCTATACTCGGAATGTCAATTGCTTGAATTGCGTTTTTTTTCCTTGGGCCAGTGTATAGACCAGAATGACGGTTTAAAAGAAATCCCGTCGGCGGAGGATCTAAACTAGTGAACACGGAATACAGGGTGCATCCATTGGGACGAACCCACGCCTCCACAATATGTTGCTGTGGTCAGCATCAAGCAAATCAGCTATGTTAATCGGTACCCAGCCTTACGCCACGAGCGCCTCACCCGCTAATCTTTCTCAGCAATGGCCTGTAATCGTTCATCAATCTCGTCCTCCGTCAGGGTTCTAAAGAAGGGATCTGACCCCTCCTTACCGTCCGGTCGGGGGCCTCCCACGATTCCGATCTCAATTTCACCCTTCTTAAAATCCATGCTGAGGACCGTGCTCAACGTAGTAATAGCTAACTCCACAACATCTTCCCATGTGCCTTCTGCATGATCCTTGTTCTTGAGCTTCTTCTCCAGATGATTGAGCGCCTCCTGCTGCTTGGGGCCGGCGGCAGTCCCTTTGTACCCCACGTAGTATCCTGCTGGATCGCACTTGAAGAGCTGCGGGCCGAATTCAGAATCCAATGATATCAGGGTCGTCGCAACGCCATAAGGACGCATGTATGCCTATCGGGGAAAAGGGTCAGCTTCGCCAGGACCGAGCCTTACGGATATTAAACATAATGTAGCCTTACCTTCTGTGTGTAAACCTGACTAATGTTGGCCAGCCTCTTGGCCAGAGCGTCACATGGCATTTCATATCCGTAGTTGTACCTGAATTCGGCGGCTTCCCCCTGGGCGCGCTGCGCAAACGCCCGAGCATCCGCAATTGAGCCGGTCATAACGCAACCAACTGAAGGAGAAATCTGGAAGATGTGGGAGACGGACGAAGGATCGATTAACTTGTCCTATTGATTGCATTTAGTTAGCCTTTTTGGTTGCTGAAAGGCGACTTTCACCGCAATTAGAGAAAAGCTGAAGGGCACTTACAGGAACCTTCTTCTGGGAGAGGACTACTGCACAATCCTTGCCTCGGACCCCAATTGACATTATATTCGCAGCAGTGATCGCCTTGAAGGCATATTCTAAAGCGATAGTGGTTAGCTAGACTAAAACATCCCCCATGTCGTACTTTGCTTTCGCCCCAAAGTCCTAAGACATATATCGTGCTTGTGACCGTTCAAGATGACGACGACGCGCGGGGTGAAGGTGAGGATAACGTACCGACTTGGTAAAGTCGACCTTGCTCGGAGAAAATGGTGATGTGTCTATCGAAACCGGCACTGCCTGTCACGACGCACACGAAGTTAGCTCAAGTCAGATATTCAGCTACAGAAGAGCAAGGGAATATGCGAACGCACCTCCAGACATGGTGAAGGATTGCTAGCGGTAAAGGCTGAGTGAAAGTAGGATTTGGGCGGTATGGGTCTAGATGCACGTTTTGACAGCTGGGAAATATTTGTTTGGGAAAAGTGAAATATTGTTTTCGGTATCGTGGTGAAAAAAAAAAGATAAGGTGGTGAAAAGTGATGAAGGTTCCAAGGTTGAGAGTTTAGAGTGGTGTAGCCTTATTGCCTTATTATTAGTCCGGGAAGCTCTGACGCGCCAGATTGGAGCCTTGAGATGCAAGCAACCACCTAGCTATCTGCCAGTCTGCCTACCCCCCCGTTGTAGCTTTTTCAAGCTCGGGCCTTATTTCTACGGATATTTCCGGAAATTCTTAAGACCGATCACTTTGTGTAACCCCAGACTTAGACTCGGCCCCCACCGAAGCTATTTGATTGGATAGCTAGTTGTATGAGCGGGGTTCTTTACTCTTCAATTCCTACTGACGCAATAATTCTTTCCTGTTCAACTTCTGTTCAATTAATTATCGAACACTAAGACTAACAGAAAAATTTCACAACTTCCAACTACGTAGCCAATTTCCAAGCATCGCCTCGTCTACCGCGGGCACCTCCCCTTCGAAATTTCTCATCGCATTGTCTGTCTGGAGGGACATATTTTCCATTCCATCACCCATCATTTCATAATAACCCAATAATCTCAACGCTGGCATCTTCTCAATATCCTCAGCTGTTGGGTTCGCGATGTCTTTAAGCTTCTTCGTCCATTTCCCAAGAGGAATTGTGCTGTGGACGTCAAGTAGATCACCCGCTACCTTGATCAAGAGTCCCCACGGCGCCGGCTTTGGGTGGCTGATATTATAAAAGCGTATCTGGTTCTGATCCTCAGCCTGAGCTGGCTGAAGGATGATATCATGCATCATAAAGGAAAGAATATCCACAGGTGTCCAGTCAACTGCCGCGACTTGCTCTGGTATATATCCTAGGGTTTTCGATGTCCGCAATAGAGCCGATATCCATGGTTGTTCTGGCCACTGACAACCGTCAGTTGGACCTCCTACTTGGGGAACACGCACAATATTCACAGGAATGCCCAAGCGTTCGGTTGCAGTTGACAGGATCCTCTCGGCAGCAAGCTTCGATTGGGCATAAGCAGTGTTCATAGAGGCCAGTGGATCCTGGACTGGAGCCTCTGGTACCGTAGTTCTCTGAGCCATGGCTGACACCGAAGATACGGAGCTAACAAAAGTAATACGCATTCCCTTTTTGCTGTTTACTGAAAGATTGACTAGGTCACGAGTTGCGCGCAAGAATGGGCTAAAAGATCGGATAGCAAGGCCGAAGTCGAGCCTCCATGAATTGTAAACGATGGCATCAACTTCATTGGCAAGTAGATCGTACTTGTCTTTGGTGAGACCGAAGAATTGTTGCCCAAGCTCAGCCTTCAAGTATGTGGCCTTATGCAGGAATTGGGCTACACTATCATGGATACTGTCTGCCTTTCTTCTGAGTCGACCCCTCTGTTGAGGCAATAGATCCGCGAAACATCGGGGTTCCTTAAAAGCCGTATCATTATAGACGTGCCCACGTATCCTGTCGAGCCGACCAAAGCAACCGTGGAACTCTTCGAAGGGTAGGAAACGCGCGGTAGCTCCTGTCTCACTGGTAATGATTTCAGGTACTCCTCCACAACACCATCCAGCATCGATGCCATTGAAATGTCGTCAGGTTTGCCATAGTCAGCTTGCTCTTCGTTTAGGAACTTTTCAAGCACGTTTGAGAGTTCAATGATGGTTGAATTCTGGAAATAGTACGCGCCGAAATCCAATTGACAGGTGCCGAGGACTGAGCCCCCACAAGACGTCGGAGGTTCGAAGCAATCGACAAAGTCTGTATTGAATCTAGTCCGTGAGCGTAGAAGTCTTCCGCTGCACCTATAGTCGCGCCGTCGGCAAACGATATTGCAAGTATACTTCTTACGAAATCCACAATAGCTTGGCGTCTAAATACGGGCTTTAGTATTGGCTCTGGCCCCGTGACCCCACCATCGGTCGGGCAATCCAAATACAGACGTTCGATGTCACTGAGATAGGTCTCCGATGTTTGCTTTCTTACTATGGTGCCCTTGATCGTCCTAGTAAAGGGTTTATCCGGCGAGGCGCAAATAACCATTCCCTTATGGATACGTCCCGGACCCGCAGCGAGCGTATTGGAAGCCTCGATGTCTAGCCAGATATCATGCAATAGCTTGGCTCGCGCTTTCTCATCAAGTGGTTCCTTTGGCTCGACGATGATGGCTGTTTGTATCCTGCCATCTCCAACCACTAGAACACCCTTCAGAGAGGGGTGTTTCTGAACGCTAAGTTCTAATGGAATTGGATTGAACTTCTCGCCGTTTGCGAGGACGATGATATCATCTCTTCGCCCATAATATTTGAATAATCTGGGCTTCGTTGGATGCTGAGTGAAAAGGTCCTTGGTGGGATACTCTGTCACACCAGGTAGATTATGGTAAATGGCAGAAATGTGCTTGGCGCTTTCGTCGCCGTACACGACCATTTCGTATGTGCCTTCAGTAGGATCAAAAGGTCGCATTTCATGTTTTGAAAAGGGGCTAAACTCGTGCCATACCCAGTCCTCGCGTTCTACGGCCAACTTAGGAATGACGAAAGTCTCGGTAGCACCGTAAGGTGAAACTAGTTCGACAACTTTGCTGAGCTCGTCTCCTGTCTTGGGATTGAAAGGTGCCCCGCTGTAAGCAAGGAAATCTAGGTCCTTGAAAAATTGGATTGCGCCGGGATCAACAAGCATTTCTTCGACTACCGATGGGGGAAGAAACATAGCTCGTAATTTCTGCTGCAGCATTATATTCTTGAGAAGAATTCCATCGGGAATTACGTTTGGAGGCCCCAGCACTATTGAGGTGTTGTTGAATACAGTGGCATCTTTTTACCAGTCAGTTAAGTCTCGGGATATGTTAGGCAAATGTATGACTTACGGACACTTAGTAGGAAACCAGCCAGCTACATTGCTCGTTAGTTCCCACTTAAAGAATGCCTTGGATTAGGTGTAATTGTATCTCACATGGAAGAATGGGAACACGGTATAAACACGGGCTTCCCCTTCGAACGTCCATATGGCCCAGTCTCTCTTCTTACGCTCAGGGACCTCTGGGAGGCTATGATGATAATCAAGAGTAGAGAGGGATCCGTGAGTTATTGTAATCAATTTTGGAGGCCCTATATCTCATCAGAACGCCCCCTTCCCGCGTGCTTGACAGTGTGTCTTACCTGTGGAGCCAGAGGATTGCAACATCACCACCGGTTCGTCGTGGGCCTCTTCGAAGCTCTTCGAGAACACATAAGGATCTGGGTTACTTTTCGTCATCACATCAAAGGACGGAACTACTTCTATGAGAACAGACGATGGGGGAAGATTTTGACCAACGGACCGACTTCGGCAGCGTATAGGAGCTTCGTGCTTTTCGCATCATTCATCATAGATACATTTGTCCCGGGTGGGTTGCGCGGCGATGGAAGGAAAAGCTTCGATGATAGGTCAATATTAACTTTTTAATGCACACAGTCGAGAACCGGACGTCGCCCACCTTGTATCCGCATCTTACAACAGCATAGAATAGGATAGGACCCCGAAGGTCTTGTATTCCTATATAGCTAATGGTCTCGAATACACCCGGGTCGCTTCGGCCGAACCTACCTTCAATCCATCTAGCCATGAAATTCACAGATCAAGAGAAGTCCGCTACAGTAATATCGCGGAATCCATCGGCGATGTCTGTTGACTTTGGAATAACACCGTAAAGTCTGCCTGGCTGAGATTCGTTGAGCTCGTCAAGAACCGAAGGTAACAGCCTAGACCCAAAGGCAGGTTTTCCTAAGACCGCCATGTTACTATCCAGAAATAATAGTGAGAAAGGCGACTAATGGTTGGTAAAAGAAGAATCGATAAAGAATCCTATGTCTAGGAAATCATATGTAGTGGGGCAAAGAAGAAATACCTATTGTCGGTTCGCATCGTCGTTCGCCCTTTGTCGCCCCTCGCGGGTAGACGGTTACCCAAATTTATTTGGCACTGTATATGCTGTGAAACACACTGGACACGTAACTCCGCCCCATCTCGGAAATTCGGTAGTCCCTGCGCCAAAGGATCGTCACCTACATGTAGAGACTACTTGTTACACACCATTGATACCACCCGTCTTGGCGTAGGGCGTACGGGTCACGCACATCTGCTTCTATTTGAGGGCACGGGTCGGCATCACAGACAGCGGAGCTTTGGTTGAGCTATAGTGCTCCTCTTCAATAAACTACCTGGGTACCCAAGTGCTTGCGTAGGCATGCCTCAAATAAAAGGCGAGGGAATAGTCGTTGGAATGGATAGAAAGGTGGTATATATTGTCTTGTCCTTGTTGTTAAAATATGCTTTCACTTCCTCGGCCCAATCTGTTCTCTAATCATTAGTATTTTATCTTGCCTCCCTTACATCTAGCGATCATGATACGCGGCACTTTAAAAGCCATTCCCCGCCTTTTATTTCTCTTGACATGTACGAGGGGGTTACCAGCCCTGGGAATTTTGGGTGTTCTCTGTCACAGGCTATACTTCATCTATGGCGAGCATCATGTTAAGGCGGGATTTTATTTTACGGCTTTGGTTTCTTGTCACAGCATCCATCACCGTTATTCTCTCCCTCGGGGGTGGCCACGAAACACACAATGGGTTTGGCTAGGGTAACTTCGACGCCTTCAATGTGGCTTTTATCCTGAATTGTGCTTTTTTAGGCGCTATGTTTGGAAGCATATTCGTTTATAGGATATTTCAACACCCATTAAGACACTTTGAAGGACCATTCCTAGCTTCTGTATCAAAGCTATGGCACTATATCCACATGTCTTATATAGAGCGCCAATTACTCTTTTTTGGGTATGGATCAACCTCCTCCCATTTAACATTAACAACCAATGCCGACCCCTGGCAATCGTGGAAGATAGAATAAACAAACCATGGCGAACGATGCCTTCTGGACGACTGTCTGCGAGACAGGCCAAATATTCGATGATTCTCTTCTACCACGTTGCCATTCTTACTAGTTGGATGATTGGGGGACTTCGGCCAAGCCTAGCTCTCATCATACTAGGTAAAGTTACACAACTAAGAGAGAAAAGCCGTATCTGACTTGGTGCAACATAGGATTCTGGTACAATCGACTTGGAGGTGCTGATAGTAATGGATTCGTACGAAACTTAATCAACGCTCTCGGATTTACTTGCTTCGGGATCGGCTCACTCGAGCTTACTTTGAATCAAGAGATAAGTTTCGATCTTAAAGGATTCGACGATTTAATGATGTGGATCTTTGTGGTGGCTACTGTTGTGCTCACTACAGTCCATGTACAAGACATGTCCGACCAAGTAGGCGACGCACTCATAAATCGCAAATCACTTCCACTCCAAATCGGAGATGGTCCCGCCCGTTGGAGTATCATAGGATTCATGAGTTTATGGAGCGTCTTCTGTCCTTATTTTTGGAGATGTGGCTGGTTTGGGTACACGATCAGTACGCCCCTAGCAACTCTTGTGTCGTATAGGAGTTATAAGTATCGCACTGCCCAATCCGACAAGATTACATATCAAATCTGGAATATTTGGATGGCGAGCCTGTATTTCTTACCTCTGATCGGACGTAAGGCTGAGGTAGTCTAAGGAGTTCGCACTGGAAGAGGCAAGGGGCGCATTTGTACGTAGATTTCTGTAGCCATTATTCGTGAACTCTTCAACGGAGTTCATATCCCGCTTTTATTGATCATATTACGTCTTAACGTCAGTGTCTCTGAAACCGGTGTGGAGTGTGTCACTCTAATAGCGTATGTTCCCCATCTTTTCTTTATCTTATAGCTTTATATGGATATTAATTTGTATCCGACGGTAAGATCGCCCAAGCCACTCTTGCTATAATGGCGCTGAGAGGATTTAGGTGTGTAATAAAACTATGGAATAACATGGGGGAAAAACTAGCTTAGGCGTCAGCCATCTCTGCCTTCAAGCCAAAACCCGTACACAGTGCTCTATGTTCACCAATAGGCTTAGCACTTCGAAGCCACTTATGCATGCCAGTAATTTCGGCCTATGTACGTGATCGTTTATTAGATTTGAGCTCCGTGTACCGCGTGCCGTGTTACTGTACCTAGGTACTTGTGAAAAACGCCGTACCCCCCCAGTGTATGCTCGTACAGATCATATTGGATGTAGCTTATGAGAGTAAACTAATACGCACCTAGGACAATCCAACGTACCATGACGGTCGAAACAGAAATTGAACATTTTGTAAGACAGCATGTTCTCACTTCGAATATTATTCCTCATTGGAGCTTTTCACTCCATGGCTGTGCCCGCCCCTTATACCACATTCATGGATATCCCAACATATTTTAGTGCTATGATGAGCTTAGGTACATGAGGTAGTTGGCCAAATTTCACCTCCTTCTATTCGGCATTCGTCTCTACCTTATTCCCAACGTTCCACGCTATAAGTGAACGGAGACATGGAGTCCGCTCTCGAACCGCCCGCCGGCACGACGCCTGATTTTGACGGGCTGTACAAGGTACCACCTGCGCAAATTGGAATCAGAGTGGTCTGCTTATTTCTTTGCGCCGTTTCTATTGCAGTACGATGGTATGTGCGACTGGTCATCGTAAGGCAGCTAGACTCAAGTGATGGTAGGTGATCCGGCGGTAACGAATGAGCCGTCAATGCTAATACGCCTCTAGCTGCTCTTCTACTTTCAGGGGTATGTAGAGCCCCCTCTAAATTGCGGACAGTCTTACCCTGACATCAGCCAAATCATCAGATATTGTTTGCGGTCTTCATGGCATTACAACTAGTTTGCGATTACTACGGCCAATGACAACATCAATGGAACGTGACAGTCTCTAGTTTGTCCAATATGTTATATGTAAGTATATACGTATTACTAAATCAAATCAGTAGCTAACATGAACGTATAATTATAGTATGCCAACATCCTCGAAATCGTATACGGTCCGACTATGTTCTTTGCGAAGTACGCCGTTCTGCGACAAATCGAAGCAATTTTCTTCACGCATCGTCGAGATAGCTTTGCTTTCAAGTTCGTTTGGACACTTATATGGGCAAATCTCATGTTTTACGTCGCTATTATGATTTCGTTCATATTTGCTTGCATGCTGCGAGAGAAAATTAAGAACCCGGAGTTGCCAGGTCGCTGTATCGACTCAAACAGCAGCATCATTGCCACGGGTGCAATTAACGTAGTTTCCGACATTACGATACTTATAATACCATTAATCTCCGTCTACCGGCTGCAGATGCCTTTGAAAACGAAGATTGGAGTGGCAGGAGTCTTTGCTGTCGGTATATTGTACGTTGTCGTATCGACTTCCATTGAAGAAGCTTGAACAAGCGAACCTCTAACGTCACGGAACAGCGCATGCATTGCTAGCATCGTCCGACTTTATTACAGTGTTGAATGGACATTTACCAAAGATTTCACCTTCGCGATGGAGCCGGTCAGCAGTTGGGCGTAAGGGTATCCGATGCTCTGTTCTTTTGGATAAGGCTAACATTATATCCTCTTCCAAGTCTAGGCGAATTCACCACGGTAATCATCGTAGCATGTGCTCCTTCATTTGCTAGCTTACTGCGACATTTTGTGCGGATGGGGAAGGACAGACGGAGTAGAAAGTCGTCCTACCCTTTGTCGGACGGTAGCAATAGCAAGTTAAAGCACAATTCATCCAGGGCTCGTACGGCTATAGAGGATAAAACCGACTACGCCCTCGAAGCATCGCGCAAGCATACCAACACAATATAGAGATAGGCGTCTCTTGCGACTATACTAGTTAGCTACCATAGACGTGAATGCTGAAGTCCTAGAGGTCTACGTCTGTGTAAAGAAAAAGAAAAAGAATAGCAAGGTGTCTTGCATTATTGGGGTATTTTATGGTGGGGTTATTGGTACGGTCTGCTTATCGATAAACATATATACCCACTTTATGATTTACTGTACTCACTCCATTTTTAATTTTCTTAAATCTGTAAAGTTGCACTCAATGATAACTTTTATATTACGATCGAAGGAAAATCTACCATCCCCGCATGATTTGGCCCACACGCGTTGTCTATTTTGAAGGCAAATTCTTCAATTCAGCCACACCTTATACTACCTCAAGCATTCTCATAGGACCGTGAGACAACATTCAAGACAGACAGCAAGGCGAAGGCACGTGGAATATTACATAGGTCACGTAGGTATTAGGTATTGATTTACTTGATTTACCTATCTACTACAACCTAGTGGTGTTGCTTGCTGGTGGCGGTAATTGGTCACACATTCGAGGGACATTGTGTGTGTATTATTGCCATATACATACGTATTCCCGCCCTTGTTGAATTCTCCAATTTGTCTTGATCCCCTTCCCTTCCCTTCTTTTCAATATCAATGTCTTCCATTCTCTCTACAGGGGACGCGCCAGCGCAGCGAGTGCCGGCATGGAAACGATTGGGTCTCAAGCTTAAACCTGCATCTGAGGAACAAGGCCAGAACGCTACCCTACCTCATAATAATACACATAATACAAATACCGTTGCTCCGCCGCTGCCCAACCATCGTCGGGAAAACCCTACTAGCCCTGCCAATGCCAACCCGAAGAGAAAATCTTCTGGTGTTCCTGCATTAGACCACTCGGCGAAAAGAGCAAAGAGAGACTCTTCTCACAATCAAAATCACATTCCTTCCACTCAAACTCCTACCCCCAAAAAGGCCAAATCTGTTTCGTTCGCCACCGAGGCCAACCAAACCGTCGAGTCTCCAGCATCGGTGAACGGCACACAAATCAAAAACAAGCAAAACAAACAACCCACCAAGAAGGCCGTCGCTACTACCTCTAATTCTACCGCTGCCTCTACCAAACCGGCTAAGAAGCAAGCACCTGTCAACTTGGAACCTGCTCTTGCGTATTTGCGACAGTGGCACACATCCAAGGACACCTGGAAATTTAACAAAAATCACCAGACCCGATTACTGGAACAGGTCTTCGCGGATGAGAAGACCATACCCGCTGCTGATATTCATATCTTTTACGAATACATCCGGGGTTTGAAGGGTGCCGTCAGGACACGACTAAAGGAGCTTGCATCTGGTATTAAGGCACAGGACGCGGAACAGGGACCGATAGAAGGCTTCCCTGCTTCCAGCAAGGAGATGGCCGAGAGGAAACAGAAGGAGTACCATGAGCTTATCGCTGCCTTTCTAAGCCAGACCAGGACACCTGGGAAGCGACGTTTTGAGGAAGTGGATTATGTTCTTCGGACTTCCGATATGGAAATGCAACGTCGGGTTGTCAAGCGAATGCGTTGCGAGAATGTGCTGGATGAATTATCTGATAGTGAGACGGAAACGGCGTCGATGACTACCACAATTACGACATCAACACAGAACGGTAGCTCTGGGCGTGCTACGAGTGTGGACGCTGCGGACGAAGCTGAGGGTGTACATCGCCTCCAGTTAAACGATGGATCGCAGCAAAGAGTCAAGCGAAGACGAAAGTTACGGACTGCGGCCGTCGAAGAAGACTCTAGCTCATCAGAATCAGAATCTGATAGCGACTCGGATTCGGACACCAGCTCGAGTGGAAGTGATAGTAGCTCCGAGGAATCAGAAGACGAGGCGCAAGCGGCGTTGCAAGAAAACGGAGCCGATAGTTCTTCTAGCAGCTCTTCCTCGTCCGAGTCGGAATCTGAATCTGATTCTGATGATGAGTAGTTGAAAGTTGACTGCCTATATATTCCCACCTAATACCTTCGATACGCCTCTTGGTCTACTGCGCAAAGGATACCCAACGATAGACTACCAAAAACATCAATAGACCTAATTGCCAAAAAGTTCGATATGGATTGAGACGTTATTCCTGTAATTAACCTAATTATCTTCATTTCACTTTCTGTCTGATCGCGAAGGAAAACCCCGTCCGCGTCCAAATGCAATTTGGGCGATGGCCATGCTTCTTATGCAGCCAAAGATGATAAATCAAACCGGTTGAAAACGCCACATGCCTTATATACTGCACGCCCGAGAAGAAGAAAAAAAGGAAGAATGGTCACAGCATCGTCTACTAGCCGAGACTTATCCTTCGCCCAATGAAATGTTTAGCCTTTCTGGCCGACCACCACCGTAACCGTTGTGACCGATATAAGGTGTTAACTTGATATCCAACCCCTTGCGATGAGGCTCTGCCCTCCATCTGCCCTACCACCTTCCTTTAGTTTGCCTTTTTACCTGATTTGCCTAGAGGCTATCCTGAACCATCCTTTTTTCGCTTAGGAATCGATTGGGTCTTCGAGGTATTCGTAGTCGTCTTCCGGCGGGAGGAGCCAGGCTGAGGCTGCTAGACCACCTGCTAGGAGGACGGAAACGCTTGCGCTGATGGTGCAGAGGACCCAGGACCAATCTAGAGACCAGCCGGGAATGACGAATTGAGGGTCGTTGTCGAAGAGATAGGCCTAGTTACAAACATACGGAGTTAGAAACAATGAACTCTAAATCGCATTAAGGTGATGCTTTCGATGAGCGAGGAACTTACCACAATGCCCATACTCGCAAACTCGACGGCGGCGTCACCAAGTAGGAAGAAGCCGATGAGCTTCCAGCCAGTCTCGCGCTTGTACTTGCCGCCAGCCATTACGACGAGGAAGGTGATGAGAGTCGCAAGCTCGACGATGGTCGCGAAGGAGATGAGGAAACCGCTGCTGCGCCACATGGAGCAGAAGAACTGGTCATCGCGGCAGTCATCGTCGTTAGGGAATGGTCGACACGATGGATCGTCGACCGATGAACAACTCTTATGGAGTCCGATGTATTTCGTAAAAGTCGAGCCCGTATCGGCGGTAACGGAATATGTCACCCAGTGTGGTGTTAGGATGGATACTATTGTGAGGATCGTTGCTGTTGTGGTGGAAAGCTAAACGTTAGCATCGTGGATGTGGTGATGTTGCAACAACTCCTCTTTTGGAGTCTTGGAGCTATGACACCTTGGAACAGAACAACATAACAAATTGAACAGCGATTATTCGCATTTTGGAATAAATTCCATCAAACATAATTTATCCCTTATGCAAATTCATCGCACAGACTCTTCATATAAAGCGAATACGGGGTTTGAACGTTGAAAATGCATTAGGTTTGTTAAATTTCTGCCTGTGGTTTATGGTAGCACGGTAAGGAGACAAAACAATGACGTACTGAAGACAAAGACGCCCAGGGCGACACTGTAGACAATCGGTCGCGTCATGGCGTCTGTAAATTCGGGAAAAAGGAAAAGAAAAGAGAGGGAATAAAGTAAGTTATATCCTATCCTTCAACTGTGTATCCCTTTTAGTATGAAGTAGGATTGAAGATTCGTTTTTTCATATCAGTTCAGGTCGTTTTTTGAAACGGCAGCGCTGCAAGATGGATGTGTTGGGCTTGTGTGGGCTGCTGCTTCTGCTGTGGGAGGGACAGCAAATTCATGTACTATGTAGGAATTCTAGTGCTGGACAGCTGGAGTGGCACGTTCGATGTACGGGAGTAGATCATGTGTGGCTGGCGTCACTTCGAGGCCCCATAATTTGAATCCACCGAGTTCTCCATATTAGTTCTGTAGCTGGTTAAAGTGGTCCGTGCTTCTTGAAGGGTCTCCACAAACTTTATCTTATCTAAACTATTTCGGTTTTCCCAAGTTGGAGTAGAGTGGGAACCTTCGTTGCATTCCACAATTTCTTAGACTCTTTTCTTCAATTCGTCCTCCCATTTTCTATTCTCTTTTCCCCAGCAATGAAAAATGACACCTATTGGATCAATCAAGCCATCACTCAATCATACCTAAAACTATAAGACTCGATGAACACTTTGAGTCATGAGGTAGTCATCTTACGACTACGAAAGAATTAACACTACAATACGTTGTGCTACCCAAGCGGGAAAGTGAACATATTCGTGGTTGTCATCCGTATCGAGAGAACAAGCTTTTGGGATGCCTTCAACAAGTACGGCACACCGCGTTTTTGTAGGATCTACATTACCTACACAACTCTATCTTGTCTCGTGGTGCTAATTGGGTGGAGATGGAGTTGCTGCTGCATCCCACCAACTTCTATTCATACCTTAGTATGGATAGTTATACATACTACCAAGCATCCCGCAAGTTGCTTTTCAATGCGAATACTAAGTACTCTTCCGTGTTAGCCGCGGATCCTACCTTTTATCTGCGAGTCAGCATAACCTATTACGTCTAGATGCAGGAATATCTGCACAATCTGCGCAATACTCAAGCCCAAGAACTCGTGGGAGCATGTTTCTGATTTTATCTAGCTTGGGTATCACTCGGCTATAAAAACCCTAGGTGATACATATTCTTTTTCTAATTGAATTCTGATATTAAATACACCAATAGCAGTCTTTAAATAAAAGGCGTGGCTATAAGTACTTATGTAGCTTGAAAGTCGCAAGCTTCATTTTCTTTAGTAGTGTGGGGTTACATTTTCTACCCGAATTGGAACTTCATATTCATCATTCTCCCTAGTTCGTGAAAAAAGGCTTTCCTGGCTATAAAAAAAGGGGGAACCACTCAGAAGCGATAATTGGGAAACTTCAACGTTCGCGCTAAAGCATCGATCAACTAACATCTCCTTTTTGATACCACCTCCCTATCATAGATTCTCGGGTACGCTATCCATCTAACTCTCTAATTTCTCACGGTATAGTTAAGGGTCTACCCTGTATCGCCAAGGTTGAGATGAGGGAATCTCATGCGGGTCATCCCACATGAAGAGAGCATCACTGGACTCTCTTTGGTTCATCGAATCCTCTAATGCCCGCACCCACGCCGCAATCGGCACGAAAACAACGAACGCGTGCATTTGAGACATCGACCCAGGTATCTAGGTATCTTGATATGGATGATATGGATATTCCGCAAGCCTTATACACAGCCTGATACATCTAGGCATGCAAAGACATGTAAGGGAAAAATAAGCACGCAAGATTCGATCGGTTACACGTCAACTCTTAGTCCATTCAGCTTACCCAGCAACATCCCTAGGTGCATTGCTTTTACATTGCTTTTTACCCCGTACCAATCCGGATTCGGTCATGATTCATCAAATTCATCGGATAATCAGATAAATTGACCCTCCCTTACAAACAACTGTACCTCGATCTTTGCTTAGCTTCGGCTTTAGCGCGAGCCCGTCGGACTATTGTATCTATGGATTTGTAAATACTTCTCATATATTTTTACTCTTCAGGCCCCCTATCAGCCTTTTTCTCATTTTCACTTCCTTTCAACAAGAAGTCTTGGTCAGTTTGAGAAAAGCCTTGACCCTGGAGGTCACGGAGCTCTGTTCTAGACATTCATCTAAATTAGGCGGTCGCTTTTCTTTGCCGACGCCACTTGAGCTTTAACCGCGCTAAGCACAGGATTAGACAAAATTTCGAAGGGGATCAAAGGGTACACCAATCTCCCTTCTCACTTATCTTAATAACGGCCATCGCCATGGACGGCTGAGTATATCTTTTGCTATCCTGTGCTATGAGCACCGTGAAGTCACCAATTCGGACGATTTCGTTGTATACAGGTGCAGGGGTTGCAGCTGAGATCTTCAGCGACCCCTGGCCGTATTAGTTCAGCAGATTATCCGCGCAGGATATTAGCATGTGACAATGGTTGAGCATCACCCCGTTCATAACAGCGAAGTCTATCTATTAGGATTGACGCCGCGGCCTACTATTCCTCCTCCATCTCCGCCATCCCCTCAAACACCAAGGGAAGCCGAGCCAACCAGTGCTATCGAGGAACTATGCTTGGACGATGTCGAAGACTATGAGGAGGAACCATTGGAAACAGATTCGCTTACTAAGCAAAGGATATCGGGTGCCATCCATGTCCTGAACACCGAAGCTACAGCTCTTCGGAATCTCACTCGTTTATACAAGTCTGACGCGGTAGCTGCGCAAGGCTTCAATGCTGCGGTAGAAGCTATCACCAGATATAAATGCGAAAGAGGGAAATTGGTCATTATCGGAGTTGGCAAGTCGGGTCATATTGGGAAGAAGCTGGTCGCAACTTTCAATAGTCTCGGAGTTCAGAGCACTTTTCTTCATCCCACCGAGGCCCTACATGGCGATCTCGGAAAGATCGGGAAGCATGATACCGTCCTCTTTATTACGTTTTCTGGGAAGACATCAGAGCTTCTCACTCTATTACCACATCTAGATGTTACGTTACCAGTTATCGCACTCACCTCACACACGCGACCGGAGGATTGCGAACTCATCCGCCAGCGGCCGGACACGATACTGCTCCCAGCGCCAATACATGAGCCTGAGACCGTATCTTTCGGCGTATCCGCGCCTACGACATCTACAACTGTAGCACTGGCGTTAGGAGATGCTCTCGCGGTTGTGGCATCTCAGGAGTTACATTCTACTGTAACTTCAGTTTTTGCAAAGAATCATCCCGGTGGAGCTATCGGTCAAGCATTCAGCAAGCCCCGCCAACTCCGAGACCTCGCCATTTCGCTCTCCTCCATCCCCGCATGGCCCGATACCAGCGATGAAGCTTGTGGCGTGGATATGCTTAAACTGGGTTACGACTCACAGTCAGGATGGGTTCGTGTCGGCGATGCGATCGCTTCCCCTGGTCGTATTAAGCGGTTAAACACAGCTCATATGACATGGCCCGTAACCACTATTCCCGACTTCCTAGTTGAAAGGGGCGAATGGATTAGCATTCGCTCCGATACGAGGATATCACAAGCCGTTGAATGGTTCAGGGAGCTCCTAACGTCACCGAGCTATGGTGAATCAGCGTGCAGCGAGGATTCGATCTTAGCGGTAGTGGAAAATGGCGAAGTTATTGGTGTTTTAGAAGCCGGTCAATTATCGGACTGGCAGGAGTAAAATGAGGAAGTTCATATGTCAAATATTTATGTGCGAATGCTGGATATATGCGCTCAACATACTATGGGGGATGATATTTCAGATGGTATCGGATGGAAATCATTCTCCTACATACTTTCAACGCTACTTTCAGAATAAGGGCGTTTTACGACACGATTAATGGACTTTCGCTTTTGGTCCTTGGGTACGAATTACCAAGAACCTACATTCACCACTCTATTTATCGCACATGGTAACTCCGAAGTAAAGTGACTAAAGACTTTTCCATTGAATTACCAGGTCCTGCCAAGGCCATCTACCATTCTAGTTGACGAACATTTCCGACACCTTTTTAATAAGAAACTTCTCCCCAAAACCACGACCGAAGAATGATAAAAGAGACAACACCAAATACACAACCGCAGTCCCCACGCCACCAAGCTGACGTCTATCCATCATTTCCCTCTACCATCCATTGTTGTAAGTAGCACTCAACGTAACCGGAGTCACAGTAATCCAATCCTCGCCACGTTTTTCATAGCTAGTAGTCAAAGTCACAGGCGTGACGGTGATATACTTCTCCCCCTCATCCGCGTAGCTCGTGCTAGTGCTTAGAGTAACGGGGGTTACGGTAATCCAATCCTCATCGCGCTTCTCATAGGTAGTGGAGAGTGTTACCGGGGCTACTGTGATCCAATCCTTGGCACGCTTGTCGTAGGTGGTGGAGAGCGTCACGGGAGTGACGGTGATCCATTTTTCGGCGGCTTGGTTGGTGGGGGTGAGGGTTACGGGCGTTACGGTGATCCAGTCTTCGTTACCCCCAGGGGTGGAGGTTTGGGTTGCGCTGGTTGTGGTGGTGCTGGTGCTGGGGGTTATGATGACTAGTGCGGAGGCGCTGCTGGTGAGGAGGGCTAGGATGGTTGATGCTCGCATTTTGGCGGTTTGGTTTTGGCTTTGGTTTTGGGTGGGAGTTGAAAAGTAGTTTTTGAGATTGAATTGGATTGGATTGCGATGAGGGCTGCTGGTTTATTTCTCATTAGAAAGGGAGTCGGAGTGGCTATTTATGTTATTCCATCGCGACTTCGAGACTCTGCGGTCAATTCAGCGTTGAAGCTTCTCGGGTCGTTCGAAGTCCAGTCCAACGCAATGTTACCCAATGAGTTCCTGACATCAATAGTACTACGAAAAAAAACCCAACGACACCTTAGGATGTTGTATTTAAGAGTCGTACGAATTCGAAAAGAAGCATAACTTGATACTGCGGCCCGTGTTGTCCTACGTATCTTCTTGGTCAATTGGGATCCTGGGAGTTTGCTACACATGCTATCAGCCGCAGGATCTTGTTAATAACCACGAGAATCTCATCAGCTACGAGCGATACTCAAGCTTGTGATATTTACGGACGTCGTGTATCGATATAGAGCGCCACTGTCAAGTAACATTTGCTTACCGTATTATACGTTTCAGGGCGATGTGAGAAAATTGGGGTTTCTCACACGGACAAGTATGCCTGCAGAGGTAATGCCTCCTTGTTCTTGAGATTGTATACGCATCTAGATGGACGAATTGACCTCCTGAGATTTGTACCTACTCCGCTGCCACAGTAGATGGATTCAAGTGGCGAGAATATGGCATGGCTGCACCAGATTGTGCTATAAATATCTGGGTCGGGTCTATTTGTTATTACACGGGCCATTGGTAACGGAAACGAGCAGGCGACAACTTTTATCAGATCGTGTATGGATCGTCCATGCAGGTACAATTTATGTGGCTTGTTCTATGTCTATGATTATCTGGGTAATACACGTCGAGCTAAGTCACACCGTGCTATGCGGTTCTCCTGATCTTAAAGTGTAGCCTCTTTGATGGGTCGTGAAACGTCTCGCTAGGTGTATCGGTGCACCAATGTCAAACCGCAGAGTCATATCTTTCACATCACCATGAGGTAGACTCCCCTGCGATATATCTCAGTTGGTTTTGGCGTTGACTTCGGCGGTTAGGGCGATTCGTAGTTTCTCGACGTGAGATTTGTGTTCGGGCGTCGTAAGGTTTCATTATGGGGGGGGATTGGATTGGTGTGTAAATAATGTACAGCGAATTTTGAACAGAATAAATCTCTATGTGTCCAAATGTGTATCCTTTTCTATATCCTTTAGTACCATGTAAACTAGTTAAGTCGCTGTCGAATATGCGAGGTCCTTCGTGGCATCAGTTCGGCGTAGCATAATCCCGATCCTCGGTTTGGGTACCTGGGTGCCTAACCCACTAGGACGGAACGGAGTATGAACCAGACGTCATGGATCGTTTATTAGTCGCGCATGGCGAGAAGTTGATGTATTACCAATAATTTCATCTCGGGTTAATACGGGGGATGATAATGTTGTGATGACGATGTCGATGACGGGAATGGTGGTCTAGCTGTGGTAACCCAAGGCGACGTTAGGTTAACCTTGACATTCCGGTCGAATTCCCCTTCTAACTCCATCCTTCTCCTCATTTCTTCCTCGGAATCTTGATGAGACGGTGTCACTGTCCTCGCGCCTAAAGTTCTACCGTCAATATCTTGGTATGGCGTTCCCATCCTGCTTCTTTCGCTTATGCCTTGGTAGGATGTAGCATCCATCTCCCCGTGCGGAACTGTTATGGCATTTGATAGCGCATTTGAGGGCGTACGCGAATGCGATGATGGCAAGCAGGGTGCCGTCGCGTCCCACATGTCTCTTTCTATCGGCTGGTATTGAGGTCTCTCAGGCGGGCTGGGCGTGTCTCGAAGTTCGGATGTGTACGTCGGTAGGGCCTGGGCGCTGGTATTCATGCCCTTTCCACCACTGTTTACAAAGTGGGCGATATGGGTCTCGGCGGGTTTCCTTCGAGCTACCTTCCGCGTTCTGTACATCATGAAGAGACCGGCGCCTAGAGCAGCCAGTCCAGTAACTCCCATCGATACACCGACTCCAATCCCAGCTGCGGCCCCTGATGAAATTCCACCACTGGTCGCTTCGCAGCTTGCATTCCCCGTCGCCATCTGGTTCGCTAATGCTGAGGTTACCGATGCCTCGCAGTTATTTGCGCTATTTGTCGAGGAAGCAAACACCCAACCATTTACGGGAATGGCTGCGACATTTGAAGCTGCTGTGACGGTCGAAGTGGTAACATGCCAACCGGAATCTTTCGTCGCAAAAGTAACTATGTCCCCCTTCTTAAGCTTTGATGTGCATTCACCAGTGCTTCCCGGATCGGAAAAGGCCACGAAGTCATACTCCCTACGAACAAGAGGTCAATATGCTGCTCCTAGATTGAATATCGTAAAACGCACATGGGACAGCATGCTATTAAAGTACTAGAAGAGTCTTTAGCCGACGCCGTCGCGGTATAGTAATCTTGCGGACATGTGACGGGTCCTATGCTAAGTACTGTCTCCGCGATGGGGCCGAACCGGTCCTGTAACCACCATGTTGTCACCGGCTTAGGGAGGCATGTCGGCGATGTCGAAACACTGATTCCATAGCCAGGGTCCCAAGCGGCGATTGTATTTGGGACGAATTTCCAAAGCGAACTTTCGCATCCAGGTTGATGGGGATGTGTCGTCGGGATCGGGATCCAGGAAGTGACAGTACCGCTATTCGTCTCTGGTAGCCGATTCATTGTCAGTCGCGACGAGCAAAGCAAAATCGCGAGGTATGCTGGAGAAGAGGTAGGTGTTCAGCTCTCCAGAGCTGCCGGTGCGCGTGGGCTATTAGTATTTTATCAGGATTCCTTGGGGGCTGGACTTTTTCCAAACAGGAGGTCGTTGAATGGCAATTGGTCAGTTCTATTTCTGTCGAATCTCTTAACCATGTTCGATAAACCCTTGCTTGCAATGGATTGACATCATGCAGTGGATCTGCGGATGATAGTGCTCTGCGGCACGAAGGATTCGACGGCTCCATCTGCCCAGATGCAGTATAGCTTGCGGTCTTTCAGGGATGCCATGCGGACTTTGACTTGATATTGTCGTAATCATATAGTGCATCGCAAGAATTCGGCTTTTGAGGCTTTTGAGGCTTTTAAGTGAATATAGGGCGTGATATTTCTGCCTTTTTAACCGTGAGCTAAGACTTAGTTTATTATGAATTGTTCTTCTGTTGTTTATCCACTCTATAATAATAAAGGGAGGGTACCTATCAGTTCAGCAGGGTTATTGTTGGTCTGCGCCGCCTAGGCGGGTCGACAAGCTGCAGATTCCCCTTGTTCAGCTTCAAGAAAAGATTCGTTCCTCTGACTAAGATCGGTAGCCCTGTGGTTAATAATCTATAAAGTCTTTACCTAAAAAATGAATGTCATAAGGAGTGAACGATCGTTCAAGTACCTACCAAGTATGCTAGAATATAGAAGAGTTGAATCCTAAATTGATCGTAAACTCGGCATTTAGTAGTGGAACCAACCAAGTTTCGTGATCGGCTAAAACGCCATAGGGCTGAATATTTCTTGGCCAGGCTTGTACTTTTGATAGACTAGATGCGAAAGTACCTATGGAAAGATCGCAATAAGCCTTATACTTGTCCCATAGGTAATACATGGAATAAGCTGGGAAGGAAGGCACCCGCCAGTCAATTGTGCTTGGTATACTTTACAGCGTGATTGATGGCCTTTTATTAGCTTGTCAGGTCTTACCTAATTGGTGGACGATACGATATCTAAGTATCACACTAAGCTTCCCGCATATGGTCCGTGCTTGCTTATGTAACAAGTGATCTACCTAGGTACCTCTAAGATAACGCAGTCCATGGTGATCATTCTCGTTCTTCATGCCCGCCGTAGTCAGCCACCCCTTTCTCAATGCTCAAACTCCAATCCCTCCCCTCAAAGCATACCGGCGACGCACCCGTAAGAGGTCGTTAACCTTTCCACATCCCGCCTTTGTACTTAGATACCCGCGTTCTCGTCTTCCGGTAATCCTATGATGGACTGGCCTTCCGGTAATTTCTCGAAGTCAAACCAAGGATGGTCCATAATTTCGTCAACCCTTGCTCGTTTCGCTGGCTCGTAGACGAACATTCGTCCAAGGAGGTCCGTGAGCTGATCCGCTTCTCGTCTAGTAATATGTTCCGTCCCGAGGCCCATTTTCTTAGACATAGCGTGTGCCGCGGCGGGTTTATAGAATATGCCCAGAAAACCTTCTGGGAACTCGTCGAGATTGTTGAGGCTAGCCTCAGGCCAGGGGTCTTGGAGCATCTCCACGAGCTCTCGAATGGACATCATATCATCGACTTCATCTAGGGGCTCGCCTTCGTCTGGGTCCTTCGTCGGGTACCCGAAATCGTTAAATAGAATAGGCCCCCAAGATTGGGGAGGGTACCCAATCATCTTAGTTATTTCTTTGAAAAGGCCCTTAAAAGTATGAATTCGCCCCAAGGGAAAGGTCTCCACGGCATGGCATAACTCGTAAATTGTGCAACCTAGCGCCCAAACGTCGCTCGCAAAGCCAGCTGGCCGACCCAATGCAACTTCTGGTGCAACGTACATCGTAGGGCATCCTGGGGCCTCATTATGCGGCTTGGAGAGTAAGAATGATAGGTCGAAATCGATTAGACTAACGCTGGGCAAGATAAAATTCACCTTCGAAGCTAGGAAGTCGATTGGCTTGACGATATATCTCCGGGTCTCAGGGCCCGTAGGCTCTCCGGATACCGTCCTAACCGGTTCAGTCTTGGGTTGGCCGAAAAAACTATACATGTCATCTTTGTTGTACCGACGTAGGTCTTGTAAGTTGAATAGGACGTTTCCAGGGGTGAGGTCTATCGACAATCAATCGAGTACAGATTAGTAAGTCTGCACTATGAAATAAAATACTTGAGTATAATTCCAAGACGTACCATTATGGCAAATACCCTTTCCATGTAAATATCCCAATGCCTTTGTCACATCTCGACGTCGTCGTCCGACATAGTGGTACGCGATGTTGAATGATTAATACTCCTCGTATCCTTTGCGTGTGTCTTGCTTAAAGTACGATCGTGTCGTGGTATTGATGAAGAATTTAGTTGGAAGGATGAAGTGGGAGAGGAAGGGTGAAATGGCAGATACCAGCTGGTCTAAATAGAAAAGTATTCTTCACGTTGAACGCCGAGAAAAAAACCTTTTACTGCAAACTGATCAGGGCAACCAAGAGCAAACGCCCGTAACACATGTGCACTGGGTTTTGCAGCTAGCTTTGACCAGGTACCTTCCCTACCTAGGCCTACGACGCGAACACCCACGATCTTTCGCACTATCCGGGAAGGAACCTAGGCACCTAATCAGTTATGATAACTACTCAAATTTATGGCTATTACCCACTCTCTACATACCTATATAATGCAAACCCACACGTTTAGCATAGTGCGCCTACCAACCCCTGAGAGCGGTGCGTGGTACCTAAGTACCTTTCTGCTTGTTCTGCCTCCTCTATACAAATGCTTATTATCAATATGCTGCTTCATCATGAGGCTGTATCAGATTTAAAATCTTCTCCCACCCAGGCAAGCGGTGGTCATAGACTTCCACCTGCTTCTTGGTCAATTCTTCCATTGCTAGTTCTAGTAATTTGCTCCGCCGTTAGCTACGTCCGTGATTTGTTATTAAACGTACTCACCAGATGCCACATTTCCTGGTATAGCGGGATCTAAAAATCCTCGGTGTCCTTGCCCAGGAGTTCCTAATTTTTGTTTGACTATATCTAGTGGAGTCATTCCGCCACCATCCCTAGAAGAGGTATCGGCACCGAAATCAAGCAGTAGTTCGGCGCATGATGCAAAGCCAAAGGCAGCAGCGCAGTGAAGTGGTGTCCTTTTGGCTCCTGTATTCATTAGTAACAATTCTCTCCGACTTAGTATAGCCACCTACTTCCTCGAAGATCCTCCAATTCGTTTCCAGAAAATGCTTCGTGATTCATAGGCAATGTTGGTTCGACTCTATTGATGAACTTCCTCTTTTCATCAGCAGTCAAAGGATCAAGCAGCATCCTGATCCGTTCGCAGAGGCAGATATCGTCACGCGTGAATGACCCATCGCGAGGACTGAATGTTGGCAGGAACGCATGTATCCAGACCGATACATCATCGGGTCCTATGTCATCGACGTGAGGTGATCTCTCAATAATTAACTTCAGAGTCTCCAAGCTTGCATGGCCAAATCCAACCAGATAGTTCAAACATGTCCAGCCCCGCGAGTCTCTCCACTCTAAGCACCGAGGCTGGTGTTCCAAAAGCGTATGAATCATATTTTCTGCGTTAGTTGCTGAGAAATCGCCTTTAAAGACCATGATGTCGTATTCTGGTGGAATGTAAACTGTTCCTGCATCCCAGTCCTCCATTTCCGAATCTGCCCCTAACTCAAGCCCCGACCATAAAAAGTCGTGCACAAACGAGCTGCGATTTCGATTGGGGGGCCCGGAAAGCTTCGCTCCAAGGCGTAGCAATAGATTAGTCACTTTGCAGTTCCCCATCTTCATCGCGATATGTAAACTTGTTTGATGGGCGGCGTCCTGAATCTCTAAGTCTACACCCTTTTCCACTAGGATCTCAACAGCCTTTAAGTTTCCAGTGAAAGCGGCCCAGTGCAATGGAGCGCCGCTTGGCCATGCGAACGGGAAATGGAAGCTTTCCAATGCTGAAACTTGGCTGGGGTTCTGAAGCGAAAGACCTCCCCTTTGTAGCAACAGACAAGCTTCTTCTACATATTCATCAGGGAAAACAAAAAGCCAATGCAGCGCAGAGACCCCCGAGACACTATTAGTCACACTTGCATCAGCACCGGCATTGATTAAAGCTCTGAGAGATTCAATATGACCCGCCATACAGCATTTGATAATTGGCGTATCGTTGCCCCTGTCCCGCTTGTCCAAATTACTCTTGATATCAAGCAAGCAGGTTAATCCTGTTGGTTTCAACTCATTCTTGGCTGCTGCTGCATGTATAGCGAAATCTTTAAGGTCTTCCTCTAAGTCACCTAGCAAACCGGACCCCAATGGCACCTCATTTTTCATGGGCGTATCAATCTGGGCGCTGTAGTGAACGTTGTAGCCACCTCGGTAGCGAAAGACCTCCCAAGCCGCATTCAAACGACCAGCGTCGGCATCCAACCAGTCTTGAGGCGGAAATAGGTATCCAGATTCTACTCCTGTAGTAATCCATTCTGTCTTGCCTTGCCGAGGCGATTGAACCCCAAGACTTCCGGAAAGACGACGACGCCCTGAAGAGATCTGGGCGTAAAGAGCAAGGGCCGGGAGATATCCCCCCTCGGCACACTTGTATAAGGTATCAATTTCTTGTCCCGGCTTCCCTTGGAGTGCATATGCTATGGCGATGGTAAACAATTCGGATGTCGCGATTGACTCCGAACTAAGCTGTCTTAGTAAGGCTGAGTCTCTGGATGCAAAATCGAAGGCCCTTCGGGATTCGTATGCCCAACTCTTCCGGTTGCGACGAGACTTCTCTAAGAATGACGCATTCGTGTCAAATTCCGAACGAATCATAGGAAGGGCTGTGAGCGACTTATCCTCAAGCTTGACAATATCGTCCGAAGCCAAGCCGCCACAGAAGAACGTAAGAAATCTACGGCACTGATTAGTTATGTGTGATGGAGGGTGCTGCCAACTGACTTACCTCTCGAGACTATCCCCTGGTTCTGTGCAAAATTCCTTAGCTAAGATAGATTTGATCTCGCTGAGATCTTGGGTGCGATTTCGAAAGTCAATCGTCAACATATGTCCGAGTTCAACGCAGAGATCCTCGATGAATGCGGTGGGAATTAATGCTTGTGGGAACTTTGTGCAAATAACATTGAAATTCGGAGTGGCATCGGGTGGTACGTCGCCTTCGAAGGCTATTGCACTCCATATAGTTCTTGCACAAGCCCAAATATCGCACCGCTCTGCCATGCCCGGTTGCACCGCTCTGCACCCCTGTTCGGGCGCCCGCCAACCCTGTGTCCCCAAAGGCAGAATCGGTTCACCATCAACTTCCAACTCAGAAACAGAGCACCCGAAATCTGCTAACTTCGCCATGCAGCCGTGTTCAGTTTGCTTTGAAGCGAATACGAGGACGTTGGAAGGCTTGATATCGCCATGTATAACACCACATTGGTGCAGTGCGGCTAGGCCAGCGACAAGTCCTCGACTCAAGTGGATTTTGACATTAAAAGGGACACCGAATCCTTTACAGCATTCCGCGAGAGACATATTCGCATGCTCCATGAATAGGGTGGGGGAGAAGAGCATCTCGTTGCTTTTACGACTATCGTATCCCCATGCGATAATTGTTACGATATTAGGATGACTCCGGAGAGTACTATGTGATAATGCCAAGACTTCGAATATAGAATCACGGATCTGTCTTCTGCTTGCCCCGGTATCATGGGACGATGATTGAAGAGGGGACTGAAACCCCGTCGTTGCTAGCAGCGCTCGCTTGATGGCGACTAACTCGACGCGTGTCCCCTCCATAGGAATTTGTGTTTTCTTAGATCTAAAGACAACTTCATTGGAGAGCCAAGAGGGCCTCCTATCTGCGACAAAAGGGCCATCGAATTCGAGGTTCATTCCTACGACCATCGCTCTCCGCCCAAAGACTTCAAACTGCGCACCCTTGCCAAGAGATCTTGACCCAATATCACAATCCTGAGTTTGGATCGGTCCATATATGTCGGCCGCCCTGAGATAGTTCATTAATTTATCTAGTGTAAAATCGCCTCCAGCGAGGCTCGATCGAGACGCCGTCAGCGTATCGAGACGAGAAGGGCGGGTCAAAGAGCTCGAATCTGAAGAGGTATCGGATCTTCCCGGCATTGTTTAGTACAGAAGCCCAAAGAGGGTGTTTCTAAGAAATGTCCCCAAGGTCCCATCAATGATGTGTATTCGAGGTTGAGGTAAACAACACAATGGTTGTAAAAGTGCGTGGGAAAGCAAGCTTGAGACTGTTGGAGTTCGGCATCCGCCCGGGCGCTCGCTCGCCTATTGATTTCGCGGAACGGAGTATGAATGGGCCGAAATAGGTGTGTTACACGACATCCTACCACTTAGGTGGTTGGGCACGGAACCTTTGAGATGTGATACACAAACCTCAACATTCTTACATTATTATCAATAAACATCCACGCGGGAATATGATAGCCCCAATCGGCTCTCATTGACATGGCACAGGAGATTGTTGGCGCGGATCTTCTCAAGAAGCTCAACAGTGACCTGAAAGGTGCTAGCCCCACCTCATACTATAAGCATGTCCAAGCATCGCTTCTTTCCTGGGATGGAGATAGCGTGAATAGTCGGAAGTACCATGAAGAAGGTCTCAGCCTGGGCAATGTTTTCGCAAAGTTTGGGTACGAGATAGATGAATTCAGGATTCCGCTAAAGGGGTCGCAGTTGTTATTAGAGAGTCATATCCTGAGTAAGGTGGCGGCAGCAAGCGCAAGGAGGTCCGAAGGAACCGGGAAATCCCTCTTAATATTGCATTATGGAGGTCACGGTTTTGAAACCAAGGATTGCAGAGCAGTCTGGGCTGCGTAAGTTCTGTATCCACGGGCCGTTTACCTGACTCACGTGTTCTAGGGAGCCGATAGGAGACGGAGAACAACCGCTTGTAGAGTGGCATATCATACAAAACCACCTTGAGAAGTCGGAAGCAGACATTCTGCTTATTCTTGATTGCTGCTTTGGTGCTTCAGCTGGACGGGCGGGGTCCAGATTAGGCCGCATTGAACTTATCTCGGCTACAGCAAAATTTGAGAAGACACCACCACCTGGTCTCTACTCTTTCACTAATGCTGTGATCAACGTACTTAAGCAGTCTTTGGATAACATTTCCCAAACGGATCGCGAAGATATTACCGCTGAGACCTTGCATCGGCGGCTGCTACGAAAGGAGGCAAACCTACCGGCTACCGCTAGCCACGTGGTTCTTCGCGCCGGTATCCCAAATAGAAGTATTAGGCTATACCCACTGCACCTTCAGCAGAACATCGCACAACAACTAGATACAAAAGGACCTCTCATAAAGCTCTTAATCAAAACCTCTAGTCTGGATCATAACAAGATCGATGAGCTTGCTATATGGTTGCGTTCAGATATACCATCGGACGTGTCGTTAGAGGTTGAGAGCATCACCGGCATCATGGGTTCCCTTCAGTCTCTCATAACGAGCTTTCCTGATACCGACAAACCTGTTGGGAGAGCTTTAAGTGAAGATTCACTCTCGCGTATTGTCACTGCATGGAATAATATCTGTGAGCTTGTCGTGCTGTACGGGCACGGTCGCCAGCAGTTCCCCAGAACGCAAAGCCTATTACGTGTATTGGAGAGCCAAGCCCGAAGGTTCCTGTCCCGACTAGAAGAAGAAGAAACAGACCTCTTAGAATCTGTCGAACAAGGTATATTGCATTCACCTTACGCGGAAAGCCAAAAGGGTGTAGATCACTTGCTCGAAACTCCGGAAATAGGAGCCCTTCCAATTGCGAACCAACTGCGCCTTCTGCAACTTACACTCCGTCCGGAAGAGGATAACGTTGATGAACCAGAGCACTCGACAAAATCGCTGCATGATGAGAGACATATTTGGAAGGAAGAGAAAGGTTATAAGCAGTCGTTGGACCAAGAAGAGTTGATGCAAATCGAGCAGCGTGTCCGTCGTATAGCGAACCTCATGGAAGCAACCAAAAGCGAGAAATTCCATGCGCTAGAATGTATCAGATGGTCTCACGATGATAAAGAGCATAGATTTATCCTTGAATTCCAGGTGCCACCCACCCATAATCCAACACGGTACTGGTCACTCAAAGGTATCTTAGCGGAAGGCACGAAGAAACGGCCGACGCTCGGACAGAGATTCCGTCTGGCCTATACAATAGCAGAGGCCGTCCTTCACTGGCATTCTGTGCAATGGGTGCATCAAAGCATCACATCGCACAATATTATTTTCTTCGAGGATCTACAGTCCAAGATTGACTTCGGAAATTGTTTTCTTCAACGATTTGACTATGCGCGCCCGAAGCAAGAACCTTCAATTGGAAGACACGTGGATGATATTCAGTACAACGTATACAGGCATCCTGATAGACAGGGACCGTGTCGCCAAGGTCATACTAAAATTCATGACATATACTCCCTTGGCGTGGTCCTTCTAGAAATTGGCCTGTGGGAAGACGTGCGTATCACTGGTATGAAGAAGGACAATGATATTATGGTGGATAAAATGGTCCGTAACCTACAATACGCTGCCGAGAAACGCCTGCCGCACTACATGGGCGAAGACTACCAAGAAGCAGTTTTGGCTTGCTTGAAGTCTGAATGCGAGCCGGAGATTGATGACAAGGCTCAGTCACGTTTAGCAGAGTCTTTTCAAAGACTTGTCATGGATAGGTTGAGAAAGAATCGCGACTTACGCTAAAGTTGAAAACTACATTATGTATGTACCTAGGTACAGTTGTATTTCACAAAGACTATTGTGCTCCGTCGGACTTTCGGAGTTACTTAGGTGGTTAGAATGCATAAATTTCATAAGTGGGATGACTTGATGGATAAGTCTTGGTTTATGAAAAAAAGACCAAAATATCACTCTGGATGTTACGGAGGGGTAGATTTCCATTCATCTATTTCTTTTATCGGAGATAGAATTAAATAAAAATACAAAGAGAAAAAGTTCATAGACTCTAACGTTTCGAAATGAGCGATCGGCAGCAGGTATGTAGCGTCGAAAGTATAACTGAATTGTACGATTTACTAATAAACTGTACAGAGCGAGACAGGGCACGACTTGCCGCCGGAAGATGAGTGGAGAGCCTTTGGATCACATGGAGATTCTAATATAGAGGCAATTGAATACGTCTATAATAGTGGGCTCTACATCTCTAATTCAATTCATAGTACGTTTCTATATCATTTTTCCAGAAGAACGATAAAGTCTGGTACTCGCCGCCCGGCGCGACAAATTTGGAAGGTCCTTACACAGTGATCAGCCATGACGGGAATGAGACCTACACCATTAAACTCGATTCTACTGGCCAAACCTGCACGGAAATTCCCAAAGCAAAATTGCAGAGATTTTAGGCGGGGTTGAGGGAGCACAGAGCAGCCTTACGCCTATTGCTGCGCAATAAGGCAATGCTCAAGTCGACTTTTAAGAGACTGGGTTCAGATGTAAGCAATTGAATGATTTGGCAGTGAATGGGCTATACCTGTAAACTTGAACCCTTCTCTCGAGAGATAACGTCGATATATTGATGTTCCCAATTGTCGCTTACCTATCCTCATAAGATATGTCTTCGTTTTCCATTCTGCGTGCTACTGCCTCTTTCCTGGCCTACCCGATACTGAGATCGAGGCTGCCTGCTACTAGTAACACCGGCCTTCCCAGAGACGAGGAATCCCAAGTAGGTAGCCATGTTCCAAAGCAGAGTGAGTCATAACACGTTTTACGATATATGGTTGGATTCGACTTATATAGGTCCCTGGGCTTAGTTGAAGACTACCCTAGAGGTTATCCTAGAATGGCCGCCCTACAAAGCAGCGACCCGACATTCACCATGTTTCGACGTTTCGCACTTCTTCATGTCAGGACTCTCCTTCTTGCACAGGACGAGATCTGCTATTTGGAAGAACAGCTGCACGATATCGATGAAAAGGAGAGAACACAGCTGTATTTAAGTTCTCGCGTATACGATGAAAATAGCGAGAGGCAGACAGTGATTCGAGAGATAAAAACAAAATTAAGAGAATATGGTTGAAATGAGCACTTTGTGGCCTTTTCCCCAGGCATTTGGATGGATTTATTGAGGCTAATAGTTCCTAGATGATGATCTCGACCGCTTTTTCAAACAATATGCCTACCATGAACCCACTCCACGGAGCTTGCAAAGCTTCCGAGGTTGGATGAATTTCACGAAACCGTTGATAGAACCCGAAGCGAAATTTATCCAGTCAACGGATTTTGTTTCCCCCCCTCATAAAGTTGAAGAAGGGTACCTCGAGGAGCTGGTGGAGATATTGGCTCGCAAGTCTGGCATCGATGATGGGGTATGGTGCTCAGCCTCCCCCGCAACCCGTTAACTAAGTGGTACACAGCTTCTTAAAACTGAGGTAGGTACCTAGGTATATATTGTGCCGCGTGGTTGTATTCGTTGACGTTTATTCAGAGAGAACGCCGACAGTCGTCTGACCCGGATCTCCATTTCTACTCCATCCGGCGACGCCGAGTGGTTGCTCGAATAATCTTAACGACGGTGGCGTGTAGCACTTTATTAATTCCGACGGCGGTGTTATTCATTGTCCCTAACCGTGGGGCGAGGCTTGGCGTTATTTCCATCTTTACTGTCCTATTTGGGTCCATAGTAGCACTTATCACCCAAGCAAGACGGCATGATATTTTTGCCGCTACGTCGGCGTAAGTGATCATAATCTTGATTTAGATTTTTACGTTTTCGGGTTCTTACGTTGTATGCAGGTTTGCTGCCGTCATGGTGGTGTTCGTTAGCAATATCCCCTGAAATACGTACAGGTATCTAGGTACCTAATGTCGATCCACCATGATATTGTAGTAAGTGGCGTCTGGGAATATTGACTTGGCTTCCGGTGGTTTTCCGCAATTGCGATTTCGGTCTCGGATATCATGTAATCGCCTATCTACCTCCCCGAATCGACAGCCACAATTGCGATAGGTGGTATTGGTGGGGGGGTCCCCTCTCTTGATGATTCTTATTTCTTAGGCTCTACGTTTCAGAAGAGTTCTCAGCAACATAATACTCGCACCAGGGAATGATTTATCAATAAAATATATTGGGTATGACTATATCCTTGTGGTTGGAAGTAACTTGTATTGGCTCCTTAGAGTCCATCCATGTTCTCCCCGGGGTTAGGTCTACAAGTCGGATCCATCCTATACGATTCTCTAATGAATGTACCTCTTAAGGTAATTCTTCACTTTCGACAGAGTCCCAATTGACGCCGGTGTGAAATGTTGAGTATCTCGGATTGTTCTCCACTCGTTCCATTTCGCCTCCCATTCCGTTCGATCGTTTCCGTCTTTCACAGGCAGGAACACCATCTTTGATTCCAACTTCTGGTCACTTATAGGTCGGTTTGGGTCATAGCCGTTGGAGTGTGTTGGAGGCAAGCACATGCTAGCAACCTTTGGCCCAAAGTGGACATTGTACGGCTTGAAGATGACGAGATACATCCGGGGGTCGCAACCCATCCCCGCCGGGTAGGACTCGTTACCGTTGTCGAATATCTTAATGTATTCGTCGATAACACCCTCTACTCCTTTCATCATGTCATTGACATCGTAGCCAAGAGCCGGACGATTGTTGACCTTAGAGAGGTCAATGTAAATAATAGGTGAGGACATCTTCCACTGAGCTTCGTCCCATTCAGGTGTTCCTCGGGGAATAACTTCATTCGGATCGACTTTTTCCCAGTAGAACTTGTGTGGAAGTTCGCCGGCTGATTTGATTCCGCTGGTTACTTTAAGACCCTGACATGGTCCCCAGAAAATGCGGATGGCTTCCGCAATATCGCGTTTAAGGTCGTGGAGAGGATTCATTTTTCTGATTATGGTGAGGCCGTCAACTATGTTGCTATTAGTAGTACCGAGTTTCGAGCAAGTGTTTAACCGATAGGGGGTGTCCGTTAAATACCTAGGGTAAGTCTGCGACAAGTCCTATATACGCAGGCGGAAAATATTGGCTGTGCAACTAAATACAATGTCTTGGTTAATAATTTATAGCTGCTTTATTGATAACCCACGGTGTTTATTGTTCACGAATGATGCATTGTCCAGCTCTTGGTCATGTATATTCTGCGTCCGCACCATCTAGTCACCTGAGTGACTCGACATACATTTGTTTCCGCGCAAAACTCGGCGGAAACACGAAGTGTCTACGGCAGGTGCTCGCAAGGAAGCATCTTGGTCAATTCACTAGATAATATGTTTGCGAGAGAAGGGAATCTACTGGACTCGTTGCACACACAGCCACCCAACTGGATGGGGTCGCGAGAAGCACTTTCCTATAAGACAGTGGAAATTTTCAAAGGCAGACATCAAATAGTTGTGGTCCATGCTCTTTCGCACTATGGTAGATAGGTAACTACGTCGGTTCGCCTTTTCGACGCCTGCACCTGAGTAGGCAGCTAGGTAGCCTACGACTCTACGCGATAATTCTCCTCAGGCCTGCGTCTGGACTTCATCAACTCTCACCACTACACAAGGGCCTAATATCGTCATACTAAAAAGGGCGAGACATTATTCAGAGCAATCGTTTCACACAGCTATTGTTTGAATTGAAGTTTTGGAGATAACTTCATACCCCTGACTCCTGAATTTGTGAGCAAGGACCAGAAGCTGCCACGTACGTATCCATACCCCATACTCCATATTAGGCCACCAAGGATGCAACACAACCTCCCTCAAGCAACCTAACCATGTATTAACTCATTTGCGATTAAGCCCTTTCTATAAAGTTGTTGTACTAGTTTTTTTTTTATCTATGAAATAAATAATATGTCTTCCGAAGCGCCAATCTTCCATCTTTTCCCTCATTTGCCGTTCGAACTGCGACGAGAAATATACATCTTAGCTACACCGCCTCGAATTGTTGACGTGCGGGAATCTTGGAATTTCGAGGACCAAGACGAGTTTATGGAAGAATGGCAGGAGAGCGGCCTTGACGTTGGGGAATATGAAGAATTTAAGCTCGTATATGCTCGTGACAAGTTTTTGGAACGATATGGAACCGAAATGCTTCAGACTAAGTTGCATCCCGACCTCGCGTATTTTGCTCACAGTTGGAGACATCGCATACCAGTACGAGGAAGAGAAAATAGCCAAGCACTCCTAGAGCCGTACGGATTTACCTCTAAAAATGCCCTGCGCCAGCCATGGACACCTACGGATGAGATACCGGAAATTCCACTCCACTGGCTCGAGAATCACCTAGATGTGGCCTTTAATCTCATTCGAGACAGCTATCTCTATAGCGAAGCCCCAATCCCGGCGCTATTGCATATGTGCGTTGAGTCTCGCCAATTTCTGATGGATTTTGGATATCGGCTCTCGTTTGCTACGCGCACACAGGGACCACGTACATGGTTTCACTTCGATCGCGACAGATTATATCTTCGCGAGCGTCATCAACCCTTCAACGACACGGGACCAGGATATATAGACTATGATGGTACACTGTGGCATTCCTACTGGAATATTCTTGGACAATTCCTATCTACAGATTTGCAACGGGTTAAACGTCTCGTTTTACCTGGGGGTAGATGGGTCCACTTTCGCGTACTGGATACAACCGAGACTCTCTTGCGAATAATGCCGAACCTCGAGGAAATGTTCGTCGAGCGCTGGGATACGAACGACTTTAATTCGTGGTATCACTCTACGGCTAGGGATAACCACAACAAGTATGACCCTGGACGATTCTGGAGTTGCTTCCCTGCCGAAGAAATCGACGAAGTAGCTGCAGCTTTCTTCAACGAGGGGCCATACGATTATGAGCGGAGTGTGTCATTAGATGGAATCGACAATATTATCAAGCACCAGGATAAGATAGTACCTACCGGGGCCTATTTCGAAGATTGCGCAAGAAGCATCAAGTTAGAGTTTAAATGGCAGAGAAAAAGGGCCGGCGCTCGTTGGAAAATCCCCAAAATTAAGTTCGTAAATGTCTCTTCGGAATCTGTGGCCGAGCGGTTTGTACATGGGCGACGGGAATTCTGGCACTATTACATGGAATTGAAGAAGGCCTACGCAAGAGACAATCCATTCATACCTCTGACAGTCAATTGCTTGACGCCGCCGCCTCCATTTTATGTGAATTGGAACTCTGGAGATTTCAGGGAACGATTTGTTAAGCTTCAAGAAAAAATCTCCGTTCAAATCAGTATTCCGGGTTTATGCTACACTACTAACACAGACGACTGGCCTTCATACGTTACGAATGGTGGTGCTACGGAACCAAGTTTGGAGATCCTGTAGTTCGTCTATATTGGAATGTCGAATGACTTACAAGTTCGGAAGCAAAGGTTTTGGCTATGAATAGAGGAAAGTTGGTTGATGGTTTATAACCGATCCACCTACAAACACAAACAGGACTACCGACTGATGAGGTCGTATACTGGATATTTTAGAAGGACCCGCCAATCAGTTATCTACCAATCTAGCTATAATGAACCTCCACGCACAACATAAAGGCTGCTTGGCCCAATTGGAAAGGCGTCTGACTACGATCGAGTATGTATAACATGATCGGTTAGTTATCAGGAGATTCTGGGTTCGAGCCCCAGGGTGGTCAATTTTGATGGTGGAGTCTGCTAGAAATTTTTCTCTCGTCAACGGATCCTCTATAAGGCATTATGCGGTATCCATTTAGGGCCTAAGGTATAGAGTCACCGAAATACGCCCTAGTTTACTTTTTTGGCTATTAGTTTAGACCTCTCTTCCTCTTCTTGAAATGAGTAGAGGAGGTTCACAGCTTCATCCAAGCCTGGAGGCGCGCTTGAATCAAAATAGGATCGGCCTCATACAGTATATCACGGGAATTATTATAGGGAGTAAACATGCGTCTTAACTTTTACATGTCCCTCAAACTAATATCTTCTGGACCGTTTATACGCTAGGAAAAAAAATAGCCCCACACTTCGGTGGCATTGGGAACGAACCCACATCGGGAAGTCTTAGGTATGTTAGCTGACTGTCACTACGAACTACATAGTATGGTTTGCATACCTAATTTGCTATTTTTTATGGGACTGGTCGGTTTGCTATAGGTAATCTGTACCTATCCGTATGATCGATAGAATTTTAGTATGATTTAGCCAATGAGGGAGGAGGTAAATGCAAAAGGAGAAGGTGTCAAGATGACGGTGTTAGCTGACGAAGTAATTTATGTAAGGGTATACACGTATGGGGTGACCTTCAATGAATAGGGGCTGGCTGAAAAGGCTATTATATTATTGGCGGTGAGAAATATTGGTGGTTATTTCCGGCCATCTGCGTCAGCGTGACTGGTCCCCAACCTCTCCTTAAGGCTTACTCATAAATATTTCCATTTTATAACTTGAGCAATTTCGCTTTTTATTATGTAGGTCCTTTAATAGCCCAGGCGATTACTCAGTACCTCAAGGCTGCCGTATTTGCACGATCCTAACTCCACCACCGTCTATTACCTACTTAGGTATGTACGGAAAAAACTACTCACTACAATGCTCGAAAAAGCGCAAACTTTCCCCCTCAATGTCAACAGGCTAGCTACCTTGGGTAGGAAGGAGGCCTGGATGACAACGGAGATCAAGCCATGTCCCAATATGGAACAGAAGAGAGTGTGCTATCCGGAACTCGAGCTGTGGTGTCCACAAGACGGAACGCGGAACTTGACAGGCGAACCCGAGGCTACTCTCAAAGAGCTCAAGGGGAAGGATGGCCTTTTAGGATCAAAACCAGAGTTGCAGGAGAAATGGTCTATCAAATTTGAGGGAGCTTATAGACGTATCAAGGGGCGTGACACAGCTGCCGTGCCGACTATTATGGCAGTAGCTTGGAATGAGAACGGTCGTGACTATAGTACCGAGGATGAGGATTTATGGGTGCAGGTATGTAAGGATGTTGTGGTGTTTTTGAGAAATAATAACGCATCCTATTTTGGTGTTGAGATTATCCATTGGGATATGCTGGACTACCAGGTTGTGACTTGACATGGCATGGTTGATACGAGGGTATTCACGTTGTGGCAGGAATGGGGGGGAAGGGGGTAAGGGGATGTGTATGAGAAGAGAAATAATAATCTTTAAGGAACCAAGAATATAATATTAAAATCGAAGTCGGAGTTAAGATTTCGTAGACACGGCACGGACCGTGAAGACTCGCCGGAGTTTAAACTCAAAACCTAGAACCCGGTCGCCGATCTCGGCACCCACCCCCCCGGAACGAACCCGAAAGCTTAGCTATCCGCAAAAAATAATTCGTCCAATACTTTTACATCCTCCAACATCACCGCCCTTTCCCGTGTCACAAAAGCAATACAGTCACCCTCCCTCCCTTACCCCCAATGTAGCACGCCACATAGTCATCAAACACCAATTAATAATGGCGGCCGACCAGAAGCAGACGCCCGCACGCAGCAGGGACTACAAGGGCTTCGTCGCTGGCGTCTTTTCCGGTGTCACTAAGCTGACGGTCGGCCACCCCTTCGACACCATCAAAGTACGTCTGCAGACCACAGACGCGACGCGTTTCAGCGGACCACTGCAATGTGTCTTACAGACGGTTCGCAACGAGGGTGTGCGGGGGTTGTATAAAGGCGCCACTCCGCCTTTGGTCGGCTGGATGTTTATGGACTCGGTCATGCTGGGTTCGCTGACTGTATACCGTCGATTACTCGCAGAGCATGTCTTTTACGACCGATTGACACCTCATAACGCCCCGACAACAGGGGGTAAGATAAAACCTGAGACCGAGGGACCTATTGCTGCGACTTCGCATGCCGCGGCGCACTTACCGTCATACGGACACGGAATCGCAGGTATCATGGCCGGCTGTACGGTGAGCTTCATCGCAGCGCCCGTTGAACATGTCAAAGCGCGTCTACAGATCCAGTACTCAGCACGCAAATCCGAGCGACTGTATTCAGGACCTTTAGATTGCGTTCACAAGATCTACAAATCTCACGGTATACCCGGTATCTATCGAGGCCTTCCCGCTACGCTGCTCTTCCGCTCGTTTTTCTTCTTCTGGTGGGGATCTTACGATATTTTCTCACGCATCTTGAGGGATAAGACGAATCTCAGTGCTCCGGTTATTAATTTCTGGGCTGGTGGACTTAGCGCGCAGGTCTTCTGGATAACGTCCTATCCAAGCGACGTTGTGAAACAACGTATTATGACGGATCCGCTGGGTGGAAAGATTAATGATGGGACGCCAAGGTTCAAGAATTGGTGGCAGGCAGCGCGGGCTGTATACGCGGAGGGTGGTGCTAAGGGGTATTGGAGAGGATTTTTGCCATGTTTCTTGAGAGCATTTCCGGCCAATGCCATGGCTTTGGTGGCATTCGAAGGCGTTATGAGGGTATTGCCATAAAAAACATATATTGCCATTGAACAGAGTTGTGCGATTACGATCGTACGATTCGCATGGATACGACGAATCACATTTAGAGAAAGACAGAAAAATCATTTGCATGGGTGAATTTCATTCCTGAGAACTCAAGTCTATCCTTGATAGCGTAGAAGTACCTTTTCCACGCCGAACCCATGCACCGCCACCAGTTTTACCCATTTGTCATGATCGCATGCTCGTTTAATCCTCATCTTCATCAGCCTCGTCGTTAACGACGTTGAAGAACTTGAGTTCGTAAACACCCTTGGAAGTAGAGACGACACGGAGCCAGTCACGGAGCTGCATCTTCTTGAGGAACTTCTTGGTACTAGATGCATATACAATTAGTATTCCTCAAGTCCAATCTAAGCGACACAATTGAGTACTTACAGGTACTTGAGGTATCGGCCAGAGAGCTCGTTATGCGCAATGATCTCGATTTTTCCCTCGCCAGCTTGTTGGATGACGATGTTGTCGCCGAGGTTACCGGTGCGGCCTTCAACCTTGATCTTGTCCTGAAGGAACTTCTCGAAGGCGGCAGTGTCGAAGATCTTGTCGCTAGCGGGCTGCTGGGCGTTGATGACGAACTAGAGCATGTAAATATTTGTTTCAATTTAATTAAATGGGGATATCTTACCTTCTTGGTCGTCTTAGCCTGCTTGCCGGACTTCTTCTACACGATTGAAAAATTGACCTTAGCCTACTGCTTCACGCCATGATCTCGCTGAGTACCAGGGAGACTGGGCCAACAGCAAAGCGATGTCAAGTGATACATACTGTGGAGGGAGCCATTGCTTCTGATTTTAATTGAGGACGCAAAGAGGTCGAATCCTGCGCCTGGAGATTGAGGTGGTTGTAGTGGAATATTGCTTGCGACAAGAGCGTTCGTTGATGGAAGGAAGAAAAGAAAAAAGTTCAATAAATTTTGACAGAACTTTTTGGTGTATCAAAAATGAAGTGGGGCTCGGCACGGCGATAGGGCAAACCAAAATGATCTGTGCACAAATAGATACATTGGTACTTAGTACAGTATTTTTGTACAGTCTATAGATTGATCTTAACGGTGCGTATATAGATCGGTGCGTACATACATAGATCGGACCCCGCGAATGCCGTGCCAGACGCCAAAGTGCCAATTCGGTAAGGTGCAATGCATGTGCTACTAATTGACAGCGGTGGATGCAGGAGCTAGCTAAGACGGGAAAGGCAAGTACCTCGGAAATGTTACCAGCCCCTGTAGCTTCACGTAACACACCGCGGTAGGAGCTCCATACCTTGGTAGACTATTGATAAACCAGAAAGAACAACCACCTCGTCATTGCAACTTCAAAGGATTAAACTTGTGTTTAATTCTTAGACCCCTTCTAATAATTTATGCTTCTTCGCTGTTACATAATTTTCTCCAAATCATATTTCACCAGCCATTCGTTATCATGACGACCGATATCAAGGTTCCCGCCTTCGAGGCAACTCCGATTGATACTATTCCCGAGATCGTCGCAACAGCCCGCGCTTCATTTCAGTCTCAGAAGACAAAAGATGTCGAATGGCGACTTGTACAGCTACGAAAGCTCTACTGGGGCCTTCGTGACTATACTGAGAAGATCCAAGCTGCTATGAACAAGGACCTTCGAAAGCCACCTCATGATTCGATTTTATCCGAAATCCACCATCTTTTCCAAGATCTTGATCTTACACTCAAGAAACTGAAGGAGTGGGCGAAGGATGATAAGAGCGTTGATTATCCTTTCACATTTACGCCTCTGAAGCCACGTCTCAGAAAGGAACCGCTGGGCACGGTCCTCATCATCGGTCCTTACAACTTCCCTCTCATGATCAATATTGCACCCCTCATTGGTGCTATTGCGGCAGGCTGCACTGCTATCGTGAAACCGTCTGAGAATTCTCCTGCTACCGCGATGGTTGTGAAGGAGTTAGTCGAGAATTACCTCGATCCGTCATGCTTCTTCGTCGTTAACGGTGCGGTACCCGAGACTACGGCACTACTGGATCAAAAGTGGGACAAGATCTTTTACACCGGAGGTGCAACTGTTGCGAAAATCATTGCAAAGAAAGCGGCTGAAACCCTGACACCGGTTGTTCACGAACTCGGCGGGCTGAACCCCTCATTTGTTTCCAAGTCTACCAATTTGGCACTATCTGCTAGACGTCTGCTATGGGGTAAGACGATCAATGCTGGCCAAGTGTGCTTGTCTCAGAATTATGTGCTTGTGCAGAGGGACATAGTCGACGACTTCGTTAAGCAACTTCAGGCGAGCTACAAGGAATTCTACCCTAATGGAGCCAAGACGACTACGGATTATGCGCGCATAGTCAACGAGCGCCAATTCAATCGCATAAAGAATATTCTCGACACTACTAACGGCAAGATCGTATTGGGCGGAGAGACAGATAAATCCGATCTTTACATTGCGCCGTCTGTCATCCTCGTAGACTCCGTCGACGACCCTGCAATAAAGGAGGAATCCTTCGGACCTGTCTGGTCTATTCTGCCGTATGATACTTTGGATGACGCCATCAAGATTATGAACCAGGTCGACCCCACCCCTCTCGCACTTACAACCTTTGGATCGAAAGCCGAGAACGAGAAAAGTAAGAGCCTAGATTACTACTTTTATCCCCAAAGACCAAACTTTGCTAACAATATCCGAAGTCCTTAGCCAAGTAACCTCGGGTGGTGCTACCATCAACGACGCCTGGATGCACGGTGCCATTGCTACACTACCTTTCGGTGGTGTTGGTCAATCCGGTACCGGCGCATACCACGGCAAATCGTCTTTTGACACATTCACACATCTACGTACCGTCGTTGAGGTACCTGGTTGGATGGACCAGCTTCTACGCGTGCGCTACTCGCCCTTCTCACCGACCGACTTCAAGCGCCACATTTGGATGACCAGCTCCAAGCCCAACTTCGATCGCAACGGCAAGCTCATCTCCGGGCCCCGCTACTGGTTCTGGCTTATCTTTGGACTTGGTGGACCCTCTGTTAAAGGTGCGTTATTACGGTGGATCGTTCTTTTTGCCTCGGCCTATGCCGCATTTTATCAGTACCGAAAGTCCTGGTGATATAATTATCGTCGTTCAATATGACGAAATGTGACTTGGGAAGGGAAATGGTGAATGTAAGATAAGATGAACAAGCTCTCCTATTGTAATCTTCCACTATTCTTGGTTATATATTTAGCTGACTGATGGGAACAGATAACCGCTCATAAGCAAAGCTCCGATTTGGCATTCTCCGAGCGCAATCGATATTCTCGGTCTGTGTAAACTATGTCTTTCGCGAGACGAATCTTCTGCGTTCTATCGCAGTATATTGGCTACCTATGGGTTCGAGCCGAATGTATTGAGTAATAAGGAGAATCGGTGCATTCTTCCTATTAGGATCATCAAAAATGCATGAATGATAGGGGATAGGGGTGTTTAGGTAGTCAACATAATGAGAGCTGAATAAGGCCATTTAATTGAGAACATCGCACAAACCTACTCATTCAATTGCTTTCCATGTGCAACATTAAGGGTCTCGTAGTCAAATGATATCACAGATGATACATCAACTTTCCTAGTATCAACATACTAGGGTAAAGAGCTCAAAGGAGTTGAATGGGGATAGAAGTATTGTCATTTTTTGTTCGACTCTTGGCTCCGCCCTATCGTCCCACGAGGGTATCAACCAACCGCCGACCTCTCTCACCACCAAGATACAACGTATCCTCGCCGTCACCATCAGCTCGTGCCATCTCGACTGCTTCATGGTAACCCGCAACCACCATTTCTTCATCGACACGCATACCATGCTCGACCAAGGCTCCGATCACTCCTCGTACTCGCGCGATCTCGCGTACCGTACCCGGGGGAATTATATCGTTCTGGCTCGAGTATACGTTCAATCCCACACTCTCTTCAATTCGCGTAATACCCGGTCCCGAAGAGGCAGGTCCATTATCAGCCGCCGCGCCCTCCCCTTCGATATGTCGGCTTATCCACACATACCCATTGACACCGAGGACCACATCAACCTTCTCCGCATCATCAGCCGCCGCACCTAAACCACCACCAGCCGCTCGTCCAACATCCAAGACGAAAGTCTGTCTCCTCGCTCTCACCACACCACCACCACCTCCCGTCCCACTAACCGCAACAAACACCCCATTCCTCAACTTACCAAACCGTAACGAGCGCGTGTGTAACACAGCCGCGCCATCAGAGTATAACTGCTGGACCTCGGCAACCAATAAATCACCCTCACTAAAAAAAGACCGAATCTGTAGCTCATCTGTCTCAGTGCGTCGGCGTTGGATACCGCCGGGTAAGTTCACGGCGCTGAGGGGTAACTGGGCTAAAAGTGAAGCGCCGACGTCTACGCGCCACCGACGGGCTTGGACTTCGACTATGCGACCGACTACCAGGTCGCCGATCTCGGGGGTGTATCGCGCGCGCAGGGGGCGGACGGAGAGGAGTTTGTTGGTTTTGGAGAGGGTGCCGGCGACGGAGGATATTATGGCGGGGGGTTCGGTGGTTGTGTATGTGCCGTGGCCGCTATACAGAGAAGAGCGTCAGTGGGTGTTCATAGTGGGTGTTGTTAGGGGAGAGGGGTAGGGGGGGTGGTTCTTACCGCATCCATTGAGGATCTTCTGTGATCACTTCACCAGGCGTTACGATAGAGTCGTCGCCTGTTCGTCGTGCACGCTTCGTCGGACGCACCATAGAGATGTCACCTTCTAAATCCACCCCGCCTTCTGAGTCTGAGTCTGAGTAGCGGTCTACATCTCCTAGACCGCGAACCGGTACTTGCGCTGGTTGTATTATTGTAATTGGCATTTCGGCGGTAGGTGTAGGTAGGTTAATCGAGGGTGTGGTGATTGGTTTGTATTGTTGGAAATATTTTGTAACCGAATTATTTTTGTCTGAAGCTCTGAAACCCCTGTAAATCCAGCCCTGTAGCTGCTAGAGCCCCGTCGTTCGCTAGTGCATTTAGCCCCACAGACCTCGCTATCGATATGCTAATGCTACCCGCTAACGTCACAGGTTACCGCGACAAGCCGGCAAGGACGCCGAGTTACGTTATTTATTAGGCAGCTTAACATGTGATCCGTTCATTCCATCTACATAACCATCTCATACTCATCAAAATCTCGAAAAATTACAGTCAAAGACAATGTTATAGGGATTCTGTATTAATAAATTCTAATAATGTTACAATTTCATTGAACTATTGAGGCCGAGTCGGCTGAGGTTGAAGCTCTTCCGTTGAAAGCTCCCAAGGCGATCACGTTACGTCATCGTGAAGTCCGACACGACACAAATGACCGATCCACGTCTAAGAGATATTTTACCAGCACAATTGCATTGTTGACATGGATGACTATAACGCAGAAGCCTTCGTCAACCGCGATGATCCCATCCCGACGGTTGTTCTCGATGGATCTACGCCGCCTAGACCGCGGACTCCTTCCACATCGGCAGAGCACTCCGACTCAGAAACTCCGATACGTCGCAAAGGACTCCGAGGCCGTCTCTCGGCCTTCAAAGAGAAAGCCAAGATTCAGGATCAATTAGTTGAGAAATTATTAGCTCAAGTGGTGCCTCTAGACGATGCTCAGATACCACAGGATGAGCCCTCTCAGAAGGGCGGCAGCCCCGGCGTGGAGCGTCCAAACTTCAACCTAACCACCATGTCCAATAACTTCCGCCGCTTCAACGCTCGAATAGGCGTTGTTTTTGTATTCCAAGCCCGTGTAATCCGCGTACTATCTTGGAAACGACCTACTCATACCCTCTCCTTCCTAGCTATATACACATTCATCTGCCTCGATCCCTATCTACTCCCCGTCCTACCATTAACAATCCTCCTCATCGGCATCCTAGTGCCAAACTTCGTAGCACGCCACCCCGCGGCCGAATTCAGTCTATCCAGCGAGCAAGCCATAGGCTACTCGCCCCACGGGCCACCACTCGCTCCCGCGATTACAGTCAAGCCCGTCAAAGAGCTGAGTCGGGATTTTTTCCGGAATATGAGGGATCTTCAAAATAGTATGGAGGACTTCAGTCAGCTCCACGACGGCATCATACGCTTAATGGTGCCACGAACGAATTTCAGCGACGAGGCGTTAAGCAGTGCCCTCTTCGTCGTACTGTTCGTTGCTTGCCTCGTCATGTGCATCGCGTCGAATGTCCTACCCTGGCGCTTGATATTCCTAGCCCTAGGTTGGGTGGTTACGTGTATGGGCCACCCGGCGATCCAGCGACAGCTGCAGACCGCGCATGAGAAGCATATCCATCCGCAGGAGGAGAAAGCGAGGGGCTGGGTTGAGAATTGGGTCGAGAAGGACGTCATACTCGATAGCGCGCCGGAGGTTAGGGAGGTGGAAATCTTTGAGCTACAGCGTTTGTCGAATGCGGGGGAATGGGAACCTTGGATATTCAGCGCGTCGCCGTATGATCCCTTATCGGCCCAGCGCATTGCGGGGGACAGGCCGGTTGGGACAAGATTCTTTGAGGATGTGTTGCCGCCGAAGGGGTGGGAGTGGAGTGAGAAGAAATGGGCTTTGGATCTCTGGAGTCGTGAGTGGGTGGAAGAACGTATTATCACGGGTGTTGAGGTAGAGACGGAGGGCGAGAGGTGGGTTTACGATATATACGACGAACAAGCGACGGAAAAGGTGGGGGTCGTCGAACCACCTACTACTCCGTCTAGCAAAGGGAAAGAGAAGGCAAAGGCCCCGCCCCTTAAGCCTAGTTGGGAGGAAGGTGAAGATGGTGATGGGAGGAGAGGCGAGTGGAGACGGAGGAGGTGGGTCAGGCTCGTGAAGAGGAAGAATATCCCCGAGGCTGCTGTGTAAGTCGGAAGTTTATATTACAGATGTGAAAGTACTACTAAGTCATAGCGATATGATTCATTATTGTTATTGTTATCACTCGTGATATCACTCATCCATATAACCCCATACACGTCAAACAAATGAAGAATTAATGGCACAAATTTTCTAAAGAACTCACTTTCGCCTGTTAGGTCATTGTATGGGTTTTATTATTTTATTTTCTATGAACAGCGTGTATTAAATGAAAAAAATCATACATAACTCCTAAACAGAAAACAGAGCCAAAAACATCACACTACAAATCTACTTCGTTGCTCTGTAGACTCATATATACTTAGGTATTTACGTAGGCATGGGTAAGGATGACAATTCTCTCTTAAAGGCAAATGTAGGAGTTTAAATGGCATGGTAGCCATGAGCGATGACCTCCGTAAGCCAGTTGGAGAAGGTGGAGCCCCTTGGGGCCATTCCCCTTCGCTCAAGAGTATCCCGAAGAGACATACTAAAAGGAACACCCTGTGTAATAAGCCATACAATAATACGGGAGTCCGGGGAGCGTTCGACGGACCACCTCATAAGGGAATCCCCCTGCTCCTGGATATTAGAAGTGTAAGCCTCCCCAGTCGGATCGGTGAAGATGCGGAACGCATGGAGGTGGCCCTCCTCAATAGCGGTGTAGACAAGGGGTCTCACTCCGAGTTTAATATCCCCGTAAACGGCATTGGGGAAGAAATAAAGGTATGACTGAATCATATTCTGCATTTGTCGGCCAGGTCGGGCGCGACGCATGGAATCGGCGATGAGGGGCCTGTACGGACGTTGTCTGAGAATGTGAAGTCCGTATCTGTCTCTCAGTTCCCGGATGTAATCGTACCAACGTTCGCAGTCCAGCTCGATGACGGCAGGATCATGGTTCGCGGTATCCCACATGTCGGCGGGAAAAGCCTCGAAGCTAACCCATTCTTGAGGAACCCAATCATCAGCTTCGGCAAGCAAATGCATAAGATTCTCAGGCAGATCGAAGTCGCCGAAGACCCGACTGGTACGAGGCATTTGAGGAACATGCCCGGGAGGGGGCTCTATAACAGGAGAGTACGGAACGGGAGAGTTATGAGTACTAGGGGAACTAGAGACGCTCATTGTCACTTAGGTAAGGGTAGGTTTACGTCTTTGCGTACTGTTGTGTAGGTGTGTGGGTTCCTTTTAACGTGAGTTTTGCTTGTAACAGGTTTTTCGTTCTATGGTGTTTCTACTATGTATAGATATCTTGCACGAATGCCATAAAATGTTCGACTAAGGAGCACGATGAAGATGCACTTATATAGTCATAGCGGGCCACGACTGTTCGTTAACAGCTCTTCTGTTTAATTACAGCTTCTTATCATTCACCTTATCATTTCCACACATTTGATGGCGTTCGTACACAATATATTGATTTGTATCTTAGAGCTTGTATAGTATAGATTGCTATTCTTGAACACCATCGTCACCACCTGCATACAATATCATTATCGACAAAATCAGGAGGAAGACGACATGAAGTCAAGTTATCTAAACGTACGTTGGCGTACAATTCTTAAGGAAGGCTTGTCAACTGATAAGGTGCTTACAAGCGCACGAGTTCATATACACATAACTTCCAGCGGCCACAGTTCACTTAGTTCTATAGCGGTAAATAAGTATGTACGGATGAGTTCGGCGGTGGGAGGCCAGACTTTGGCCATCATGAAGATGTAGAGGTGGGTAGAAGTGTATACATTAAGATATAATATATTTGTATGCTAGCAGCAACAACCCCTAATTATATAAATCACCCAGAGACCACCGAGAGGTAGGCTTGAAGAAGACAAAGGACAACAAGCCTATTAACACTACTTGGTAACCGAAAACCTCTTTGGTGGCCTCATCGAAGGCTCAAGGCAACTGAAGGTACTTTGTTGGCTTTTATTTAATGTACATGAGAAGGGCCTTTCGCTCCTTAAATCAGTCTATCAGGCACTTCTACCGTATACCCCTAGGTAGGTAGGTTAGGTATCACGAGAAAATCCGTTTTCATAGCAGCTAAGATTAACCCCTATTCATCCCTAGTATTACATAGCATAAAAAGGAGTCCGTTCTTATTACGCTATCCCTTATTTTATTTGATGTGCCTCTAGGTATTCATGAGAAGCGACCCCTATAACATTATTGCACCACTACTATTAGCCAAATTGCAGGCTCCAAACACGCACTAGTAAACCTTGTAAAATTCTCAAGTCTCAAACAAAAGGGACTGAGGGTATCCTAAGTTTCGCACCTGCCCGCTCTCACATAACCCCTATCCCACCCAACCCATCAAGATGAATAGTACCCTCCTAAACCACCATCCTCGTCGCCAAAGACCCGAAAGAAGCCAGCCCCCTAAGTTTTATTCTTTATGTCATTACTTCGTTCGCATCCTATACAGATACCTTTTCTAGGATCTTATGAATACCAGCGCTTTTCCCCCTTCCATTGTCCAGCTCATCCACCAACTTCCGCGCCCTGTCAACCAAAATAGCGATTACCTTCTGGGTATACTCAAAGGTGCCGGTGCTTTGCATGTACTTTACAGCGTACCGCTTGACCTCCTCGTCCTTCGTCTTCTGCTTTAAGATATTGAGAAGTTGGAGATTCGATGGGTTTGAACGTATACTATGGATGATGAGGAATGAAAACTTGCCCTCCGTCAAATCTTCACAGAAGCCTTTATTCTGGCCGTACTCCGGGTTTGATAGGTTTTTGTAGTCATCCTGGATTTGGAAGATGATTCCCAGTAGGTTGACGAGGGGCACGCAGTCCATGAGAGAGCCTGACTCGGCCTGCATGAGCTTGATAGCTAAACGGAAGAGACCCCCGGTCTTGTTTCCGACCATTTCAAGATACTCCTCTTCAGTGGGACACGTCAAAGTGTCTCGCCAGAAAAGATCCATACCTTGGCCACGATGAAGGTTGTTCAGTTCTTCGGTGTAAATATTGATTGTCTTTGGATTCTTGAGTTTTTGCAGTTCCTGTAAGGCGCAGAAGTAAACGTAATTAGCCGAATTTATGGTTTGCGCCGTACCGAAGATGCTATGGGCAACCGGCAAGCCTCTCCGGAGTAGCGAGTTATCCTCAACATCATCGACCAATAATGATGCAGTATGTAGCATACCAACAACTTTGGTGATAATGTCCAAACTTTCTTGTGGCACTTCCAACCAAGCATTGAAAGAATTGACCATAAGCGTACGGAAATCTTTTCCAGGATGAGCGAATAAGTACTCGAAGGGACCCATCAAGACCCTTTCCTTAGCCTCGGTCCATGTCTTTCTAGACGTATAATTAAGATCCTCGGTCTCATATCGCGCGGGGTCCTGAGTGCCTGTAGCGTGCATTCCTGTAAGGGGGATAGCAGTTGTAGATGAGTCCCTTCGATGCTTGCTGTTATTCTGACCGAGCCAATCTGATTCCGGGACGGGCCGTAGGACTGATTTGGCGGGAGGGAGCGGTGTAGTGTAACCTGTGGAGGAAGTCCTAGGCGGGATAGCGTTGGGTGATTGTAAAGATATACCAGAATTGGAATTAGGGTTGGTATTAGTAGTAGGAACCATGACTGCTATGATATTCCTTCCCAATAAAAGGAAGAATCAACTCTAAGACCTTAGTAATTCAACGTAACGGGGAGAGAAGAGCGTTGGATTCAAAGTTAAAAGGTTGCCTAATTCTGTGCTGGCGCAAACTCTATCCAGGTAGCTCTACCTTAGCCTACCTAAGGTACCTAGGTAGTATAGTATTCGGGATTGGTGGAGACGCAGCGGGAGCACTATATTCGTTGTCGCTCTTGCATATGTTGATGCCTATTAAATACTCGGATGCAGGTAAAAAGTAAATTGTCGTGCTGTGTAGATGTCTTATACAGACATTCAGCTGTGATTGGCTCGGCCTCCGGGGCTATGTAAAGGTACGCCTGAATATTTAATAGAATGGAGGGGCTGTGTGACCCGTGGCTTGATAGTAGTAATCAAGATGAAATCATATGGATAAAGCTATCCTATTATAGAGAGAAGAGGATTTGCAAAAGGTACGATGGTTGTTTGACGGTAGGAAGGAAGTAGCAGTAGAGCCTTCAAGGATTAATTATTCACATGTCTGAGACATACAAGGGCAGCCACGAACGTCATGAACTCTGAGATGTAACAGGTACAAATCAGGTACAGTTGCTTATGCATAATTTTATCTGTCTTCCCCGCATTGGCGGTGATCTTAACACTCTCTGCCAAGTATCTTTTTCGTATCGTACCAATGTAGCTAAGGCTACCCAGAATATTGTTTTGTCTGGAGTTACATTTTCTTCAACATTGGGGAAATGAGTGTCTCATAATCAATGTACGTGAGATGTGATTTTGAATAAGATTGGATGTTGCTCTAAGTATCGTATATAAAGTATTTTTTGAATGATATTATAAGAGATTTATTAATATTATTTACCTGGAAGGTTGTTATATCTAGGGCATCCTTAATAAGCTGTTATAGTGTTATAGGTACGGTATTAGCCCTACAGCATGCTATTAAACGGTACCTACCCGACACTAAGGAACCTGCTAAGGTAATGGAATCGTATCCGCCGTTGCCGTGTTAACGATAATTCTCCACTCAAACATCACGATCCTTGTAACCAACGATTTGTCGCATGAAGAATCGCAGACCCCAAAACTGGTCTGTGGTTTATGCGCACACCGTTCGTTTTTTCTCCTCTTCTTGATTTCTTCTTTTTTGAGACCAGGAGATTGTTCTCTCGTGATACCCCAACCTTCCTTTCGTTCTCTTGTATTAACATTTTACCGGCGTCGCTCCTCCAAGCAACTCTATTGGCGTTTTATTTTTTTGATTTCCCTCTTCTGTTCTCTCTAGTTTTGCAGCATCGTATCGCATTGCATAAAAAGTTCGACACAGGCCATATCGATTACACCCAAGACTCCACCACATACCTAAAAGATAAAGATAAAAAGCAAAAATGGAGAACCTTCTATCTCTCGCCTTCGACAACCTCTCCTCCTACGACGGCCCCAAGATCCGAAAGGGTCTGCGCCAAGTTGAGGGTCTACTAGCCAACATCTGCTTGTCGCGATCGCAAAGCAGTAACAGGGACCGACGAGCCTCGACCGTAAGTCGAGATCTTGACCAACATGACGATGATTCGGAACCGCTTCCTCCGAAGACTCTCGCCGAAATTACCGACGACCCGGCTTTCTACGAGTTCTTTAAACTGCAAGAGGGTTTCGAGTGGAACGTCACTATGCGCCTAGTTAGCACTCTGGATCGTTTGCTAGCTAGAGGTGCCGACGGCTCTAACGACTTGCTGATCCTAAGCGCTCTGGATCTGGTTCAAGGTGTCATGCTCCTACACCCGCCCAGCAAGGCCTTGTTCTCTCGAGAGATGCACATGAACGTAAGTCCCTCTACTATACTACTTCCCACTTTCCACTACGCTTCTCTCGCTAACACTACTTCACATACAGCTCCTCCTCGACCTCCTAGAACCGGACTTCTGCCCCGCAATCCAATCCGCGACCGTCGTAACCCTCGTCACCGCCCTAATCGACGCACCCCGCAACACGCGAACCTTCGAAGCCCTCGACGGTCTCCTAACCGTAACCTCGCTCTTCCGCAGCCGAGGCACAAGCCGAGACGTCAAGCTCAAGCTCGTCGAGTTTCTATACTTCTACCTAATGCCCGAAGTCCCCTCGATCCCAAGCGCAAGCGCCGCCCCCGCATTACCACCCCTACTCCAGCGCAGCCCTAGTAAGCTCGCCAAAGCATTCGCTTTCGGTAACGGGAATGGGAATGGAAACACCAACGGCGGCGCAAAGAACGGTGACACCGGACGACCCCGCTCCGCAGGCGACAGTGAAACGAGAACGCAAGAGGAGAAGCAGGCTCTACTCGGTCGCCATTTAAGCAGCGTACAAGAACTCGTGGAGGATTTACGGCAGAACATGCCTTTTGGCGGCGTAGTGGGCTAGCACACAAAATCCCAAGTTACTGGCCCGGTTTCAGATTGATTACCTAGATTACTATTGCGTTGCAAAACGCTTGACTTTTGAGGACATTGGGGTCCAATTTTGCCAAGTTGGAAGGATATCACTTGAATCCCCCTTTTCCCATATAAAAACGGCTCTTACTGGAAAACACTAAATGAGAAAGCCGCCCATATTAATAATGTCTGTTACATTGCATAATGCTTATGAAAGGCGTTACGAAGGAGTTTTTCGGAAAGGAAAGGCGCGGCGTTCGTCTATAAATTAAAAGGGGTATTCAGTCGCATTCATTCAAGTTCATATGTATTCGTTAAAATCAGGATTAGGATAATACGCCAGAAATTTCATCCTATTTTCCTTAACCCGCTCATTTGTGCCCATCATTCCCTTGTTGATCCGATTTTGGCGCAGGTGGAGGCGAAGGTGAAATCCCATTAGTCCTGTGCTCCTCCGCTTCCTCCGGGTTCATTGGTTGTGGTGACGTTCCGGGACTACCGTACAATTCAAATGGCCCATTAAACTCCTCCCTAGCTGGTGTGTCACTTGAAAGGAGATTTTTCTTCTCAACAGCAAATCCGACTCCTCCAAGTTCTGCGGGCGAACGCTCCTCTGTCCCCATCTCGACCGGTGGTCTAACGTCACCCGGGTTTTCGGGGTACTGATGGGCGTTCATGGCTCGTTCGGAGAACCCTGGACTCGATCTAGGCTCAGTCCCCTGAATCGTGGTGCTATCCGTGCGATCCGTGAATGGACCGGGCACGGCATCGGGGCCATAATAAGTATGAGCGAGTCCGGTTTCGTGGATGCGTGGCCTTGTGCTCATTCCATTGGACGGACTCGTGATATCTGTGTTAGCACCGCCTTGAGGTACGAATGGCCTTTGCTCATGCGGCCCGCCTTCACGCGACTTTGCAACTCGACGGCGATGGATCCAGAACCATGTCACTCCACCGATAATGATAGCAGCACCTACAGCGATACCCACACCAATGCCAACTCTAGCGCCATCAGAGAGGCCGCTACCGCCGTTATCGACAACGGTTAGGTTGGCTACGCAAAGCTGGGTAACTGTCGCAGCTAAAGAGGATGAGGTACAGATACTCCCAAAATTGCAACACCCGCCACCCGTCTCGCAGGAAATTTGCGATGTAGTACACCCCGATGGGACAATAGTCGCAACGGTGGGCTGCGGGGTTGTAGCGGGCATGAAGCAAGAGCCGCCAGAACGGCACTCCTCTCCATATCCACAGCACTGCCCACCGAACCCCTTTTGACAGAGGAAAGAAGAGGTACTGCAAGATCGCGGGCAGCATCCAGGCAACAAGCTGGTCTGTACAAGTGCTGTTATGGAAGGCGATGTGGCGATCGTCGTAGTAGAAGTGATTGTAGCGTTGCAATAAATATGGTCCTCGTCGCACGGCGAGTCTTGATCCTTACAATCATTCCCTATAGAGCAGCATTGTGCCCCCCAAGTGGTGTTTAGATAACAGTATCTGTCGTCAGAGCAGCAAGCATCTGCTCCTGCTGGCCCAAGTTCTAAACAGGAATTGCCAACCGTACAATGACCCACTTCGCTCTCTTGTCTTCTATAAAGCGGTATCGCGGGGATCGGTGGTGAGGCTGTGGCGTAAAAGCGCGGCCCAAATCCGGGATTGAAGGCATGATTGGGTTGATCAAACAGTGCAACACCGTCGAGTATGCCTAAGTTTGCGTGAGCAGCAGCTATAGAAACATTAACGAGCGATGCGATGAGTAGCGTGACAGTGAGGGTGGCGATGGTGCATTTAGATGCCATTTTGTGAGGTCGACCGCTGTGAGACAGCCGGACAGCCTCGCGAACCAATGATGGAAATTCACATGCAGAATGACTATATCTACTCGATATATATGTATGAACAGCTAACAACAGCCAGGAGAATTGAGAAATCAATGTTATAGGAGTGAGAGGAGATATGTTTCGCTACCTTCACGAAAACGATTATCGCAAAAAAAAAGTGAGAGACAGAGGGTCAGCAGCGGTCGCCAACATGTCTCAATCCAACCGGGTCGCAGAAGGGCAAATATTGAAGCTAACCTACCTATCGGTGGCCTGCCCACCTGGGCTCTGCATACCTTTTCCGTCCTACGAAGAAGCCCATTGGACTAAATCAGCAGTGAGATTTGGAGTCTGGTGGTACCAACAGCTGGAAAGCGCTCGTATGGTGTAAGACGGCTTGCATATCATGGTTACATCAATCGGATCAGGCTAGGCCAGTCAATAAATCGATGATGACAGCTGCGAGAATAAGAGACCTTGGCGAATGGCGAGCCGACAACTTTAGGGCTGATTCTTGGTCGCAAAAGACACAAGTAAGCCCTATGCTTTTTGGTTGTTGGTGCTAGACAGAAGAAATTCAGCTGAAATATATTGGATGGAGAGAGGGGGAAAGATTATGTGACTTATCTAATTGAGATACAGGCAAATTAGCCCGCTGTTACGGACGTCCCCTCCCGGACTTAGACTTCGGGAAGCTGCAGATTTGGGGGTCACCGAAAATACCTACATATTTAGGTTCATCTATCCGGCCGCCGTCCTGCACCCTGGAAGCTTTCAAAATATGTACATTTATCTTTCAATGTATACCTACATGTATGTACATAGGTACGGCCCGTCTCGCTTATGTCTCCTCGTTTCTTTGGTACAGTCCCTCGGCGTTCGCTTCAAAAGCCAGCACCTTATGCAATGCATCTTGTCGCAACGCACAGTCCCGAATGCATGCTTCCGATACGGTTGTCCAAATGAAAGTTATTTCAGTACCAATTATTTTATTAACAATTATTATAACATCTCTAGGTAGAAATCATTGAACCAACATATGGAATTTCAATCAGAATGTACACTTGAATCCTGTGTGCCTGTTATCTCAACCCCTTTCGTTTCTTGCAACGTGATTCCGCGCTGACTTTCACTATCCAACTCACTTAAACTCATTCTCCTCCCGCGGGTTGCTTTCGTCACTCCAGTATGGCCAGTTGTCCTGTCGTGTCGGCCGCCATTTCCATTCGTCGAGCTGAGTAATTTCAATTTGGCCGGTACAGAACGTAAAATAGGCTGCAAAGTAGGAAAACAACTACACCACAGACCGACATGGCCTTCGATATTCGTCCAAATGCCTAGCGTTGGCATTTCCCAGGTCCTATAAGCGCATAACCATTAGTTATTGAAAATGAAGTCTTGGGGGATATAACACACAGATCAGAAGAGATGTCTCGGGTTCTCGTCAAAGCGACGCGTAGTATACCCGTTGCTACCGCGAACATCCCGACACTCAGGACAAGTATGATCTGAAGAGTCTTCTTAGACCACATCATCTTGGTGCATATAACCCAGATCGGGAGTAAAAGAAGAATTACGTCAATAACGATGCCAACCAAACCGTGACCAGCCATCATCTTGATATGATCATCTAGTCCAACGCATTTAAGTCCTGGTTCATCTGGGAGTTTGAAGCTATCTCTATACGTATGTCTCAGTGCCAACTCTAGGCAAAATGTGAAGATTGTGGGGGCAATTGACTTACGCAACTGGTGTACACGAGGCGAGTCTGTATGTAAAGGCAGCTACAGTCTGAGCAAAGATTATTGCAGCGACCGTCCAAGATATTATCTTGATGTTCCCTGAGGCGCTTAATTAGCGACGTGCAGTTTAGTTTCGATTCAATTACGTACTATCTTGGGCAAGTCGAGGTAGAAAAGCGAGAATCGCGAATCTCACCATGGCCATAGCCCAAAAATAGAGGAGTATTTGGATCGTCAACGACTAGCAATAAGTAAGTTTCCGAGCTCTTCGTTATGTAATTCATATTAATGCGAAAGCTCACCTCATAGAACACAAAAAAGAGGTCTCGTGGGACCAGGGCCACATGAGTTCCGCTGCCATAGCGCACGGCTGGAAATTGTTATCAACATCTCAATACCGTCACAAATTTTAGGCGTAGGGAACCAACTAAAGATGTCTATCGCAGAAAGCGCCACTAGTAGCAGCTATTTCATCAGTCAGCGGATCTTCCTCAAAACGACCAGATCTACAATATGTAGGTATCCGTCGTCGAAAGTCGGTGCTTACGTAGCCAACACCTGCGAGGGCATCGTCGAGCCCTGGAGATTTTGTCATGCGTATCCGAACGAAAAGGCGAAGTCCGTAAATTACCGTCGAGAATCCGATTAACCACGCGTTAAGACCGATTTCGGCGTCCCCACGATAATCCGGAGTGTCGCTAAAGTCCATTTCGTATACTTGGAGCTAATTGCGGTGACTGAGCCACCTGGGAGTGCCTGCAATCTTTGAATCGGCATCGCAGCGTAGGGAATGGCAAGGTATTATATGAAATAAATTCGCCATCGCGATAACCTCGAAAAGAAACTTCCCGGAAGTGCCCGCGGCTTCCTTGCTTTTGCGCCTCTACGCTTCATTCCATTTACCACCTTGTTGGCAATATTGAGAGTGCGGATGCTCCCCGCGGCTGTGTAATAGAATGAGTCCAATGTGTCGGGACGCGATCCGCGAAATGGGCAATACGTAGGGAATTCAAACTTGATTCTAGTCTCAAACTACTATGTTTCCTTCGTGGATGAGATGCGGATCATGGCCTCTCTGAGGAATTCGTTTCTTTTTCCTTAAGGGACTTAACTTGGAATGGCTAGTTCACGTCGTTGTAGCGGACGCTCAAGTCCTAACGGTAGACGGGTGGCGCATCTGTCTCTCGGATTCCGAAAATCCGAAGCTTAGGCCTTCGATTTAGTACCAAGACATCCCTAGTCTCCGATGAGGCTGACCGATGAAGAGGTCAAGATACGACTTTACGTAGTAGATGAGGTTGCCGAAGCTCCTACCGATTGGTAGGAAGATCTAGGAAAATTGTTCTTGGGTCAAATTGGCATGGTGAATAGGTACTAGTGCCCCTGAGCTACTGCGATCTTCTGATTGAAAAGAACTAATTTGTTCCTTGCCATGGCAATTTAGACATGATCGAATCAAACTGCCTCGGGCCCGGTCTATGCTCAACTACAGAACAGCCCGAAACGATTGATCCACCTGATGCGCTATTCATGCACATGTATGTCACTTCAACTAGTCGATTCAATAAACCAATGTGTCGGATCCGTTGCCTCGACATCGGACCTATGGAACCATCGCCTTTATAAACTCCCAGTGTGACGATGGCTGCGATAGGTGAAGGACTATCAGTCACGATATGCTTCCCGCTTAGATCTGATCTAAACTTCCGCTAAGGAAGATGAAGATTACCTAGTTAGTCTAGCGATACGTAATGCAGATATACTTTGCTTATCCCATACTAGGGAGATTCTTTGGCTAGACATCCCTTGCGTTATACCTCAATTACAAATTGAGAATAACCGTGTCTTTGGGTCGTCAACGCTGAGATGGAACCCCCACGGAACAGCCGCGTGATATCGATATGACATGGTGATTTACCTGCTATATAGAGTGGTTGATTAACTCCCTATCTGTCGGATACCCGTTATTTTGATGGTTCAATGCGGATTCCAGATCCGCCCGTGTCTGTCATTTTCGCAATGACAGCTATTGTCTTAGCCTGACCCCAAGAATGGTGTAAGACACATCTTGCCACGGGAGAATAACCTGTCTATTCTTCCATTGTTATAATTGATCGTATTAGGCACGATCGAAGACTCGCTGCAGTGATATTACGGCCGAGCTGTCTCATGGAGGACCCCTAGGTCTTATATCGGCCGTGAGGAACGTCGCGATACGATGACATTGTGGCGTCGCGTATCAATCATCTTGACGTTGCTAGAGCGGACTTCATCCTAGTACCTACTATTATACGTTGATGTGTTGCCCTGATAACACTCAAGTCCCTCATTCGGATCCGCCAGCTGTCGGCTCCGAGTATGGATTCGTAGGTGGATGTCTCCGTAGCCTCTAGAGAAAAGAGTGGAGAGCTAAATTGTCGGCAGATAACACCAGATACGTTGAAGTGTGAACTATTCAATTGTTTGGTGCAAAGTAAGTCTAACAACTCGTTGACATGATCGAGGTTAACCTAACATGAGCATTCTATCTGCGTTCGAGACAAACTGGTACAGACGGAACCATTACCGACTTGTGGATCGGCTTTCAAGTCACAACTGGCGACTCACCGGAAAAGGCAGCTTCCTCATCCCACCACTTAAGGAACTCTTCCATCCTTTCGGTCCTTTTCCTGGCAAGCTCCCGTCCAACGTCCGTCTTCATCATGCTCTCGAGTTTCAATAGCTTGTCATGGAAGTGTTGAATAGAGTCGGCCATGGATCTTGTTGTTCGAGCGCCTGTAAAGGTGAACACTCTACCAATCCCAATGCTTCCAATAGCATCGAGGCGATCAGCATCCTGCACGACAGCCAACTCCGGGTGAGACTTGATGAGATCCTGGACTCGAGTTGGATTCTTGATCTCGCTGGAATAACTGACGCCTAGACAGATCGTCTGGACGCGACTTGCAAGCTGCTCGGCGGCACCAAGAGAGAGGAGTAGCTGGTACACCAAGGTTGATGCATCCTCGCCTGGCTTCAGATACTTCTTGTCTCCTACATCATGTAGAAGCGCGCTCAGGACCACAATTTGCCGATCCCGCGGAGGCGTCTCCGGCAAATGGTCATGAATGTATTTGGCAAGTCCGACGACACGTTGTATGTGATTGAAATCATGAGAGCCGTCGTAATTTGCCATATAGGACTTGACATATTCCGTGACCGAGCTGACGAGGCCGCCTTCTACAGAATTCCTAGTTGCAGCCATGATCTTCCACCGGGACGCTCGGTTAATGCGCTTCGACCTTGTTAGCCCATGTTGGTACGCGCTTGTTGGTACCCTACGTACATATTGTTTATCCACGAGACAAGTCTTCCGCAGCCGCGATTAGAGATTCGTCATGATATTGAGAGAGGATATAGAGACTAATAAGCGCCAGAAATACGCTAACAACTGCAAGAAGACCCGCACAAGACTTATTACCCTGTTAGCGAACTTCCTAGTAAAGAAAGAGGATTACCATCACCCCTCTTTCTCAAGAGTGGGTGTGTGGGTGGGTAGGTGGAAACGCGTATAGAGCCTTGGAGCTCTGGAGAGTCCCAATGTATGATGGATCTTGGTGAAAGGGTCGGTGGATCTAGAGGCGTTTCCCGTCCTCACCACCAGCCCAAAAGGGAACTAACTTTCCATCCAGGTTATCCAGGTTCCTGGCAGGCAACGTAATATGTGATCACCGAACTTGCATTTTTTCTGCATTGGAGATTGCATGTAGGCGCCAGGCCAAGGGGAGTCATGTGACTTGGTCCGTCTCTCCCAACCATTCAGAGAACGGAAGTGCCCCATGTCGACTAGTGCATAATGCACCCATGGATCATGGATTTTGCATTAGCGTTAATTAGTATTAGACGGGATTTTCCCGGGTCCCAACTTTTATTCTCCACTCTTTTCTGCACTTTGGTCATCTTCCCCCATCAATCGCTTGCAATCGCTTGCAATCGATCCTCTCTTCCCCTTGTTATTCTTTTTGCAGTAGGGCTGCCACCCTTCGAAAAGAAACAGACGATCTTGATAAAATGACACCGAGATAGACTTTTCGCTACTCTCGGACTTTCACGGCACGGAATACTAATAGTATTCTACACCACTTTTCCCGCCTACCCGCCGGAGCTAGTGATGTGACCTGCATAAGGCTTCCTCTCGACCTGGACTCCGATCCCTCGTCGCTCCGGCTAAGAAGCATCGTCGCGATAGTCGAGAGCCTACCTAGGTAGCTGGCTTATCTGCATGATGTTCTGGACTTGGAAGTTTGGAATCCTTCCGGACAGGGGACGGCAGTGAGAAAGTTTACTGATCCTCCTTAGGTGGTTTATCCAGTGCTGTGGTCATCACCCTGGCGGACTTACCAGGAAGTGGAATCAGTTATTTCGATAAATCCACATCACAATTGTATCTCATATACGATTGTGATTATGGTGACAGTCCCTGCAGAAAACCAGTTTGCATTGAAATGACCTCAGCCCAACACATTCCAGCCTGCTTGCCTTGTTCGATTCACAACTCCAGATTTCCTTGCTAAGTGGCGCGATCTCTTCATCAAACTAAGCCCAACCTGAGTGAGTGGATTGTATCACCCTCCAATGAGGTCTTCATGATGGCCTGCAGATGCGAACGCGGAAAAACATAAACACTTGTCCACATGGACTTACCATGCTGGTTCGCTGCACGAAGGCTACAGTAGTGCTGTTATCCGTATACAGACGAAGACCATCTCGATGGGAGAGGAAGCTATCTGTCTCCTCTGATTCGTCTGCTGCACACTGCGATATGTGATAATGTGATGGGCGAAAACTAGTATTGGCTGCCGGCATGTGGCTCCCAGCCAATCACCCCTGTGCTTTAGACGCCCAATCGCCTTTTCCCGACTAGCTCGGCCATGTTTCCCGCCCGGTTTCTATTTATTCCTCATAATTTGTACCTTTGTATCCATGTTTTTACATCTCTTCTCTACCCCCCCTTCTTGCTTAGCCGCCGTCTACCTGCAGTACGGCACACACACCAAAAAGATCGCTGTACCGAAGACTGGAATGGCTAGGTTAGGGAATGAGCTGCCCCAAGCGACATTACATCGAGAATGGGTATGTGTTACCATCCATACAGAGGCCACGACTCAATCCAAGATGTGCGGCCCCGCACGTCCTAGTTGCCCGTAGCGGGAGGTTGTCGGCACCGCAGATGTGTAAGTCAAGTTGGTATTGGTCTGGATGTTGGGCCGCACCCCGGCCTTCATAGACGGCCTCGATTCATATAATACCACTCAGCCTTCCTCTGTCCTCTTCTGATTTTTCTCTTCTCTCCTCAGCAAGCATTCAAACACCACAAGCTAGTTTCTTGTTTCTTCTCTTATCCCTTCTTTGTTTTTGATTTTGTTTATTGTAGAGCTGTGCTCTTACACCCCTAATACACATCTAATATTCACCATAACCAAAAAATCATACTCTTACTATACCATAGTTGCCGGTCAACTAAACCCCTAATTCACAACCGCTATACCCCCTAATAGAACTAGAAACTAGCTTTCCTTGCTCGAAAAGTCCCTTGAAATTTTTTTTCCTCAAGAAACGACAATTTTTGCAATAATAACGTATCAAAATGGCGACCATCCAACTGTCTTTCTCTCTTCGCGTTTCTTCCGGCGTTAAGTCCGTCCACCTGCTCGGTTCTTGGGATAACTACAATGGCCAAATCCCCCTTTCCAAGGACAAGACTTCCAGCAAATCCGGCTCGTGGAAGGGCACTTTCCGATTTCAGGGCAACCTCGAAGCCGGCCAGCGATACTGGTACTACTACATCATCGACGGATACCACGTTTCGCACAACCCCAGTGAGGTCTCTACCGTTGAGCCCACAACCGGCCGAGAATTGAACATTCTTGATGTCCCCAAGGACAAGTCAAGCAAGTCTTCATCCAAGTCTCACAGCTCCAGCAAGAGCTCGTCAAGGAACACAACTTCCTCGTCAAAGGACAAGCACCGATCCAAGCCCTCCGCTCTTGACATTCCTAAGGGCCGACCTCTCTCCGTCTCGCAAATCGTAGCTCCCAAGCCAATGTCCCCACACGCTACTCGTCACATCCTAGATGCTGACTACTGCGACGACGAGACCATCGATGAACTCACTGCACGCTTCGGCAGCACCGGCTTCGAGGAGGACGATGTCATCACGGATTTCTCCAGCTCTCCCGTCTCCTCATCCGGCTCCAGCTTATCCTACCGCTCGGACAGCTCATCACCCAGCTCTTCGCTATCCGGCTACAGCACACCCGCCTCAGACTGCAGCAACTGCACTTGCGAACGCTACGGTATTACACGCAAGGGCGACCGCGTCAAGATCGACTGCGGTGGTGCGCGCTGCGGATACAGCGAGGATGAGAGCTCCTGCTCCAGTGGCGACGAGGAAAACTACGTCCCACGAAACTCCCGCCGAAACGGCATTGTTGTGCGAGCGTAAAGACCTGCATTTCTTGGGGGGTCCCACCAAGCAGCGCATAATACGTCAGAAGGCCGAAGATAATAGATATCAAAGCCGTTCGCTCATTAACGGGCATAGAGTGTCGAATTTTCTTTTCGCTCTGCTCGTCTTGTTATTCCATTGCATCAGCACGGGGTTAATATTTGCGGCGGGCCAGACTACAAGCTGGTTCTTGTCGTCAAGCCCTGCCGCGCCCCGATGCGCCCACCCATTGGGTCGATGCTGCGACCCCCACGGTTGGATCGAACGATGATCTGACCGTGCGAATTGTTTCGTATGTTTACGACAATACATCCGGGGCATACTAATGTTTTTCTCCCCCTGTGCTACCTATATAGATAGGAGCATGGGGGTTCCGAGATTAAACCTGCTCTCACGAAACACAGCGAGACCGTTCGCCGGGGGAAACGACCGGCGACGGCTCCTGGGGATGTTGAAAAGCGCCAATGAAGTGGCCTCGAAGTCCGGCCTATTGAAGGATTTGAGCTAGCCGCTATGAATAATTATTTGTCCACCTCAAAAGCAAGAAAAAAAGAACGAATAAAAAGGATGGATGGATATTGGAGGCAGTATCATGTTAATTATTACTTGCTGCCACCGCAAGGTGGATAGAGGACTATTGAATCTATTCATCGAACTCTGAATTACCTTCTTTACATGAATTGTGACTACGTGATTGTGATTGCTTCTATTTAATTATTGGTAGGCGGCCAAGTGATAAACACCCGACTGTAGCTAAATTGTGTACATTGAATTATTCTGCACATACCGGTATCCGCGAGTAGGCCGTAAATCACTCCGCTCCCTATGATGAATGGGATCCCTAGAGAACGGTAATTTACGTAAGCTACGAATTCCATATCCTAGATATTCCTGGATGCAGGTACTTGGTAGGTAGAGTCCTCTCAAAAGTGTTGATACTATGATCGGGTGTCGGAGAGGCGTTGGAAGGGCGTCGACCCTTGGCTGGATATGGGGGTTCCAAAACGAGAACAGCCAAAATGGGAATAATCAACACGAACACGCTATTTGGATCCACGTATATCTATCTACTCGACATACCTGATACGTAAGCTCAAAATAACGGGATTGGACTTTCACAAATTGCGACACATCAGACCTAAGTATAAACAACAAATCACAGGTGCTCTTAGCATCAACAATATCACGTATAACACATGAAATAAACAATAATATCAGTCAAACCATCGTCGATTCGTTATCTCTCTATCTACGAATCCTGCGTGACCTCCACCACTCTAAGGGGAGTCAAAAACCTGAATGGTTTGTATGTATGTAGTGTAGTGTATCCGTTCTGGTCGTGTATCAATCAGACCGCAACACTATGTAGGTCTGCCTATCCGAAAGGCCACGACCTAGAACCAAAGGCCCTTCTTTGGGGCCCTACATCCTGGGACCATCCCTCCTCGCCTATCCCTGGTCCTGTTGTATAAGCCGCTGGTATGTCTCAGCGCTGCCACTCCCCTTTTAAAAGCAAAACAAATAGAAAATAAGGATGATCGCCTTAGAACGCCTTCTTATACCCTATTATCGCTCTGTCCAATGATGGACCCCGAACGACCTTAGTAGTCCCGAACCCCTAACGCCTCTTGATGATTGCTTCGTGAATCGGGATGCAATGATAAGTATAATTTACAATCGTGAATCGTGAGAAGAAATAGAACGGCGGTAGAATGGAGAGATCAGGCGGATATGTGGTAGTGACTCATTGATGTGTGAATTCGCACTCAACTTGGTTAGGTGAAGAGGGTCTATAGTTCCCTGTAATCACTGGGTCGGACTCTTCGTTGCCGGTTTTGGTGTCTTCCAGGGTTGACGGGCTTTCGGAAATATGCGTCGTTATCGCTATTGGGGGTAGTGAAGTTTGGTCTATGCGGATGTTGGTTCTGGTTGTTGAACCCGCCGCCGTTCATGTTCATGCCGTTCATATTTCCCATTCCGGCACCATTCATGCCCGCAAAGTTCCCACCAAAGTTATTGTTCATACCCTGCATGGCTGCTGGGTTGAACATACCATTCATTCCCATCATTGGGTTCATCATAGGATTCATCCCCATCATCATTGCCATGTTCATGTTAGGCTGACCAAAACCATTCATCGTGTTCATTGGGAATTGCATCATGTTAGGCATCATACCAGGCATACCGTTCATACCTGGCTGCATCATGTTGTTCTGCACGTCCTTGACTTCTTGTGTCCGTTGCATGGCCTTAGGTCCCTTAGGAATCTTAGGGTTCTCTAATACGTCCTCCGCTGGTCGCTTCTTGGAAGCTGTCTCCTGAGGCTTAGGAATCTCACTAGAAGCCGGTGTTAAGACAGGGGTGGTTGACTTCTTTGTTACCTCTGTAGGGGGGGACTTCGTTGTCGTGGAGGGTGGGGTAGGTGACTTTGACTTGGCCTTTGTAGGAGCACCTGATTGATCTTTGGGTGAGTCTGCTTGTGGTGTCTCCTTATCGGAGGATGCCTGGGGAGATTGTTTCACTGCGGGGGGACTCTTTGATCGCTCTTTTGCCTTAGTAGACTCCTTTTCTTTAAGGAAGTCTTCAATCTTAGTAGACATCTCATCGTCTGATTTGAGGTCATCAATAAGCACCCCCTCCGTCTGGCAACCTGGACAAACGAAGTCGCTCTCAATTAGGGCGTTAGTAATGCAGTCATTGCAATATGTCTTCTCACAACACGGAGTCTTCATTGGGTCTATGAACATCCTTTTGTCGATGGTGCATAAGAGGCCCTTCTCTTCAAGTTCCTTATCCCCAGCAGACACTGCTTTCTGAGCAGCTGCCGATGACTTTGTCTTTGCCTGGTATTGTTCCCATGAGGCCTTATCCGGCTCTGCGATTACGAATTCTCCATCTGCGTTGACCATAACTCCAGCCGGAGGCTTGACATCCTCGCCGTCTGTGCCAGTCTGCTGGAGTGCTGACTTATCTACGGTCTTCAAGAAGGAACGAGGAATTCCAGTTGTACGCTTTACCCTAGGACGATTGTCGAATTCGGGATTGTCGTTGGTGGGGCACACTTGGATCCAGTGCCCTTTCTGTCCACATCGATAACAAATGTAACCATTCGGGGGGTCGTGATCGGGAACGTTGGCAGGTTTCTTCGCACCTGGCTTGTACACTGCGGTTTGGCTATTGTCATGTTAGCATGCAAAATGTAGATTATATTGCTTAGTTTGACTTACTGTGACATCTCTTCCTGCTGCGCAGTCCACTGTTCAGATTGGGCCTGAAACATGGCGTTAAGCTTTTCCTCTTCTGTCATGGCTGCGCTCATCTGCGTAAGGGCGGTAGATGCTGGCTTCGCGGCCTTGGTAGCGTTCTCTCGACGCGATGAATTCTTGGCGCTCGCTGGCATCTTTCCGGAGACATATCGAGCAGCTCGGCCGGCACCCGGCTTCGAAGGCGGAAGTCGACGGGCAACAACCGTGGTCGATCGGGGGATGATGGTAGTGTCATCATCATATTCTAAGAACTAATTAGCATTGTATGTTATTAATCTATGAGGCGAGAAAGCTTACCTTCGCTACCATCTTCGGAGTATATAGCTAAATCGAAGTCGGTGCCGTCACCCAGGCCACTCTTTACGATTATGTCACGCTTCAATTCGAAGACGGAGATACCAGTACCGTCAAATTCGACGCGCGACGGCTCCTTCTGGGACTTGAACTTGAAGAACACAGATGAAGTCATCGTGATCAAGAATATGGATCGGTCTGTCACACAAAATAGGTTGAAGAGAAGAAATGAACCACAACCAGGGAGACCCGTAGGGGTCTTTAACAATGAGTAATACTAGGAAATGGAAAATGAAATGTGATGTAGTATTGAAGTAATAGGTTCTTCGCAAATTTCAGTGAGGGGTTTGTATTTCTGTTGCTTTTTTTGCGGAGAATCGCGGCTAGTGTGGCTTTTGCTTCTGCTCTCTTTTTTTCTCAAGGACCAACTGGCAACAAGATAGATGAGTTATCAATTTAGTGTGCACTTGAAAGAACAACAAAAGTTCCTTCTCCAATCAAAAGGAAAATGGAGAGTGATGTACAAAGCCAGAGGCGGAATAATCCACCAAATTAGCTGAAAGTGATGAAAAAAAGGCAGAAATCCAACCCGAAATTCACACCGACGACCCAGATCACCTATAAAATTCTCGTCGGTTCAGCCCGAAACCTCCTGCCAATCCTACCAGAAGTTCACTAAACGCAAAGGTTAGTTCACGTCGGCACGGATGACCATTTCTGGTATCAACTTGGCGCGACGAGAGTTTATTGAGATACGATCGCAAAGGGGAAGGGATGGGATTAGTCTTCGTTAGAGCCTGAGTGGTCGGAGGCGGAACGAGCGGTATCGCGATTGATTGCCGGTCGCAAACCTGGAAATCCGAAATCACGAGACGATGTGAACGAAGTGGTGTAGAGAATAGAGATACGATAATGAAAGGATGGGTTTAGGAACTTGTGAGGAGATCCGGGAAGAAAAGGTTGGATGGGTGGTTGGTGAGTGAAATATGGAAGGAATTGTTGTTGTAAGTAGGTAGGTTTATTAAGTGAAGAAATAATGTGGTAGAAGAGGAGGTAGCCTTTTAGTTAGGTAGGTGCGGGCGGGCAACTGAATTAGTCAGAAAGAAAGTTTCACTGGTTACATGTACTCAGGTACTTGCGCAACCACGGTGTTTTAAGGCTACACGTGACTCAAAGCTAAGATCGGATTAAACGTGAATCAAAAGGTTCAATTTTGCCCCACACGTATCTATCACGTTACGAAGTAATTGCCGAAAATTCACCGAAAAGGTATCTGAGTGTCAATATCTAAGTACCTACACGCTAGAACAGAGAATGTCCGACAGCCACGAATTTATACAAATTTCCCACAACCACCTGGACATTCAACAACGGTCATTGTTTAAAAGCAAAAGAGTGTTGTAATTATTGTGTATTTTGTTTTCCCCGCCTATCTATAATCTATAATTACGAACTATTTAAGAATGTATCCAAAAGGTTCTCCAGTATGGTGGTTGTCGTCTGGTATATCCTGCATTACCTAAGTACCTGCATTTCCGATCCATATCTATCAAGCTGATGTTGCTGTCTTCCTGCCAAATTTGGGCAATTTAAGACCCTTCTTTTCGTTGGGAGGGGCGTTGGAAGGGGCAGAAGCCTCGGAAGTCTGGTTGATATGTCTTCCACCCTTCCGTCCAGTACGCATATCCCGACGCGATGTACAGCAACAACCCAAACCGGCATGGATAATGAATGCAAGTAGTGTGAACCCTGTTGCAATCCACATAAATGCGAACATCTTCACACCAACATCGGCATTAACATTAAGATCGGTTTGTGATGTCAATGCGTACTTAAAGATCAAAGACATAGCTGTCCCGAGGGCTGTAGCTATCAGAACTAATAGCGTAGCAAGTAAGGCGACGAAACTGAAAGGAAGACTCCACCACCTCGAATATAAAACGACAGGGGTGATAAATATCAGGACGAAATCCAAAACCAGGCCAGTTATGAAAAATCCGAACATAATATTCGAGGCAATACGCAAGATATTTAAGATGTCGTTGACGTCGGAGGGCAAGGCGATCGAAGCTCCAGCAAAGAGCTCACCGAGTAGAATCTCGACCGGGTTGAACCAATAAAGATTGGTTGGGGTTGAGCAGTGCGTAATGCCACTTGATATTCTATTAGCTAAAGTTTTCAGCAGGGACGAAGGTTTTATTTGCATACTCAGTATCATATCCTTCGCAGAAATTCCAGAGGCCGACCTGATAGAAATCGTGCAGACCTAGAGTTCGTGCGATCGAGTTTTGTAGGGTCAAGCTGGTCGGCGCTGACTGGGGAAGAATATCGGAAAGGTCGAGTTTGAAGAAGTAGATATCACCCAAGACCCGAGTACTTTTGGTATTGCCTACCTCGACCTATAGGGCGACAAATTGGTTAGATGTCTATCTAAATGCATTCAGGTAGACGAATATTCAGGGCTTACCAGAATTAAAAAGACCACAGCAACCAAATAGCAGAAACTTGACACTATAATAGCATTGCGTCGTGTCCTTGTACCCCTTTTCAGGGTAGCCGCATCGTCGATGCTAGGCCGGGGGCTTTCTTTATGGGCATCGGCAGAAGTCGACGATGTCGCCGGTCGTTTTCGAAATCGAGAGCCAAAAGGCATACTTAATAGGTTTCAGAGTTCGAAGAAGCTGTATGTGATTTTCTGTAGTAACTCAGGTACAGCCTTGTAGATTTCGTAAACAAGTCAAACACGCAATTCAGATTGAATTACGAAGAATGACTGTTATGGTTGACAGATGGGTAGGTAACGAGCGACCGGTTAGCTCTACGGAAACCCATGCACGTGAAAGCATAGAGGGGAGGCACCGTTAAGTCAACACAAGAAAGAAATACCAAAAAAACATTTGACTTTCTTGTCTTTGAGATAGCAGGATGTACGGGCAGTCGGCAAGGATGGGAATATCATTTGTGGGTTGGACCTACTATAAAGCTTGGTCAGAAGGAGTGATCATCCCATCGTTTCTTGCTGATTGGATCTTCTGATTGATGTCAGAAGCGTACCCAAGATGTACTGGATGTACTGTACTCGCTGTTTCACATGAAGCTAGGGAGTTTCCAAGCTTAAGGTTAAGCACCCCACTAAGGGTACCCTAGATAACTTATGCCGATTGCCGGGCAACTTGGCAACTTGGGCGATTGATCTCACTGCCACCACGCCAAGACTGTTTGTGGGCACCGTAGCAGTGCACCAAGGGCTGGGTACCTGCCTACCATGTTCTCGTGTTCAGAATGTTTTGAAACAATGGCTCAGCTGTATTCAGGGAATAGGAAGGTATACAGATTCATTTTGATTACCTCAATATGTCGTGCTTCCTAATATTATCGATTTTTTTGATCTATAAACATAAGTTTTTGCTTTCAATGCAAGTATAAACCTGATATTCCATGAACATTGCCTAAAGAAACAGTAACTAAAGTATGGTTTGATACGGATCAGCTTCAATAGTAATGAAAATCGGGGCTGGCAACATTCAGCTTGTTGGAAGGCTTTGACCCACATTACAAAGTGCCGCTGACATCATCCCCTGGCGCCAACTCAAGACACACTGCGCCCTCAGACACGCGTAAATCCATGATTTTCCCTGCAGGCTGCTTTAGGGTCAATCGTCACTTACCATTCAAACTCAGATAATCTTTAGCTCAGCGTGTTATTTGTAACTCAATGACCCACATAAAAGTATACTTATGTATCTTGATGTACATAGAACCCACCCTCATACGGCCAGGGGGATGGAAGGTGGGTTGACCGTTGTCGAAGCAGCACAAGTTAGTTACCTTAACTTATTTTCTAAATGAATGGGAAGTGAATCTTCTCAGACGATCATAGATACGCTGCAACCATCAACTCTATTTTCCTCCTCTTCCTCTTCGCTCGTTACAGTAATACTTCCTGTTGTTGATACTTTATAGCAAATTGTTTCATGTGCAGCTTCGCCTAATTGTTCTGTCTTCTCTCTTCTCCTTTTACAACCCTAGGAAAATGGCGCCGCGATTCGGCAGCCTGTTGTTGCTTGCCGCGGTCGCCGGTGTGTCTGGGCAGACAGTCAGTGATGATAGGACCACCGCTACCGACTCAACCATCAGTACCACTGATATCACAACTCCGACCAATTTGTATGAGTCGTTCGCTTCTCAGATAACATTAAGCACAGACTTGGGAACCACCGGCAATGTAATGAGTAGTTTGGGCACAGACAATATCACGAGGTCTACGATTAGCTCTTCGACGTCCGACACCGTCACGTTCTTGACTGGCTCTGCCGCGACAACGACGACAATATCGGGGAATTTCTCTTCCACCTCGTCTGCCATACCGCAAGTGACAAACACGCAACCATGCAACAATTACCCAGAATTTTGCAGCAGAAAATATAGCAATATCACCCATATTGCATGCCACAATTCCCCCTTTACCACGCCCAACAACCTTGCGGCGAATCAACAATACGACGTCACTTCACAGCTGAATGATGGCGTACGATTTCTTCAGGGACAAATACAATGGCCGTCTGGAGGGAACGAGCCGCATTTCTGCCATACAAGTTGCGATATTTTAGATGCTGGGCCGATCACCGACTGGCTTGGACAGGTTAAGAATTGGGTTGCGAGTCACCCATATGACGTCGTCACCATTCTCCTAGGGAACGGAAATTAGTAATTAATACATTCTTACCTTTCTAAATGTGATATACTAACCATATCATAGTTCTACTCCTAACCTATACGTACCGTTTATCGAACAGACCGGTATATTACGTTACATCTACACTCCGCCGGTGGTTCCTATGGCGTTAGATGACTGGCCGACTCTCAGTGAAATGGTCTTGAAGGGACAAAGAGTTGTGATGTTCATGGACTATATGGCGAACCAGACAGCCTATCCATGGTTGTTGGACGAGTTCTCGCAGTTGTGGGAAACCCCCTTCGACCCGACTGACAAGAACTTCCCATGCACCGTACAGCGACCCCCGAATCTAGCCGCCCCAGACGCTAAGAACCGACTATACATGATCAACCACAACCTGAACATTGAGATTTCGCTTCTTGGCACTGATATGTTGGTACCTGCTCGGACCGAGTTAAACGTGACGAACAACGTTACTGGGTCTGGCAGTCTCGGTATTTCAGCTAACAACTGCCGTAGCGACTGGGGGCGGGCACCAAACTTCCTTAACGTCGACTACTACAACATGGGTGGATACCCTGGTTCTGTCTTCGAAGTAGCGGCTCAGATGAACAACGTCACTTACAACCGCCAATGCTGTGGTATGGCCACAAACGGAGCAGAAAAGCTGTTCAGCAACGGATTTATATACTCACTAGTTATGATGGCATTATTCTGGGCGTTCCTATAAATAGATTTCGGTGGCATTGTTGGGGATGTGGTTCATTGCGTTGATGGCGTTTTCTACATAGACGGAGCGTTATACCACGCATGTTAAATATGCCTTTTTTGAGTTGGTAATATCTTGGAAATCGGCACATTCCATCCTTAGGATGTTGAGTAAACATTAATTTGATACAGAGATCTTTGGTGTCAAATAACAGCGAGTTAATTGAGACGTTGCACGACGAGTCATGGAAATAGATATTTAAGTCTTGAACAATTTTTAATTAGATTTGGGGATATATGTATACCGTACGCGACCATAGCGCGAAGATATAGTATAAACATTCTACCTTTTGACTAATTTTGTCCTTGCTTTCCTTTCATACCCGGTGTTTTAATCATTCCATCTCATTCGTCATCACATCACGCCTCAATGCCATAAGCCTTCAACGCCGTACCACCCAAAATAGCGCGCTTCTCCTCATCCTCAAACGAAGCCATCCAGCACAATCTATCGACGATCTTCTTCCACTTCCTCCAGGCGTCGTCGCCAACTCCGACGGTGCATACAGGCCAGTCGCTAGCAAACATGATGCGGTTGGCGCCGAAGGCGGCGAGCACAACGCTGAGCCAGGGACTCACGGCATCAAAAATATCCTCGGCGGAGCGCTGACGCAGGGCCTCGGGCATCTCCGAGAACCCGCCCGATAGCTTCATGTACGTGCGGCTGCATTTGCTCAGCGTGAAGATAGCCGTACGCCACGCGATGAAGGATGGGCTGGTTTGAACGTTGTAGATGGCTAGGTCGGGCTTGCACATGTGGTCTAGTCAAATGTTAGCTTGGTATGGTAATTTAGATGTAGTGAGTCCAGTGAATGTGGTGGAGAGATAAAGAGGTACGAAGTAGGTACATACTAATTATGAATGTAACACGCTGGTCCTCAGGCACGCCTTCGTGCGCTCGGTCGATCATCTCGACGACTTCTTCGAGTTGGGCCCGACCGCGGTTGTGCTGGTCGACACCTAAGTCGAATACGAGGCCCAAGCGGCCCAGGAGCTTCAAGCTCTCGATGAAGTTATCCTGTAACATGGTCCCGTTTGGCTTGTCCTGTAGCAGGTACCTAAAGCCCCTGACCTTGGACCAGCTCTCACCGGCCTCTTGCTTCACCAATTCGATGTACTTCTCCATAGCGGCAACCCCGCTCGGTAGGGGCGCCCATGGGATGTACGCCACGCATAACGAGGCGTCGTCTTTGGTATGGCCCTCACCCGGTTTCGGTTGCCCGGTAATAATGCGTTTCACCCAGGACACTTCCGCTAATGGGTCTTTCCACCCGCTTCCATCTTTGTCCCCGGCTGCTAGGTCGTTCTTCCGGTCTGTCTCTATGAAGATGAAGCCTTTAGGTGTTGAACCCTCGGTTGCGGCCCTATACTCTTCTATTGAGTGCTGCTTGTACAGTGGGTTGTCCGGTTTACTCCACGCTAAAGTGTCAAGCTCTGATTCGGGGAAAAGATGGATGTGGGCGTCGATAATGGGAATATCGTCGGCCATAGTGAAAATTCGAGTAGGTTCTTAGTATACCAATTCCCTTCGTTATATTTTCGCCCAAGTTATCATTCAATTGAATAATAGTAAAAAAATGGAAAAGAAGTAGAAAAAGAGTTTGAAACGGTGAAAGTTGTGACTAAACAAGCTTGTCAATTGAAGCTTCACACGACTACCTTACTTTCTTCCCTACCTTCTTGCAAGAGCTACCAACCTTACCCCGCCATGACCCCTACCTCATTTCCACTATTTCCCCTGAGACGGTCTGGTCTGCTACGTATAGTGCCCCACCTGCCACTTCAATGCTTTCAACATCATTCGCTCGAGAATCGATAGTATCTTGTTAAAGGTCCATTTGTTAGGTGTTTGATCACAGAAAGATAAGTCCATATTAATTATGATTATAATTCTAGGTACGCGAAGAGTCAAGTGTACTTAATACATGTGACCGACAAGGTACAGGTCAAATAGCGGTAAGCACCATCCCGTCCTTGTGTGACCACCAGCGCTATACTGACGCATTCTACCTAGGTGCATCCCTATAAACCTTAAAACATCAATTAAATTCAAATTATTACTCGAATAGGCAACATACCATGGACTGGACATGTATTCTTGTACGACTCATCGGGATTAAGCCTAAACAGAGTGGTTATATGACATCTTCAATCTCTTTATAAAAGAGCAAGATACCTCAGACCTTTCGTAACAAAAAATACGACATATCCGAAACCAACAAGACCTTCAATTTGAATCTTAACAATTATAAGATGTCTCAGGTAGGATCAGCCCCTTTCAGGAATCGCTGGAACCAAGCGTTTTTTCATACACTGGCAATTTATGCGCATCAGCCTGTCGTTCAACCACCTGCATTGCGGTATCTTTCATCGTCCTAATACATTCCTCCCTGAACTCGAGGACCTTCTTTGTAGCCGGTCGGTTGGCTGTGTTCATAAACCATCGATAGTACTCAGGGAATTCCTTCTCTAGATCCAGACCTCCTGAAGGAAACATTGTGCCCAGAAACGTATTCCACGAGACGAATGCGAGGTCAGCATAAGTACACTTATCACCGACGAGCCAGACTGGTTCATCGGCGGCAAGCCCTAGCTTTTGTCTCTGCTTGCGCAGTGAACTATCTACCACGCTAATGATGCGTTTTGCCTCGTTTCCGTACCGGTCTATCGCCGTTTGGAGGTTCTGCTCTATATGGATATGAGTGAACCATGCTATTCGGCAAGCAGAGACAGTCAGCCGGTTATGTCCTGGAAAATGCTTGCCCAAAAGGGAAATGGAAGTCAATTTGAAGGGAAGCTTGGAAACGCACTCTTTTGGCCAAACATCGGACCCTGGGCACTCATCTGGAACATAAGCCAACTCTGAAGCAGCCATTTCTCCTCAAACCTATCATCACCATACGTGAGCTTGAGCTTCTTATCATACGTATCGATGATATAGTTTATGATAGCTCCAGATTCAAATAAGGTGACGTTCCTATTTGGATCAATCATGGCGGGCAACCGCCCATTCGGGTTTAGAGATGTATACGGTTCCGACTTGATCTCGGCATACGGGATCCAGACTATTTCGTACGGTAGCCCAAGTTCCTCAAGTAAGATAATGGGCTTCCAGGGGTTTGGTCCCTGACCGTGTGGTCCATTGTAAATCTTGATAGGTTGCATAGTGAAAAGAGATGAGGACTCGGTAGCTTTGGGGCTTATACCAGAGCCTCAGCACTCCTGTCTCTGCCTACGCTATAGGATTTTTAATGGTTTTTCGGAGATAGAATCGCGGTGCTAATCGCTGATGAACTGAAGCCAGCTACGGCCTTAGACCTAAATAAATCCGCAAAGCCCGTATACTTGCAGTCGAGCCACATACGAACCCTACATCCCAGTCGAGCATCACAGCCCAAGGAGGGAGCTTCCGACAACGCCCGGCGGCGGTGACCTGCTGTTAAGACTGGGACGAAGAGGCATTTGACGTCTCGTGAATGCTTATGTCCATGTTCGTATGCATGTAGTAGTCTCTTAGTCCGGATATGGGATCCTACAATCACACTTGACGTTTAGCGGTAATGTCTGCGATGATCACCGTCTTAGGGAGGCATACTCACCATTCAACATTAAAAATGTATTCTGTATGTTCTATTGATATAATACTTGGAAATCCTGCAATAGTTACTAAATATTTAACGTCTTGCTGACACACATCCTATTTTATATGCAGACTGCAGTCGTGAGTTTCTTGATTTGATCATTTATTCTTCCTTTATGTGCCTACCTACGTACTAAGATGTAGACCGGACCTAGGTAGATGAAATCTTGCAAGACTCTATCTCTTAAACGGACATCCCAGAAGCACAGATGCTGCTTGATATATCCTTTATTCCTCTCTCTGGATTATACACTTAACATAGTATGAAGGCATCGAAACGCCACGCTTCCCCAACCCGAAACAACCCGATGGGCTCCACATATGCCGATTTACTCGGGAGGTACATAGGGGTGGACCAGCATTTCACTGAACCGCTCCAACTTCTCTTTTCCTCGTACCTCCTCCACCAGTAGCGGCATTCTGACTACATTGAACTCATCGTACAATTCTTCGATCTGGTCTAGATATTTTTTCTGCATCTTTCGTCGCGCGTTGCATTGTTCGCAGTTACTGCCTTGTTTCGGGAATAGTAGCTGGTTCACCACGATGCAGTGCGTATCGATGCTGTAGCTTGCTAATTCTTGAATCATACGCTCCGTCTCGTAAAGACTCAAGAATTCTGCTATACAGACACATACGAACGTTGTGAGGTTCTCATCCTTGAACTGTGTGTTGACTTCGGAGATAGTCTGGCGAAGGGTCTCCAGCTTCTCCATCATCTCGTTCAGGTTCTGTCCGTTCGGGAGTGTGCCTTGGTTTCCGAGGAAGCCATTCAATAAAGGGCCATATTGGGAAGAAAGTTGGGAGATCTTAGCAAGAGCCTTCTCGAGGACAGAGGGGAACTGTAAGAAACGGAGGGTGTGGCCCGTGGGCGCGGTGTCGAAAATGATGACTTCGTAGGAGAGGGATTTGACTTGTTTGAGAACTTCGGCGAAAGACATGGCTTCATCTATACCCGGAATCTAGAAGAATGTCTTGATTAGATAGGTGCGTAATGTCGAGGCCGATATACCTGTACTTACCGCGAATGCCAAATCTTGCATCATGCCACCCATGCCACCCATAGGATCGCTGTTGTCTTCACCCTGTCCGGCTAGTAAATCTTGGATACTTCCATTCGGATCTATTTCCATAGCACTCAGGTTCGAGAAACCTTCTATTAATCGCGCCTCCTTGCCGAACTTTTGCGCGAAGGCATCGGACAGATTGTGGGCGGGATCGGTAGAGATGAGTAGGACCGAACGACGAACTTTGGCGAGCTGTATGGCGAGGGAGCACGATGTTGTCGTCTTTCCCACGCCACCCTTACCACCGACGAAAATCCATCGCAGCGTCTTCTGATCGAGGATAGACTGCAACGTCGGTTCGAGGCCGTCGTCGGCGGAGACCACAGCGGTGGACATGGCGAACGGTTATGTAAGGGCGTAAATATGTCGAAGGAACAAAGTACTATGTAGTGATACGAACAAGATATGCGGTACCTTTTTATTAGGTAGGTTCAGATGTAATTGTGACGGAGTGTCGTGGCATGAATCTGGAGTAAATTCTGGAAGGTTGATGGAATCAAGTCGAGCCTTTGGAGCTTGTAGAACAAATCACAATGCCCCGCGGTACTTAGGTACACCGTTGTGGGCATTTACAGCGCAATCGTAGGTACAAAAGTACCTAAATCTACCCCTCCATCGCAACATTGAAGCCACTTTATTCGCTCCGTGGCTGTCTGGACTCACTAATAAACTCTATAATTCTCCTTCCACAGTAAATCTCGCCATAATTCAATTTCTTCTTTCAACAATCAACAAATTACGCGACAAAGTGACAATACCTTTTATCGACAGAGCAGCAAATAGGATTAAGTCAATACGTAATCATTAACTCTAACTACATGTAGTGTCCTGTCCGAATCTTTACTTGTCGCCAGTATCATGAATGGCGTTTGGCACGGCTCTCTCAATACTCTCAGGGACCTTCTCCTGAACCTTCTTAGGTAGGACCGACGCATCACCACCACCCTTCGCGTGTGTCTTGTCGGTAGACTGGCCTGGGTTTTTACCGGTGGGGTGGATCTAGGATCACTATTAGTAAAAACGACCAATAGATTCAATATACTTCGTTCGACCATGGAAGAGGAGGACTCACCGAATCTGGAAGGGTATCCTCCAATCCCTTAGGTGCCTTCTCCTGAACCTTTCCGGGCACTTTGGATTCGCCTGTGGCGTGAGACTTATCGGTAGTCGACATTCTGGCGAAAATGGTAGAAAAAGATCGGGTTGCGAATGGAACTTGACTTGACCCCGTAATTTTTAGTATTCGAACAGTTTGCGAGTACATGATCCTACTCGACGAAGAATTCACTTCCAATGTGAGAAACATTCGCCGTACTTATATTTCAACCAACCAAACTGCCGAGCGGATCACACATCCCTTATAACTTTCGCATCATGAATCACCAGTGTCGAAGCACAAGAATCGTATAACAGCCGATTTCATGACATAAGAGTACTGATGACGAGTTTCCATGTTGTCTTACGGTCATGGACAAAATATCATGGATATGTCAGAGGTCTACAATACCTAGAGCTCGGTGAACGAGAAAGACCGAAAGCTATTTCAACGGCAAATATGTTTATGTGACGCGAATACCACTTATATTGAGTTCATTTGCTCCGGAGCAAAGACCAGTGGCGCACTGAGTTGATTAGCTTCAGCGCGTCATTGAATCCCATCATATTCCTCGAGAACCCGTCATAAGGCCTGCCGAGCATAGCCGCCGTCCACCGTCCTACTAAATAGTCTTCGGATTGACGGGCATGTGTACGGTTGAAAACGAGACAAACTTTGCTATCCAAGTCCGGCGGAAAACGAATTAGCAAGTAAAGAGTCACTTGTCATTAAGTGAGGACTAAGTGAATGAGTAAAGATTCGGTCTATAATGATGTCTTTAGTAAGTAATTCCTTTCTACATTGTATCCTAATCTTTTCCAAAACCTCCATCCTTTTGGCTGTATTGGGACGACGATTTCGGAGTCTCGGTTTAATGAGCAAACCTAAAGTCCTTCCTTCTACTTCCTTGGTCCGTGGTCGTCTCTAGATAATGTACTTGTTGCTGTAAGTACGTTAGTAGTTTATACAGTACATACCGAAGTGTTTGTACTCGGGATTCTTACCTCTCTTGTCATCGCGTTCCATTCCTTATCTCTACTCTTGTTACGCCATATGTAGTATAGTTTAATAAGTGCATATATCACTATATTGCCCGCACAAATTGCAACAAGTTGTCTATTTCCACGGCGATCTACGAACCATCGTGTTAGCTAGAGGTAAAGATTGGATCATATGAGGGAAGTGGGGGTCACCCTACATTCAGGTTTATCGTCGTCGCGATAAATGTTCGAGTATATGATGCCAGACAATTGGACGAACATACTGTCGGGGAGGTTAACTTTGTCTTCAACTAATATGAGGACAGCACTCACTTATATGCCGCGGCCGAAACGGTTCGCGTTCTAACAGTGTTCGAATTTCGGCTACACCAACCAACTTGTATCGCATGGGCTATTCAACCTATTAGCAATCGCAGGTAAGGGCACGGGTTTTTACATACGATATGGATATCCAAGCAAAACGGTCAATACGGCATATTTTGCCCATGGTGAAATATCACTCGGTAGTACAGCCAAGGCGATGAGGTTAGGTAACATCCAAACTTGCGAAAACAAGCCCATCAGGGATCTTTCGTTCCACGCCTCGGATAGGAACGTTAGAATGAGTAACTTGGTCATGGTTAGTTCCCATTAAAATAACTGATTTGAGATAGTGTAAGTGGTGACTTACAGTGATGACAGCTAGGACTTGAGATGGAATCGTTAAGAGGTTGGAATTGAACGTATCAAATCCAAGATTCCTGAGCGTTAATGTCAAGTACTGAGAGGGCGGTCCTATCGGCAAGCCAAAGACGAGTCCGGAAATGTAGATGGGCCACAGGTCGACGTCGCATAACGACTTCCACAATCGCTTGAGGTCGACAGCCTGACGGTTATGCATATCGCCTTTCGAGGGATCGTCTCTCAATATCCGATTGACCATAATGACCTCTTCGCGTTCGGTAAACCACCCCTTCGGTCGATACCACGATTTGGTTTGAGTAGGCGACGGTGCCATCATGAACCAAGACCAAATCCCAACACTTAAGGTGAAAACTCCTTCAATCAAGAAAAGCCATCTCCATCCCTCTCGGCCATGATCGCCTCGGAGATGTAGGATACCAAAGGCGAGGATTGGCGCAATGATGTCGACCAGATTGAGCGTTGCCCAGAAAAGGGCCAAACGGAAAGGCAATTCGGTTCCCTTGAAGAAATAAGACTAAAATACTAAGTCAGCTTTCTGACATTCAATCTTATGGATAATTCAGACAATAGACGGTGAGCTAACTCACGAGGTACAGGACGATATCCGGAATGAAGCCGCCTTGCAACATGCCAAGCAGAACACGAGTAGTGAGAAACGTCGCTCTGCTATTCAGCCAAAACTGCGAGGCCGCCACAAAGCTCCAAAGACACATGATAGTAGGTATCCATCGATCAGGACCTATAAGATATGTTAGCAAAGGATCGGGGTAGCAGAGTATGAATCCGGCACATACCAACTTTCTTACTGACCAACTGTGAAGGGAGCTCAGCGCATAAGAAAGCCAATTTGAAAACAATATTTCCCAGATTATAATCTACATAAAATCAGTTTTATTATGGTAAATTTATAACGAAGTTCAGCAGCGCTCACCGTTTGTAGTTAATCTCAAGTCGTCGAGGAAATTGTCTGTGTTCGCCTGAGTTAGGTTCCCACGATCCAAGTCCAAAGCGAAAAATGCGATGCACGCCCACACCGTGATCTTCCAATCGAGCTTATTAATAAGTGGTAACTCTTCAGCCCAGGTCCATCTTGCTGTCGGATCGAACCGGTGTAAGTTCTCATACTTCTCGGTAGGCTGGAAGTACTTGGCTTTTTCCGGATCATCAAAAACGGACGGCTGGGTCGCGATCTCGTTCAAGTTGTATTGCTGCTTTCGACGAAAGAGAGTTAATATGGGAAGAGTCGGCGGTTCAGTATGCTGGAGTTCTTGCTGTTGAAGGATGCGCTTCTTCGCCGCAGCAGCATCCTCTTCTCCATGCTTCTTCTCAGATCCCGACACGGATCCGGGCCGGATCACGACCGTATCTTTTAGATCTGCCATGATACCCGATTATCCAGGTAATTGAATTTCCTCGGAGGTAATACAACCCTGAGGTTCCGCAAAGATTAGTGCTACAATACATCACGGATAACGGTTATCTTTATAATAACTCTCGTGGCTTGAGGTTGGCACACAGGTGGAACCTTTGCGTGATCTCGCCATTGAAAGATCAACCCGTTTAGGTATCATTGGCCGTTTCAGTGGCTAACTGGCCCAAAGATTACGACGTCGCAAGGGAGCTTTGGGAGACAGATGAGGCAAGTCTCCAAGGGAATATTTGGAAACAGTGAGCACGTCATTCCTGGGCCCCGATCGCGAATCTTGGCTTAAGCCTATCGCTGCCACCACAATTTTCGCGCGTAGTGGGTGGCATCAATGGCGGGATCACCAACAGAGCTTCTTCATAGGCCATATTAAATGTTCTGCTGTAGTAACACCTCCGTTATCCTGGCATTTCCAGCTCCCTGGAATCGGGTTTGTAGATGAATCTTGTCAGCGCATGTAAATATTAATATGCCCGATCACATTCGCCGCATTGACCTATTCCCAAAAGATCCAGGAAAACTCCACTCTCATTCGGACCCATTGCTTATGATTGAGGCTTTATTGGTCTGGTAAAGAAGGATCGTAAGGTGAGAGGTATACAGGCGCGAGAGTTACACCTTGAGAGGAACGTACGACCACCACTATTCGCCATTCGGTTGAGTGCATCACTCAGAACAAAGGGATTACCAAGGTACACCGGGCCAAATAAACTACCTGAATATTTCGGGTTCGGGTCCATGGGAATAGAGTGGAATTATTAAGTGTTGCTTTAGTCTTGGTCCGGATTACCCACCGTAACAGAAGTAGTACCGACTATATGCCCGGCTCTATGTGGAGGTCTCATTCATATTGAGCGACATAAAAAATGGGATCAAGCATGTTTTAATGCTGATTTTGTATAGATTCATCGGAACACTGAGATGCTAAGAAAACGCGCATACGGCGATCAGGTACATGAACATGGTATAAGTTGAACCCCCGTATGACCCCCATAGAACCTCTCCATACGCCTAGCGGAATTTCGTACTTCGTCAACTAACGACAAATAATAGTTCTAGAATTAAGGAGGAGAGCTCATCTTAATTGGCTTATTGGAGGGTTCGGAAGATTTCGCGGTCCTCTTCCTCGATACTACCCAGGTGCTCAGAGCCGTCACGATTATAAGTACAGGAACCCCTAGCCCGACACCGACACCAACACCGAGCTTCCATTTATTGTATTCATCACGGTGTCCAATTTCATTCTGTGCCTTGAGAAAGCGCTCAACCTGGTCTGTCGCGATAATGAATTGACTTGTCGCATCAAATGGTATATTGGCGGCGGAAGCTGGGGATCGTTCGTCAATCTTTACGTCGGGCTGGCTGATCGTGATAACATTTCCCATATCCCTTTTGGCGAAATATTCGGCTTCCGCTACGCTCAAGTTGGGCGCTGAGGACAAGGGGAAAGAAGTAAGAATCTCGTAGGGGTTAAAGGTAACCTGCGAGTCCGTGGTGTCTTTCGTGACATCAGTGAGTTAACCAGTATTAACTATATGGCGGCAACACTTACTCATTTCCCAAGTATTATTTCCATCTAGACTCCATTGAACACTCACGGGGTACTCCTTACTGGTGGCGTCAACCTTCCAGGAGATAGTATAATTCCTGTCCTCCATCACAAGAGCATATGCGGAGCTCTGTGAATCAGCCCTAAGAGGGTAAACACCATCCGGGAAATAGCAACCTGCTCCATTGGGATCACACCATTTGAATGAAGTAAGGCATAGCAGAAGCTTAGAACAGTCTCGTTGAGAAGGGTCCCAAGCGACGGTGGTGGAGGCAAGGTGTGCCACCAAGATCGATAGCAGAGGGGCTTTCATTGTAGCTACAGCACGTTATAATATTGCTGCGGAAAAAAAGCAGTGGCTCGTAATGATCTTGAAGATCGAAAACCCACGACCATTTTATGTTCAGCTCGCGACAGTAAAGTCGCTACGTCATAAGTCATCAAACACAACCCATGTCACCGAGCAGTATACTGCTTATAATCCGGGGCAGTAAAAGGATTGGATGCCAAAGCTACCAAGACATGCTAAGATCCGACAAGAGCTCTGCGCCGCAATTGAATACGGCTGGAGATAACTTGGCAGACAAGGGGCATTTGGCACCGAGTTGGCTGTTGAAGATCAGGTAGAGCTTCCAAGAACCGAGAATGATGTGGTTTGATCTGTGTTATAGAACACAAAGCTCACTGTTTTACCGACGGCCACCGTGATCTATAGACTCCGATCGCATGGATCTCCGGTCCGGATTTTGACCCGTGCGGTCGCATTGCTATCCGTAAACTAACCCATTCTAGTGCACTATGCCGGCCTCTGGATGAAGCTACACTCATGAAATTGCATTTCGATAAGTCGGAAGGGAGTCATCGTTGGCATTCCCAAACTCACATATTCTCAAATTGTTTCAATTTAATATGGCCTCAATAGAAAGTAGCCGGATATCTGAGTAGGCATACAACATAATTCTCGGGGGAAAGCGAGTTAGAAAACAGGTATTCGGGATATCGCAGGTCTTCTAGGACAAGTAGCTGTAGGTAATTCGATGATCCCAACCCCCAGCCCTCCTTTATTCATTCTTATTTTTATTTTTTTTAGTCGGAGTATCGGACTTTCTAATGAATGTATTGCCATGTTTTATTCAGCCACCTCATCGTAGAGTATTATTTCACATATTTCATGCTTATCCAGCCTATACGAAGGCTACTTAAGGCCCTCTGTATCGAATCAATTGATTCTAAGATGCTTCGGTTGCGACTTAGAAAACCCCAATAAACGACGCGCTGAGTTTAACGACGTAGTAGGGCTGGAAAAGAATAAGTATATAAATAACAGTCGAAAGGGTGATCGATGAATTTGGCATGCTTTGTTCTTAGAAAGAAACCCTGTAGGGGATGATGTGAGTAGTCTCGATGCAACCTTGGCACAGAATAAAAAGAAAGACGGTTTCACACGGGACCGAGAGGATCGCAGACCATGTAAGTAGCCATTCATACTTCCAATTATAGGCCTTTCTGGGTAGCCACGAAAGCCATATGAAATCGTTGCACAGCAGATTTTGCTTACTGTGCATAATAGGACAATACATTCGTTCCCAAGAAGGCGAAAAACTCGGTAACAAATTGTCCATGAGATGCTGTTGCATGCCAAAGTGTTACCCAAATCTTACCTAAATCATGAACGATTATATAGGAAGGATGGGTCCCATTGGCTGCTTGAGGATGTAGGGCTATAGGATGAGAAATCCATTCACCGGCTATGGCCCTATCTTACATAAATGAGCGTCGCCGCCCCCACTCGCAGCAGGTATATTCGAAGCTGAAATGAACCAAGGAATTGACTTTGTTGAGGTCCAGTTAATATATAACATGACCCTGATGAAAGACAGCGGAAGTATATCAGGCTGTCTTCATCTCGTCCTCTCAGATTTGCTTTCTCTCTCGGAGTCTTCATAGTAAATTACCCAGCCAAAGTCGAACGAGAAAATCTTCAATACTTCCTCACGACCAACTGATTGGCGTCAAAAGGACACTAGTGGACGGGACGGGACGCCACACGACGAGAACTCCGAGCCTGGCCAGAAAGATGGGGTGGATACATAACTCCCCAGATGATACACCTACCGAGGGACCAAGGGTAACGGCCGTCGCGAGTGTATTGACAGGGATAGCGTTTTTATTTATATTGATCCGAGTTTATGTTCGGGGTCACCTTCTAAGAGCTTTTTGGATAGGTATTACCATCTTATAAAACCTGAGTACCTAGCACGTCCAGCATGCTAACTCGAATGGATAGATGACTGGATCATACTTGTGACTTGGGTAATTAGCTATAAAAAGGGCCTGGTTTTCAATTCCTAATAGCGGCTATAGGCTCTTTCACTGAGCTTTACCGTGGACATCTCGATAGGTGTGTACTGCTGCCTCATGAACTGCACGCTATGAGTTGCTAAGATGAAGTTAACAGAGACTACATGGGGGCTTGGGATGATACATATTGAAGACATGCCGAATGAGAACATGGGTAGATTCGGTGCTGTAAGTCTTAAATACCTTGTTTAATCTGATCTCGGCTCCATCTAACCTAGAGCAGTTGGAACATGCCGGTGCCCCCTTGTAAGTGTGCCTACCAGCAACTATATTACCACCTATATCTTCTCACATCTAATTAGGTACATTTTAAGCCACCTTGGGTTTAAATTAAGCCTATTGGTTTCATACTTCCGATTTGTTCCTCAGGGAATGTGCAAGTATGGGGTCACCTGTGTGCTGATTACATGCACGGTCTTTCACCTATCTTGCCTAATAGTCCAACTCAACAGCTGTCGACCAGTAAGTCCGAGATAATCTACTCGGTGCCCCTCCACTACTAACCCCATGCAGATCGCAAAGCAGTGGGATGATAGTATAGACGGAAAATGTATCAACTTGATGCTGTACTACGTGACTTCGTCGGCACTAACGGTTGTCTTTGATTTCGCTGTGTAAGTAACTCGTGTCTAGATGTTGTCGTGCTATGCTTACCCCTTTAAGAATGTTTCTTCCATTTCCAGTTCTCGTGAAATCCAAACTTCCGACCAAAAAGAAGATCGTGTTACTCGGTCTCTTCGCTCTCGGCTTTTTCATCACGGCCATTCAAATCATTCGCATCCAGTTCATAAATGGCACCTCAAACCCCCTAAACTCCGGATCTGTGCAGTTGTGGTCGGCGGTCGAATTAAATCTAGGTATAATAGTGGTTTGTGTGCCCGTTCTCTCCCCTTTATTCAGAAGCAACCGCCGGTCTACCAAAAGCACGCCCCAGTCTTCGTGGGCAAATAGCAACGCCCCGAGTTGGGTCGTCGGACATCGCATTACTTCCGAAGACCATTTATACGATACGGAAACCAGTCATACCGATTGTACAGCAAATACGGGCAGCCATGAGTCTACTATGCCGATAGGAGGCAATCGCATCGTCAAAGAAACGAATATTAGCGTTATTAATCAAGTCGTCCCAGCTCATATGACACACCATCATATGAACCTGGGGAGCGAGTACTGGGGAAGTAGTGCAAACATGATGAGTAGCAATAGTCTGTCAAGTCATAGCTTTAATCAAGTTTAGAATGATATAACTAAATATCAATTCCTTTAATTAACAACGGAATCAACATGATATAAGCGACGGATTGGCAATCCTCTTCAACGGACCAGTCAGATCCCTCAGCCACCAATTAGATGAGGCACCCCTTGTTTTAGATGCCCGGGTGGGATTCCAAATCCTATACCGTCCATATAACCTGTCACTTTTGGAAGCCATTGACATGCATTATATAAGAGACTCGGTCGCGATTCGATTCTAGACGGTTTCAGCTGAGCCCACAGCCATACGCCCGAAGTCAACTGCCTGATCACTATGGGTGTCCTAGAGATCGAGAGCAGTGATGGCAATTCTCATATAGATTCACTTGCCGTAATTTACATACCCTATCAACTCTCATCTGCGAATTTCTTATATGGGTAATTAAGTCAAGCTCGAAGTGCGCATCCACCTCCCTTCAAGTCCTACACTACACCCGAAGTCTATAGATGGAGAACCCTACATTATCACAGGCCAAGCTTCTCAATGTTTCGCACAATTTCAGCACAACTACCACAGATATTCCATTAGAACGCCCCCAATCGCCCAAAACCCCCAAAACCCCTAGCGCACAATCACAACACCAGAATCATCGGCTGAATCAAGTGGTTGAAAAAATACCGTCGACGTTAGATAGGTCGCCCCTTGGTAAGCCTATTGATCATATAAATGTAATTCTGGCTCAATGGTGGTGGTGGGAGATCGGCGCATCTGTACTAAGCATTGTCGGTATTCTACTCGTGGGTTTGGTACTGTACCGAATAGACAGCAATACACTCCAAAACTGGCTGTACTCTATCCAACCAAACTCACTTATTTCCGTCCTTACGACAGTTTCGAAGGCATCTATGATGGTCCCTATCGCATCCAGCATTAGTCAATTAAAGTGGCAACATTTCTCTTACCGACCAAATACTCTCAATAACCTCCAACTATTCGACGATGCGAGTAGGGGTCCATGGGGATCATTAACGGCATTACTTATGGTGAGGCCTCGTGCGATTACTCTCTGGGCGTTGTCAATAGTTACTCTTGTAGCTCTTGGTATTGAGCCAAGCGCGCAGCAGATCTTACAGGTATCCACCAGACCAGCAGCTCTAAGCAATGTGACAGCAACGATACCATCAGCGCAAAACTACTACTCGCATGCGTGGACACGATCAACTGCCGATGTAAGTTGTTGGATCATGTACCATACTCATAACACTCATTAATATGCGTTCTGTTGGTTTAGCTTAACAATATCGCTTTGATCAAAGCACAAAATGCGATGTATGCCATAACTCACATTTTTGGCCCTCTGAAATTGAAGAGCCCAATTGCTGATGTTTGCCATTAAGAATGAACGGCGCTGTGGGTATTCTCCCACAGATGAATTATTCCTGCGGTGGACCAGCCACAGGATGCACCTGGGACGAATACACGACTCTTGGAGTCTGTAGCGAGTTCAAAAACGTCACGAACGACATTCCAAAACAGTGCTTCGTAAACGAGACATCCGACAAACCTAGTTACACTACTACCTGTTCCTACAACTTCTCCGCAGTACACGACGCCACTTACCTCACTCTGGAGAGTGGTATGCCGCCTTCGGAAAACAATGTGCTGAACTTGACTTGGAGTCTCCCAGACCTAGAAACGAATGAGAACAAGTTGTACTATATGATGGCGACGGGCTCCCTCTCACTCCCGCTATATTTGAGTAGCTGGGCGGGGTTAGACATCATTAAGTATCGCCCACCGAATGACGATACGCTCTCCATCGACGTAACGGATTATGTTACCAATCCCCTCACGCGCGACGCTGAAGCATATACCATCCAATGGTATTGGTGCGCTCAGACATATAAGAATGTTACTGCTACGCCTATAGGTATCATAAGTGCTAAAAAGACGGAAGAGAAGTTATTCAACATGAGCCCGGATGGAGACCCAACAGGCAACGGCGTATATCGGATGAACAGCACGGGCATGGTGTTCAACATATCCGGCGATGTAGAAAACCAACTATTCAACTTCGTAGCATCGACATTTACAACCAACCTGACGGACCTAATGTCACATTTCAGTGGTTCTGGAGGAGTCGATCTAGGTCGGTTCTTGTACAACACGGATCTCTCTGTATTCGCAAAGAACGTCGCAGATACCCTATCGCTCGGAATTCGAAACCCGGCCGATAATATGAACACCACTATGGTCGTGGGCAAAGCATCGTGCATTGAAACATTTTACGACGTGCGATGGGTTTGGCTAAGTCTCCCCATTGCAGAGACGATTTTAACTGCTGCGCTTCTCACCTTGACAATTGTCCAAACTCGTGAGCAGCCACTTTTCAAAACATCTCTAATAGCTCTCTTGATATACGGGCTAGATGGCTGGAAGGAATCCGAATTTAGCTCTGCGAGACCTATGTCAGGCCCAGAACTGGAGAATTTAGCTGACAGGATGCAAGTAAAGCTCGGCAACAACGCAGCGGGAGATTTACGGCTCATCAGAACAGATTCAACCACCCGCGATTGATATGAAGGCATGTGGACCTGGATTTATCAGAATGCAGTTGATAAGAGTTAAATTGAAGATTAATTATATTGATATAAAATCTTGAGCTGAAAAGAGGCCGCCAAGTGGCCCGAGATTTGCTTGGGGAAATAATGAAAGATGATGAACATAATGGCCGGCGCCACTGTAGATTGGTTTGGTACCTAACGCGGGGGCTATGGTAGCTGTATGATGCCCCTATTCTCAATTATTAGGTACCTAGCCGACAAGCGTAAGCAGTCTATTTTCTTCTGTATCATATCCGGGGACATACCTAGACCTATAAGCACTATAGATATGTCTAGATGTTTAGGGGGCTCTTATAAGCAATAACTTTCATTGTTTTATAAGTTAAATCTACCGAGTACTAGTAAATCGGGTATTCGCAGCCTAATGATTATATTTCGGTGGACTACTCATACGAAGGATTCCTTACCTAAATATTTCCTTCATATATTCTTTTTCTTCATTGGAATCCTGCGATATGTAGGGAAATATGATATCCCGCTGTCTCAGATCCAGGCAGAAGTTTCCTCCCACCATTTACATAGGCGGCAGTAGACATTATGTTACACCCGCGATCGTACCTAGGTAAGCACAACCGCATCTAATAGGCAAAAAGGTCACCCCTGTGACCCCTTAACTCCCTCCCGCTGACAGGGTTTCTCCGCATCTTGTTATCGCAAGGGGAGGCAGCCTAGTTAAAGCGGGCGCGACAGGGTAACATTCCACTGCGCTCCTCGCTCTGGCCACGATATCGATGCCGGCATTGTATATATTCTGCATGTTATATGCGGTTATCTCACAGCTCGGCCGGCAAATCAAATCGAGGGGTGTCAGCTTACGAGCCTTGGAGAATGTAAATAACCCACCTGGGTATATTATGGGGAGTCTAAGTTTCTGTAGTTGATGCTTTGAAATAGAGGCTTGATCGAAATATCAGGTAGTCGTATTCACGCAACGAAATAGCTTCCGGAATGTCGTACGAAGACGTATCATCACGGGCCACAGCCCTTCGGCAAGTGATTAAACTCATACAAGATTCGGTAGAAACGTTGATCGCAGAATGGGAGAATCCGGCTCCGGATGCAGTACCAGCATCCGAGACCAGCTTCGCGATACCCGGCCGCAAGGCCTACGATGCGCAACGGACCATCATTGCGTCGCTTGGCTCAATCGAGGAGCTTGTAGCCGAACCACACCTGCGACTTGTAGATTTTGCCGAATTATACTTCGAGGTTCGAGCGTTGCATATAGCGATGGAGCACGATATTGCTATTCTGCTGGCAAAGGGCGGCGAGGACGGAGTTATTGTCGAGGATCTGGCAAATGCAACCGGACTAGAAAAGAGCAAGTTAGGTGAGTGTTTCAAGAACTTCAACCTCTTTACGTCGGAAGATGTATTTTTAGTGAGCCTAGCTGACAATAATAAGTCCGCATCTTGCGAGCGTTAACAACCCAACACATCTTCCGCGAAGTTGGGCCAGACAGGTTTGCGAACAATAGGATCTCCCAAGCCCTAGTAGGTGACGAGAGGTTACAAGCTCAAGTGAAATGCAGGTGAGTATTCTCTAAATAACGACGGGCCATTTCGACAACTGATTAACTGGTGATATGTAGCTCCATGGGATTTGCTGCTGCGTCGGCATTACCAGAAGCTTTAAACGACCCCGTTCGAGGACCAAGCCATGACCCTCAACAAGCTGCTTGGACACTAGCTTTGGGTTCAGAAATTCCATTCTTCGACTGGATGAATCAGCGAGTGCCACGTTCACAGGCGGCTGAGAAAGCGAGTCCTGGAGCCGCAAGAGGACCATACAAGGAAGTAGAGGCATCTCCTGACGAGGAGTTGGTTCCAAGGAACGACGCCCAAACCTATAACATGTATTTGGCAGGTAATAGCAAGAGTTTGGGAAGCACCCACCTATACGATTTCCCATGGGCCGAATTGGGGAATGGGTTGGTTGTCGACGTTGGGGGCGGTGTCGGTAAGTTGCCGAAAAGGACCTCGAGCTCCGGGCAAGGCTAACACAGTATATCCAGGTAGCTTCGATCTTCAACTGGCTCGCTTATACTCAGAACTCCGCTTCATCGTGCAGGACCAAGCGGTTGCAACGGAACAGGGCGTCTTGATGTGGCAAAAGGAGTTTCCCGAAGCTCTGGAGTCGGGACGGACGAAATTTCTAACGCATGACTTTTTCCAGCCAAACCCGGTGAAAGGGGCTGACATTTATTGGATGCGACACGTCCTGTATGTAACACACCCTCTATATTCTTATGTCGAAGACTTGACTAAACCTGTACAGGCATGATTGGAAAGATGAGGACTGTGTTAGAATCCTGTTGAGAACGGCAGAGGCTATGGGCCCAAACTCGCGATTGCTCGTTGCCGATATCACATTGACCGAAACAATAGGAGATGCGTATATCAAATCCGCGCCGAAACCACTTCTAGCCAATTACGGTATTCATGGTCACCATGGATTTTCTCTGGATATCGCCATGATGTCTCTGATGAACGGTAAAGAGCGTACCCCTTCGGAATTCCGGAGGTTATTTGAGCGTGCGGGATTGAAGATGGTTAAGGTGTGGGAATGTCGTAGTACATTGGGTATAATCGAATGTCGCTTAGGTTGAGTTGAATCGAGTTGACTTAGAGCATTGTGGTGAAAAGGAGGCGAGGCGAAGTATGTGATTTGTGGCGATCTAGGTCCCTCATCTTCCCAGTCAACGACGTTCTGGATGATGCTATACTTATTCACCGCTTGATGTCTTGATCAGTGCACTGCCTCCTATGTCAATACTACTTAAGTGTAGGAAGTTAGGCAAACTCCGGCAAAAGCCAACTCAGTTTAAAAGAGGAGAAGGCCGCTATGTCTTACTTACATATTCTTTCGTGCATGTTGGGTTGTTACACTGCTTTAATGTCTTGCTGAGCTATAATTAGATGTCAAATCACATCGAGCGGAGATGTTCTCTAGTCTAATGAGTATCATACCATCAGAAATTTCTTGGAAATTAGTAAAGGCTGTGAGGTCGTACTCGAGGCTTCAGCCCTCTAGATGTATCATTAGCTACATCGAGTTGTAATACGGAAATCGGCTCTTGAAGACGAGATGTAGGTCGTTGGCGCGGAACGATGAATAAGAGGATATGATGACATGTGTAATGTGTACCTAAATAAGTACCTAAGTATCTAAAGTGTTTACACTATAGAAAATACTGTATTACGTTTGTTTCTATAAAAAGAAACGATTTGCCTTAGACCAAACGGTACGTATCCTGCCCCACGGTGGGGCACTTTGACTAGCGGGGTTTGTCTGATCAATCAGCTCCAAAAACACAACTGCATTAGGAATTCAGCTGTTACACCACCCCTCACAATCCTGGTTCTTAGCTTCAACAGAGTTCTCGATTTCCCTGTCTTTTTTCAAGCTTCCACCTTCTTAATCTTTAAGGTTTCTTGCCCCTGAGAACTTACATAGTCGCAGTAAACTGTAACAGGCTAGACACTCAGAACAAGTAGCTTACCTACCTTTCTTGGTCTCGTGCATCCCTCTATTTCTTCAGTTTCGGAAAAAAAGAAAGAAACCACACGCGTTCACACTGCCTCGTCAACAGCTTCGCCTCGCTTGTCATACATCCCAACCGTTTTGGACTCACCACCTTATAGGACGACAAAGACGACAGCCTCTCAAGTACAAGTAGAGTGTTCAACCGCTCGTGGAAGCAGCATCTGCACTTTCTCAGCCCAAGACGCCACCAGATTAAACCAGCACTATCATCGATTCAATGGCAAGCGACAAAGATCCCATCACCTGCCACGTCTTGGATACTTCCGTGGGAAAACCAGCCAAAGGCATCCGCGTGAAGCTTCAAGGCGGCCATGCCCCGCTCAAGACCTTCGAATCCTTAACCGACGATGATGGCCGCGTCAAAGCCTGGCTGCCATATTCCAGTGTCCACTCTTCAGGAGATGTACCAATGTACACCCTAGACGATGTGCTGAGCGAAGTGGAAACTAAATCAACTTGGACACTACGTTTCGATACCGAAGGCTATTTCGGCGAGGGCAAGACTTTCTTCCCCGAGGTTGTGGTCACGTTTAACGTCCTCAAAGGCCAACATTACCATGTGCCTCTGTTGCTATCTCCCTACAGCTATTCAACCTATAGAGGGAGTTAAACGACATATTTCGAGAAACTTAATCGGGCCAAAGGGAGATGCGGTGTGAACCGCATCTTAGAATATGGGATAATTCAGTTTGGGCCAGATTTTATTTACTTTGTGGAGGCATCATCAATTGACACAATGAAAAAAAATTCAAACATAACATTTGATACTAGCCAAAAAGTCGAAATAGGGGGGGGCCAGACCTTCGTTTAGGACCTCAATCTCATATTACCACCAAATTGGAAATCAACAAACCTTCCTATCCACATTGACATACCTCCTTTACATTTATCTCAATGTGATATACTCTAATCAATTTAACACACAATATCTATATGACATATATTGGTGATTACCGACTTGCATTGAGTATTTACTTACCTCAACGGAAGGGTGTCCAACACTGAATCTCGGTACTTCCACAACATTATGTTGGGTTTGTTTAACATAAATCGAGTTAACAGGGAAACAGTGTTTTAAACCTATTCTTTAGGTTTTATCTCGTTATGCTAATTCATGAGTTCAGCTAGCACTTCGAGGCATTCCACGAGCCCCTTTTCAGGGACCCCTATAGAGGCCGCTCCAATGATCCGTCTTGTCGGACCGGTCCGTCGCGGGGTTCGCGTTGCTCAGCATGCGGCGGGTTCCTTTCGAGGGGGTACAACTTGTCTCGGACCTCGAATGTGGGGAAATTCGAGATCGAGTTCGAAATATAAACTTCCCTGGGATTTTCAATAAAGATCTGCGGCGTTTATATATGCCTCTGGAGGTTTAGGAAGCAGTTGGTTCAACATCATAATTAAGTAGCATCTTTGACGGCATGCTATTGCAGTAGAGATCCTACTATCAAAGAGACGGGATACACGATCCAAGCCGCCTTCATCTGTGATTAAACAACTCTGATTCATCCTCCTTCTGCTTCCGCGATGGTATTACTCGGTACATTAGCCAATGATATTTATCTACGCCCGTAAACGCCAGCCTAACGCCCCATCAAGCGTAATGGTCGCCATCAAATACCGTGGACAGCTATAGAATGACACTATCTGCCTGCTCTAGCCATAGGTTGGCTAGGTCCCTGGTCAATCCTAACCTGACCTGCTTCAATAGATCCCTAGAGCTACTAGCCGAGAATACACCAGTTCTCCAATCCCACGCTCTTTTAACAGGCCCCTTAATAACGCCACTTCGGATTACGGATTGGTGAAGCTGGGACGCAATCATCGAGCTTCCCGTCATCATAAAGCTCCCACCCAGGGAAGAAGTAGACTGTTTGAGAAGATCCGCGGGTGTAGATCCCTTTCCGTGTCCTGATGCAAGCACCAATTTGAAAAACTCGTCTGAAGCATCATAAACCCGAGACCCGACGGTCTGGATATCCTCAATAGCTTTGAGAAGCGTATCAATTTGATCAAGGGTAATCACCGGTGGTGACTGACCCACAAAGATAGAGGCTTCCCCAAGTAATGCTAGTAAAAAATCCTCGCTGACTACGGCGTCGCGTGTGTCGTCATATAGACCACCTCGAATATTGTCGTCGGCACTTGCAATAACAACTGTTAGAGCCGCTGCGGCTTGCTGGCGGCGTACTGTTGATTTATTGGTAGATTTACCGTCCCCGTCGCGGAGTTCGTAAAACTTCCGAAGCGTAGCATACCCACTAAGCATCTTACCAAGAAGTTCTGCCGCCTCGAGATCTTGCTTCGCAAACTGTTCTAACTTTGCTGTGCGTTCCTTTAGAAGTTGCTTCAGAGTGTTGTCTAACTCGCTCTCGGGTGGATATGTCGTAGATTCTACGAGCGAGATGGACATAAGAGTATTCAACACATCACGAATTTTGCCAGGGCGATGCGCTAGAGCGTAGTACCAGAGAGCCTCCCCAAAACGGAATGTGTCCTTAGCTAAGATATCTCCGAAGGTCTGAAATATGTCAGTAAAGGGTTATCACTGGAATATTAGCGAAAGCAGTAACGTTTACGTACCTCAGCTGTGTCCTCGGCAAAATTTATCATACCAAGTTCATTCAGCAGCTTCCATATCTTTTCTACCGTCTCATGGGAATCCTCGTCCATGGTGTCGAGAACACCATGCAACAATTCCTGGACTAACTGCTCAGAACGGTCAGGAGCATCCAGTCGGCCAACAACTTGAACAGCCATCTCCCAGCCGTATCGAGTTACCTTGTCATCCGTGATATGTTTGCGATTTTTTAGTCCGCGGGCGTAGTAAATCAAGGTTGTATCTTTAATCCCGTCTTTCTCGTCGGTCTGCGTGCTCTGATTCATTCCTAATACCTCCAATTCTTCCATGTCGAAATCATTCATGTTAATAAGATTTTGTGGTTCTGGAGGGGGTAGCCATCGGCCTAGAGATGCGATTTCTGCGACCGTCGCGGCAATTGGAAGCGACCATAATCGCAAGAATCCGACAACTCCCTCCACATTACTCTCGAACGCAGACGCAATAGCTACTTCAACGGGGTCGGCCGAGTTGACGTCAAAATCAGCCACTGTAGCAATTTGAAGACAAAGAGCGAGGCGGTCAAAGAAATCCTCATCACCTCCTGCCGGCCGTAGCGATCCTGAATGGGACAAACTTATGTTTCGCTTGCTGTGGCCATTGTCCCACCAGCCGAACAAGCCAAGAGTTGCTTCACACCAGTCGCCTGCTGCCGCAAGAATAGCATCTGATTCTCCGATTAGGATTGCGTAAAGCGACTGGAGATTTTCGTAGACGTCCCATGGAATTCTGCTCTCTGCTTTTCGGGCGAGTCCTGTTATGGATTGTCGTCCATTTGCGGAGTCTCCAAAGTCAGAATCACCAAATCTACCAGACGAAAGGTGGTGTCGATCTTTTCCTTCAGTAAAATTAATGAGAGCTTCCTTAGCTCCTCTAACCTTCAGACGGAACAAGGTCCAATCACTGTTATGAACGTCCCAGCTCCTATTGCTGATTGCAGGGCACAGCTCCATGACAGCGCAAAGATCTTCGACCACGCGTTTAATATTTGCCAATGCTTGACCACTATAGATAGATTCGCTACCAGGGGACTTTTTGACGAATTCCCAGCCGGCTTTCCGGAGCACTTGTATAGCATCCTGTATGTTACCGCGCACAAGAGAATTGAAAACAACCGGCCAGAAAAGCCCATGGGTAGCCGGGGAAGGGCGATTCTGCAGGACAGCATCAATCTGATCTCGTTGGAGATTGTGTTCGTCATTTTGCCAATCGAATAGCACAGCGGGCAAAGCTAAGCTAGTAATACCGCCAAATTCGTTTCTAGCCACCGGTGTATGGTGAATTCTGAGGATTAGTGTAGCTAGGTAAAATGCCTTTTCAAAGGGCGACGCATGAGAGCTCGGCCCTACTTTCGCTGCGTGTTCTCGACGAGTCCGAGGGAGTTCATCCATATGGCCACCCCATATTTCGTTCACCAGCCGGAGGCAGGCCTGTCCCAGAGTATCATCCAACCTTTCCTCGTCATCTTCTGGGCCCACGCCCTCATCATAAAGCCGGTTGACAAGCTCCTCGGTCTGGATAAGAACGTTGTCCGACTCGGACACCTCGGCAAACTGTGATTGACTGTACAGGTCCTTCGCAACGGCCCCATATTTCACTTCCCGCCTTCGAGCCATGGTAGAGCGCATAGAAGAAGCACGGAAGATATCTTCGGCTTCTCTGGAAACTCGCTCATCAGCAGCAGCAGTCGAGAGTACCATTAAATCTCCACGATCGGCTAAGTGATCGTTATAAGGATCGGCTCCGGCTATTTCTCGTAGCAAATCTTCTTCCACATCATAGTCGGCCTCATCCTCCATCATCGCATCGACTTCCGCATCTCGTTCTTCATCCTCTTCATCGTCGAGAGGATTCGTAGTGTCGGGTTCGGTATCCTCGCCTTCGGTTGTGTCGTCGTATGATATTCCATAAGTGCCCGCGCGGTTCTGCTGTATATTCGCGCCTCCATCATCCTCTTCATCGTCCTCCTCATCTTCTCCGCGGTATTCCCTACTTAGGCTCGACGGTTGCCTCGCATTCAAGCCTCGGATAGATCTTCCCAGCGGTGCGTTGCTGCGTCTCGCAGGACTCGATTTATTCTGTGCAAGATTTGGTCTTCCGAAGTTTGGCGCTTTGATTTTTCCTGACATAGCACCAATGGAACTCTGCAAATAAGAAGGCGACGGGTCACCAGCTGGGGTAAACGACGCTGTAGAAGAGGGCGGTGGGGGGCCGGCGGGAGTCGTTGAGGGATGGTCGACACTGTAATTAAAGCCGGATGAAGCTTTTCGAGAGCTTCTGTCCGGAGTGGATGGCGACGAGCCGAAGTCCGAGAATCGAAATGACATGTTGGCGGTTGTTGGCTCAATAGCTCCCTTAAATGGCCCTGCTTGTAGAATAAGACTTTACAGGAAAACCATGAGCGTAAATGAATTAGGTTGACGAATTTCTAAATTGGGTACTAAAAAGAAGGTTGAAAATAAAATCGCAAAACCGTCTTTCAATTTTAGCGTGCTAGACGTTCTGGTTGCTGTTGAAAGGCAACCGAACAAAAATTTAAGGCGCGATGCTGAAGCTTCTAGGACGCGACGGGATGAGTTTAGTGCATTCAAACTTTACTTTGCAGAGCAGTTGCGTGCACGGTCCATGTGGCTTCATTGAATCTAGGAATTGATCCAATCACATTACTTGTTTTAGTGGGGCTGACTATGTACTTGTGTCTGTACATAAACATACAGATCCAGGATTGTGAACAACGACCGTGACGTTAAGTCTGGTACGCAGGTACCTAGGTAGAGTCCTCCGGGTTCTCATTCCTAAGTCCAAATTCATATAAATGGTAACTTCTCCATGCCATTAATATTTTTCCTCTATCTATCTATGTTTATATGCATTGCTTCCAGCCTTGCTGATATTGAATTCTTGCTTGTCTTACGTTGAGGCGAACAGATCTCAATATTTCATCTACTTTAATGTTAATACTTAATTTACCTACATGCATTCATTACATGATGGAAGAATAATAGACTGCTGCCAACTTCGACAGAAGAGGAAAAAAAAAGGCACAGCATACCAGAGGATCGAACGGATCAAATCAATCGCTTACAGGCAGGCAACGATTGAAACAGACTAACGCCTTTCTTCGAGGCTATGATGTACATCCCGAGATTTGTCCAAACTTCGCCCGCGTCTCAAAATGCCGGTTGACGATATCGCACAATTCCAACACGGAATGAGTTGGGGTAGTTGGGACATGACCCCCCTATCATCGCATCAACGTATCAACGAGCATCAAGGCTGAAAGGCACCGGTAATACACGTGTGCAACATTACGGGTCGTTATCGAGAAAATAGTCTCCGGATCTAGGAATCTAGGATTACCAAGATGTTGCTCGGTGTTGCTTGGGGATTATGATTTCATGTTGCCGGTCATCATACCGCAGAAGTGACATCAGTATGCGAGGTAACAAGCTACAAATTGCCCTATACTTTGTATACTTTTTGTTATCTCGCTCGCCTATTTGATGATTGACCGGGTTAGTCACCTCTCTACACTGCCGTGCCGACTTCCCCCCACCTGAAAATAGCCTTGGTGCGTGGTGGGGTCAAAGAGTTTGGTGCTAAAACTCCGCAAACCGAGCAACCAAGGAAAGTAAGGCCTGGATCAATTCATTTATAAAGTTGATAACTCAAGGCTTCTCTTTTTTTTCATGTCCCAGATTCTCCAAAGCCTTTAATTATTTCTACCACCTCTATCGTATTTCTTAACATCATGGCTGATACCGTTGGCAAGGTTGGTACTCTATCTCGTCTCGTCCTATCTCGCCTCTTACACATCCCCTATATCCGTTCCGAGCTCTTTTTACCCCGCGCGTACGTATGCGCGTAGTATACTATGCTCCCCTATAACTGCGCAATATACTATAATGCCCACCTGCCTACCTACCTATATCTCATCAATTGCCAGCCAATGCGAAAAGACGCGCAAAATTGAAGCTAATCATCTCTTTACCATTGCTTGATAGACCATCAAGTGCAAGGCTGCTGTTGCCTGGGAAGCTGGAAAGCCCCTAAGCATTGAGGAGGTCGAGGTCGCTCCCCCGAAAGCCCACGAAGTCCGAATCCAGATCTACTACACTGGTGTCTGCCACACAGGTATAACTTGCCAAGCCTCAATTCCGAGCAAAGTCCGAACATCCTATTAAACAGTGGAGCAGATGCCTATACGTTATCGGGAAAGGACCCAGAAGGCGCATTCCCCGTCGTCCTAGGACACGAGGGAGCTGGTCTTGTTGAGTCTGTCGGCGAGGGAGTCACCAACGTGAAGCCTGGTGACCATGTTGTTGCGCTTTAGTACGCATAGCACTAATCCCCATATTCGCCCCTCTCTTAGGCTAATATCGGTTCCAAAGCACTCCCGAGTGTAAGGAATGCAAATTCTGCATATCTGGCAAGACCAATCTTTGCGGAAAGATTCGTTCGACCCAAGGTCGAGGTGTCCTGCCAGATGGCACCTCCCGATTCACCTGCAAGGGACAGAGCCTCCTCCACTTCATGGGAACATCGACCTTCTCCCAGTACACCGTCGTAGCCGATATCTCCGTTGTCGCAGTTCAACCAGACGCTCCTATGGATCGAACCTGCTTGCTAGGCTGCGGTATCACCACCGGTTACGGTGCTGCGCGAATTACCGCCAACGTTGAGGAAGGTTCCAACATTGCCGTCTTCGGTGCTGGTTGCGTCGGTCTTTCAGTCGTACAAGGTGCAGTTACACAGAAGGCTGGCAAGATCATCGTCGTCGATGTAAACCCAACTAAGGAAGAATGGGCTAAGAAATTCGGTGCTACCGACTTTGTTAACCCTACTAAGCTGGATGGACAGACAATTCAAGAAAAGCTTATCGAAATGACCGATGGCGGTTGCGACTACACTTTTGACTGCACAGGTAACGTTGGTGTCATGCGAGCGGCCCTAGAAGCTTGTCATAAGGGTTGGGGTCAGAGCATTATCATTGGTGTAGCTGCTGCGGGTCAAGAAATCTCAACTCGACGTGAGTTTCTCGCCATTATTCACCTATCGATCCACAAACTAACCTTTCAAATAGCATTCCAATTGGTTACTGGTCGTGTCTGGAAGGGCTGCGCTTTCGGTGGTGTCAAGGGTCGAACTCAACTACCCGGCCTCGTTAGCGATTATCTCCAGGGTAAGCTAAAGGTTGACGAATTCATCACCCACCGCGAAGACTTGGACCGCATTAATACCGCTTTTGAGACGATGAAGGCGGGAGATTGCATTCGCTGCGTTGTGACCATGACAAACTAAAAAGTCAAAAAGGAAAAAAAGTTATCGAGTCAAGTGTTTTTTAATCTGTAAAGCAGAAATGGAATTCATATGAATTGGGCTTCACGAGTCATGGAAGCAAACCGCAAATTGTAATTTCAATCTCCAACTAAGCATTTGCCTGTTGACGTTGTATATCCTGTCATAATCGGTCTCAGGTTTTACTACGAAAACTGCGGCGGTGTGATTAGCGATAATTGCCTTGGTGATGCATCTTTGGAGTCCAATAATCCCATAGCATGCAGATTCAATTGTATCACCGGCGTTGTAGCGGGCCTCTCTAGCGTGGCCGTAGTTTAGGTGGCTGACCGACGGTTACCTCCATGGAACGGTGAATAAGAGTCCACAACGGTCACTAGAACGAAATCCGCGAGCGCGCATCGCGCTTCTTATTACCCTCAGAAGACCATAAAACGGGATCAATGGCATGTCGTGTGCATGTATCATCAAAAAAGACCATCGATGGATGATCGATTTCTCATAAATGGAGAGTAGGGGAGGCGAATATTAGAGGTATCGCCAGTATATAGATGTCTCGGATAGGTTGAAATGAGGCGGTCTAGAATCCTGGGACATGTGTAACAGGGTATTGTGCATATGGCTCGAACTTCCCGACAGGCATTTTGTATGGTATGGTATTTCTGTGTAATATACCGTACGTGCACGCACGCATGTACGCACATACATACATATGGTATGTAAAAAGAGAGACCCCCGGCCATCCTCATTCGAGACCCTGCTTGCATCGTAGAGTGGTTCCGGTTCTCCGCAAAATAATAATCCACCACATGATCGATGGGTTCCCGCAGAAAGCGCCTAACTTGCAGATTTCTTACGTGGGGATGGAGGAGACATGCAGCCATGCAACAAGCCAAATAGAAAGCCGAATTGCTCAACCATTGGGTCGATAGAGAAACGCCTTACCACCCAATACGAATTGGTCTTGCCGCTTCAGTAGACCGGCTTTGGGGCACTTTGTCTAAGATCAGCAGTATAACTCCCACATACATTAGGTATAGACACGAGATAGGAAGCCGAGTCAGTCCGAATGACATTCGATTCAAACGTCTATGACGGTGAGGGATACCCTGCTTTCCCATGGTTACTAGTATCAAGGATAATGGTAATAAATCGGTGATAGAAATGTTGAGTCTCGTATGTCGTTCGTATTAAGTAAGGGGGTTGATCGGAGGCGAAAATCGATAGTCTTGTATTTCCAGCCTCACCTGATAAGGTACAAAGAATAAAAAAGAGGAAAAGAGAATGATAAAGCTACGAACTAACGATGTCGCCAACGCCTTGGGAACCCCACTAACCTATGTATGTAGTTGTAGTTTCAACGTTGTGATGCTGTAATGTATACCTACCTACTTAGACACTCAGTATACATTAAAATAATTACTTCATGTATGTATGCAAACGTTCGGGGATGATTCCGCTGGTAAACGTCTCGCCAAGTTTCAGTTGCCAAGTTGGAATTAAACCACATTTGCATATTACGCTCTGACACGACAAAAGCCGATCATATTTGACGAAATTGGGTGATGTGAGGTATAATTAAATTTTGTAGTACCCAGATGAGAGGAATCGAACATGTGGCAGTCCAAGAGACGAGGGTTTGAAAAGCAATTCGGCGAATGGAACTGGAGAGTCTTTTTTTAAAGTACGGTATGTACGGTATGTACCTCCCTCCTAGTAAGTATTGCGAGCGGCGGAAGGGATGCGATGCTTATTTATCTGCCTGTGTTGCTCATCTGATCACGTAGACGAGGTCTTAGATAGCGACACCGTCTAGTGGTAATCTCCCTTTCATGCAGTGGATCGACTACCTGGGTACCTACATGGATACCAAGGATACCATAGATAATGTAGTATAGATATCGGTATCACCAGCCGCCCTGCGCGCGCGAAGTTGCCCGAAGACTAGCGGAGTGGCTCGGCTGGTCTCGCCCGGTATTCATATAGTCAAAAGAGAACTTGGTTGGAGCGGGACGATGGTCTTTCTTATCTCCTTAGTATGTAGTATGTAGTGTTAGTAGTAGTGATAGTATGATGACTATACGTCGTAATTTGGAGCCATTCATCAATTCGCTTCATACATTATCCGTAGTTTAGGTTTGTCTATTAGTTTCCCTTGGCTTCAGATGAATTGAAATTGAGATGAGAACAAAAGTTGAAAAAAGTATGTCGATCATAAGAGTATATTAATAGTAATAACAAGGTTAGGTATCTAAGTAGTTAGTATTCCAATGTTCTATCCTTACATGTATATACCTGCCTTCTTAAGGTCTAGGTAGGCGCATGTGGTAATGATTAATGGTGATGGTAGCGGCTATCTTGTTTATTCCCTCGGCCGTAGTGTCCTTTATGTAAGTGTAGGTGTAAGTGATTAGGTGCGTAAGATGTGGCAGGTACATCCCATTTACGCCGAATTACCGAATGGGCTCTTCTCCCATCTCCAAATAGGAACCCCCCTGTTCCTTGTCTTCGAACCCAAACCCCCCTTGTCCACTCTTCTTAACTCCCATATCCCTGTTCGCACCCCTGCCCCCAGTTTTCACTGATACGTGCATCCCTACGGCATATCGCACTAGAGTCCCCCGTTTATACCTAATCGGCTCGCCTCCCGCTTTCGGAGCCTTCTTGGAGCCTTGCGCGGAATCGTCGTCATCAGAACTGATACCTGCAACTTGCACGCTAGTGGTTATGTAGTGGCAGCGAGTGGTAGTGACTTGGTACCGGAGTAGAGTAGAGTAAGTGACTTGGAAAAAGGCCCTTGTTTTTGTTGGCTTATGACCAGGTTACTGACAAGTACTAATCAGGGTACTTTACGGAGTATGTAAAAACTAATGGTCACCTAATGGTCACGAATCCCAACCAAGGCTAAGGGGGGATAACTCGTTCGCCTCATCCTTTCTGTCTCTCTACTACTCCATACCAAAGTCACTAATCCCTTCTAAACGGTTCCATTCTGACCATTCTCTTGCCGCCAACGTCAGAGTCATTCACTCTCTCTATCTCACTCACTAATACGAAAGACAGAAGAAGAGAATCTTCGTACGACTTTTATTTTTCTTCTTCCTTTTCCTCATAAGTTCTAGCAACGGCGCAAGTACCAACCGTCCAATCACCTAATCATCCCATTTACAACAATTGGTCACAGACCCCTTGATAGGTGCCAAGCGCCGTGATCCGAACCGTACTTTTCGATGTAAGTCATCCATCACGGCCCGAGGCTCATTTGCTGTTACTCGTATATACAAACCGACCCATCCAAATTCAGCCTCTACAACATTAAATTCCTCCTTTTTTTCTGGTGCCTGGTCAAGGCGTCTTGTCTTCTCCACTGTGCATTACCATCTCCCGAGATTTCCTTTCATTTAAAAAGGATCTACTTCTAACATTCGCCGCAGTCGTCCTCGACTTTCCCCCTTGATTCCTAATTCTTCCCCCATTCCGAATTCAGCTGCTTCCTGAACATCACACTATCTTCCACAAAGACGACAACGAGATACTTTTAACGTCTCGTGTGCAAATATAATTGCTATTTCTAGCGTAGTCGACAAATCTACACTTTCCTAAACAGCAACGATCATCACAAGCATCATTATGGCGCCCCAGAAGCCTCGCTGCACTTTCAAGGAGTGCAAGTCTGCCGCCCAGCGAATCGTTGGCGACTGCGGTTTCTGCGACGGACACTTCTGCGCAAAGCACCGGTTATTGGAAGATCATAAGTGCAGCGGATTAGAAGATGTAAGCATGTGCCCAACCCCTTCAACAGTGACCAGTGACAGTAGTATCGACGATGCCGCAGAGTGGTGGTTAGTCGGTCTTGGCGAGTATCTCGACGAGTCTGGTATTCTTGAGGAGAGTTGTGGTTCGCATATGCTAACCCAGAATCCCAATCGTAGTGCAAGAAAGAATCGCACGAACGCAACGCAGCACAGCTCGAGGCGGAACGAACGCAAGTCATCCGGGGTGTATAAGAAGAGAAACACCCGAACACACCGCCCGACAGCCACTTGCCCGCGCCGACTGGGATGGTGCCATCCGCGACATCACGACCGAGTTCTCCGCTCTACTAAATACACAACATGATTTCTCGACGATGACGCCCGTGCGCTGCATGCGATAAAGAGGTGGACCTGCAATTTGGTTTGGTCTGCGCATTGATTCTACCTACTTTTACTTCACTCTTCTATGAGCATTGGCGTCCGGGCATCGGCTTAGGGCAACGTTTGTATTTCGCTTTTCGAACCCGCAACGGCGCAGGCGGATACGAGCCCTCAGTTTGATTTTTTTATTTTAATTGCTTGATTGACATTACGACAGCAATGGAGTTGGCTTCTACGAAATCTTCGAGGTCCTTTACGAATAGGACCGACATTTGCAGAATTCGCCTGCATTGTACATACATCTTGTTGATTTAGCAATTATGAGGCTTCTCTCCAAATAGGACCGAAGACCTCCATGAATACGTTGATTTTTACACACAATGACTTTACAATCTCCTGTGCCTTGTGATATTTTACAGCCTATACATTTGTTTACATCGTGAACCTAATTATTGCCTACTTTTTTTCCCTTTGACCTTGCTTGCCGTTTTGGAACATTATCTCTTTGTTGCGGAGTGCGCTCCGGCACTGAGACAATTCCATCGGAGGTCTCTGATTCCTTCTTGGCGTCTTCTGGAACGTCCTCGTTATTCACGATAACGTCCTTTTCAACAATCTCTTCATCCTCTTTCTCTTCAACCTTCACCACCGCCCCATCATTCTCACTCTTCTCCACTTTAACATTTTCCCGCATCTTCCTCCCCTCAAGAACTTTTTTCCTCTCAGCAGCCTTACACAAGCCCCTTAACCCCAAGTCGCACTCACCACACCTTCGGCCGACGGGTAAACATACCGTCTGCCCGAACCCAACAAGTAACCAATTGATCTCGCGCCACCGATCTCGTGGAAGCCAACTCTGTAGTGCAAGTCTTGTTTCCTCGGGATTCTTCGTAGTATGCCATCCCCACATATTCGTGATACGGTGAACATGTACATCGACACCAATACCCTCCGTCCTATCCCAAGCAGCCGAGAGGCACAAATGCGCCATCTTAGGTCCAACTCCCGGCAGCGCGACCAAGCCTTCAATTGAATCGGGTATATCGCCATCCCACTGATCTCTTAATATCTCAGCTGCCTGTTTGATATACCTTGTCTTATTATTATGGAACCCAACTGCCCATATCAATTGATTCAACGTCTCCGGGTCAACTGCAAGTATATTCTCTAAAATTAGACCAATCGGTGCGCCAGGCGTATGAGGTGGTAATTCGGTTTGTAAGCGTTTCATGGCGACTGCGTTGGTGGTGTCTTTCGTCTGGGAGGAGAGCATCAAGGCGATCAACGTCTGGAAACGACGGACCCGCGGACTGGCGCTGGTTTCGGCTAATCGCTCGCAACCCATCGTGTCTACGGCTGCGTTCGATGCCGCACCACCCGCGCTGCGCATCACTTTGACGGCATCGTACATTGCTTCCCAGTCAGAGGGTGCGCTGATTTTCGTTTCGCCTGTATTATCGTCGACGGTCTTGCGGGCGGGCTTGCGTTGGCGTTTCGGGGCTATGATTACTGTCTTCTTCTCGACTTCTTCGGTCTTGACGGTACGACGCGGTGAGGCTGCGACGAGGGTCGTAGTGCGTTTTCGCTTGCGCGCGGTTGTCGTCGCGCTCGGTATTACATCTTCGATATCAGTAGCTGGAGGAGGTGTTGAATTCTCCTTAGAACTCGAGCCGTCATCGCCGAATCTGAATCGCGCGAGTGAGGACCTAGTGATACGTCGCGGTGGCGACGCTACCGGTCGAGGAGGCATTCGGTCGAAGATATCCTTAATATAGATTCGGGTACGTTACACGTTCCCATACCGTTTACTATAAATAACGTCTTTGTTCTGAATTGGGTTTGACTTTCATCCGACAACTCGTGGAAGACCCGTAAATTATCGTGTTATTGTAAAGGCTAGAAACTTAGGAGAGTTCATAAGCAGTTCTAGGCTACCGGCTCGCGGGCTGGTCCCTGCATTTGGATTCATCTCATTCCATATCGGGCTAGCGTCGATCCACAGTAGCTTAATTCCCCTTTCGTCTATGGGCCCCACCACCCCTCCATTGCGCAATAGCAACGCACGTCTTCGCTCTCTCAATATGAAGTCACAGGAAGCTCTTTATGATTTCAAAGCCTTGTATATAATACCAAATAATATCTAAATCTATATTGCGAATTCTACTCCATACAATTTCAACACTAATCCACAGTTATAACACTCAGTATTATGGCATCTTTCCTTGCCCGAAGCGTTCTCTGTGGAGCTTCGCAGGCTCCACGCCTAGCTTTCCCAAAAGCTGTCTCTTCCTCGCCGATATTCCCGAGATCATTGGCGAGAGGACAGGCCTCGATCTCACGACGATTCCTAGCCTCTTCCTCAACCCCCTCAGAGCAACCACGCCTACGTCTCGGCAGCGAAGCACCAAACTTTCAAGCCAAGACAACCCAAGGCGACATCGATTTCCACCAATGGCTCGGCGGATCATGGGCAATCCTCTTTTCGCACCCAGCGGACTTCACACCCGTCTGCACAACTGAACTCGGCGCTTTTGCACGCTTAGCACCCGAATTCGCCCGTCGTAATGTGAAAATGATCGGGCTCAGCGCGAACGACCTCTCCTCTCACGAGAAGTGGATCGCTGACATCAACGAAATATGTTCCGCAGACCTACAATTCCCTATTATCGCGGATGCGGACCGACGAGTGGCGTTTCTGTACGACATGGTCGATGCACAGGACTTGACCAATATCGATCAGAAGGGTATTGCGTTTACCATCCGCTCGGTGTTTATTATTGATCCGGCGAAGAAGATTCGTTTGACGATGATGTATCCCGCTAGCACGGGACGTAATACCGCCGAGGTATTGCGCGTGATTGATTCGTTGCAGACGGTGGATAAGAAGGGCATTACTACGCCCGTGGATTGGCATATTGGGGATGATGTTATTGTGCCGCCGACTGTGAGCACGGAGGATGCTAAGAAGAAGTTAGGGAGTGTTAGGGAGGTTAAGCCGTACCTGAGGTACACTAGGATCTGAGTAGAACGTCACTAGCCTAAGGGATGCGATACTTTGGCTGCGCTAGGAGGCTAGGGAGGTTGACATACTGGAATCTGGTTCGTATCATAAATATCGTAATTATATCGAAGACTTAAGCCTAGGGTAAACGCTAAACCCTAGGTTGAGTATTGTGTAGACAAACTACGCGTTTTGTCATAGTAGTAGTAGTAGTAGTAGTATTAAGTTGAGGCTTGTCTACGAGTCTATCGAGACGCATCGTAATATACAGCATTTCCTAAATCGGGAACATCTAATACACCCGTCCCTATCCTGGTAATGCCTCGTCTATATATGCTCCCCACTAAACGCCGAGATATGATGCTTAAATGAGGAACTCTTCCTTAAGCCAGTGCCTGAGCACAACGTAACCCTCTTTCAATCTTTCGCTATCAGTACGAACAATTATAGCGGCGTGACTCGTTCGGACATTATGAATCCAGACCGAATATTTCCTCCAGCCAAGTTTATCCAATTCATCGATCATGGTGAATTGCGAAAGGGCTAGAGATAAGGTCGGAAATTGGGAGCTCGAATTTCTTCGTTCTCTCTGCAATATTCGCGCCTCAGATGATTCCAACCGGCCATAACGGTTGTCATTGTCCCATGGTCGAATATACGCCTCCTCTTGCTGGTTATTCAGGCTTTCGTATGCATCTTCGACCGTGCCTCGTAGCTCCTTAAGCCATATAGGCGATCGGTAGTTTTCTATTTGGATACCTGCAAGACCGGATTCGTGTAGTCGGATGCGCTTCGAGCTACGAAACGTCTGAACCACCGCGTTGAGTAAGAATGCAACGACACCGATCGGTAGAAAAACGGCTAGCGCAAACATCCATCTATTCCGTAGATAGTTCAGCTTTCTCGAAACTGTCATGGGCTCGGATTTCTTATTGACGAGCGAAATTGGTTTTATGGGGTTCAGCACAACATCTTCATAGCCTTTGAGGTAGTTTGGCTCGATCCGATTTAGGTTGGCATACGGGTCTATTCTTGACATACAGGCCGTGTAGTATACCACGCTTCGGTCATTGACTATATTCGCGTATAATATTCGGCGTTTGAATCTTTTTAGACCTGATATGAAGATCGATTCGGGGTCGGCGAGTGCTGCGAGTAATGGTCGTCCGGTATCGCGAAATTCGTCAATTAGGAACAATTGCCTCCCAGACATCGATAACGTGCGCGCGCCTAGGACGTTCCATATATGATTATGGAAACCGTGTAGAGGGGTACGAACACCGAGGTGAGGAGTTGCGAATGTGGTGAAATTCTGGAAATCGCGTGTAAGTCAAGTAATTACAGCTTTGTCGGATTCAGGGGTATTGCGTACTATAGGTTCGACTTCTCGGAATATGCCTCTCATCTCTAATAATCCTACGGCATAACGGGCTACTAGACCTCCTAAAGAGTATCCAACAATACTGATCTTTGTTATGTTGCCGCCTCTGTTTCGGATGCTTTCGAGTTCTTCCTCGATCTCGAGGCATACGCGCTCGCCGCCTCGTTCGATACCATCGTATGTAAAACTGCCACTATTTCGTTTTGCGACTAAGATGTATAGTTTATCCTCGGAATGGGTTTCTCGAAGTTGTTTCGCGACATTTTTCATATGATTCGGGTTGCCCCAAAGCTAAGGCAAGGGAAAGAATCGTTAGCAATTCATGACGTGCATGTAAATAATACGCGAGAGGCGCAGCGCAGCGCAAGGGAATACAACATTGAAATCATACCCCATGAACGAGTACACAAAGGTGATCTGCCGTTAAACTACCACCATTGTACTCCATATTGAAGAAGTTTATCTATTGTCCAAGCATTTATGTACTAGATTTATTGAAAGTTAAATCGATGTGCCATGCTCGAGATTTTTCACCATTTAAAACCCGACTATCAATCCGTTAAAGCCGCCCGTCGGTAAGATGAGACAGGCCGAATCTACCCAAAAGAGAAATTAACTACAGTGGATTACCTATGCGCTGGGTCCTACTACTGTACCTAAAATAGGCAGGGTTCAGGGCTAGAGCGGGAACGCTGCAGGAAGCTGAGCTACATATGTAGCTTCTAGAGCTGACGTAGACCTTTTTCTAGGTACCCAGATTGATGACGATTGAATGCAAGAACAGACATAGATGGGGCCTTGCAAGTGAGATTCGGGGAGATTTATAAAAGTTTAAATATCAATATCGAAATCGTTCATGAAGTTATTGTTGGCACTTATTTGTCCTGTCCAGACCCTTACGTAAATCACAAACTTCCCCTGAATATAACACTGGTATACTTAGGTCGAAGATCTACAATGCTTGTGCCCCTATATAAAATGCGCTCAATGAAAATAAAACAATTTACCTAGCCGCCTTGATTGGATGGATGACGTCTATCATAATTGTTGAATTAATCAATGTTATGCATGTTGTAGACAAGTACATAATACATAAATTATTTATACCAATGCTAGTGGAGATATTCACAAAAGTTATGATAGCATAATTTTATTGGTCACTTTTATATTCGGATGATCGTCGGAGCTTTCCGAGTGACGTCTCACCTGGGCAGCACGCGGTCAGGACAGGCAGGAGCATTAGTTGTACTTTCTCATGATCATGAAGCTTTTCTTCTGAGGCAGCGACGTTCCACTGCATTTCTATCTACACCTGTTTGTTTTATTTAGGGTTTTCGGTGTTCTTTGAGAAATTATTCCCCCTCATACCTAGTACATAATCATTCAACGAACCACTCCTAAGCAATTTAAGACAGCGCGTCAGCCTTGACAGCTCACTAAACGAACATCCTCCTTCGTTTTTACCCTGTTACAAGCATACCAAGTCGTGTTCTAAACATTTACACGCCCCATCCACTCATATCACCATATTCCCTTAGAGCAACTTAAGTGATAGCAAACACATCTGAGTCACATTAACACATAAAACATCCCAATAATTCGAAAACTTTGTCTTGGCGGGCGCATTCGTCCTTTCCTTGTGGCACTAAGCCATTAAGCCATAGCAAACTATCACGATGGCCAGCTCTCTTGCGGTACTTAAAAACCTGCCTTGTCCGGCTGGTGACAAGTGTGACGCTTTTCAGTGCTTGTTCAAACACGACAGGAATACTGACGCGAGAGCTACTGGTGTTAAAAGCACTGATCAACCAATCGACCAAGTGACGACCGCCTCCTCTTCGGATCAGGTATTACCAAGGAAGCGAATCAAATTGGACTCGACGACATCATCTTCACCTCATCAATCCGCAATTTCAACAGGAGTACAAAAACCTACTGTAGAGCGGGTCCGAGCTACGGGGAGTCAAAGCGGGCCTCAAGGTAGTAAGACATTTAAATCCACAAACCCTGTGAAACGAAAGCTTTCATCTACAGGAGAAGTGGAACGAGCGGGCAACAATCACGGCGGGAGTATGCAGAGTGATAGTGATCAAAGTGAGAGTACTCAAATCGACAGCAAACCACACGATGGTGTTCGAAATGGACAGAGTCAAAGCCGTGACTCCGTAAGTGGGCTGGGTTACAAAAGCCTTTCAACACCTCCGCTTAGTCAAGTCCGCGGTGCGTCGACTTCTCTCTCCAAGCAACAAGGCCCCGCCACCTCAGCATCAACTTCCGCTACGATGGGGGTACACAATTCATCCAAACTAGCAACAAAGACACCACCCAAGAAACCGGAGGCACTGAACCCTCGCCTTCTCAAGTCTGCCCCAGCTAAGCATGACACCCGCCTAAAACTTGTCAAGGCCCTACACGAACAGTACACCCGCCTCAACTCTGAATTAAAGAAAGAAGCTAAAGATGAAGTGTCGAAAAAACTGGTGCTTTCCGACCAAGAGCTCATTGTAAAAACCCTTGATGATGAACAGGAAATGGCCATAAAACGACCCCAAATCTATGGAAACGTCATTCGTAACAAAATTATGAGCTACAAACGCAAAACCGTTTCGGAGTGGAAGGAAGAACGAATGCTCGCTACCGGAGTTTCTAGCGCGCAGAATACGGCGAATGTACCGGCAGCACCTCAACCTCTCGTTACTGGTTTGACCCCACCCCAGGAAGTTGATTTTCTACATCGGTTGGTATGGCCCTTTAATGGGCTTGAATCATATGGGTATGTCCACTCTGTTCCCGCGGACGATGATATTGAGCAAGCTCGTGCAAGCGTCCAAGCTTCCGGTAATGTCGAAGTTTGCGACAGATGCACGAGACGATTCCAGGTTTTCCCGGGCCGAAGAGAAGAAGATGGCGCGTTGACTACCAATGGTTCCTGCACGTTTCACCCGGGCAAGACTTACTTTACAGAGAGGGGGCCAGGCAAGTTGTCTAAAGCCCAAAAGAAGTATCGCTGCTGTCACCAGAATGTCGATGATGATGTAGGTGGATGCGCCACAGCACCTACTCATGTCTTCAAGACAACGGACAAGAATCGACTAGCCAATCTACTCAACTTTGCCGAAACGCCGCCGAATCCGAACATCCCTGCCGACAGGGCCATCTGCTTTGATTGTGAGATGGGATTCACAGCTTATGGGCTTGAACTTATTCGCATGACCGTAATATCTTGGCCTAACTACGAGACGTTGGCGGACGTCCTTGTTCAACCGTATGGAGAAGTACTTGATCTCAACACTCGCTACTCCGGCGTGACACCTGAGGACATGGTTTCAGCTGAGCGATGGGTTCTTGGTGGTGACCATAAACCAACTATTATTGAGAATCAACAGAAGCCCAAGCTCAAGATTGTCGCTTCTCCTAAGGAAGCACGCGACCTTCTTTTCTCGTTAATATCTCCCGATACACCCCTTGTAGGCCATGGTCTTGAGAACGACATGAACGCCATGCGTATTATACACCCCACTTGCATCGATACTGTTCTTCTCTTCCCCCATAGGCGCGGACTACCACACAGAAACAGTCTCAGGATGTTGATGGAGACACTACTAAACCAGAAGATTCAACAAGAAACAGATGAGACCACGCCTGAGGGACACGACAGTGCGGAGGACGCAAAGGCTGCGGGTGAGCTGGCTAGGTTGAAGGTCCGAGACGAGTGGAAGAACCTGCAGACAAAGGGCTGGGTAATCAAAGACGGCAAGGTCACAGCACCGGGTGAGGGAGAGAAATATGACCTCCCATATTGAGGTGATTAATATTCTCCATGAAGCATGGTTGGAAATTTGGGTGGCTTAAGGCCAGATCACATTAGATTTTTGGTCCCATGGAATTGCTCCATGAGAGAAAAGGGGCTAAGACAGAGGTCTAACGGTCTGTTGTGTTGTGTTCCGTTTGGAAAGACCTCTAAGCTACTGCACGGCGAAAGCAGAGCAAACTAGCCTAGCTCCGATGAACTACCTAGGGTCATGATACGATGAATTGCATTATAAGGTGTAGCGTATTCACACGCATCTAGGTAGACACGATGAGATCAATGCAAATGAATAACACACATATTGGAGAACAACACTTGACTTTTACTGATATTGACACATATTATTCATATCCCGAAGTGGAGAACCGGGCAGTTGGTCGCTTATGTAGTATACACATGCCCTTCTTTTCTGGACACCAACCATTCGTGACCTTTTTTTTTTTTTCATTCCTCTTGTCCTTTTACATCACTAACAGCCTCCCTTCCTCATCACGTCCTGCCAACCGAGAGTAAGAACTGACTCCCACTACCCCCTTGCTTGTTTCCGTTTGGCAGGTACGAAACATTCGGATTCGAAGCCAAAGTCTGCGCGATCTCACGACTAGCCTCGATCTTTCGAATTTGAATTAGACCATCGCCGGACTTAGCAATAGCCTTAGAAATAGTATCCGCGGACTCGGCTTCACCCTCGGCGCGGATAACATTGGCCTGACGTTCCTGCTCGGCCTTCTCGACGATGAAGCGCGCGCGCTCGGCATCTTGCTGTGCGATCTGTTTCTGTTCTACGGCTTTTGTGAATTCTTTGCCGAAGGTCATGTGCGTGATCGATACATCTTCGAGGGCGATGTTGAATTCGGAAGCTCGCTTCATTAGGTCGGCGCGGATGCGCTGGGAGACGGCTTCTCGTTGTGTGATTAGTTCCGCGGCGTCGAATTGTGCGACGATGGATTTTAGGACTTCGTTGCCGATGGAGGGGAGGACTCGCTCGTCGTAGTCGGTGCCGAGGTTCTGTGGTGGGGTGGGTTAGCTACTTGCTTCTTTCTCTAATGTCCAATACCTCTTCTTGCTATATGTTCTGTAGCAGCCGAGGAAAGGTGAGGCGCATAAAACGTACCTGGTAGATTTTAGGCAAGGACTTGACCTCAGGCCTGTGTAGAACTCTCAGCGTTAAGCTGACCATCTGTAAATCCTTGCTACCGGTAGTCGTAGCGATATTTCGAGGCTTGGTTCGGACATCGAAGACGATGCTGCGCTGTAACCAGGGAACGAGGAAATGTGTGCCCTCGTTGATAACATTTTCCTTGACTCCTTGCAATCGATCGAAGATGACGGCTCGGGAACCACCACGGACGTCGTAGATGGAGGCTTGGACGAAGGACCCGGCGATGACGGCGGGTACCGCCCACCGGTAGACTTGTCTTAACGCAAAGTCCATTTCGTTTTCTGGTGTCAAACCCGGGTTTCCGTTTTGCGAATAGCCCTTTTGACTTATTTTTGAAGCTCCTCCCAAGGTCTGCTTGATAAGTTGGTGGTGGAGCTGTCGGGATTTAGAATTCGTCAAGTCGGATTGGGCGGGAGCTACGTGGTCTGTGCACCAAGCAAACTTAATTGTGCTAGTTGATTACCTAATTAGTGGCATGGTTAGGACGAGGTACTTGGGAAATGTACCTAAGCCAATCTTGGTTCAGCAACATCTTCGATTTTGACGTCGCGAGTTTCCACCGAATTTCAATTCCTCACTTTAACATATACACCAATTGAACCACCCACTCTTCAATTGAATTTGACTACCACGATGCGACCTACTCAAATCCTATTCGGCGGCGGCGAAGCCCCCGTCGGTAAGCACGGAAAGTGAGTATTTCTAGGACGAAGCTGCGTCTTTTTATTTCCTAGACTACATCATATCACAACCCACGCAAGCCAATACATGAGAAATCATTATCTGAATATCTGCTGATATTTTAAATCTAGGTATCTCGGTGGCTGGGGTGCCTTCGGTGAGTACACCTTTTTCGAGTTCGAATTGCGATGCACGAGCGATGAAGAGACGTAATAGGTTTGGAAGCATGATGGAGAGAATGATCAGCGAATCGATGGGCGATCAGAAGAGGCGGGAACTTATGAAAGATACGGGGAGTTGGAAATACCATTCAAGCGATGGACTGGCGATTGACCGATACCTGGATAACGACGGACATTTGGATGGTACACTAATACAACGGATTCACAGGTGGGCAACCGCAAAAGGGCATCATCAGCTATACCCTCAGCGCAAACAGACAGAACCCCTTCGCCGGTGCCGCACATGCTGCTATCTTCAACACCTGGCGACGATTCAGCGCTCAGGTCCTCTACTTCGCTCCCCCACTACTATTCTTCTACTACGCCATGTCTTGGGCTACCGACCGGTACGATTACTTCCCAATACGTCTTAATAATATTATGGTCATTATTGAGCTTGGACTAACGGCAAGCAGAAACCACTATCTCAACTCCAAGGCCGGCCGCAAGGAATTCGCCGACAGCGAATAAGGGATCTAATGGAAATGAATGGACCATAGACCGGGGTTAAGGGGTCGAACGTCGTGTAGACAAAACCTTGTATACCTACATCGATAGACTGGTGCGCAAGAAGCCTAGCATTATCATTCCCTCTGTTGAAGAATTCATTGCTGTTACAAAGTCTCTAAGTTTGCACACATCACGAGATATTGGATTGTAATAGTTAGCTATGGGCGTACCAATTCAACTGAAACTAGTCCTAGCATAGCTTGCAATAGAGTAAGCCCAGCATAGAAGATTCAAACTCTAGGACTTATTCTGATATTTTCTTCATTGATGCTGTGAACCTCCATGAATAAATAGGTACTTAGGTACTTATCATGGTCTCCATATTTTATTCCAACCAGAGTTGACGTAAAGGTAATCGGACCGGTAATTCTTCGGAACAAACCAACCGAGGCGACCCGACATCTCGAAACCTGGAAAGAAGCTCATTTCAACAATTCATCAATCCAACTCTCCTCTCCTAAACTAGCCACCATGGCCTCCAAAGCAGTTGCGAAAGCAGCCGGAGGCGTAGTGAGCCTCAGCCAGGTACTAACTCCCGTATTCCGACCTAAATAAGCACTCAATCAACCACCTAACCCGCGACGAGCTGAACGGGAAATAACTAATTAATCTACGCAATCCAGAAACAAACCCTCCAATCGACCGGTATATGGGATCTCATCCGACGCGCCTTCGCCGTCGACCCCAACCGCTCCAACGGTGTCCCTCTAAACCCGTATTTCCGTAACCCAACACCCGGCGGCCAAGACCCGCTCGCCTACGATGACCCCGTCACGATCCCCGCCGGCGACATCGCAGACAACCCATACTGGAAACGCGACGCGCGCCGGGCGTACCCACAACTGAGTTTCGTGAACCAAGGCGACGCAGTCGCACTCCTAAGCGTCGGCAGCGCGGCCGCTCCTAAAACCGAACTCATCGGTGAAGCTGGGCAGAAACAACTCGTTGCAGTTAAGGAAGAGGGTAAGACCGGTGGTCTAGCGGCGTTTTTTGAAAAGAGCAAGGATGTTGCAAAGGAGAGCTTGTTGGTAAACGGGCTACCGCCTTTGCCGAGTGGGCAGAGCAAGAAGGCGGATGGCAATTGGGAGGTTTATAAGTATGAGCTTACGGAGGAGAATACGTACCCGGATACCGATATGTGAGTTTCCCCCAAGTATACTATGAGGGGATGAGGATGGGGTTAGAGGTGATGTGTGAAATGCTAACATAAATACAGATATCCCTGCCGAACTTTCAAATAGACCTAGATGCATTACGGGTACGAGTGGCTAAGTGTACATATCAGAGATGAGAAATCAGATCGGCCCTAATACTAGATTTTCTTACTGTTAAAAGTTCACGAGGATTAAATATTGCATGTTCTTAATTATTGGTATTGTTAATTTGGGTATCCAATTCGACCTGTGCAGTCGAGTCATGCCTTGTATCCGGAGACCATCAAGATAACGTCAACTAACCCATCTATATGAAGATGTTTTTCGCTAATTTCATATTTTAAGGTAGACGCTTAAGGCGGCCCGCCTTGATCGTCTGCCTGCTCCGTCTTTTTCGACCGCGGCGCTATCATTCCGATATCCTCGATATTCTCGTTCTTTTGACTTGATTGAGTAGGCCGGAACCTTTCTGATGATCCCTTATGAGATCCTTCTCCAACTGCTCTCTCGATCATCTTCAGCCTACTCTGAGCACCCTTCATCCGGCTATCGAAATCATTGACTGATTCATCGTCATTTTTGGTCGAGAAGGTTCCAGGTTCCACAAGGCCGTAAAGCATATTGACATTCTTTTCCAATCTCGGGTTGCTGTTCAAAGGAGGGAGAGTCTGTGGTTCGAGATCATTCTTCTCATCTTGAGAGCTAGATGCAGGCTCTTCCAATTCTTGTTGTGGTTCTTTTGATTTCTCCTTTGGTTCTGGTTGCGACTGTGATTGAGAACTGCTGTCAGGTGTCGATTGTTTCGATAAGTTGGGTATTCGATTGGCCCAAACTATAGCTCTGCCTTGTAACCGGCCCGCTTCTAAGAATTTCTCAAATCCCTTTTTCATACCAACGGAGCGGCCTTCAATGCGACCTGCCTCAGCGCCATCCTTGTAGCCTTCATCGTAACCTTCTTTGTAGTATTGTTCTTCAAGGTTCAGTACGTCATCAAACAGATCGTCGTCCATGGTTGAGAATGGTATATGAATATCACCGTTGGCGCTATAGAGCCTTTTTGTTCCCCGTAGTTGAATTTTCTTAACCAATTGTAATTCTTTGAGATACGGAATTGCGATTGATGAAACTGAGTTCAAAGTAGTAAAAGAGAGTGTGTAGATGATTGATAATGAATATACCGGAGGTAAAGAACTCCGAATCGGGATGGAGGGGCGCAAATGCCGCCGTGGGGCAGAAAATTAGCGGTTACGCACTAAATTTCAGAGCTCTTATATACAAACGAGTCCGCCGAGTCCGTTATCGATAATAAGGCCTATTTACAGCGCAACTCGACGCCGAATCTTAGAACGATTTCTGAAGATAAGCTTTGAAGCTGCATACTTCAGCTACATAACAGAAGCCATAAACCATAATTCATACAGCTTGAGGAAAAATCCCAAGTAAATCGCCGAGAATTGCAAACTTCCCCACCAAATAGAGCGACGCAGAGAAATACACCACACAAATAATGGATATCCGACGCCTCGAACCGCGGGACATCCCGCTAATCCAGCATGCCAACTTAGAGAACCTCCCCGAGAATTACTTCATGAAGTACTATCTATACCATGCCTTATCCTGGCCGCAACTCAGTTATGTCGCCGTCGACGTATCACGACCGAAAAAGACACCCTACGACTACCCCAAGATCGTAGGCTACGTCCTAGCTAAGATGGAAGAAGAACCCACCGACGGCGTTCAACACGGTCACATCACCTCTCTCTCCGTTATGCGAACCCACCGGCGACTAGGTATTGCCGAGAAACTTATGAGACAAAGTCGTATGTCTTTCCAATCCCTACAACACTTCAAACGTATGAGCATATGCTAACACACCCACCCACAGAACTAGCAATGGTCGAAACCTTCGGCGCGCAATACGTCAGTCTCCACGTCCGCGTATCCAACAAAGCCGCCATCCACCTCTACACCAAGACCCTCGGCTTCGACCAAGAAAAGACCGAGTCCAAGTACTACGCCGACGGCGAGGACGCGCACTGTATGCGTCTCGACCTCTCCACGATCCGCGAGCAGATTCGCGATGCCCAGCTAGAAGCCGATGACGATGAAGAGGCCCAGGATGAGGGCGAACCAGTCGGCGATGCGGGGAAGGCGGAGGATGGTGCGGATAAAAAGGCGCCTAAGGAGACGAAGAGGAAGGTTAAGGTTGGTCGTGCGTTGGGTGTGCAGGCGTTGGTTGAGAAGGATGAGAGTAAACATGCATAGACGTGTTACTGTGAAGAATATGAACTGGACGACATCATATTACAATAAAAAGGGGATCGATAAAGGGATGTGTACGGGGATTATATCCGGGCTTCTTATACTGGCAAGAGTCGTCAGTGTATAGCACTATTTGGGAGGTAGCATTTGGACTTGGGGATCGGAAAAAGCCAGCCGGCGTATGTTCTCTAGGGATTATGTTACGAGTCCGTATTTTACATTAGACACTTCACCTGCTGAGATAGATTCGCAATGCAGAAAAAAAAGAGATCATGAATTCATTCTCGCCTGCTATAACAACGCCCCCATTCGTATGTCCTTTCATTACTCATCATAGATCCCATGACCATATTCCCTTCCTTTCATATAGCCATGATCAACAAACTCCCAGATCCTTTTTTGTTGTTTTCCTCTCTAAATCATAGGTATCTCAATCATTCCTAGCCCCTGGGGGCTTATATAGCCGTTTAACTCATTCTCATTCCTAACTCTCCTTCTCCATCCTCCTAGCCATCTCCTCATCACCTTCCATCCTTAACCTATCCACATCCTTCGTCAATCCGTCAATCTCCCTCTCCAACGCCTCAGCATCACGCTGAGCCTGCGTTCTATTCTTCTCTTCCATAACCCCTCTTTCACCCCCCTCACTAGCAATCCTCGCGGCTTCGGCCTCAGCTTCTTCCCTTTCAATCCGCTCGCGTAGAGCTAGTAGTTCATTTGCTTTAACCACCATCTGCGCCTCTAAGGCATCCGCTTCCTCGTATTTATTATCGAATTTCTTCGCACCATTATCACTAGCATCAGTCGTAGACCTAGTCTGCGAATGCCCCCTCGTGCGCGGGCGCAGCGACGACATCGACGGCGAGAGGAACGGGTGTCTTCTCGAATTCGTCCACGCTGCCACCGCAGCCGCGGCTTCCGCTCGTGCTGCATCTGCGGCTCTTAATGCACGATCAGCTTGGGCCTGAGCTTGTGCACGCGCGGCGTCTGCTTGTGCGTGTGCTGCCGCCCTTGCGGTATCGGCTTGGGTACGAGCGAGGTCGCTTTGGAGTTGTGCGTTTGCACGTGCTTGTTCGCTTTCCCACTGCGCATGTTGAACCGGGTTTTCCCAGGGCGGATGAGGGTGACCGAAAGGACCAACTCCACGGCCGCGACCACGACCAAAACCTGGTCCGCCGCCAAAGGGACCGCCCCCACTGAATGGGCCACCGCCGCCGAATAAACCTGGTGGGCTAGGACCGGGAATTATAGGGGAGCCTGTGGGTGGCATGTGTGAGATCGGATGCTCGAATACACCACCACCTGGACTATGGCGGGTGTTGCGCCCGGCTTCACGTTGTGCACGGTTGAATTCGCGCTCGTGGTTCTTCTGTTCACGTCTTTCGGCTCGGCGGCGGTCTCTACGTTCGCGCTTAAGTGCTTTCTTTTGCTCCCGTCGCTCCTTGCGCATGGCTTTTGCGGCTTTCTTCTGCTCACGTTTGAGATCCTTGAATCGTGTCAATAGCGATCGGACTTCTTGCCGCATGGCCTGTCGACTGACTTCCCATGTTGGATCGTTAGTTGGTGGCGCAGCGTTCTTGGCTGCTTTGATTTCGGAGCGGGTAGCTTTGAGCATTTCCCTAGTTACAGGCTGTTCCGGGTGGGAAAGCCAGGCCGAGACGGATATCTTGGTAACGGGGAGTTGGGTATCTTTTAGATCGTCCCAATCGGGGAGACTGCCTATGCTAGAGTCCGAGTCCGAGTCCGATGACGACGACGAAGAGCTAGAGCTAGAGCGATCGCATGATCCACCCCAATGACGGCCGGATTGGCCGGATTTCCACCAACGACCGCGACCTCGACCACGACCAAAACCTCTTCCTTGTGGGACATCATTGAAAGAGCTGGACTCGGGAGGGAAATCGCCTCGAGGTCGGGAACCAGGGAGGTTGGGGCTGCCATCTATGGATTGGCCGTTCCAACGTACGCCATTCCTGTCTACTTCGAACGAGTCGCCGATCGATACACGGTCGCCATCAATAGCGAGACGCCCAATGCGAAGGCCACGGCTGTTTGCCTCGAATGGTCTGAATGGATTCCATCTTGACCTAGCGGCCTCAGGCTGAGGCTGAGATTGCGAGTCAGCACTGGGGACACGTTCGGCACTAGGCATTTGAGGTGTCCCAGGGTACGAGGCTGGGGCACGGCGTATAGTTACACCCCTAGGTCCAAAGAAGCCATCGTTCCACTCGCGAATGGTGGCATCAATATCGCGTGGAGCTTGTGAATGTGAATCGGAATTAGATTTGATCTGTCCTAACTGGGCCTCGGCAATGGTTCTTCCAGTCGGGGACGATGGTGCATCATGTTCAGCTTGGAGTTTACGATCGACTATGTGCGAGTTTGATCGGGAGGAATGATCGGGAATGAGGTAATTTAGGAAAGTATGCCAATCTTGTTCGGTGGTGTCATGCTCGTTTGCCCAGTTTGGGTATGGGAAGTCATCCGGAGAAGCATCTTCTGTGATTGCCAATGATATCACCAAGTTTTGGCCTGTTGCCTGCTTAGAGGCAGGACGGGATTCGAAGTAGGAATGAGCAGAGGTGGTTGTACGAGCATCATCAGCGCCCGCGAAGTTATAATGTGATTCTCGGGGTGTGTCTGGTGGGGTATAGATAGTATTGCTGCGAGAAGAGGATGCGGTAACCGAAACATTATCATCATTTGATCCCGTTCGAGTAGCTTGTGGCCGCCCGGAGCGAGAATAGACATCTGTTTCGCTATATGGTGGAGGTGGAACGTCATCCATTTTGAAGGTGTTGTGAATATCGAAATATTATGTCAGGGAGAGAAATATTACTATGCAGGTAGCATTGAAATAAAGATGTAGGTTAGGTAGTAGATATAGCTTTACAGCTTGCTATTTATAGAAGGGACTAGTTGCCTTAGCTAGGTAGACAGACAGTAGTGTTGCTTAACGGTTGAACTCTAATGAGCTCTAAATCTTAGAGATAACAGCAGATATTAATCAATTAATTATGAGGAAGTTTCTTGTAGAGACAACAAATACATCGTGAAAAAACCCGGATGTCCTATGTGGAATTTAGATGCATTTTATTTACTTAGGTCTTTCTCTATAGACTGGCTTACTTATTCAATTCCAGTCCTACCAGCACCCGAAGTGTTGGGGAGGGGAACATGAATGTTCCATTGGCCGATAGCCTTTTTTTCAGCTTCTGATAACCCCAGCCAGGCCATACAGGGCCACCACACAGGCCACCCCTGAACAAGATTCGCTCGATTCCCCGGGGCCTGAAGAGGCACCAATCTTTGTCAGTCATCTCACCCCACGTTCTAGTCACTTCCCTGATTCCGATTTTGTCTTGGACTCGTGAAAATCCCCTGCACTTGCATGCCAAGCTCACTGCCGGGTGACGCGGCCACTATAAACCACTACGCAACACTGCGATTAAAGATGACTCAAACCCGCCAGAACATGCGAATAAGCTGGTAGCCTACAGCATAATTGTTAAACGAATTGAGGTAGCCCAAACCAACTTTGGTATTTCCACCCGTCAGATTTGTCTCTGACCGCCTCAAGCTGTCGCAATTGCACAAGTTGTGATGCTGCGGGGTTTATCTTCACCTTTGGATCTTCCCAAATAGGTCGAAGTTGACGTCTTCGTCCTTGTAATGGTCTGCGATGATGCCATGCAAGTGATCCTTGGAATGTGCTCCCCTGTTTGGAGAGATTAGCGATTCCTACTCATCTGATAAGATAATCTGAAGGATCACTTACAAGTTCGTAATGTACGTATTAACAAGCTCTGCAGGAATGAATTCGGCAATGGCGTTTCTTACTCTCACTTGGTCAACCATTGCGCCATCTGCAAAATTGACATATTTGGATGGGTCACCCCATTCCACGACGCTTTCGTTGTGGAATCGGCTGTTAGGGCTGAGTTTGTAGACGCCGCCTAGGACAATAACCGTCCTACCTTGTTCGTGGGCGGCACGGGCGATAGCCGCGGCGCCAGCATCAACGATAACCCCACCTTTTCTAGTAATCGCTCGAGCCCCGAGAATGACCTTGTTGACTTTGGTCATGTAAGCCATCAGGCCAATATTCATGATGTTTACAACGGTCGATCCCGCAGACGATAGAGATTTGTGTAAAGAAGCGTATGGATCGTCGGAAGTGGAGATTGCCGATGGGTCAACAACGAGGAATAAGGTAAACTTTCTCCTAGAAGCAGCTCGCAAAAGGAACTTTTGAACCGTCCTCGAAGGTTGGTGAGCCAATACATAATCTCCCGGGTGAATAACAATATCGGCATAGCTCTGGACTTGTTCGTCGACTTGTTTAATCTCGTCCATTATTTCCTCGATACCATCAATTACTTCAGATCTGAGTGCTTGTACATTTGTTGACTGTAAATTTCGTAGGGGTGTCGAAGATCCCGAAGCCAGCTGGGGTGTAGAGCCGGGAGAGGGAACGAAGTCTGGGTCGGAGAGTAGGTTGAACATAGATTGTGTACGGGCAAATGATCCTAACGCGACGAGCGAGGGGAGCCGGACCGGTCTGTCGGGAGGAGGAGGCTCGATCGGTGGAGGTAGGGAAGGGGTCGCGTCGGTTGGTGACTCGCTGCCGGTGTCATTGCGATCTTCCGATGCCTCGTCACGTATCAAACCCAGGACTCTTTTCACAATATTCCCAATAACTATTTCATGAGGCTGCGCTGCTACGAGTTTTCTGCCGACTAACTGGATGCGCCCGATGAGCTGATCGACATCAGTCCATTTATCTTTCACAACAACTTGGCGGAGGATATGTGTTGTAGCAATCGCGCAAGATTCGGAGCCTCGGATTTGTCGTCGCTTCAGAAGGCTATACCCTGTATGTTAGACATAACCCTCAGCAACAACGTATATGGCTTCGTGCGCTTACGATATAAGGGATTCGACGGAAGCATCCACCGGTCGGCTTTTCAAGGTGTCAAGAAATTTGTCTAGGTCAGGCGCATAGCCTCCTTTAGGAGGTGCCATTTTCGATCGTTCAGGAACTCCTCAAGGGAGGTGTCCTGTTGTGCGAATAGCTCCGATAGCTTCGAATACGACGAATTGAGTAGGGTGTTTGATGGCGCAAAATAGAACGCACTCGGCGATTAATAGCCCCTCCTACCGGGTACTTAGAATCCTGGAGGGACGAAAAATTTAGTGAGGTATGAAATCTTGGTAAGAAAAAATGCGAGTAAATAATAGATAATACTCAGTAACAATTCAATTCCACATTTATTGTTAAGAGTACTAGTGGAAAGTGTTTCTCATGAAATGTTGTTGCTACTAAACTTTTTTTTGTGAATTATGAGTCAATACGATCTACCGCGGAACGCCCAAAAATGATTAAACACACCTTCGAGCTGCATGTACGTATTGATATGTACATACATAGGTACATTTGTACCTATCGCACGTATCTGCAATACATTGGCGGGGTTGGTTGCATTTTGGGGCACAGGTATTCAGCACGTGATGACTAATTTACTCCCTACAATTGAATGGCCGAAGTACCTTGCTAGGTACAGTAGGTACATAGCTCATACGAACCAAATTATTAGCGGGCTAAGCAGAAAGGATTAAGAATATTAGAAGCGGGACCTTATGGGACTTATGCCGCTAATTTCCAGTGGTACGGTGGTTATTCTTGGCACCAATAGCACCAATAGTTTTCTTTTTCTGTTGAGCCCGGTGCACCTCCAGCGCTGTACGTTCAGCAACCGTCTACCGCAATAAACTCCCCGGGCCAACCTACTGAATCTACATACAATTACTGTACCTATACCTACTCTACTGTCTCTATCAACCTGAACTCCAAGTAACTTTTGGAACCTTTCTGGAGCTTCTTTGCTAGAACAAAGATCAATCGACCCCTACGAATACGAGTAACTTTTTCGCGACAGCGTGTTTTTATTTTACTGATTTTGTCTCACGAAAAAACAACAAAGCTTGACGATCAACTAGGAATGACTTGTATAGGAGAAACAAGTAAAATCTGTCGTCACTGTCGCGCGTAATCACACCCATCTTTCTCTTTACCGAGGATTGAAAAAAAAAAAGAGAGGCCCCGATTTATCTATCGTATATACATACCTAAAACCTCGTATACGCTGTCAACTCTCTAGAACATTTTCGCCTTTCAACTTTTTAAAAATAGGGACATAAGGACGGGGACCAAACACGACTCGGGCAATCCAGCCCGGCCGATCGATCTCAATCGTATTATCCACCCTTATTGCCCGCCGGTCCCCATTAACTATCCCAAATCCTCTCGACTGAATACATAATAACAATATCCTTCATTTATTCTTCGGCGGGCAAACATCGATCCTTCATGGCTTGCAGGTCGACCGGAAGATGAACTCCCTCAATATAATATCCGCGCGCGTCTCCCCGACCTCAAGTCCTGCCCCTTCGCGATCCAACTCCCTAAGCCATATCGGTTTGGCTGTCGCTCAGTCCGATGACAACCCAACGCCTTCGGGCGAGACATCACCGTCCAATGAGAAAGACACAATAACCTCCGAACCAAACGAGAGCCCATTTGCTACAGATGGCGACGCAACCAATTTTCAAAGCGTGGATGAAAAGACACCCTTATTAGAAAAACATGATTTTAAGGAGACGAGCATTCGTTCTTATTCATGGCATATTATTCCCGGGCGCATAGCGAACAGTTTGGTAAACTCTCTCCGATGGGTTCTATCTACTATTGCCGCTCCTGGAGTGTATTTGGTTGCTTGTTTTTATGATGAACAAGGCAATTTCGCTCCGCTGCGACAATTTAGAAGCTTATTTGGAAGATATGGAGGCGACACGCGCAAACTCGCGGCCGATTACCAGGAGAATATCGCGGTTACCGACGAGAAATCTTCAAATCGCTCCGCTCAAAATGCGAGAGGGAAGCACGCTTTCTCGTCTTCCCGTCCGATACTCTCGTCTGGTACTTCGTCTTCCGGTCTATCGTCGGAGTCAGAATCGGAAGCAAGTATTAAACCCCAGAGTTCTCGTCGCGGTTCCGGTTCTTCCGGTCGTCATGCACGATCTAAGTCAGTTGATCCCACAGATGATGTTGCTCCGACAAGAAGGTCGATAAGAATTAAGCTGAATAACGATGAGGCAATGCGCCAGCGCAAACACAAGAAGGCCCAGTCCGTGAGTACTAGCAGCGGCGCGAAAGGCAGTGAGGCCTCAGCGGATCTATCAGCGCAGCTTAAATCTCCTACCTCACCTGTTGGAGCCCTGACCAAATACCCCAAAACCCCTGCTCCCCCTAGGCCATTAATACCGAGGCGACAACCCTCTTACCTCCCCTACGAACCTCTCGACCCGAAACAGCTGAAGACTTTGATACTGGACTTGGATGAAACCTTGATACACAGTATGTCAAAGGGAGGTCGAATGGGCTCTGGACACATGGTCGAAGTACGGTTAAATACGACATACGTCGGAAGTGGTGGTCAACAAGCCTTAGGGCCCCAACACCCCATTCTATACTATGTCCACAAGCGACCGTACTGCGACGAATTTCTTCGAAAGGTGAGAAGACTGATTTAGTCTTAAGTGACTCCAGACCGGCACGCTAACTTGGGCTCCAAAGGTCTGTAAATGGTTTAATCTTGTTGTCTTCACTGCATCTGTACAAGAATATGCCGATCCCGTCATCGACTGGCTCGAGTCTGAGAGGAAATTCTTCTCGGGCAGATTCTACCGACAGCACTGCACGTTCAGGCACGGCGCATTTATCAAGGATCTTAGCTCCATAGAACCTGACCTGAGCAAGGTTATGATTCTAGACAACAGCCCCCTAAGCTATATGTTCCATCAAGGTAGGGTATCCCCTGAATATCAAGCCACTCCAGATTAGGTTTGCTACTAGTGCTAACTAAAGAATCCGATACAGACAATGCGATTCCCATTCAGGGATGGATCAATGACCCTACAGATAACGACCTGCTACATCTAGTACCTCTACTAGAAGGGCTGCAGTATGTTTCAGATGTCAGAGCATTACTTGCATTAAGGGGCGGAGAGGATGGACAGCATATGATGACGTGAATACAATAAAAAAGATGAATCAAGCCTTTTTTTGAAGACAAAACACATAGCGGGTGTTAATTGGTATTGGCAGTGGGGAAGGGAATTGATACACCGAGGTCTAGCATTCAAGGAACTCCAAATCCCACCAATACGTGCATGCGTTATACAAGGTCTAAGGCGTTAATATAATAAGTGTACATTTTCCAGAGCAAACAAAGCAACAACATGAGAGGCGTCTCTGTATATCCTGGTTTGGTCTATTCTGGTCCGGACCGACCCGGTTGTAATAATTCTGAGGCTATCTAGTGGGAATGTAGGCATTTCCGGTTTTGGTGGTACCTGACCAATTCACGGCGTCATCAATTCGTGAGCTTTAGAAGCTATGATGGCTTGAATGGGGTCACCTCTACGAATAAAGTGGTTTTCCGATTACGTTCAAGCCACAGCTGGAAAAGTGGATATGGCCTAGGAGACGGTGCTCCGGCTATGGGAGGGTGTAACCTCGTGGGACCCCAGATTTCAGCGGCTTCCAATTAGATGACGTATATTTAGCACCTGGCTTACCCCGAGCTATGGAATACGACCACATCCGGTAGAGTTTATACTAGGAAGAGTTTAGCTTCATGCATTTACATGCATTGTATATGTACGTATTATTGTTTTAATATTTTATTGGTGATACCCATGGGAGCAAGCTCCTCATTATACAATAGCAACCCGAATAAGAGTTCTCAAGGTCCAACATAAAAACATTATGGAGTAATTCCACTAGAAAAACTCTTCAGCGCGAAGTTGGTAGCTTCTAGTCACAATTAGGTAAATTGGTCATCTTACATAGTAGATCAACGATTCATGGTCCTTCTAAGTTCCTCAACCAATGAAGAAGCTTGTGACACCTTAAGACATCTATTACGTCACGTAGAATGCCGAACCGGTACTTCGGTGCTTAACAAGCTAGAATCAGTAGATAGAGCTTAAAATTACAGATGAAACCAGGATATGTCTCGTAGTATAAGGTAATTTGTACACTAGAAACTTCGGATTATATCATGTTCCTAGACTTTGATGACAATGCTGTAAGTTTCGTCATCGGCGTCGTAACTTGACGTTATAAGAACAACCTTTTTCTCAATGTCCTTCTTTTCTCTTCAATTACACAACTAAACAGTGATACCTACACGATTTCCAAAAAGATATCATTTTTACATACCTAGGTACTTAATCAACCAGCAAATATTATACGTTAGCTATTATGTCTCTACACTGTAAGTTCATCCCATCAACTAAGTCAAGTTGAAATAGTTACGAGTTTCAAGCTTAGAATTATAAACTTGATGCCCATAAACTAACAAACATATCTTAGACCTCCCTCCCGTTAAGCCTTCGGCCATCGCCCTCGGTACCGCCTTCAACCAGGGTATTGAACTCGCAGTTCTCACTCCATTATTCGGCCAGACCTACCAGCGAGCTAAGCAAGCAAACACCAAGGAGGAATTCCTAAGGTCGAAGGAAGCCTCTTCGGCTGCCATCGCATGGGGTACATCCCTAGTCGGCTCAGGCTTACAAGCATACGGTGTTGGAGCTCTCATCAATGCTACCGGTACACTTAGCTACAAGGGCGCCGCTTACCTAGGTGCCCTAATCTTCGCGGCGACATCCGCACCCAATGTAAGAACCGATCGCCCTAAATATTGCAATTAATATTACAATAGGGGTTTTCTAACATATCTGCAGTACCTCGCGCAGCTATTCACCGAGAAGCGACCTGTCGACACAGTTGCAGTTGGCGCCACCTCAAAGGTTCTGGAGACCGTCGGCCTATCTCTATTCCTAACTTGGTGGGGAACTCGAACCAACCCGTTCGATTAGAAATTGAAGAGATTTGAAGGACCTGTGTTTGTTAGTTTCCCTACCTGTTAGGTCGTCAGGATGGTCGCAGGGAGCTCGTTATGAAATTAGCTATTCCAGCTGTGTAATAAATAAATGTTTATGAATATCAATTTGGTCAAATTCAAAAGTTCGTAACTCTAGGCTTTGCAGTGGTGGAATAATGTAGTTCGAAGTAGTCATAATTGGTGATTTGCATGGGTTAGTCTTGGCGGCAGTAAATTCATTATGAACCAGTTTTCATTGATCCCACGACGCAAAATGAGTATTTTCCCCCAACGCCAGGGGCCACGCCTATGTGGCTAACCAAATCAGTAGATACATGTATAGTGGTCCTTAGATGTCCTTAGACATTTAGAAGGACGACGAGGGAGGAGAGCCGGAACCATCGCTCTTAAACCGATTAAGGCCATAGCCTAAGCAAGTGTTTTCTGATACCGATACCACGGACTCAATGTCTAGCTTATGTAAACTTGAGTTGCTTGCTCTCCTTCTCTACAAGCTTGACTAAGTCCTTGTATGCTTCCGCGAACTCCTCGCCTTCCTCTTCATCTATCTTCTCGTCCTTCTTGCCACCTGTGCGCTTCTCAGTGACCATAACGACACTTGTAGGTCGCTTGGTGCTGCCGGCAGCGCCGAGTTCAGCACGCGACGCGACGAAGATGTAGGGTACGTTGACGTCTTCGCACAATACGGGAATATGGCTGATAACATCCATCGGGCTGATATCACCGGCCAACACTACGACACCAGGGAACGACGTGTTGCCTGGTCCGGCTGTAGGAGACTTGCGTAGGGACTTGACGACTTCTTTGACACCGCGCTTGAGGGTCTTGTGTTTCGCAGCTGTATAAAAAAATTTTGCGTTAGCACTTAGTTCCCAATCCCTTGATCTTAACGGTGAAGGAAAAGCAGTAGGAAAATCCAGTATTATAACAGAATACCAGAACTTTAATGCGAACATACCTTTTCGGACAGTCTTCATGACCTTCTTGGTGCCCTTTTCATCGGCCAATGGTTTCGCGAAGGGTACTAAAGCGCCCACGACGGGAACTAGGATCTTCGCAACCTTCTCTTCACCATCCTTTACGACTGTGACGGACGCGGCATTATCGGTTTGTAATTGGTCTTCGATAGCGGCGTTTACGACATTCTTAAGCTTCTCCTTCTTTTCCTTCTTCTCTTTCTTGTCCTTCTTCGGCTTGCCTACGCCATCGGCTTCGCTGCGCTTCTTGTCCTTCTTATCCTTCTTCTCCTTCTCTGGTTTTGTCGCTCCCATTTTGATTATTTCCTGCCTTAAAAATTAAGGCCTTGGAGAACCTTTGTGATCGGATATCTTCGGCGTCAATTCGACGGGATATTTATATGTCGAGGATTGAAGATGATTGATTTATTGTTGTCGCCGGTTGTTTTGAGAGCTCACTTTGGTTGAGCTTCTAATTCGTATCAATTGACCGATAAAAAAAAACGAAATTTTTCTGCTGGTCGATAACAAGCTAAGGTTTTTCGCGGGGAGAATTTAAACCAATCAGAAGGAATATTAGTATGGGACCATGTCCACTGTATCCTGCAGCCAGCGACAGGGGTCCGTGCAACCTTCATCTCGCCTTCATCTACCGTATTAGTCGACTAAAAGAAGCTGGAGCTTACCTCTTAAACTGTCCAACATTCAAATGAACGTACGCAGGGACTAACCTTAATATGACCTGACACATAATTTTATTATCCACTTAGACATATACCTAGACTCTCTATTCTCTATATATTTAAACATACATATACTTATAGTCTTTCCCACGAGCCCCGAAAAAGCTCGTAAGCACTGCCAATAATGCTCGGAGTATCGATCTACCGCTACTCGTTACTCCGCACGTATCGACGTATATGCTCCCCGAGATCCTAGGGCCTTAGGTACCACTTAAGGTAATACAATCAAGGACTCAACCATGGCAATGCCGTATCCCAGTTTTGGCCGCGTGCCTTTGTATGTCTTGGAATATTCCTTCTCGGAATGCCATATATACCATACGTAAGGCCAGGGAGCAGTATCCAATGGCGTTTGCCAATATCCATGATCACCCCTGGTACCTAGTCATTACCAAGTCTATACAGTTTCCTACAATATCTTAGGTGCATTTGCTAGCCTCAGCAGAAGAATGCTAGCTCTCTTGAAGAAATGGCGATCCGACGTACTACTTTCTTATGGCCAAACAAAGGCATATGATCACAATCAGCCGAGTATACGAGAGCCCATTTTCACCCCCGCCTTGACGGATATGCAATGCCACTATGGCTTGCGACTTGCCTTTTACGTTCCACGGACTTCTCTCTTTCGCCCTGCCCTGCCTGTGGTTTATATTGCCTTGCCTGTTATCAAGTAGATAACTAGGGCTAGCACCTTTGATCTTCCATGAGATTCAATTGATCTCGATTACAACGCAAATATGCAAGATGACTGTCCGATCCCTTTTATTATATTATATTCTGGCTTGGACATGTCAAGCATTTCCGGACCATCTATATCGTCGGGATACTAACAGTACTCCTGGTGGCTATGATTTCGTTGATCCCCTCATCGGTACTATTAATGGCGGTTTGTGACTCAAGCTCACTTCATCTTCGAACAGTGACTTACCCTCACAACAGGTCATGTCTTCGCCGGTGCAACCTTGCCATTTGGTAAATTTAACTAGAACTCACACTCCCCTGCCTAGGTAGGTACATATATATATGAAGTATCTAACGGCTTTTTAGGCATGGCAAAAGCAGTTCCAGACGTAACACACGACAACCAAGGAGGATATGCGTCAAATGCAAGCAGCCCCATTACAGGATTTTCCCATATGCACGATTCTGGTACAGGTGGTGCTTCGTCGCTCGGAAACTTCCCCATCTTCGTTTATCCAGGTTGTGCTCAAGACGACGTCGATGGCTGCGTTTTTCCCAAGACCAAACGAGGTGTTTTGGCTGTTGATGGGGGCGTTTCGGCTCGCCCTGGCTATTTCTCTATTGATCTCAAGTCCGGCATAAAGGCGGAAATCACCGCTTCAAACCATACGGCATTATATAGTTTTACATTCTTCAAAAATGCTACCGGAAATTTTACTATGGATGCGCCCTTGAGCCCTTTATTCATAATAGATTTAACAGACCTGCCAGATTCGCGCCATAACGGCAGCGCATCTGTGGATCCCAACACCGGGCGAATGACAGGAAACGGTACCTTTTCGCCTAGTTTCGGAACCGGTACATACACCCTACATTTTTGCGCCGACTTCCCCCAAGAGAGCTCTATACGCGATACCGGAGTATTTGTGAACACTAGGGCTGGTAGCGAACCAAAAAGTATCGTCATGGGGGTAGACAATAATTCCCCGCCTTTGCCCGCCGGTGTTTACACACGGTTTAATGAAGTCGAAGAAGGTACTTCTATTACTATTCGGGTCGGGGTTTCATTCAAGAGCGTCGATCAAGCTTGCAGCTCCGCTGAGGCTGAGGTTCCCGATTTTGACTTCTCGAAAACCCTCGCTACGGCAGAGAATACCTGGAAGGATAAGCTATCAGTCATAAGCCTCGATACTACTGGCTTCGAGGATACCGAAATGCAAACTATTTTCTGGAGTGGTGTATATAGGTCAATGCTTAGTCCGCAAGACTATACTGGTGAAAATTACCTATGGGAAAGCGACGAACCATATTACGATTCGTGGTATTGCATATGGGATTCATTTCGTTCGATCCATGCTTTTATCACGCTAGTAGACCCGCATTCTCAAACGCTTATGATCCGCTCTTTAATCGACATATATCGCCATGAAGGATGGCTGCCTGATTGTCGGATGTCCCTTTGCAAGGGTTGGACGCAGGGAGGCTCTAATGCTGATGTTGTATTAGCTGATGCTTATCTGAAGAATATCACAGAAGACGTCGACTGGGAAACTGGATACGAAGCTCTTATAAAGGATGCGGAGTATGAACCGCCAGTCTGGGACTATGAAGGCCGGGGTGGCCTGAATAGCTGGAGAAAATATGGTTTCATCCCGGCTGACGATTTCGATCCATATGGCAACGGCTTATTCACGCGCAGTATTTCTCGGACCGTCGAATACGCATACAATGATTTTTGCATTGCTGAGGTAGCACAGGCATTAGGCAAGCAAGAAGACTACGAGAAGTATATCGAACGATCAGGAAATTGGATCAATTTATATAATCCCGATCAACCATCGGATATTAATGGTACGGGCACCGGATTCACTGGATTTCTACAACCAAAATTCTTGAATGGTACCTGGGGATATCAGGACCCAACCCTTTGCTCTTCTGTCATGTCCTTTGACTCTTGCTACCTCAACTCGGGCGGGACCGAAACATACGAGGGCAGCCCTTGGCTTTATACTTTCTTCGCTCCTCAAGACATGGCAAGCCTTATCACTACTCTTGGTGGCCCGGATACTTTTGTCAGTCGTCTGGACTACCTTCATGAAAGTGGTATCCTCTACGTAGGAGATGAACAAGCATTCTTGACCGTTTTCCAGTACCATTACGCAGGCCGCCCTGGAAAATCTACCGCACGCATCCACTATTACATACCTAGTCAATTCAATACCACAACAGCGGGTATTCCTGGTAACGACGATTCAGGCGCGATGGGTTCTTTCGTCGCTCTATGTATGCTAGGCATTTTTCCAAATCCGGGCCAAGACATCTACTTCATCACGGCACCATTCTTCCCCACCGTCTCAATTACCAACCGCGCGACAGGAAAGACAGCTACGATCAAGACCGTTAATTTCGACACTGCTTACCAGAATATCTATATCCAAAGCGCGAAATTAAATGGCGAGGACTATACGAAGAACTATCTTACTCATAGCTTCTTCCTCGAGGGCGACACGTTAGAACTCACGTTAGGCGACAAGGAGAGCACAAGTTGGGGAACAGGGGAAGATGATGTGCCTCCTAGCCTAAGTACGAAGAAGAGTTGATACTGTGTATTGGCACTGTGTATTCTAGGACGACCTAGAGCGGCAAAAGACAAGTTTTAAAAATAAAACCCAAAGCAAATCCCGTGAAGAATGATAAATCGAAATTCCAATGTGTCTGTGGTCAAGTGGATGCCAAAACATCACAAATTATCTGATAAACGAAGCCGTCGTTGTGGAGCAGAACGTCCCTTTGTAAAGATAGGGGGCTTTTACTCTAACCGTATGACAGCTCAACTAGGCTCCACATCAAGTTATAAAACATAAAGACCGGGAATTACAAGTCAATATTCAATATTACCTAGGTACTTGATAGGCCTATATACCGAATACGAGAAAATAGTAGAGGGTGTTCTATTCAGTTGCTATGCAATCTATAGTCTAGTCTATCCCCAATAATACCAATCACACCTCTAGCTATAGCGAAGTTATCAAAATGTGATATGTAGTCCACCATCCATGGATTTACAATGAATTTTGTATCTTCCCGATGTGAGACTACAAAGGAGGCGACTTATTAGTGTGAAATATGTGCTAGGGATAATATGTTACATACCTCCAGTTCAAATTAGATGTGCAAGCATATTTGCATCCATCAATGAATTTAAGGATATCTTCTTGGACCTTAGGTGTGGATGCGTATCGCCGAAGGATCTGCGCTTCCGCAGCGTCGAGCCGTCGGACTGATGTCCTCACCATATCTACAGCGTGGTCCATAGCTCCTTGTACGGAACCAAGCTGTAGAGTTAGGAGGGGAACTAGGGAGTCGACCTGCGATTGTGCCTGTAACTTATCAATACAAAACTATACTCAGAAGACTATAATAATTGTTGGTTCACTAACTATTTCCTTTTTCATGGACAAAATGTCGTTAGTTCTTGTAATTCTATTAGTATATCTCGCCCAATGGGATGAATCCTCTATAAGAAACTTACGTGTAGATGATAACATTCGCTTCATGCCAGATCTGTTGCATATCCTCGTCTGCCATCACTTCGTCAGGTAATGTGAGCCCGTATGCATACCTAGAAAATATATTTTCAGCAATTTCCTAGGAAATATTGGATATAAGGAGGGTTTGGAGGTAGGCATACTCGATAGTAGCGAAACAGACTCTAACAGCACCAGACCCCATACGGAATCTTACATATTCCTCAATAGTAGGGAGACGATGTGCTACTTGAAGTTTCTGCTCCTCTCCGCACATGTTAAGGTAGAAAATCAGCTCATCGAGGAGTGTGTTGATCTGGCCTAGAATTTGGTGAGACCACACAATTCGTTAATAAAATATCGTTATTTGACCTACGATCATTGCAAGACTTGTAAATTGCCCCGCCTACGGGCTTAAAGACCGCTATGATGGGCTCTGTCGATATTTCCGCGAGTTTTGATTCCGGGCTTCCGGAGAGACTCGCTCGTAAGTAGTCGATAGTCCTTTGTCGAAATGTGGAAGCTTTATCCCAGTCTCTGATTATAGAGGAAAACTCGGCAGAGTCCGTTTCTAAGAACTGGTGAGCTGTTGCCTATGAGATTCCAGGATGATAGTTCATACCATCGTCCCAAGCAAACAACTATTGCAACAAAGTTAGCTTGTGAGACTTGAAATTTTGGAAGATTATTTGTTTCTTACCCATAATGCCAAGCAAGTAACGATTTCCAACGCCTCATATGATGACGCAAATGGCCACCAAGAAGCTCCGAACAACGCAATATTAGATGCCTTTAGCTTGCGGAGTCGGGTATTGTCATTCGAAAGAGATAGGGTACTAAAGTCTATAAGTATCTAAGTAGTGATGTAAAGGGGGGTTGGAATTACTTTGTGAGTGTCTCTTGGACATAATCATCCAGTCTTTCAACTTCTGGATAGACACCTTGAGGCCAGTGGCTTATCATAGATTGTAGGTCGGGAATGGTAACATGAGAGCCCCGTATACGCTTCAAGAGTTGCTCTCGTGGGTTGGCAATGACTTTTTGGGGGTGGGCCTCTCTGCCCACAGATTCTGTAATTGTAGCCATCCTGACTAAGCAATTTTCTGTCATATAACAATAATCATAAAATCATGTAGTATGGAGCTATTATCAACAGCTAGCACTATTCCGTGGGTTTTAGTCGCTATTTATGTTTCTATATCTCATATAATAGGGCAAATAAGGGTGTGGTACTACGGACCACCCGTTATCACAAGCCACCACTTGACATAGCATACTTATTGTTCATAATGGTGTGTAGGAACGTCCAACATACCGAAAGATGTAAGCTTCGAATTCGTAGTTTTGGTATTCCAGTCTTTACTTTCGTATTCGTTCAGGTCACTTCCCTAGCTATCGCAACTTCTACATGGTTTCGAGGGAAAGAAAAGGGGGGGAAGGGCAAGATCTCGACTGAGACTAGGACTTAATCAGATATGATAGCCTTGTAGAACTATCACAAGCTTTAGATACCATATGGTGGTAAATCCGAGATATGATCGTGAGTCAATTGTAACACAATCTACCATGGTATCCACTGGCTTCAGCGACTAACTATCGAGTGATTTCGGAATTTAAATTTCTTGATTTAATCCCGGAACTATTTCGTAGAGGCTCAAAAGACTTCCGAAGAAGTCAGCTTAGTATGATACTTAGTTACGCTTTCACCATGCAAGATATTGTATTACAAGTGGAAACGTATTAGAAATTCCAACGAATGTAACTTCATGTAATGCAACTATACATAGCAATATCCCGCTCGTTAAGCGTAACCATAGCTGAGATGCGAATTTATAATCATCTGGCTTAGCCAATTAATTCGTTTGTCACTTTACTAATTTAATTGGTCGTCATGATGGCGTTGTTAGAACATTATGCGGCTCTATTACAACTATCTCCAACTTATTTTTCAATGACGAAATAGCTTGATTTGAATATGTTTTCAAGCAGGCTGTAGTCAACTTTTATGCAGTATAACCATGTAGAATGTATGTATGATCTCTTGGTTAAATTGAAAACTTCGCTTTGATAACGTAGCCAGAAACTTGATTTTTTGGGTTACCGGGGCATGTGTAGACGAGAAGAGACGTGATAGTCTGTTGGCAATAGACAACATTGCAACATTGACCCAAAGTTGAGATTCCCGATATATCATTTTTGTAGGGATTTTTTTGGTTTAATAATTCGTTAATGTGGTATTGGAAAGCGAATGCCGATCTATTCGTAAGCCAACGTTGGAACTTTCGACACTTTTGTATTAACAAAACCCACAACTCTGTGATATTGGCCTAGATAGCAAGTTGTGGTCTGATTTCGGCCGATTTTGAGTTATTAGTTTGGTTGTTTGTTAATACGCTTAGGATATGTATATTTCTTTTTTGGTTCAGTCTTACTTACAGATAAACGAGTATCATTTGTTGGTAGGCTTGGCCTGCTTATGGTCTTCCTTGTTCCGTGGTGTTGCATAGTCTCCATAGATCGCTCTTTGTAGCCCTCACACAGTTCCACGAGAATTAGGTAAATCCTAACGGCTTAGGTGAGTTGGTGTTTCCGCGGCCGGGAGCCTTCCGACGGCACTGGGCTCGGCGTTTGGTTTGCAATTGCGAGACCTTTTATTCCGAGTGGCACCTGCGTGCGGTCTCACCGTAGATCAAATTCTCCTCTTTTATTCGGGACTGGTCCAATCGTAACTATACCTGATGATATGTCGTATCACCACACGCAGCGATAATACGCATAAATGAACTCGAGCTAAACATATTATCTCATTCCAGGTTACCCACAGGTGAGCTGTTTCGGATGATGACCTGGCCGTTCGGACGTGATCAGGAATTAACCGCTACCCGAGTATGCTAACAATTAACATGACATGGTTAAGATATTGATATGGCGGAACGAGAAAGTAAATTGAAGCTACCTCTTAAACTAGATAGATTACAAAAGCCCTTGTTCCACATGAAAATGAATACAAATGAGGCCTCCAATAATGGTAGCGAAGAAGAAGAAGAAGAAAAACAGTCGATGCCTGCTTAATGGCTTGATGTCGCGCATTGTGGCGTGGCGTTGGGGGGGGTGAGGGTGTGGGGCATAAGACGGAGTATGTCTAGATATTAAGATTGATATGCATTGATAGCATCCTTTAGAGTCTTGTCGATGCTAGCCTGCTGTTGTTTAAGGCAAGATTGACGAGTAGGAATAAGACCGATAAGTGAAAATGCAAGGGCGTCGACGCCAGTTTCAATAGCACGCAGGGCACCAGCAATCGCCACACCGATGGGATTTGGAAATTTCTGAGCCGCATCCGTACGTACGGCATGTTCGGGATTGTTCTCCACAAAACTGAAGGAGAGTAACCCCGAGCGCCCGATGAATATCTCAAGTAGTGCCTGGTGGATACGCACAAAGTCGATCAGAGCCACGACAATGGTGTCACTGTTGCATCCCGCGGGGAAGGCCGGAAGTGCCTTAATTGTGGGTAAGCCGAAGGTTAGAGTAGAGGCAATGTCCTCTAACGGCGGGATCACGTCAGTTAGAGGGTCGAAGCGTGCCTCAACTCCTCGAGTCCTCTTGCCGCCAATCAGTTTGGCGGCAGACTGCAATTTCTGAGATGCAATAGCAACTTCATTAATCAAGTCGATAACCTGTTGCGCTGCTTTATCGACCCCGGCCGAGCAGCCCTCCAAGGGACAAACCTTGGCACTGCTAGAGGAGCTAGGGCTAGCTGGGCTGGGATTGACAGTGGCCGTTGCCTCCGACGGCAGTGCAAGGTCGGCGCATGTCCCAGGCAAAGGCGAAGCGACGATGACTTCGGTCAGGTTACTCTCGTAGTCGATGTAGGTACTTGTGGTTCCAGAAGCTTGAGGAGGAAGATAAACAGTCGTGGTGCCTGGGAAGAAGGTTCCGTTAGGAACAGCAACAACAGCAAAGGCGGAAACTGTCTCGCAGGCAGACACAGTGGAAGTGAAGGGGACTCCCTGGCTGGGTACAGTGATAAAAACTGTCGACAATGGTAATTGGGCAGCACATAGGCCAGTTGCGGCGGCGGCGCCTACGACAAGTGCAGCTGCGATCTTCATCTTCATAATATAATAAGGGCGGCTCTAGTAGTGAAAAAGACTTGGTATTTGACCCGTATATTGGCTTGAGGAGTGGAATGAAGGATGGAGATGTGTTATTGTAGTGCGCGATTCTTATGACTTATATGTAAGAAATCCCACGCCCATGAGTATCTCGTCATTGTGTCGTTCGAGATCTGATCTGATTATGAGGCCGCCTTTCGACAGAGAGATTGCACGGTTACCTCGAAGCTTCGATGCTGCCCGAATGAGATTGACGAGGTTGAAATCGAAGGACGACATACGTCGTTACCCGTAGATCTATAACATCGAAGCAGTGCCTAGCCGAAGCTATCTTTCTAGATCTCGCTGCCTGTCGGGTATGACGATGCAGCTTTGATATCCACATAGCGTCTAGCATGAAACAAGATGGCCGGGAAATTGCACTCATCGGTCGCCGCGGTCCAACGTCGTACTACGATCTAGCACCATCCGGACCCCTACGGCATGCGGAATTGTGGATTTCCTTAGCTCATAGACTTGGTACAAGAATTTCCCAAAGGGGGGATTTATGTTACCTCGAAAGCAACGCTCCTTTAAGCTATGCTAAGAACTTTCGAATGCCTTCACCTGCTGTAAGCTGCCTGCCGTTTCATTATATCTCCGCGGATTGAATACGCAGAGTAGGGGCCAGTAATTTGTATCGCACGATATACATAAATCATATAGGTACGTGAGATGGGCCAGATGCCTAAGATTGGACAAAACGATCGGCATTGGTTTCTCCTTCTCATTCTGTTCAGATTTTTGCCACTACCAGGCCGACATAGGCGAACAACGATGAATTCTATGCAACCATGGCGGTTACCCGGGCGGCTCGTCACTAAATCCAAATCCCGAGTCCTCGGCAGAGGACGTAGCTTGTCTTCAATGGCGCCGCGATCCGAGCAGCACGCTCAAAAGATTGCTGTGGTGGGCGGTGGAATCACGGGCCTGACTGCGGCATACTATGCTGGCAAGCGATATCCTTCGGCCTCGATTACCCTTTTTGAAAGTTCCCTTAGACTTGGGGGGTGCATCGAATCGACGTATGTGCCCATTGGCAAAGATACTGCCATAGTTTGTGAAAGGGGACCGCGAACTCTTCGAGCCAACGCTCCTCGTGCTCCCGCTACGTACGATCTCGTGAGTCTTGGTAGTGCACGATATTTTCCTTACCCCTCTTCTTCGCTGTTTCGTGTTTGCCCCCTTTGGTGTCATTAGCAAATGTCTGAGTAGATGAGGTCTAGATCGATGCCCTAGGTCTTAGGGATACTCTCATCTCTGTACCAAAGCATTGTCCAACAGCCGGTAGGCGTTATATCTTGTATCCAGATCACCTCGTCTCCATACCGGCTTTTAACCCCGCACCGATTTGTCGCCATATAGCTTCTATCCCGGCGCCTTCCATACCACGAGCACAACAGCTTCTGAGGGTCCTGTATGTACTTACAACAGAGCCCCTCTTTGCTGGTCTTTTGAAACACCTGCTTCGGAGCGCCTTCTTTTCAGAAGGGCGCCCTACAGGTATTCAGGATGAATCCATGGGGGGCTTTCTCGCTCGATATTTCGGACATCATTTGGTGGACAATATAGCCTCAGCCATCATGAATGGCTTATGTGCTGGCGACGTATATCGCCTGAGCGCCAAAGCTTTACTACCCGGTTTATGGGAGCTTGAGGAAAAATTCGAGGAAGAGAAGAAGAGGGGCCGTGGTGGTTTGCTCAGGTTTGCATCGAAATCCGTGATGGCACAAGATTGCCAAACTAACAATCAAAGGGGGGATGGTTTACCTTTGGTTGTCGGGTACCAGCAACGGGAAAACGACTTGTTAGCCAAACTGCGAAGGGGACCTGCAGGGGAAATTGAAACTAGTTTGAAGGACACAAGCGTGTTTAGCTTTAAGAAAGGACTACAGGAGTTGCCGTCAGCTCTCGAAGCCGCTCTAGCAAGAATGGAAAATGTGCACTTGCATACTGGAACTTCCGTGGAAAGAATTAGCAGTTGTGACGATGGTTTGGCGCTCTCCGTAAGTCCATACTTCTTTGGCCGATAACCCCTTTCTCTTCCTGTTTCTCACGAGAGAATAGATTTCAACCCAAAATGGAACCACCGTTCAACACTTTACGCACGCAATAGCGGCGACAGCGTACAATCACATCATATCTGCCGCCGACCTAGGAAGTTCAACCATGGCCACAGCGACGGTCATGTTGGTTACTCTCTGTTTCGCTACCCCTTTTCTAAATCACCCACATCAAGGCTTCGGCTATTTGATTCCAAACTCCGTGCCAGCACGTCAGAATCCGGAACATGCACTCGGAGTCGTCTTTGATACTGACGCCATGCCGGAACAGCAGCCTTTTTCCCTCCCTAACTTAGGTATCCACCAACGTCAGCATATACACAATACTAAGATCACGGTGGTCCTCGGTGGCCATTGGTGGGAGGGGCTCAATGCGGATACATTCCCAAATGAAACTGCAGGTGTATGGATGGCGCGACGACTACTCCAGCGACACCTAGGCATTACCGAGGATCCCATAGCATCGATAGTGACTCTGCGAAAAGAAGCAATCCCTCAATATGAAGTTGGTCATTGTGAGAGGATGGTGCGGTTGCACAAATCGTTACTAGGGCGGTTTGCAGGCCGGCTGCGTGTAGCGGGTGCTTCGTACCGCGGAATTGGGGTGCACGACTGTGTTTTTTCTGCGCAGAGCTTGGTTGAGGGGTTGGAGCTGGAAGAATTGACGGGGTTGGAGTGCTTTGCAGGCAATTGAAAGACGTACTTACAGTACGTGCTAATTCCGAGATCTCTAAAGCCGGGCCTTATATATGGATGGCATATCAATGACATAGGTCGATTCTCTCTCCTTACCTTCTTGCTGTAGGATACTCATATAGGATGACCGCATTGATACTCGAGGCGACTTAATTCCCTTTTCTTGCTTTTATACGTGGTTACTATTTTTTCTTCCAAGGATCCAATGCCGACGATCAGGACGATCAGCTCAATCCGGAGGCTTTTGGCGTTGAGACACATGTATGTATATGTACGTTTAGGAATAACACGTGTACGCTAGCTTCCGAATTGACTTGGATCATTGTACCCATTCTAATGCATTGATTCCAACTCTTGGGATTTGTGATTTGAGTGGAATCAGGATGGAATGCAATCAATAATGATGTTGAAACTTGTCATGTAAGTGAATGTACTCAAAGTGCAGTGGATGTATTTAATGTATTTAGGTGCCGATCTGCCGGCTTGTAAATACCCACTAGTCCCAAAATTGAGTCTAACTTGAATCGGTATGGAACAAATCTAGTCCGATTAGTTCATTCCGCCCTTGATGGAGCGAACTAGTAAATTAGATAAGCGAAATGATGTAACCCCATCCGTTGAATTGGATCCCCGCTGCCCACTCAAATTAATTCCTAATCCTGTCGCCTCTTCATTGATCACATTCCGCCCCAGACCGTTTGACAAAGCGCCCATGAGGCGACCAAACGTTGAAGATGCGTAGGGGTCCAGAAGACGCCAACCAGTGAGAGGAAGTCCTACGAACTAACTACATAAAACCACATTGGCCAATTGCAAACTACACCATCAATCTACCTAGTTATACATAACGAAGGCTTTGCGTCGACTGACTTACGTTTCCCCCGAGACACATAGAAAGTCGTGGATAGTTCTGACAGGATGGGTTCCACGGTTGAGTTACCGCCTAGTCTAACGCAGTGTCATCAGCATGGCCACCGCTACATAATAGCTAAGTTAACAAAAAGTTGCCGTGTTTCCCGTGGTAGCTGAAGCTGTGCTAGGACTAGGTAGTATGTATGCGCAGAATCGTTAGCCACAGCCTCTTTTACACTCGGTCGGCATATCCATTCCGTCCACGGCCTCGGACTTTGGCGATGCTGTTGCATACTGTTCTGTACTGTACTGTACATTACAACATACTATCTGTTCCGATTATCCGTACCACAACATTGGAATTACACGTACATTCCACCATGATCGTCACATGGTCAACGTAATTTATCATGGTCCTATATATAAGGCATCCATGTGTATATATGTATATATTTCATGTTCTAGGCATTCAGTTCCAACCTCAGCCTCCAGTCGAGAGATGGCAAAATCAACAGCACTCTTCCAATAGAACCCTTAAAGGTACCGGAGTCTGAGACATTTCAACGATCACCAAGCGAAACCTGCATCAGTCACCTGCCTGGGCGCACAAATCCTTGAGACCAGTCAGCTTCCGAGACTAAAGCACACCCATGATTTTTTTGCATGTACACGCTGTGTCATCAAGCGAAGAATTATTTACGACTTATCTAGATTCAGGAATAAACTTCTTTTGAGTGCCGCCTGCATATTCTTACATATTCTTAAAACTCCGCCCATCTTCCGCCTTTCTGCCTTTTCTCGTTTTCCTAGATTTTTCCTAGATTTTCTCGCCAACTTTCCAACCCTCCTTTTTTTGCCTCCGCCGATCCGTACCGAAACCGAAGACTTGAGAATTGACCATAATAATAATAATAACAACATTTCCCATTCATCCTTGTCGAAACGGACATACTACGACATTTATCGGAACCCGGCACCTGGTTGACAGATTAATAAGACAAAAGACAAAGAGACCCGACTTTCTCCATATTCTGGAATTTGCTCAAGCGCGCGGTTGGTTATTCGCCAAGCAAATTTAAACTCAAAAGCCGAACCTAGTCGTTTTTTCTTGGCAGTGCGACTAGCCTCAACTGGGATTTTCCAAGGCTTTTAGCATTGCTTTCAGGTGAGCAAGCATTTTTTATTCATCACTTTCACTTTCACTTTAATTCTTCAACAGTCGTCAGCTGTGGGCGCAGCTAGGTTGAAAAATAAAAGAGACGACATTCTGTAGGCTGCCAAATATGGGAAACAAAGCCTGTCCATATTTTTCTCTACCTTGTCGAGTGACAATGCCCAATTAAATTAGATTTTGTCAATGGGAGGTAATTCACTTATCAAGGTTAACTCTACTAAACTTTGTCTTGTCACGGACATTGTTCACCAATAGCTTCCTCCCCAATTCCTTCCGTTTTCCGAGTTGGAAAGCAAGGCAGGGGCCATAAAGGAGAAAGGACGAAGACGACACGATGATAGTATTCGTTTCCTTCCTCTAATTGACAAACTCAAACCTAATTGATTTCTATTTCTGCTTCGCAATCTACACAGTTTACAGTCTAGCAAACCTATAACTCCACACCATATTCCTTCCTATTGCTTTGACATATCATATCATACTATTTATTGCGCCTCAATTCTCCTTGTCTCACATCCGTGTAACATTTTGCTTTCCCCCGCACCAATACCGCAGAATAAAGCTCAGCAGGGTAGCTAAGTAGCACCAAACCCAGACTCACTCGCCGTCTATCAACGCAACATCTTCTCGTTTACGACAACAGCTAAGAAACCGCAGAATATTTTGCTGCCATGTCATCTCCAAGCAGCAGTCGGCGCACGAGCCGTACCTACGACACCGGCTTTCCGGATGCATTTGCCGATTATACCACTTCTCTACGCCACCCTGAGGCAAATGTTAGTCCGGGAGCTTGTATTTCAGCGGAAGATATCGACCCCTCGAAAACGTTACAAAGAACTCGAAGATCATTCTTGGCGAAGCACAAGCACACAATAAGCCACGGAATGATTGCCCAAGATGCCAGTCAACACCATTCGAATAACTCCGCATTGGCTTTGCCCACGGTTGATAGTGCCGTCGACGTGGGCGACCTAAAACCTACAGATTCGAACGGTAGCGTTGGACGATCTTCTAAAGATGGAACCGAGAGTATCGAGGTATCTTCTATCAATGGGGATTCTCCCAGCGCACAAAACGAGGATGATCTCACTGACAATGGCCGGCAAAGAATCAACCTCTTCCGCAAGTGGCGCAGTCAGAAGGACTGAGAGAGTTGGGAAGAACCGTCGACGATAGATTGCGACAATTACTAAGCCGTGGATGAAGGTATTCTCTTGCCTATCCACATAGAAGAAACATGGCTGGGCATTGGGGTGATGGTGTCTTGTGCTTTACTAAATCCGGAAATTCATTATCCGGTGCCTGATTTACAGAATGGTTTCTTTTGTACAGCGTGGAGTATGGTCATCATGGAATTACGGCAGCATGGTCTAAGAGAAGGTTATGTAGAAAAAAAAAATTGGGTTTAGGGAACTATGGTCTTGACGTCGCCGTCGCCAGAGAGGTTGTGGTGAGAAGGGAATACTGCAACGAGATCAGTTGAGCTCTACTCGCTACATTGGAAAGGTTTATCGAGAATTATCATAATACATATTTAATTCTTTGGATTTTTAATTTTCTTAATGCTCCTTCTTGCCCTGCCCCCTCATTGACTCGTCGGGGGGACTTCATGCCCTCTATTTAACTAATGTATTGTAATAATTCTCACCATTTTCGCATAGGATACTCCGAAAGACCATGAACACCTGCGAGTACTAGCGTCAGAACCTACCAATCGCAACCACATCTACATCACTAGTACATATATCGTCGTCCCGACTAAATACAAGAAGCTTTAACTCAGTATAACAGCGATGTTTACTGGCAGAAACGAGCCCGGAGCAGGTTTCCTTTCCTACCTAACTAATACTCCATATCAGCACGCTCGATGCCGTCTTAATGGCATCCCACCATGATACCTAACATCTATACGAGATGGCGGAGAATGACGTTGTGTTAGTCTTGTTGTAATTAGCGCGGTTTATACAACATGGTCACCTGCATCGCCTATAATGTCGTCTAGGCCTCGCTAACCGTACGGTATCACAACCGCCACCCCTAAGACTTCGAGTGTCGGTCAACTTCAATGAAGATCCGAAGATTAAGGGCATTTTGGTTGACGATATCATACAAGGAGGTCTAGAGTGGTTTCCGTGAGAATCAGTTCGCTCCACGGGGTTTAAGATTCCGGTTAACAATCTCGTTGCTCATTCACTCCTGGTAGTATCTGACGATCGACACCGTGCGATTCAGGAATTTATTTTCGCTCCGGTTAGTCACTGCAAAGGCTCCGGGACGGGATTTTCTTTTACTTTGATTTCATTTTTTTGTCTAGAAAAAAAATCTAGTCCGCGAAGCATGTTAAATGCAGCTAAATAGAGGAAATATGCTAGGAGCTGAAAACCTCGAATATCATACCGTAAACGACAAGATCAACATAAACGTATATATGTTGAAGAGCCATACAGAACCAACCATCGCAAAGAGGGGCTCTAAACCAGCCAGCCACTTTCGGTCTTCAACGCCTCCTTCCAGGTCTGTCCGTCCAATCGCGACAACTCCTTAACGCCCACAACATCCTCAGATCCGAAGTTCCCGTACAGATGTGGACATCCCTGGATCTCCCACGTCGTAGTGGAATGGAACTTAGAGGCAAACCGGATCTTGAGCACCCAGATGGTGGTGGCATCCTTGAAGAATAGGTCCGCGGTGATGGGAATCTTGGCTTCACGTAAGCATAAGGCTGCAAATCGTCACTCAATTCGTAAATATGGGCGGAAGAATCACGGCGGGCCATCTCGTTGAAACAAAAATGGGAGCCAATCCATAACCTTGGTGAACTAGGTAGCTTACCTGGGTGCCAATACTCAAATGAACAAACCCATCTTTCTGATCTAGTTCCGACAGAGGATACTGAGCCGGTATTGGAGTTGGAGGTGCCGAAGGTACAATTTTGTAAATATATTCGGGCAGGGGTGAGGGCGCCATTGCTTTTTATGGGAATATGAAATGACGCAGGTGGGTGGGAGCAAAGCATGAGGGAGTTGTAAGATGAGGGTTCTCAATTGATCGCCGAACGTAGAGTACCGACAGCTGTCATATCTCTTATCACCTGGCAAGCCTTGGATTCCGGGGGTGTAAATTCTACAGGTACCAACCCGTACTCTCCTATTCTATTCTTCTTCCGTCAATTTTTGTACTTCATCACCGTCTGTTTTCACTTCACATACCCTCCTGAATCCGACCGGAGTACTAAAGCGATTTTATCTTATTATACGAACTAGAATACGTTTCAACATCCTTTAATCAGAGGAGAAACCTAGCTTTCTTAATACCTTGGTTAGGAATGCGATTGCTACATAATGTGCAGGTGGCAGTGCTCCTAGTCACCACTCTAGCCTCGCATCGGTAACACGTTCCCTCCAAATCATTTCCCTATGGAATAAGGGGCTACAGTTCGTTTCTACATCGCAACGCTCCTTTCTAGTTATTTTCATTAAGCATAAGAGCTATTCTGCTTGGTTTAGAATGGTGGATGGTTATTTGGTATTCGGCGGCTTATATATTTTCTCATTTATAGGTTATACATTCATCGCCTTCATAGGACTCGGCGTTGTGTAACCACATCAATGACCTATGTGGATTGGTATTGGTCCTAAAGCAAGAAATGATTTGCCCGCACGTTGCATCCATAATTGTCATTGGCTTCCTTAGGGTAATGAATTCTTGGTAGGATTCGCAGTCCTGTAATTTCAGCCTCCGAAGTTCGAGCCTACCATTTGCGATATGATATTGGCGAAGTAGATTATGGTTGCATTGGATGGTAAGGTCGGAATGGGCTGAGTCGAGCGGGAAAGGCATGTTGGCCCATAGGGGTGGAAAGGAGGAACCCTTATTAGGAGGCAGATACTCCTACGGGCCGGGTCCCGGAGCCGTAGGGCTAGTTCGACACTCGCCTAAAGCCCGTTGATATCACAGTTTGCGGCGCTCTTTGGATTTTTTTCGGCCGTATTCTCTATCGTTCATTCCTTCATTCATCGTATACGTCGATCTCTGATAACGACATAGCTAGGCCACATCCAATTCGCCTTAATAGAGGTTTCCTCGGCAATATGAGATCGCTCATAGGTACGAGCGCCGCCTTCTCAATAGCGAATCTCATCGCGGCTGGATTAGCAGTGACTAGCGAATATCAAACATGTTACAGAATCGACGGGGCAGCCATGGCGAGTGTTCGCAGGTGTGATAATACAACAACAGGGCATTCGGCATGCTGCAGCCCGGGAGAAGTCTGTTACTCTAATGGAGTCTGTTATGGTCATACCTCGGGCTCTCAGGATTGGTTACGGGAGGGCTGTACGGATCATACATGGAAGGACCCAGCATGTTTCGACGTTTGTCCATGGTGTAAGCTAGGCCCCTTCCTCATCCAAATTCTTCCGATTGACATAAATTTTAGATGTCGAACCTGTATCGTTAGGGGTTAGACCTTGTGGCGGTATCGATAAAAGCAATCAATATTGTTGCGACGATGGGTTAAGCGGTCCAGGGTCGTTCGCTTGTTGTAGTAATGAAACGTCGGTGTTTAGCTATAATAATATTAGCTCTTTACCATCGATCATCGCCACAATACCACCTAATGAGGTCGCGACGACGGCGTCGTCCTCGAAAGTTGAATCGACGACTACTACTTCATCGATAACTACGCAATCGACATCAACCTCGTCCACGAGTATAAGCTCAATTCCAACGCAAAGCGCACCGGAAAACGGGAATCCGTCTACCAACTCATCCAATTCAATTGCCCTGGGCGCGGGCCTCGGGGTGGGCTTGCCCGTTGCTGCCGCTATTATCGGGGGGGGTGTGGTTCATAATCTGGCGGTCCGGAAGAAAGCAATCGGGAGTGGAGATAGACAAACATCAGAACCCTACACCCTATCCGTGGTATCTTTACAGCAATACTCCACATACATCTGGTGCTCAAGAGATGTCTAGTAGGGCGGATCCCCATGAGTTGGGACCAGGATATACGCCTGAAGAGCTTGCTGCTTAGGAAGATGTGTATAAATAATCAGTATCGACACGCAAACCGTATTTCAATCGGATGTTTGCACATGGTGTTGCTGGATCGAGGGATGGGGCTTATCACATGCAAACTACTATAATAAAAATATGTAATGGGGAGTTGAAGAAATAACAATGAACTTTCTTGATTGTACAGAAGATTTGTTGATGTTATGCAGCATGACGGTGGTACTTTCCACCAGCAAACACAGTCTGTAGATGCCTAGTTGAATTAGGTGGGCACTTGCTGTTTCCACAGTGCATGTGAGCAACGTGCCTGCCTTAGGCGCAAATAATTCTGCCAGTCCCCACCGCTTTGGCAATTTTCTGAATGCCTATAAATATCTGGCCTGCCTCCCTCCGTTTCAAATTTTTTTCTTTTTTCTTCAGCTCTCTTTGCCTTTTGGCTTAGATCAAGTGTAGTATCTGTTCTTTTCAGTTTAATCTCTGAAAGAGTTCTACTTGAACTCAATCGTGATTATTCTAATTTTTGTTCCTCGGAAGCGCATCCTCTGGGCTTGCCCATGATCGCTACCACCGTGTCCCTGGTATTACACTGCCTCCAGGTGACGCGAACCTCATTTTTCATTGCCATCCCTAGCTTGTCTAGTGATGCGAAGAAGAATCCTTTGTTTTATCCACTAATAAAATTGCGCAGCAAGCAATACATACGTAGGTCGGTCGAGTCTGTAGATGCTTGACTGACCTGGAATCATACTGAATAGTGACGCTTTGCGCGGATGGCTGCGTACTTTTTTTTTTTTTTTTTAATTCAATTATCGTAGATTACAGGTACATACCTAAGCATAACGTCGTTGGAACCTTCCTGTCGGCGTTCTGCCCCTCAGTAAAATAATAGTTCAGTCTAAAAATTTAATCATTTTCCTTTTTTTCCCATCTGCATCAATAATCTTCAAGATGACTAATGACGAATCCTCAAATTTGATTGACCCCTCTATCTTTGAGTACCTCAAGGCCCATGGCGAAGAGGAACTCGTGGTTGGCGACAAGCTTCATCAGATCACGGCTACTCTAAACCGTCACATCTCAACCTGCCAAGGCCTTCTTAGTCGCATTCACTCGACACCCAGTTCTAAGCGTGCGTATAGAATGTTGGGAAGCGATACACATAACTGATATCTATCGCAGTAACTCCACTTCTGAAGCACGTCGATGATGATGGTATCAAGCCCGAGATTGAGAGCGTTAGCGAGCTAGCCCAGTTCACCTCCAACTACCCCTACTACAAGTACTTAGGCGACCTTGCCCATTCGCTTTCTGAGAGATAAACTAAGTAGCTAACCGATGAAAAAGGTATAATGGCCGATGGACCAGAAGTATCCAGAACGTTGTCGGCACTATCTTGATAACTGGATGGTTGGGTGGCTTGGAAACCGAGTCTCGCCCAGGCGAGATTGGTCGTCTACTTACTATTGAGGAGGTCGGACAAATCCTAAAGGGTAGGTATTTGTCTTCTAATCACTATCTTGTATTTCCTACTAATTTTTCGTATCAAGTGCCCGTCAATCTCAAGGACAAAGATGCATTCCATATCACCATTGAGGAATACATCCTAGCCTTGACAGATATTACTGAGGAGCTCAGCCGTCTTGCTATGAACTCAGTGACCATGGGCGACATCGACTTGACTGTCCGAATCAGCGGCTTCATCAAGGACCTATTTGCCGGCTTCCAGCTCCTGAACCTGAAGAACGATATCGTTCGCAAGAGAGTCGATGCAGTCAAATACCATGTCAAGAAGGTTGAGGATGTCATCTACGATCTATCACTTCGCAATCTAATCCCCAAGCAAGAAGCAAGCTCTTGATTTGAGCTATCTACCAAGGATCTTATGAGCCCCTCAATGGGCTTGCCTAGGTAGCTACACATAGATAGGTACATAGGTATTCTTCGCTTATCTAGCCTAGGGAATGGTTGAAACCACTGTTTGCGCTTGGGACAGTCACACAGTTGCTCGCTGAGTTCCTAGCACTAATAAAACCCATTTTCAAATACCTGTGCCATCTTTCCTAGAAGCTATAGAGTTGAAAAGATTGTGCCTTGAAGAAATCCCAACCCGTATCGATAAGAGCTCTTCTTATCGTACGTATCGTGATCGCACGTGATGTTCATGGGTCCGTGCGTTCAAAGCTGTAGTATTGCGTCTCGATTGAAGCGTTTAATTAATTTTAGCGTCTAATCCTCTAATCCTCCATCAACAACTATTCTGACGACGGATTCACGATCCTTGAACAGCTGCAGTCGGCCTCCTTTCTCCATCAGATATCTGTTGCTTCTGTGTCTAGAATGGCCCTGCTAGACCCAGTATCAATGTCATCACCAGCAAATAAGCCCAAAGCTGGTGAAGTCTCTAAACCCAAGGATGGAGAGATGAGGACGCAAGCTGTTCGGATAATAGCAACTCCACAAGCCCAGGTCGTCAGGCACGTCCATGGTGTCTTGCTCCTCTCCTTATTCTATTTACGATTCAATGTTCTGGTAGTAGATCCCGTAACGGCCATGTCAAGCGCCATCCCTATAATTGCGGCCATACAAATTGCATACGCAATCACATGTCTGCCAGCGGCTGGCTCCCAGACTTCAAAGCCGGCCAAGAAATCCCGACCCGGAGAGAAGAAGAAGCCCGGGGTAGAGGGGGTAGGGCCAAACATTGCTGTTGTCTGTCCTGTCTATCCCAATGTATGCGTTTCTTGCTAACGATATTCTTAGACAATATTCATTGCACTTGTACTGTCGGGTAGTGCTTCTCTAGGATTACATGTCATCCTTGTTCTCTTTGGAGCCCCTTTCTTGACTCACGTGGCTCATACCCTTCTCTGCTCGACGCATCTCGCTATCCTGGGATTCTTCCCCTTGTTCTATTCACGTGGTGTGTCGAATACGGATTGGCTCGAGATTTTGAGTGCTCGTGCGCCGTTCGACGAAGCTTTTGGAGGCTTGGTGGGTGCTTGTGTGGGTGCTTGGCTCGGCGCGGTTCCTATCCCCTTAGATTGGGATCGTGAATGGCAGAAGTGGCCTGTTACTATCCTATGTGGAATTTATGCGGGCTACTTGGTTGGGAAATTGATAGGGGGGACTGTGGCTTTTGGAAGGAGATTCGGTTGACGGCCGACTGGCGAGAAGGATACTTTGGTTCTAATGTGTGGCTCAGCCCGGCGATGGTACCCGGTCTCAGGGTCTTAACGGGCAACAACCATCCCGCTTTTCGCGACACCTACACCTGTGGCTCGGCACAATATTACGGAGCTATCATAACTAAAACAGCAATACTAATCTAATTCTTTGAACCTTACTCCTGGCCTGTGTCTTGCTTCTTCACGCAACACGTTGGTCCCCACGTGCTGTTTCCTTACCCACCTGTTCCTCTATCAATCACGAATACCAAATAGATGAACTACTTGTTTTGATCATTCATACTTGATCGTGTGCCTTCACCCTGCACCCATTTCACGCACGTTATTCTTCTTTTAAGTTACCTGCCGAATCACGGAGGTAATTTCTGCATCATCTACCTCAAGTACTCGCACAAGGTATGTTCTTGAGATACTATTCTCACAATTCCTAACGTACATCCTTGGCCATTGTCCTCCATCTTCCATCCCCAACAACTGCACTCCGCCGTCACGTTTTTTTACAACACATTATTTGATCACTCGATCACTTTCGTTTCTATCGAAGCACAGTTTTCGTCCCTTTCTCCAATCCCTGAATCCACTATTGCCTGGTTTCTGTAAGCATCACAACAGGCTTGGGAGTCCTATTACCCAGGGTATATAATTCCCTCCTAGAAACAAATGCTCTATAGCTGTCACTGTTCCTACCGAAGCTTTGAAGCTGCCCGTCTCGTTTTTATTGTTTCGTGCTTCGCATCTAAGTACCTAGGTACTTAAATAGTAAAACATGAGCTAATTACTACACAACAGTCTACTCACCTTTCCAACGCCACTATGCCGGTTCTGTGGGGTCCGAAGGAGGAGAAGGACCTCCTCCTTGTGATGGTCCGAATGAGCGTCGCAAACGGCCAGAGAGACACGGAGGGAAAGGTACAGCTCGTCTGGTCCGACGTTGTCAGGGCCTTCCAGGCCCTCGGTCACAGAGGCGCTACCAAAGAAGGCCTCAGGTAGGTCACTTGCCCCTTATTAATTCCCTTCGCTTAGCCTTATCTTCCGATTTTTGATTCCGCGCGATGGAAAATTGCTAATACTAATTTTTGTTTTCTCTTAATAGCCGTCATTACTACAAGGTGCTCCTTCCGGATGCCGACCCGCAGGTCGAGGATACCGACCCCGAGGAGCCCGAGGATGAGGATGTTGATCAGCTCCGTGATCAGCGCCGCGATCAGGACAGCGACCAGGGCGGTGATCAGGGTGGTAGTGCCGGCGTTGGTACCAGTGCCGAGGTCGACACTCAGGCTGGTGCATCTTACACCATTTCCTCGTTCACGCCGATCAACGCTCCGGCCAGAACCACCTCGAGCAGAACCGCCTCGGGCAGAACCACCTCGGGAAGAATCGAGAAGAGAAAGCCGAAGCCCCGCCAGAGCAGAGGAAGACAATCTCTTCTCCGACACTCCCTTTCCGTCGAGGACCTGGAGGACGAGGACGAGGACGATGATGATGCCTAAAGGCATAGACATCTCGTAGTCTTTCCTTGGCAAGGTAGTTTCGATTCTCTTCGCCCGGATTCTCTCGAGCGATGGTTTACGAACTCCGCGGGCAATATCGGGTTTTCAACAGGGAAGTCTCAAGTGTTTATAGAGGAATGGGTATCGTTCGCGGTGATGGGATGGTGGATATGCGTTTGCTTTACTTACACGAACATAATGTAGTTTAGGCTGCTAGCCTTTACTTAATACGATCGGAAGTTCGTTGCCTTTACTTTCATAGAAGTTGAAGTGTCTAATGATCGTGAAACGATACGCGATACATTATCGGCCTTCACCTAACTCATCGTGTAACCATTTACGGTTCACGAAGTAGGTCTATCAAGAGAATTAACACAATAGATCCTTCCTAGATCCTTCCTCAATTTTAGCTAGACTAACTATCCTATGGCGATATAGGAAGACTTGCTTGTCGCTAGAATTAGCTCGTTGCTCGTAGGACTTAGCATAGAAGCTACCCATTTTACGCCGGGGTCATCCTAGCTGACGCCATCACATCTAGCGACCAAGTTGGGGCCATTCCAGTTCTTATAACTCACATAACGAATCGGCGAATCAAATGTTACCTAGCTTTGTTGGTACCTACTTGGACGATCATGAATCTCCCTATTTGTTGGTTGGTAGCGGAAGGAACCGTAGAGAAGGCTGATAACGCCGGAAAAGGAAGAAGATGGGCATAGAAGTAGGACTGAAGCTTACGTACTTTGAAATATAAACATCCCTTACCAGAGCCTGTTATTTAATAACTGTTAACAAGAAAAGCAAGGACTAATTAGCCCTTAGGACTTCACCTGATTGATCATCAAACTTTAGTATAACATTCGATAACTTCACGGAGATTTCTTTTTATTTCATTATTGCTGTCCACGGCTATTTACACCGATATATGTTTTCGGATACTGTCAGGTTTTATTTCCCCAACATCTTCCTGACCTGCGTCTCCGGGAATCCGAATCTGAGGAAGTATATAACCATAGCAGTGAGCACAAAGCCTAGGTATCTAATCCACAACATCAGATCACGCACGATTCCAGCAAGAGACAACGGGGCTTTCGACTTCCTCTTCCCTCCTGCTCCCGCTACCTCTTTTTGCCCTGCATCGCTAGCGGAAACGCGGTCGCAGATCTCTAGGAACAATTTAGGATCGTCCGTGATGACGCCGTCGAGTTCCTGCCTCACGAACCACTCCATCCATCGCTCATCTTCGAAGACTGTCCACGTGTAAATTGAGCGCCCCATGCGCCTCATATCCCGTATGAAGAGCCGGCCTAGGATAGGCATGGCTAGTGTGAAGCTCAGCATGCTTAGGGATAGGTTGGGTACATGGCGTGCCAGCGCCCGCGTGTATGTTGTTGAGATACCGATGTTTGTGATTGGAAATTCGGGTAAGTATTCCATGCTCAGTTTGACGTATTTAGTCTGCTTTGCCGTTAGAAATTGCGATGATTTCGAGTGAATCGAGGGGGTATTCTTACAGTCCAACAACATATCATCAACCTTTCGTGCCACGCTCGTCTCGCTGGTACCAAAACGATTGTATCCGCTATCCGCCGCATGAGCTCCGTAGCATCATCGTCCGTCTATGCATCTGTCAGCCAACATTCACGCCCTTCGCCCCCAACACAACACTTATACATATCCCTTACCTTAATATCCAACATAACCCAAATATCTTCCAACCCAGGCTCATTCAAATACTCCAGGAGATCCAACAACCTAGGCATCGGCTGCGGGGGCTCTCTCACCGTCCGCAGCGTACTCAAATAACTCCAATCATGATCGCGAACCCTCGAGTCCTGGCCAAAGCACCGCTTCAGCATAGGATCATGCGAGAGTACAACCACTCCGTCCCGCGAAAGGTGTAAATCCGTTTCTATAGCATGAGCACCAGCCTCAACAGCCGTGCGAAATGCCAACATCGTGTTCTCGGGGGCCACGGCCTTGAAGCCGCGATGGGCGATAGCCTGTGGTACACGACGGCGTCGCGATTCGGAAGCATTGGGTGCGGGAACGGCATTGTGTAACGAAGACGAGGAGGGGTTGATAGGCGTCGGAATACCAGCTACGTGTCGAGTCGGAGATGTATTAGCAATTGCATTGTCGAACAAAGACTCCCTCGCTCAAGATATGGCCAAAGTAGGCAAACAGGTACTTTCGAAAACAAAACAAGAACTCACCTGACGTCCTATTCGCCATGACCGCGCTATCGCGTTTCAGCAGCGGGGTCTGTTCGTCGGAGACAATGATGTCGGGAGGGAGTCTGTCCGCCAGCGGCTGCTCCGGAGCAGAATGGCTCGAGATGGCGGGTTCTGAGTCTAAGGGCATGATCGGTTCTTCTCTACTCTAGTATAGAAGACTAATTGGGAGTACGGGAGAGGTAAAGACTTAAAAAGTAGGTATCATCGTAAATCCGACCTATCGAGGCCGGAACGTACGGACAACATCATAATTCTTCTCCCCTTTGTCGAACTCGGGGATCTGCTATTGTTACTGCTACTGTTACTGTGCAGTACATGCCGCACCCGGAGTTAGTCGGTGATTATCTTCTCACAGGCCGCTCGTGCTATGCAGAATTAGGAGATTTAAATGTTTTACCTGTTTGAGACCCACCCGTGTGACTCCACCCCGCTTTTCACCGTTATCGTATTACTGATTCACTGTTAATTCACTGTTAATGATTAAATACTACCGAGGTACTTATTATTACGGTTAGATCAGGGATATCGTTTTACCATCCGTAGAAAGCCGCGATACATACCGTAGTATTATGCAGTGTTACAACTACGGACATTCAATGGTACTACTACATTACGTGTAAGTATCCCTACATCATGTACCCAGGTATGTATATCATAAACCACATGTATCTCAAGCAGTCTAACTCTTAGTCTCCAACTCCGTGGTAAATAAGGCTAAGGCTTCAATCTATTCGAGGCACCTTCTTCGTAATTCAGCCTGAACTAATCCCACGAATATCACATATTGCTCAACACGTGGCTTGCACGATTATCTTCGTAGGCGTCGTCATTGAGCATACCCGGGATGTTATGCTGCATACTACATATACCTCTTAGCTATGTACCTTCGCATGTACCGACAAATATATCAGAATATTTCAAAAGTATTTTTTTCTCCCTCTTCTCCTATTCAACCCAACTCTCGTATAGACACGACTCATACTTCTATATAATAGCTTTTTATAAAAAGCACTGAAAGATACATAGAAAATTAACATATGTAAAAAGATAGCCGAGTCGACGAGAAGCAGACCATATAGATATAGGCCTGAACGCAAATTGCCCAAGAAAATCCGCACAGAATGCCACACCAAAGGCTTCGTAATCAGCCCCCGTAACACCTAGAGCCAGTGTCCCACCCATACACAGTTCCTAGAGATCACGCAATTCGTATCCGAATATTGCCGCACAAGTACAGTCCTTCTCTATATATCGACGCCGCGTACCCAAGGAAAGGTTATTGTAGATTGTAGTTGTAAATGATAAAATGATCGTTGCGAACCCGCATTCGAATATCCAAAAATAGCAAATAAAAAGCTCAGATCCCCCCTAGGTTTAGTTCGAGACCTTCTAATACCAAGTTACCATCGTGACTCGTTCGTGGTGGTGGCATCATTCCGTTTTGATAATCCTCGCTTCCCATCCTTAGATACATATCACTCGAGGTGAGATCGTCCCCGGAGCTAAGGCTATCGTCACTGATACTAAGCACACTCTGTGGTGCGCCCGGATTGGTTGTTAATTCGCCGATATTAAAACTGGAAAGGTCCCACGAATCCGGAGACCATTCACCAAGAGCTGTAGCCGTACTGGTGGGAGTCTCCGCAAGAGATAGGGATGGCCCTCCGTATATTGCGTCGTACACGTTGATTTGGCCCCCATCCATCGCACCAAGTAACGCCTCCCATTCAGATATCGATACACCTCCGCTGGAACCACCTTTATTCACTACCTGGTTCGAAGGATATACCTGCGTTTGTGGTTGTTGCTGATCATGAGCCATCGGTTGCGACGGGTTTCGATTCTGTGACTGTGAAGCCTGGGAATTGTTTTGCGCTTCATTAAGCGAAAGATAATCGAGATTTCGTTGTTTGGATTTATGTGTAGGCGACATACGCATCATAGTTTGCTGGATTTGGGATATCGAGAAACGATGGTCTCGCCGTGGCATCACTTGTTCCCCGTTCACATCAAGTGAAGCGCGGGACTGTGTGCGATGCATTTCTGGCCGGGCGCCCTGACCATTCGGCAGGGTCATACGACGTAATTTCTCTTGTTGGGACAGCAAATCTGTTTCACTCATACTTGCGCCGGTATTTCGACCAGCGTTGTAAGGTGACTTCTTTCTTGAGAGACTCAATAGTGGTGACGTCCTTGCTGGGGGAGCAGCCATGGCGGTATCCGGGCTAGTTCGCATCGACGTGATTTGAGATGGCACGTCGATAGTGATGAGCAATGACGCAACCCGCTTAAGGTCGTACGTACCAGGGGCTTTCGTCCTAAGTAATATCTTCACTACAGCATTGACGAGCCGTTCAATATCCTTCATAAGTTTACTCTCGTGCTTGAGATCCAAACTTTGATAGAGTAGACTCGTTCCACAAAGAACAAGTACATCTGTCTTGTTGAGGCAGAACGAGAAAGACATGCTTCTCTCTTCTAGGAGCTGGATAATCTGCACAATATGCTTACTGGACTCTCCAACAGCAATAAGAGCCGGCGCAGCTTTGACTCCTAAAGTTGAGCCTACGGCAGGGCGGTGGATGAGTCCCCGGACATAGTAGTATGCCAAGGCCTATCAAAGTTAGCATCAAATCCATTAATAAGCCTCATATTAAATAGAATCTTACCAGAATCGGGGATCTACTTCCAGTGATATCCGTTGATGGCTTGTCTTGCGCAAAGTTCAGCCGAAGGTGAGTAGGCAAATTTTCGTACCAATCGGAGAGCTCCGCATCTAACGTTGCAATCTGTTGAAGCGATAATTCGTAAGATGTGGCGGCTGGATAAATTTTCTCAAGCACATTGGCAAGAATGCGAGATACTCTGAATAATGCTAACGCGCTTGACAGCCTAGTATACTCCCCTGGTAGGGTGGGCTGGAAACCCTTCTCTGTAACATATTCATCGTCGGTATCTGACGGATATTCGGCGTGGATGTCGTCCTCCTTTAATAACTTGGGAAGTCCAAGCATAGCAGCAGAGAAACTGTTTTGATTAGCATATTGTAAAGCGATGCATATCAAGTACGTAGCAACTTACCAGTCAAGGGTGTAGAGAGTCCAGAACACTTTCTTTCGGGTCTCGATTGTCAGGGCACCGAATGAGAATCTTTTCTGGCTTTGATGTAACCCCAATCTGTGGGATAACCCGACTGCGACGCCTTTATAATGTTGCAATCGCTTGTAATCAGCTCTAATCGTGCAATACATCAATGCAAGGACTAAGCACTGCAGTGTGATCATTGTGTTGTCCATAAGAATTGCATCGAGGGCCATTTGCCACTGGGCCTCGCAGGCGGCAATCTGCTCCATATCGGGCAAATCACTCGAGAGAGCGGCAATGCTGAAAACTAGATAAAGTTGTGCGAGCTTATGGTTATTTTTCACCTTCTCCGAATCGGCAACGAACTCCTCGTATAGGCGGAGAAATGTCGGTTTGTGAAGGACGGGAAATAGCGGTGCCCATTCCTGGAAATAAACGTTTACGCATCTGTCCGAGAACAGGCGTGGTGGTATTCTCATTGATTGAGAAGGTGGTTTGGTGACTAGGGGGTAGCACCCTTGAATATGAAGAAAAGCCTCTGGATTGAAGTCGGAACACGGCTTCCCGTTTTCCTGGAGTTTCCGTTTAAAGGACTCTGAAGAGAGGATTAGATATAAATTTTAGATATTATCATCAAAAGCATAGTGAACTTACCAATGAAAGAGCGTCCACTTGAAGGTCCCATGAAATAAGAGTCCGAATTTTCCACGCCGAGTAACAACGGTGAGGCCTGCACACGAAAAACGTCTTCCTTGGCCGGTGAAGTGGCATCTCTCCTCGGTTCTACCGATCTTGGGCTCCCGACAGATCCGATAGATGGTTGGCGGTGGTCATGCATCCTCGACAGCATATCGATCTTCTCGTCCTTTTCGTCTAACAAATCCTTCAATTCCCTAACTTCAGATTCTAATTGCCTCACCCTCTCTTCCAGCGATTCGGTGTAGCCTCGAGGAAATGCGCGCCGGCTTAGTTTGTCGCTAGTGCGACACTCGAATCCGACATTGGCGCACTGCGAGCAACAGGGGCGGATGCCATCGCAACGAATTTTCTTGCTTCGACATCTGACCAAAGACTCTTAGTAAAACTGTAGGGAGGTAATTTGTCTCCGTATCGCATGACACATACCTATCACAAGCCTGGGCGATGCGGCTCTGCGAGCTGGTGCCCACCTTGATGACTTTCATAGGCAGAATTCCAGGCATATCGGCGGTATTTGTATCTAATCCAAAACCAAGAACTATCCGGTTGAGTGATCGAATTTATGTCAAACCCAATACCGAGTCCCCCATTCCATAGGGGTTGGTATCCGCAAGTTTCGGGTAAGCGTCGGTTGCGGTTGCGGGTATCAGCACGTCACTAAGGGTTATGAAAATTACTCATGTCTCGCTCGGGAGTCGCACGCGTGGTCGAAAGAATTGGAGGTTCGTACTGCGAAGGGATCAATCAAGCAATATGTTATTTAAGGCTAGGATTCGTCAGTAGGAAATGGTGGCGCGCGCAGGGCTACTAAGTTCAACGTGGCGGGAGTAGGCTGAGGGACATTAAGGAAGAAGGAAAAAACAAGAAGTTAAGAGAGATTGAGGATGCGTGGAGACAAAAAGATTAGTGGAGAGAAATGGCGAGAAACGGAAGCACCAATGCCCGCTACTCCAGATGGACTTCTGAGATCAGCGGGGTATTATACTAATGGAGTGCACTAACGAATCCGGGGTGGGCTAGGTAGGGGGGGGCGAACACACAACCTTCAGTGGAAGGGAAAGAGCCAGAGAAGTACAAGGAGGTAAAGTATAACTAAGTATATGCATCTCGCATCGAATAGCCGGAAGTTATTACATCAGCTTTCCATTAAGACTCAATTATTTACAGCGTATTACTTACTTGAAGTTACAAAGATTAGAAAGCTAGAGTATCAATTAAGAAATCGAAATAAGAATACTAACAACACCATTTGTATAAGTCAACTCTAAGTAGTCTATTCCAATAATCGACTCAGATACCAATAGATGTTCAAACAATACGATACACATATATACATCAATAATGAAGATACTCGAGTATTGATAAATTCAAAAGTGTGGTAGACCTTAACTTGCTAACTCATAAACCTGCATCATACTATACTCCACACGCCTTACCTATTCAAGCGTGGTACACTAGTTATGCATGAGGGAGTTATCACGCACATAAGGTGAAAACATAAAATAATAAGGTGGCGGTTGGTTGGTTAAGAGAAAGCAATCGTGTCTACCTGCATACATATGTAAGGATGCAGGTTATCAATGGTTGAAACGGTTGGATGTTTAACACACGAACTTTCGATCTCAAAAGTAGCCCTATATAGTTAATGCCCCAGGCAATGTCCGATATTTCTTCTCGAACCTAGGACTTGGCATGTCATCACCGGCATTACCAAAAAAGAATGGCACCACTCATCCCACAATTGCGGTTTAGCTTACTGAGCCTTCTACAAGAACAGTTGGTCACGTTTTTAAAAAATCAAGAGATCTCGAATCCTCTTAGCAAGGGATTTACCCCAGGTTTCTTTAGATACGCGAGTAAAAGCCGTTCTCACACATGGTTATCCCTAGCTTATCTTATTTCCGAGCGTCAAGAGTTCGTCGCATATCGTATGATCGCATGCGCGGTAAGAGAGCGAATCCATAATCCAAAAGATGGACCAAAGATACCCAAGTATATAATCATTAGGTACTCCCTATCCTAGCCGTCCAAAGCCAAGGGATCTAGGGATTTCAAGGATATAAGCAATGGATTCCCGTACGGGCCGTGAGAAAAAAGGATGCTGCGGCGTCTAGAAAACCCGCATATTTCCGCAAGTACATGTACATATACCTATCCGGACTATCCAGACTACATACTACTATCTAGGTACATAATCTAAGAGAGGTTAGCATTGTAGGTGTGCACCGACATCTCCAAAGTCCACCACGCCATCCTCGTCGCACTACTCGATTGCTGCAGCACTCGGAATCGTCGTGACCGCCGCCAAGCCACCTTCTGAATGTCGGCCGGCGAATTCCTATAGGTAACCATATGCAGTGCAACACTTGAAGCAGAAAAAAAAGGTACTCTAGCTATGCTACCAATCCGAAGAACCTGGTTAGTTAGCTATACCTGAGTAATACTCCTCAACAACAAACTAGCTTGGCTGTAACGCAAAAATGGGTACAAAATATTACTCGTTGAGACATCAAGTACATAAAATAATGTCTACGGCAGTTCCGCGATGCCGTATCCCAAGCCTCAGACTGATGCCTGTTTAACCTAGTATTCCAACTAGAGTAGTCGATCAACACTATGACAGGGCTCGACCTACAAAGTAGAAGTACGCAGGTATTAATCAATCGAGAAGACAGCTTGCTGCCTGTTAGCTACGATCCCTTGGTACTACCGTAGCAAAGCCAATGCAGATTTGTTATATTAAATCCACCTCTCTAAGCTGTATACTACTGAGCCTATAATGAACTTCCTAGGGACAGTCAGCGGAAGCGGGCCCCTCAACCTTGATCCTTCTTCAAATTCATTTAACAGGGTAGCGAAAACAATCAAAAAGCCATCTGCTCCCTCTGCAAGCCACCATGTACGCTGCCGATCTGTGGTTACTCCGATGGTGTATAGAACCCGAACCTTGCTGTTCTAGGTACCATGGGGGCTTTTTGGCTTCGGGCACATGCCTGGCTTGAATGCAGTGAGAAAGCGTGGGAGGGTCAGGCGGTAAATTTTCGCTCAGAACAATTATCAAAATTCGCGGCCCGTTTTAAGGGTTCACCTTGGAGCGATCACTTCTTTCCACATCGGGATGCCACATGGGGGTACCTCTCGTGTGGCTTTGGGAGAGTTGCTACCGGTTAAAAAAGCCCACGTCGTGGATAAATCGGCGAGGGAGATCATGGCACAGAACGCCGGGCCATGTCATGTAAGGAACGAGCCCCATACGTGGGTTGAATTGCTTGTATAAAACCAGTGCCGAACATGTGCAATCCAGGATTGGTTCAGGGTTCTCGGTCCGAATTATAAGCCCAAAGGACCCTCTACGACCGCTAGTCACATCTTCATAGATTACTTCTTATCGACCAACGGTATGTAAGTTCAACTCTGAATTTCTCGTAATGCCCAACGGCTCTTCAATATCGCCCTAGGTAATCGCGTCAATTCTCTCACGCCTGATTCACTAATAAACGAATTAGCTCGCCGAGAGTACGAACCTGACAGTGATGTCATGGCACACTCATAGGGATGTGCCTATGCCCATAGCAATAACCGTATGCTGATTCAATAGTAGAAATACATTAAATGCACTGCGGGGATGCAGGCCAAATCCTGAGCGCGAGGATACTCCGTTGATTGGCATAAAATCCTTGCGGTGGCTGAGACAGGAACGGTCTATTGAGATAATTTCTTTTTAGCTGAAATCCTCGTCGTCGTTAGCGTCTTCCGCGGGAACGTCGTTCTGGTCAGACGACCTCGAAGTCAGGTATTTCAATACGGTATCATTTTGTAGCAGCCCGTCTCTCTGGGATCTATGTATTAGTAACACTCCATTGACGAAAAAAATTCGTAAAGGGTGATAGTGGATTGTTGTAATACTGGATTGATGGTATTGTGGATACCCAATACCCCCAAAACTCCAGGATTCGGACTCACCTGATCTTCGAAAGCTTTTATGCTTCTTTCAAGGATGCTAGTCTCGATTAACCTCAGTTGTGTAGCGGCTTGCCATATCTCTGGTCTGACTGATCCAGGTGTTACGTTATTCTCCTGGCCGGCGACAAGCTCTTCAAGTTGATGTGAAGTAATAATTAGAACAACTGTTAGGGCCCGTAGTTCAAATATGGGGTATAATTCATGCCCTTGGATAATGCTTTTGAATGTATCTGACGGATTGGTGATATCGGAATCCTGCCAGAACATCTTGAGATGATTGGATCCGTTGGTTTCCTGAACTACCTTGAAATCCAAACCGTCTGGGTTTTCAGAGCGTTAGTACTTCCCTGTCGAGTAGGATATTGGAAATAAATAGGTCAGAGGGCCTATACAAGTATATCTTAGAGATGGGGGCTCTTGAGGTGCTTACCTTCCTCATTAAGGCACATAAGATACACAAAATCGCCATTCCAGCGTGCAACGCCACTTTCGCCTTCTGTTATCTGCAATTTTGGTGGCTTTCCGAAAACAGCAAGTTTCGGTTTCGCAAGAGGGTCGTCGTCCAAAGGTTCTAGAGGTAGGGTAAGACTTCTGGTAGTCGAATCTATATCGATAAAACCATAACTGAACAGCATTTCTGCCGGCGACTTGTCCCGTCCGTAATCGATGGTGATTTCATCGCCGCGGGCCACCGAACAACCTTCTCGTAGGTGAAGCACTGCTTTTCCTTTGTCATTTTCGTCGTAATAAGCCGTGGCCTTACTAGAATGATTGACTAAGTCGAGACCAGGGACCATCGACTCTCCAGACTTAGGTAACTCTAATGAGCGCGATCTGAATAGAGCGTCAAGGAGGATCCAGTCCCGAATAGTTATGGCCTCGTCAATTGTAAGGAGATCGTTCCAGTATGCCAATTCACTCAGACTTGCACGAAGGTCATCGAATTCTCTCGTCAGAACAGTCAATTTAGCAGATACCGCCGACTATTCGAACACGTCAGTTTGTTCCAGATAGAGACCCATACGTCAATAATCAAATCAAAAAACATCTCACCTCCAATGAAGTATTCTTTAAGCGGGAGAGTTCCAGCTCCGTCCACATTGTAGGGATTGGGACCTGTGTTGGTAAAATGCTAAAATATTGAGTCCAAGGCGTGGATGGGCCCAGGCCACCCTCATAATCAGGGGAAGCTAACACCTGCTGTGTTAAAAGAAAGAGTAGAATGCTGCCTCTTGTTGACTAGAACGAACCCATGTTTAGTATCAAGCACAATGTCTGCAGCAGACTAGACATATACCTACTTGGTGACCGACCGCATCCAAAAGCTGTCGGAAACTCTTATTTTCCTTGGCGTATTGTTCTACATGCTTAACAGAGAGGATGATATCTTTGGGGATAGTTAGAAGAGTTGGTGACTCGGTGTCGTCGTCTTTGGCAACTAGATCCCTCTCTGCTACTAAGCCATAACCTCGACCTTTGATGTCGGCGACTTTAACATTGACGAATGCAACGTCATTCAGGACCGACCAAGCGGGTAGGTCATCGGGTGAAAAATGACCTCTCCGCATTGTGGGATGTAAGCGTACCGTTCAAAGATTTATTGTGAATAATATCAATTGTACGTATATCGTGCGGATTGATGAACGAAGAATGAGAATCGGCGATGTGATGATAGAAATTAGTCCCCTGTAATTTAGTGGTAGGTACAGTACAAGGATCGCTCTGTAGCTTCACTAGAGGGCTCCAGGGCTGCTAAGCAAGGCAGGTGGGTACCTAGGTGGGTAGCAATCACGGCGACTTCCAGTGAGAACCTTGGAAGTTACAGTGCCAGTGCAGCGGGTTTCAGCCTCCAAAAACCTTGTCTGAATTTTCCTACCTAGGTGGGTAGCGAACTCGGGGGACGGTCGCAAATCGCAAATCGCTTATCATCTATCACCCCACCTTCGGACCTCAAGATTTCCTAGAAACTTGACACAATTTCACATTGCGACCAGTTGCAATTCATGCGCCCGAGTTCTTCATTTAAGGGGAAATGCCTCGGGATCCCTTAATCGGCCTTGTGGGCAAGCCCTCCGCCGGGAAAAGCACAACGCTGAACAGTTTGACCGATGCAACATCCAAAGTTGGTGGGTCGAGTCCAGCATCATCGACCCGAACTGCGCCGCTGATTATATAAATTGCGACATAGGAAACTATCCGTATGCCTAACCCCCGACAAAGAGACAGATGGTATGCTATATTTGGTCTTTAACTAACGACACGCATTTCCCAAGTTTCACCACGATCGATCCCCAACGAGCCATCGGGTATCTCCAAATAACATGCGCCTGCGAGCGATTTGGCGTCCAAGATAAATGCAAGCCTAACTATGGATCATGTGTCGACGGCCGCCGTTCTGTACCCATCGAGCTTCTCGACGTAGCTGGACTCGTTCCCGGTGCGCACGAAGGCAAAGGACTCGGCAACAAGTTTTTAGACGATCTTCGCCACGCCGATGCATTGATACATGTCGTGGATGCGAGTGGAAGGACAAATGCTGAGGGCGAAAATACACGAGGCTATGATCCTTCCCAAGATATAGCTTGGTTGCGCAGCGAGATTGTTGCTTGGATCAAGGGGAACCTATGGGAGAAATGGGGTTCCATAAAGCGGCGCCACGTCGCTACCAAAGCCACCGCTGTCGAAACCCTACAGGGACAATTCTCTGGTTACGGAAGTACAGCTTCTGTGGTAGCCCGGACATTGGATCGCCTTGGCCTGAAGGAGCCGCTCGAGAGCTGGAGCGAGGAAACTGTAGATCGTGTAGTCAGCGCGTTTACAGACGAAAAATTCCCTACTGTGATTGCGCTGAATAAGATTGACGATTCCGACGCTTATACGAACCTCATGAAGATTACCAAGATGCGGGATCCCAATATGGTTGTGGCGTGTTCAGCAAAAGCTGAATTGTTCCTACGGAAGATGGCCAAACAAGGTTACATACGATATACAGAGGGGACGGAGTTCGTGGATACGCGTGAGGACTTAATCGCAGACGGTGACCCAGAAGGAGGGGGGTTAAAGGAACTAGACGAGAAGAACAAGAATACCATTGAGGAGTACAGGGATATGATCCTATTCCGTTATGGATCTACCGGTGTAGTCCAGGTCCTCTCAAAGGCGGCTGAGATATTAGGGCTCGTACCAGTTTTCCCCGTACGAAACATATCGACCTTCAGTTCCGGCTCAGACACGAAGGTCGCATTCAGAGATTGTGTTCTTGTGAAAAAGAATACAACTGTTGGTGATGTCGCAAGGAAAGTGATGGGCGATGCGCCAATCGCCTATGTGGAAGGCGTCGGGAGCGTACGAGTATCGGAGGACGCCGTTGTATCGGTAGGCAAGAATGATGTGAGTATCTACATAGATATGTTTCTTGAAGATGTTGCTTACCATTGAATAGGTTTTATCATTTAAAATCGGTCGAGCATAGCAAATATAAGACTTGATCAATGATGTAGTGCTTCTGATGCATGATACCGCATAAACCAAGATCGTGCAACAACTTAGGTGGGATCTCACATGGTGGTTGTTCCATTCCAAAATACTAACTTCGATCAATTCCGGTTTCTTGACCGCTCGCTATAAATCTATTCCAATCCTCACCGCAGAGCCATATATAACGATCGACAACTAAAATTTGTCCTATTTCGAATTGGGAAGCGTATAACGAATGTTGGTAGCTAGTTATAGTTTCGCAAACGTTGTGATGTCACATGCAAACTCAAATTCGATTGCATTAATATATATATGTTCAGTCAAATGATAGCACTATGCGATGGAGACGTCTTGCAAGGGGTATCGGAGTTCGTAATCATTAATGTCAACAGCAAATCTAAAAGCGTCGCGAATTACACGTAGCAATCATTCCTCAACTAATTCCAGCCCCCCCAGACGAACCGCCACAACATTATATCGTCGTGATAGTCGATTAATTGAAAGAGAAACATCGCATCGCGTCGCATCGTCGAGAATTAAAGAGTAAAGTGGACTAAGGCGTAGAAAGGAAGATTGGGTGACGTCGGTCAGACCCGACGAACAGCAATAAATTCCATTTCCACTTTAGCACCGAAGAGAAAAAGGTCCACGGGTCATAGCTGGACCCATGTATAGATTGCCCCTCCAAGCACCACGTACCCTTGTACCGCCACACGATTGGTCCAACCTTTCCCCGATCGTCTATGGTTGAATCCTGCTATGCTGTCGCTGCATGCCGAAAAATGCGGAAGGGAATCGCGGGTGATTCGGGGCGCCTTTAGTATTTGAGAATAATGTACCTGCAGGGCCGATGTCAGTCTACCTCCATTATGTACTTGTACTACCAACCACCACCATCTCCTTATGTAGAAATCGAGGAAGGTTATGGAAGATAAGTAATTAAACACATACAGCGCGTGAATGATACCCGGAATGTAACCCAGAATGGTGAGCAGGACGTTGATGCAAAAGTCGGCACCGCATCCACGTTCTAAGAAGACACCTAGAGGAGGTAGGATGATGGCAAGAATAATCTTGCAGATATCGCTAGATGTCATATTGGGTCAGCAAGTGGTCTGACATCACGGACAAGCCGGGTGAGAAATTGTCCTTACCTCGCGGTGAAAGGCATTGTGAATGTTGTAGAAGAATTTCCTCGATGGGTTCAAGCAGTTGGGTGTTGTAAAATGTTTGGTGGTGTCGAGAAGTCGATAACTTTTTAGGTTTGGACTGGCTTTGTCAATCGATCTTTTTTTTTCGGTTTGGATTAGAAATATGGTTGTAATGGCAGTAGTATTGTGTGAGGTGAAACAAAAAGTGTTGTCTCGAGATGGTAGAGGGGGGGGATGTAGTTTAAATATCCACCTAAAATTTTGGTAAGAAGTCACGAATGAAGAATCGAGTCGTTGTCACAAGGGTATTTGGGACGAATGTACCATCTGTAGGTAATGTATAAGTTTGGATTGCCTTTGTGCACGGAAAACGGTGCCGTTCCTTGAATTCTTTGGCAGCGGGTCTTTGGAACTATGATGCATTTGCAACGAAACAAGGATCTAATTTCGCTTTAGACGGCTGCGTCATACATTCTAGACCCGCCAAACATGCACTAGTATGACAAGCAAGTACTTATTTACATACATGGTATGCTCCTGTATATGTGAGTACGTAGGTACTTGGATGCCTCTTTCCTTGCTTCCACCCCTGGGTATATGTACGTAGGTACCTAACGATTGAAGCTTTCGGCTTTTCTCAATGCCCATTGACTAGGTAGAGAGTGGTAAATATTACTTAACGTATACGTATTCTAAAAATGATGTACATATATTATGTATGTAAATATCGCCCGAAGCCACTAAACAGGAACTCATAGAACACGATAAATAGAATACCGAATCATGTATTTGCTTTCGTCCATGATCTACCCGCCGTCATGAGCCGGGATAAAAAGCTTGGGGCAACGTGACGTCAGGCTATGTGGCGCACATGCATTGATGTCTCGGAGGTCCCGCCCATAACTGTGGCTTGATGCGCTAGTGTTTTTTTATTTCCCGATTTGGAACCTATTTTGCCAACTTGCAGAGTCTTAGAACGCAGTCTTTGATTCAATTCTTCTTCAACTCTTCCCCGACTTCATAGTATTGTGGCGCATGATCAAGATTCAATTGATGACTATGTAGATTCTTTGGCATAGCCGTCATGGTCCTGCTGAACCTGCAATATCCGCCAGCCTCCGATACGAAGTTAGTAAGGTCAAATCCCGAGCTTGACGAATCAAATCTTTAAATACTCATCTTTGTGTCCGACAATGGCCAATGGTGGAATTATTCGAGGCAACTCCATACTTGTCGCATAGCTGGGCATTATGATAGGATATAAGTAGTATATTCGAAGCCGATCTTCCGCGCCGGATTCACAACCATAGAATTCAAATACATTAATGCCTGTCGTATTGTTGCCGAATGCCGCCTTGGCAAAGCTTTCTCATGCACTCTGTGGGGTTACCGACTAGCCTTAGTGACCACAAATCGAGGTCGAGATGCGGCCTCGAACGACCTCGCAGTTGGCATGAGCAACATGTCATCCAAGGGATTTCGCTACAACGTTATGAATTCGCCTATTATAATTATAAAGGGGCAGCTGTCAAATTATCAGCTTCTATAACCAGTGTTAGCTATATCTAATGCCCTCGTATAACCAAAATTAGAGGTCTCGCACATGCAACTGCCCGACGTATGAACCCGCAACATTAATACAAAGTCGCGTAATAATAATTTTATCCCTGGCTGAAAGATTAGCTTTCAATGTTCCCTAGGTTGATATAGAGGAGTTGCAACGACCTGTTAGGAACATCCTTAGACCTTTTCACCATTTTCAGAACTGACCGATAGAATGGGTGCAGTGTAGCCGTCTAGTTCCTTTGGTAACAGGATCTTGAGATGTAAGATCCTCATTTACTACCCATCTAGACAGCCTAAAACCAATAGAACAAGTGCACACCACGGCATTGATCAAAATCATACTGAAAGACATGCTACTTCGCGTATCTAGATGGTTGCACAAATGATTCCTACGCAGGAGGTAGTCGAATTCCATTCTGCAACGGAAATGCCGTCCGTCGTTGAAAAAAAAAAAAAAGAGGCAAGAACCGTGTCAGACTCCTATCCAATCTCTTTCATAGAAAATAGAATATCAGTTTTCGGGAATCAAGCAGCGAGACACTGCATTTTCAAATTTGAAATTCCCATCATCAACACTTCTTCGAACAGCCTCATTCACGAGTGCCGTCTTCGTAGGAGGGATACCCTCATGGGGACGTTTGGTACTTTGTACTTGTATATTCATAGTTATACAGGCTTCTTGGGGGACCTTCTCCCCTATTCTGGTTATCTACATGGTAGTATACAAATCAGGCCCGTTTATGTAATTGGTGTTGCTTGCCTCTCGGTAACGGCCGATTAGATCGTGCTTTAATAAACTCGGGGACTTTGGATTCGGGAGGAGGTGCGCTGAAAAACAGATCAATCTTCTCCTTGCCATTAATTAAGGCGCCAGCTTCTTCTTTCGCGTGATCAAGTAGGAGTGACTTCTGTCTTGTATCGTCGATGAACTTCCGTCGCTCCTCACTCATTCGCCATTCCCGTGGGAACTTAGGTTTGACCTTGAACGTGTGGTGCCTCGTATCGAGCGGGATATCTTCGAACATGTCGGAGGGATCCTTGACCGCCGTGGTCAGCAAAAACTGATTCGTGTAAATTGAGCTCAATATGATTGGAACGTACCTTTGCTTGCGCGACTAAGCTCTCGACTAAATCGCCGAGATACCGTTTATTTTGTACCTGATGCTCGAATTGTTCGCAGCTTATCTTGGCAATGTCTGTTTCTGGATTGTATCGAGGACCCAACAACTTCTTCATTTTGAGTTGTTGCGCATCGTTCAATGGTAGATCTCCCGGTGAGAATTCAACAACGACTTTAGATTCCGCCGGATGGAACTCGCCCATGTAACTTGTATATCGAAATCGTAACGGTTCCTGGGCGGTAGGGGGCTCAAAAGGTCTAGCTAGCTCTAGCTTAAACAGTCAGCTGGCTATTTCGAAATGAGACAATTTGCGAGGCTACTGACTGGATAATAAGGGCATCTCCCAAGCAGCTATGCGAGCGTACTCTCTATACTCGCGGAATTCCTCCAGCTTGCCATGTGCCATGCTCATGATATCATCCTCGTCGAACGCGTCTTCGTTCTGCTCATCTGTAATCAAGTCGGGATCTTCCTCTTCCTCATGCCAAAATGATTTTTTGCGGTTTAATATGGGCGTCCTCTGCACTTCCGCTATTGTGTTAGAAATGCTTCCTAAAATTTTCTCTTGGGTTTGGGTCGTATTCTCTAGGTCAACTGTCGGATCGTCGAGGGCTTCGCGAAGGGATTTCTCTATTGCAACTATATCGAAATCGCCGTCGTCTTCGCCATCTTCCTCTAGTTTATCTAATTCGCCTTTCTTGGCTGCAGGGCGCCATTGTATGGGTGTCGAGGAGAATGTTCGGTTTGGGACGCATATCCGCGCGCCGACTTTTCGGGGGGCCGGGTGATGCCGAAAAGCCCGCAGGCATAACCGCATTGCTTGGACACCAGAGGCCATGGCGATTATGAGTTACGACCCAGCATCTGTTCGAATTGCAAAAGTCGCTGAGCTGTATGTAATGGGTAACAAAGATAAAAAAAGATAAATTTAGCGGATATTGAGTTAACCCGAATGTCTCCACTCTGATGCCCCACTGATTCTAGATCTATACATTCTGCTAAACCAAGTCGGAGAAACTCCGGAGAAAGGATGTGGATTTATTGGTGGATATATCCTCTAACGTAAGCACGTACCCCACACTACATATATAGATATACCATGCACAGGCCAAGCAACAGGAATGCACTCGTTAAAAAAAGAAGAAAAAATATGCCAAGAAGTTTCAAGACGCTAGCCGTATTAGGTAGTGGGGCTTGGCAGAACTTCAGGGTACGTAGAATGGATTTAAACTGTACCAAAATCCCATGTGACCTCCTAAACAACGTCTCTTCATCCATCACTTCCCTCATAAATTATTAAAACACTACATGGCGACACTCAATAATACAAAGCCCAAAAACATGTCTATAGATACTCCATACCTAGAATACCTAGTCATATATTCCACGAATACTGAAATATCAAATTGCTTAATAAGGTGTTTTCCTCTCTATCGAAGCTTACACTCGCTTTAGATATGAATATGGCTCAGTTGATTAGTCGCTTACTTGGAATAGCTAGTAAGTAAATTTATCGCGCCCATGGGCGTATCTTTATTCTCATTTGGTTTGATTTGCTCGCGGAATTCGCAACGGTAAAGAGAGGTAGAAAAATAAAATAAAAGGGGAAGAAGTTGGTGGGTGAAGAAAAAATAATAATTTTAACTCTGAGCAAGTATGTAAGTCTACTCAACCACTTATACTCTAGTACCTGTCTAAAGGCCGTGATGCTGTAGCCGAATACCCAGCGATCAAGTCCAACCTAATCACGCTATACTCTAGTGCCCGAAGGCCTTGAAACCGAAGCCGAATACCCGGGTGAATAGGGAGGTCATGATGTCTGCTATCCTTAGTTGCACTACATCCCCCAACGGGAGGTAGAATTCAAACAAGGAATAGAAACCTTTAGGGCGTTGGGTACCTAAAGGGATAAGTCCGTTTAATGCTCAGTCGAGCAATCGAACCCCCCCACCGGCTCGACTCTCTAATGAAGCCTGTTCCCCTGAACCCACATGACTTACATTCAGACCACTGCACCATGAGGCTTGTTGGAAGGACCACACTTTAAACTAATATATATGGTCTACATTACAGATGTCAGGTGTGGAGAGCCGGTTTGATTGCAACTACCTATTTCTTCCAATCGATCACTTTGACACTGTGCCAATGAGTGCAACTGCCCGAAATATGTGTTTGTTTACACACCTACCAACTATCAGTTTTTCTCCCATCAACCTTGGATAAACCCGTCCTTCTCTTGCTATTCCCAATACTTTTTTTCCTCCACATTTCGTAACGCGTCCCATAGAACACTATAGCATCTACAGCGCCTAACACAGCAACGTCGCCGCGTTTTCGGGGGTCAAGTGCAACCATTTGTGATACATATACAACAAGTGATGCTAAGATACAATTATTGTCATGTATAGAGAAGGAGGAAGCGGGGGATTAAAAGAGATAAAGGTGAAAGGAAAGGAGGAAAAAAAAAGAAAAAGAGAGAGAAAAACGAGCAAGTATGTAAGTCTCCTCATTCACCTGTACTCTAGTACCCAAAGGCCATGAAACTGCGACCCGAAGGCCGAGCCGAATACCCAATGAATGAGCCATGGTGACTGCGCATCCTCAAGGCTCTAGATACTCTCTGGTACATGAAATCGCAACCGTTAGGGAACGACCGAACCAGCTGCTGATGGAATACCCTTTGGCGTCCTTACTACCAAGGTGGAACCCGCGTCCGAGTAACAGTCTTAGCTGCCCAAAGGGATCGGTCTGTTTAATTCTCGGTTGAGGAATCGAACCGGAAACCTCGAATGAAGTCTATCCCCTGAACCCACACGACTTACATTCAGACCGCTGCACCATGAAGCTTGTTGACAGAACTACATCATAAACCGATATATATGGTTTACAATTATAGAGTTCAGGTGCAAAGGGCCAGTTTCTCACCTTATGAGCGCAACTGCCTTAAATATATTCATGAATATTTTTTTTTTCACCCACCTTCCTTACTGCATCGGTGCTCCCTTCGCGCCTACCCAACTCTCAGTTTTACCACCCCTCTTTACTCTGACACAGATTCCTCCTCCCACACCCTTCTAAATAATTTATTCTTCCGCCTTTCGAACTTTATCTCCAACCAACCCACAGTCTGAGCTCCACGGCATCTCCAATTGCCTTGGTGCAGGCCTCATACCCAATTCACTCCCCTGAATTCATCAAGTAAGTTGCTTTTTTTTTTTTTTTTTTTTGCTAACCGTTTGCAACCCAATTTGACAGATACGAATAGTTGTACTCCATCTACCGTCTATTATCTGTCGCCATGGCCGATACTAATGGCAATTCCGATCACCCCCGCGCCCCTAAACGCGACAAAAGATCTAAGCACCTCAGATCTGAGAAGGCCGCAGAGGCCAGAAGCTTTCTAAAGCGAATCAAGTCACTCGAGGGCGATGTTGCAGCACACAAGAGGAATAACGCTCAGATAGAGGACGAGAATAAACAGTTGAAGCAACAGATTCACGACATGGAGAAGGAGCTTGCCAACACCAAGGAGGAGGCAAAGAAGGACCAGGATCGACTTTGGAAGAACTGTAAAGCCCGGTCGAGGCTAATTGATACCCTACAGGAGGAGGTTGATGTCTTGGAGAGTCTCTATAAGGAATCGTAGGGGGAGTTCGATGCTGTTGAGTAGATTGGGCGTTTCCTGTACGCGCTATACACGGCGGCGATGATGTACGGAGAGAATCCGCGGCTGCATGCTGCGCTGCTGGTTGGGTTGCATACCCAGAAGGAATACATGACTTGATTTCCGTAGCTGTCTTTACACCACAATTGCTGTTTTGCTCTAATTAAAGTGATCGTAAGAATATACAAGTAGATCTAGATCACGCTAAGTTGATATAGTCTCGGCTCTCTTTTCGAGCTAATCAAATCACGTCTGAGCTTTATGCAGCTCATTAATCTCGGGTCTTCCCGTGCTTCTCCATCTCTACAAACACCCCTCCCCCAGATCAGCTAGATACACACCCAACCTAATCTAAATTCGGACTTAATTATTATTTAGCGCCGCCACTGTATTTAACTCTCAAACTCAATACGCCTGTCTTATTTTGTTCGTTATTTACGTTTTACAACCACACCTATCCCCGACATTTTCTTAATCCGAGTACCTATTGAAATCTGCGTTAGTCCCGTCAATCCCCAACCCCCAACTTTCACTAACGTTCCCCGCAGAAGATCTATCAAGAAGAGAGCCAGCTGCTACCTACCTAGGTACTTTACCGTACACGATGGCCGCGGGAAGCGTCCGCGAGGAGAAGCCTCGCAAGAAGAAGTTTGCCTTCGTCACGGTCGGCGCCAGCGCCAGCTTCAAGCCGCTTATCGAGGAGATTATTTCAGAACCTTTTATCGCCAAGCTCAAGTCACTCCACTTCTCTCACCTCGTGGTACAATGCGGGCCTGATTACGATTACTTTGAGTCCGCCAAGCCCCGCGACTCCGACGGTCTGAAAATTGAGGGCTTCGCGTATGACAAGGATCTGCAGCGTTGGATGAGCTTTGCTGCCGAGTGTGGTCCGGATGGAGATAATGAGTGCGAGAAAGGCCTCATTATTACTCATGCTGGTATGTTGTCGGTGCGATTATACTTCGGACTTTATTCTCAATTGAGACAACTCGTTTTTAGATATTGTGCTGATAATCTTATGATAGGCTCTGGAAGCATCCTCGATGCACTCGACTTCAACACGAACATAATTGCAGTGCCTAACACTTCGCTCATGGACAACCATCAAGTAGAGATCGCCGAGGAGATGGAGGCGCAAGGCTTCTTAATCCAGGGCAAGATCGGGTACGTCTGACCTCATTTATATGAAATAGCCCATGCTTCCGCAGCAACACTCGCATACTAATACTATAGCACCATAGCTCTCTAGCCGATCTTGTCACCGAAGATATCCTCAACGCCCCTCGGAAGCAGTGGCCTCCCGAGCCCGATCCACGCTCGACTTACCCAGGTGGCCTCTGGGAGGTCATCGACAGCTTGATGCCTACGCGTGAACTCCGCGACTCTTGGTGGTTTTAATTCGTATGTCCTGCCGAGTCGTTGCCTACATCGAGAGGCGAGCGAAACTACGGCGTCGTCCGGGTCATTAGGTTTCATGAATTTCGGCGTTCACGGATAAGCAAGGTAGATACCCCAGTTGCGAAAATATCCATCTCTGCTAGATAGACAGGGGCATCCGAATAAATATTGCTTTTATTTTTGCACACAATTGGCTGTCTCTTTGTCGTGTTGGCCTCTTTTTGCTATTTCGAAGCTGATTGATTGGACTCGAACTAGTCACCCTCAATTGGCTTCGTACGAGTCAGGTACAACGAGGGGATGCATAAGAGCAACTAGACATTCTGATCTGTTATGGTGCGAATATTATGCGATGGTATCGTATGAACATCTACGAGGTGAGCATTTCAAAAGCGCATATAGATCCATAAACTAATTTGATGTGAGATTCTACAAGCATCACGCAAGCCATTTTAGGATTGCCCGAACAGCTCTATTTTTCTCGTAAATATTCATTCCTATCATCGCCAATCCATCGCAAGGCTTATAACACGATACCTCGACCGCATTCACCTATCCGATCACACCGAATCGCACCCTCGCTCATTGCAAACCCGACACGTTCCAAATCTTGACCGCAGCATCTCCACCCGTAGTAGCCACCTTCTTGCCCCCATCCACCCAAGCGACACCGTTGACACCATCTTTATGCGCATTAAGGGTCTTGACGCGGCTTCCGGGCTTCGCCAAGCTCCATACAAACACATTAGTATCAAGTGCGCCACTAACGGCGTGCGTGCCCGCCTCGTTCCACGCGATGCTCGTCACACGGCCCGTATGCGCCGACCACCGATCCGTCGCCACCTCAAGGGCACCCGTCTTATACGCGTAGATTTTGCCGGCAGTGTTACCCGCCGCTAGCAAGGAACCGTCCTTCGAGAAGGCTAGAGCCGATATCTGCGCGGTAGAGTTCTTAGCTTCGTGTGATTGCGTCAGCTTGTTGCTCGAGTCCGCTTTGTACAGGCGGACTGCATTATTGCTTAGGCCGACAGCTACTAGGGAACCTTGGGCGGCAATGGCGGTGGGTTGGGAATCGGCGATATCAAATGTTCCTGCTAGCTGATCCTTGACGTAAATCTCAACGCCAGTGACTGTTGCGACGTACACCTTTCCGTCTGCAGAAGCGACGCCTTTGGGCTGTGCTGATAGCTTCAAACTCTCACCGGCGAATGTATTGGCAGACTCGTCCACTATGCGTAGGGTGTCGTCCCATCCAACGCTATATGCCCGTCCAGCGCTTGAAGTAAATTCTGTCACCTGGTTCGTGTGGCTCTGGCCGTCTACAACAGTGCCTACTCCAGAGGAGACGTCCCAGCTGCACACCCGACCATCAAAGCTTCCGGTCCATAAAGTGTTGCCTTTACCGTCTGATCCCTCCCCTAAAGCTGTGATACTCTTGTTATGTCCCTGGACGACTTTAGTAGATTTCGGATTGCCTTCTACTAGGTAATTTAGATCACCACCGAGACTAAGACTAATAATCAAACCGTCGCTGCGGCCGTGCGGCCATACGACACCGACCTGCTGGTCTGGGATGCTAACACCACCTTCTTCCCCGAACCTCCACGTTTGTACTACTGTCCCTGCTTCCACGTCCCATAATTTGACGGTCTGGTCGGCGCTAGCGGTGACGAATCTCTTCGAGTCTTTGGCCCAACTAACGGCGAAGATACTACCGGTATGCTCACCCTCGCCGATGGACTTCGTAGGTTCTCCAGTCTTGCCATCGTATAGTTGGATTCGCTTGTCTGCGCCCACGGTAACAAGGGTATTTCCATCTGGCGAAAAAGCGGTACCCAGCACGAATCCCTTATGAAGGCCAGTAGACTTCGAGTTGAACTTGAACGGTGCACCGTGCAGAAAGCACATGGCTAGATCATCGCTAACGGTTGCGGCTCGTAGGGGCCTAAGCGGTCTTACGGCGACTGAATTGATGGCTTTGGAGTGTCCGGATACCTCTCCCACGCTATTTCCACTATCCGCAGTGATGCAGTGTCCGAATCGTTCACGGCCATCACCGACGGCGATAATACGTTGGGAGTCGCCATCCCATGCTATATCGTTTATGCGGCCCGAGATGATATGATATTCGCCTAGAATAGAGCGCCATATTAGTTGGTTTCACCGAATCTTTATTGAATTTCTGATTTACCCGCCAATACCTTTAGTGTTCTCGGCTTCTATAGAATCCCATACGCGAACTGAGCCCGATACATCACCACTGGCAATGTAGAAACCGCTGGGGGAAAACTTGGCTACTGTCGTTTGGGCTGTGTGGCCTGTGTATTGTTTACTGGAAGAAGGGTCATCGATGGATCGAACGAAAATTGATTTTCCGGACTAATGGTATAGTATTAGAGGTTGCGTTTACTCCTTTTTTTGGCCAACATAGCTTCAGGCAACATACAGCATAAGTTATTCTTTCCCCCTTAGCATCAGTTGACAGCTGGGTCGGTTGCCCTCGAGCTGTGACCGGCGCTGCAGCAAGTATCTTCTCGATTGTGATCGACATTTCGGCGTTTTGTGGTATCACTACCTCGTTCCTTTTTTAAGACAAAGACATACAGAGTATGGTATTCGCCCAAAGTTCGTATGGTTTGGAAATGTCCAAGTGTTAGCCGTTTGGGGTATTATTATTATTATGTTTGGTGCCTAGGAGCTTGTGAATGCGCTTTGTTTTTGGAGGGGTAGTTGACTAGTTAGCGTTGGATGGAACTTGTTGCGGGGCAGCCTGAGACATCCCTGGATCACCTGCCAAGATTTCGTCAGGCCCCTTATATTATGTTAGGCAGTGACCCCCTTGTCGCTAAACCCCCACTGTCGCACCTACCTAATACACTGGTAGATAAACTCCGGAACCCAAGCCCCTTTCACTTTACGTCACTTCGCTCCGATTCGTAAACTTCAACTCAACTCTCAACTTTTCCTTATCATAATTAGGTAGAAGCTTTTGACACTCGCAGCTTGTCTTATCCAAGTAACCTCGTAAGTAGATACTCTATTGAGATGATTTACTTGGATTGGATAGACCTGGTCTGGTTCGCTCTGCTCGGAGTATTACAAAGTCCATCTCCCCCGCAGCTATATGACGCTACCTAGGCTGAGTGTCTTAGAAAAAGAAAAACTCGTCGGCCACCATCTTCTTCTTCTACCTCTATGAAGAAAATTGTCCGTCAAGCGAAAGCCGAATATTACTAGCCACTCAATTTTACAGCTACCTGTACTTAGAACACTAGTAAGCCCAGGACCCAAAAAGGGGACCAGCCTCTGTTGGCATACAGGAACGTTAAATTCTATCAACTGATATTTGAAAACAACCTGATTGTTGGCTGCCTAGGTAGGTGCATGTACCCAGGTAGTTTGGAGGAGCTGGGCAGAGGATTCCGAATACGCTACAGCATAGCTAAGACGAAGAAGACAACGAAGGGAGGGAATAGGAGTAAAGAAATATTAGTATGACAAGAAGCCGCCGGGAAACGAAGCTTATTAAGTATAGGACAATTCTTGCGCCACGAAACCATGATGCAATCCATACCTAGGTAGCTATCACAGAAGGCCACACAAAATCGCGAACACAAATCATCATTAGGGCAGTATCTGCATGTTCTATCTCCCTGAACTAGCCTTCGCAACAGCGAATAATTTCCCCTTATTAACCATGATGTGAGATAGCCCTCTCCATATCCTCAACATCAACAAATATCCTCAGAAAACCAGGCGGCGAAAAGCAGTAAAGAAAGAACTAAACCATCCGAAATCGCGATCTTAACGTTCATGGGGGCCAGACTGTCATACCTAAGATAGGTAGACCAGAAATTTACCACTCAGTGTTACCATCACCAGCACTAGCGCCAGAAGGTGCTCCCCAAGCGCCAGTAGCTTGCTCGCCCCAGCCACCATTGCCAGCCGCTCCAGTGGATGCGGTAGCATTTCCACTCCAGCTGGACGAGAACGGACCTTCCTTACCCTCGTTTCCCTCGTTAGCACCACTGGTCGTAACAGGAGGGGGTTCGTTGAAAGTAGCCTCGTCAAGAGGGGCCGGCTCCATCTTGCATCTGACCTTAGTGTGGCCCATCTCTCCGCAGTTGGAGCACTTCACACGGCTGTCTTTTATGATGTCAGTCACACGATAACGACGCATAAGGAGGTAGACATCTCAGTAATACTTACAGTCACGAGGTTTCGGGCACTCCTTGGAAACGTGTCCGAATTCATCGCAGTTACGACACTGGAGCTTCTTCGGGTTCGTGCAGTCCTTGGAGCTGTGACCCTCCTCACCGCAGTTGAAGCATGCGCGGCTGCGGTTGCCTCCCTCAGGGCAATCTTTGGCAAAATGGCCAGCTAAAGAATAGTCAGTCACACTGACAGACGCTTCCAAGTAAAGGATATCACTTACTACCACCGCACTTACGACACTCTAGGTCATCTGGGGCACGACGAGGCTCGGTGCCTATAAAATCATTAATAGTTATTCTCAAACGCGGTGATCCAATGTCCTTACAATCAGCAGCAATGTGGCCGCCTTGGCTATAGTTGATAATACAGTTAGTCATATATGGTTCTTAAAAAGTTCGGTGGTGTATGAGCTTACCCGCAGTTCTTGCAAGCATACCTGTTCTTGCGTGGCTCGGGACCTAAGCTTTGTCAGCAATGAATACTACTTAGGTGGTTTTATCTAACTTACAATCGCGGATACGGTGGCCGGGTTGATCACAGTTGAAACACATGATCACGAGACGCTCTCTCTCTACCTTATCCTGGTGGCACTTCTTCGAAATATGACCCAGTTCACCGCAGTTGCTGCATCTGGGCAAACCACGATCAACAGTGTCACCAGCGTCCTTGAGGCGCTCCATATTCTCCTCGGGCGATTGGGGCCAACCCTGTGCCTCTCGAGGACGAAGGGGCTTGTCGGACCAACGATACTGGACACGGTATTTTTTATCCAGATTTCCCTGGAGGTCCATGTTGGTGTGCGTCGGGAGAATTGACGGATTCTCCAGCGCAATTAAGTACACACCAACACGCTGGACGCGGAATGCCTCTTCGAGGTTGTCAAAGTTGATGCCCTGCTCAGCTTTGGCATACTCTTGGATACCTTCCTTGACCGTTTCCAAGCTCTTCGCCTGAGCGCCGGCCATGATCTTCGACCACGCGACTTCGGCATCCACATCACGGACATTGGAACGGTCAATCTTACGAGCGCTAGTGCACTCAGCAACCATGTGGCCTACGAAAGACGTATTGTTAGGGACCCTTCAGCTTAACGCGGAGAAAAAAAGCAATTAAAACATGATCAGAATTTCTCTTACCTTCCTGCTGGCAGTTGTTGCAAACAATGGGGGGCTTGTCAGGGCAATCCTTTGCCATATGGCCCTCCTTCTTGCAGTATCGGCACTCTCCCGTGAACTCCTGAGGAGGAGCAGTAGGGCAGTCACGGATCAGATGACCCTCCTCGTTGCAGTGTCGGCACTTCATAACACGAGGCTTGGGGCAGTCAGCCTTGTTGTGACTAAAGCATAGCGTTAGATGAGCCTGCAAAACCAAAGTGGTGCTTTCTCAACGACTTACCCTTCTTCGCCACAGTTGAAGCAAGCTCGGCCACCTCCGGCTCCAGCTCCACTTCCACCCCCGAAATCATCGGTAGGTTCCCAGCCACTACCACCACCGGCAGTAGGGCCATCGTTCCACGGGTCAGAATCGCCAGTAGCAGCGCCGAAGCCACCGCCTCCGTTCCAGTCAGGCATGATCGTCGTCCGTCGAAGTACCTATGTCTAATTAGTACGATCCCAATTGACAATACAGGGCATTTAGGATAAAGTCGATATTAGGAGGGGAAGGAGGACAGAAGGAGAGATGGGGAAAAAAAGAGAGATGAAGAATGAGAGTGAATCCATAACGTGTGGTCTCTTAGGAGAAACAATCTGGCTTTATTCCATTTAG